>NC_138924.1:11614948-12232005 GCF_965231255.1 Vanellus vanellus | reverse complement strand
CCCAGAGCTATTTTCACTCTCAATCCCGCTGTTCCCCCAAGAAATCACGCAGCCTAGCGACATCAGGCAGCCTCATGCGGCACACACACTTGTTACGTGCCTTTATTTACTACTCCCCCTGATCACATACACTCGGTATGAATTTTACGCCTTCACCCGTTTATAAACACTAAAGGCATTTGTGTTTTCAGATTACTGAAATTGACAACTTAAACGCTCTCTTAAAAAAAGAGGTGAAAGGCGGGGGGGGAGGGGGAGGGAGAGGGGAAAAGAACGTCAGAAATAGGTCTTCTGAAAAATCAATATTAGATTGTAGATCCAGCCACAAGCTGTTCCACTGTACCATTTGCAGAATTCCGAGGAAAGAGAAAATACTGAACGCTACCATGACCTAACTGCATTACCAGCCTACAGTTGTACGTGGATACAAACAAGACCCAGATTTGCAGGTGCTGCAGAACAACACGCATTTCAAGTGACCTGTGAAAAGCTGACCCTGGCATAAATTACAGCGAGCTAATTTATCCAAAACGGTCCTCGCCCAACTTTGGGGAGGGGGGGGAAGTTATCCACATTCCTTCCTTCTTGCATCATCTTACAAGGCAATAATGAACAATCTAGTATATTACTTAGATAGAATTTCACCTAATTCCCAACGTCTAGCTAGAATGCAAGCAGTTATTATATCCGTTTCATTTAATTCAGCACATTTGGGGAATAGTCATTTAAAAGTTAACACAATTTTTCTTCTCATGAAATTTGAAAAAAGTCCACCCCAAATTAAACATATAAGCTTTGCAAAATTTCCCATATAAAAAAACTGAATAAGGTCATTGTTCTACTACATTTCTTCACAAATAGGGTCAGAATCCGATTTAGACAAAGCAACCCTTTAAAAAATACTGACATAGCGATTACAGGTAATCACCTGCAGATCCTTAAATTGTGATGGTAAGTGTGAAACACAATACACACTCTGCTCCGTAATGTGCCCATTGCCAGTATTGTCTCTCTTGCCTCAGGCATCCTCATGGTTTCCTCCAAGAAATAGCTGGATAAAACCCACTTAGTCTCTTTCTTAGGAAATCACTGCCTGTCTGCATCACACGCTGGACGAGAGGAACTCACTGAAGTGTGACACATAAAGTGCAAAACCAAAAAAGCCCGTGTCCGAGGCAGTGCTGCTACCTGGAACGGTTCTGGCGGGTACCCCCAGCCCATTCGGGACAGGCTACTGGTAGGAAAGAGACTCTACCCAGCGGCACGACGAGAGGCGACATCATTTAAAAAACGTCATCCATGAGAAGTCAGGCAATTATAATGACTTTTCTATCTCAGCTTCTAAGGGGAAGCGTTTGCATACTGGAACTAGAAAGAACTAAACAGCGCTAATCTTTTCTAACTGGAAATTTCTGTTCACATTTTCCTGTTACAGTCTATGTAGACAAAGCAGATGCATCTTTGCACGGAAAAGCCTCATATTTACCTAAATGAGTGAACACCATCAGCAGTGCAAAACACAACAGTCAATACAGACAGGCAAGTCCTCCAAATAACCTGGAAGGATTTTTTTAAAAACTATTTCTGACCATTTTATTTATGAATTTTAAATGCTTTTGTTGCCCATTACTAAAAGCAAATTTCAGTACACCAAAAATTAACATATCACACAGAGATGTTTTCCACCCTTAAGAAGGTTTTTGTGAGTTATAGTCCTGATTAGTACTGTTGTTGCATCTTAGCCGGCTGTAATATCAGTACTTTAAAAGGCTCTTTGGATTTGTCTTGGATTTGCTTAGTTTGAATGTTTTGTAGGGATCTTCTCTCCGGATAACATTATTGGCGTGGATTACTCCTTCCAGAGCCTCTTTATCCAATTCTGGTGGATATTCTGTTCCATCTACCGGAGATATCGCTCCCTGCTTACAGTTCACCGTTTGTGCTCAGTCTCATTCACAGGGAGAGCTGCAGGATGAACTTTAGAGCCCTTTTGTATATTTTTTATCAATCACAAAAAAGTCATTTTAGACTAATACAAAATGTCAGATGAAATAGTTTAAAGCAAAGCAAACAATTGTCCATTTAAACGCTAATTAGCATAGGACATTTTCCTAATGCTCAAGTACTGTCTTCCGCTAAAAGCTGAGTTTTGAGGGACTGGAAAAAGATCATGATATAAACAGCTTTAGCTTAGGAAAAAAAAATGTCTCTCACACTGAAAGAAAGGTTTCATAAAACAAATTTTCATAATTCACTTTTTTCTAAACTTTGCGTGCTTACCAGACTGAACTTTTGCATTATTATTTGCATTAACTATGCAAAACACCATCGTGGTTCACAGCAATATCAGACATCAGAAGAAGAACGTATCCTGCAGTTATTCATACTTTTTTGAAGGCGTTACACCTTTTTTTTTCCCCCTAATATAAATTCTAGCAATTTTGTCCAAAACAAATTATCTATATTGCATACTTGCTCAGCATGACATGTTCCTTTAAAGTAACGGTTAGGAGATTATCGGTTTATCTTGGAAATGTCTTTCCTACTGCTGTGCTTAGTATCAGTATAGTGATAAAACCCTCTTAAAATAGTACTAGGGTCCAGGCAACAATCGATTGTATGCAATATTCTTGTGATTTTTATTTAGCAATGACTTTGGTCATTTCAGGCCTTTGAAGGCCAGGAATGAACCGTAGATTCGGGCCAAATGATTTCTACCTTTAAGAGTTATGGTAGCCTGTACATAACGTCCTATCTCAACATCAACAGCCAACCTATTTGGAATGTTATGCTGCTCTGAGTTTCTGAATCAACAGAACAAATGCATTAAAAACCACACTGCAATTTAAAATTGTGTAAATCGGGACTTTAAAAAAAAATATATACTTTTTTCTGTTGTCATTTGTAACAGATTTCCCACAAAGATGCCATTTAACATAGTTTTGATAATAATAAAACAAATCGCTTGATTTCACAATCTTTGGCAAATCACAGTAACTTTTCAAAATCAGACACACACATAAGACAAACACAATCCCCACACACCTGACAGAGTCACAGTTTCTTATCCCACAGGAGTGGATATATCCCAACCAACAAGACATTTTCGTAAAATTTCAGCAGCAGTGTTAACAGCTTGAACCAGCAACAAAAGTAATTATTCCCTGTCTACCTCTACAGAAGTTGCAGTTCCTCCTCACTGGTCTTGGAACCCTGCATGAAAACAGCACGAGCACCTCTTGCAAAGGTATTAAGGCTTTACCCTTCACTCCTAAACCTATGAGCCCCGGCAGGTTCAAAGGATATTTTATTATTATTAATAATAATAATTTTCAGAATCCCACCAGATGGCAGTAGCATGTCTCCCCAGCAAACCAGGGAGCACTTCTGCAGAGGACAGCTCCTTATTCTCAGAATACACACAAGACTTCCAAAAATCAGACAGACAATTTGAAGCATGCGGCACAAACAGAGTTTATCGCTGAAACTAAAATCCGGATTTTTTCCAACACTTAAAGACTGTGTTAAGAGCGAATACTTACAAGCAAATTGCTCTGTTTTCAGCAAATTAGGTCCACAACTTGGTTCATGGCAATGTGCCAAACTCGAGCACAGTTACGCAAATCTGCAGAACCTGGGGAAGGTCCCTACGCATCTTTTCCTGCTTCAGCAACTTCCCGTTCCCCCCTCTTTTGTCACGTTTCAGAAACACCGAGCTTTGGTATTGCATTAATATGCACATCTTTACGTTAAAGCACAATGAAAACAGATGAATTTAGCAATTAATTGCTGATTGTACATCATGTTCTTTTCTACTTTGCCAGTTTGGGTTAAGTTCACTTTAAAATCAACTTGTAGTCAAAGGAGACGACGTGCCATGGATAGGTGATTTAAAACGTAATGGTGATAGATGAGCAAGGATACGGTTTGTGTGTACAAACACCAGCGGCAGCAACGCAACCCTGCACGGGTTAATAATGAAAATGCTGAAGCACGATGCTTTGGCTCTTCATGAGTGAAAAACTCCAGCAGCACATTAGCTACACCAAAACGTCATGAAGTACCAGACAAATGAACTAATGACAAATGCTAATTCAACTGCCAAGTCAAAATCTCTCTCAGCAAGCTAACGGGAAACTCAATACCACACTCTGCTGATTACTTATTTGACGAGCTGAAGTTAACTGCAGGGTAAGTTGTATCTTTCTAGACAATGCAATGACACATCTGAGTAGCAAGATGAAAGACTACTTCTTCAAATACTCAAACCGTCTGTAGAACAGCATCCATTTCCCTCAGAAGTACAGATATGAACTTCCAGTTATCTGTTCGTGCCAATACGTGCTCAGAAAGAGACACAGATAAGCAACAGAATCCTTATTCAAAATTAGCTTAGGCCTTATGTTACTGAAAATTCTGTGTTACACTTGTACCAAAGTATATACATTTCTCATGGCTAAGTCAACTTAAACTATAAATATCCAAATCAATGTTTATGTTCAGTTGCATTATCTCACATGGCTAAAATTAAATCACACAGGCATTCTTTCACGATCTGATGAAACCCAAAATTCAGTTTAATTATTGCTTGCAGACTCCTAAATTCGGTCTGCATCACTTGCAGAAGTTAATATGAAATGCCAAAAGCCTAACATTGACCACAGAATTCAAACAAATGTGAGCAAAGAGGAACTAATGTCGACCAATGACATTCTCGGTCCGTGTAGCCTCACAGCTTTACCGAAGGAGATCTGCGCCCCAGGCTTCTGCTTTTATTTTATTTAACACCCTCCCTCTTCTTTTTTTTTTCTTTTTTTTTTTTTAAGATGCTGTTATCTCGCAGTAAGAGCTGTGGTTACAACTTTGCAAGCGCAGCCCCAGCAGTGGCGATTCCCGCTTGTGTCAGGCAGCCGGGGGGTCAGGGGCCTCGGGACGGGCGGCCGCTTTCGGCACCGCTCTGTACCTGACGGCCGTCAGGAGCAGACCCTTCTGCTCTATACACTTCTTTTTTCCCCCCTCAGCACTTTTTATGTTATTATATTTAAATATTCAAGCGTGACCTTTTATTCTCCTGAATATTATGAAAGCAGATCTCTCTCTGCACCTTATTTTTTGGCAAAAAGAACCGAGGAAATAAAGATCTAGGAAATATGTACAGGTAAACAAAATGCGTATAGAAATGGTAACAAGGTCTAATCTTACATAACAATCTAAATTTAAGCAAGCCTGTAAGTTAAAAAACTCCACACTTTATGAAAAAAAATACATGAACAGATGGAAATAATCTTTAGATAATTTTTTACCACAGATTCCTCGTCAGTTTTCATTCTTTCGTATCAACTTTTTTATACTGTTCCATAGCGAGAACACAACAGTCCTGACTGTACAACAGCACTCCTCCGACTTTGAAAACTCAGCATTTAAATTATCTCCCTAGGCCTCCTGAATCAAGGGGCACAAGATCAGCTGTGACACTAACCTACGCCTAGGTCGTGCAGCTTGTTCAGCCTTCTTAGAAAACATGATTGTATGGCAAACGCCGGTCTGGTTATGAGTGACCGACTTTACAGACCGGGACGAAGGAATAATGTGTCCTGCTCTTCCGAGGCCCGTCCTGCAAAGCGCTGTGCCACCGTACGCTGGTACGGACCGCAGCCCCGGGCACGGAATACTTCTCTTGGTAAAACCGAAATATGGACAGTACCTAAAGCAAAACTCCTAAAGCACCACAGAGAAGTCTTCTCGACTGAACACTGTGGAAAGTTCTGTAGGGAGACGAGACAGTTGCACACTTCAAACTGCGTGTTTGTGATACAGGAAGTGTGCTGCAACACGCTCGCTCTCAAATCATCACCCAGACATCTTTCATGTTTCTACTGAACAGTTCAGAGTACGGTAAACTGACAACCGTTTATCAAACAAAAACAGTATCAAAATTTGTGCCGGTTTTGCTTCAACGATCCTGAAGGGCAATAATTACACACATTGTATTTAGGGGTCACAAAAATATATGGGAAGAGATTATGCTCCATCGACAGAATCCTCTGAAATAGCGTCTGAGGGAATAAAAGGACTGTAGGCGGTACTACAGCAAGATAGAAAATCCCATTTACATTTATGAGAGGAGAGCAAAGTTCAGCCATTCTGTTTCAGGTAGCACACAGCGTACTACCGCAGGTCAAACTCTCCTAGACAAAGATCTCGACAGGTGACTGGAGAAGGAAGACGTTTTCATACGCTTTTGATTTCTAACTCTTAAGTCAGGTTAAAACGTATATTCTAATGCTCATTCGTTAACCTGAAATTTTAGGGAGCACAGCTTAGCTACACAGAATACATATTCTAATAAAATATATGTAAGGTATATAAACGTGTTGCATTTGTCTCAAGAGAGACTGATGGTGCGGCCTGTCAGTCAGAGGTTGCTCTTCACCACTCTAAACCTCGTTCTGCCAACAAAAACAAGTGAAGCCAACTTTCTAAGAACAGAGAAGAACCAGTTAAAAAAAAAAATTGTAGTAAGCAGCTTACTTGTATTCTGATTCAAATGACAAAACCAAGAATGAATTATGATCTGGTAAAAAAATGAAAAGGAAAATTCGGTTCATTTTTTTTTGCTTTACTCACCAGACAACACCAAAGGCTCCATATCCAATAGGTCTGTCCGGCTCAATATCCAGTTGCTGTTGTGGATGTTGTGAGTGCTGATGATGGTGCGCTTTAACTGCAGCAGCTGCTGCAGCTTGTACCTGAGCTGGGGCTGCTGCAGCTGGTCCAGGGGCCTGACCCGGTGCCGGTGATGGGAAATATGGCTGCTGCTGCCCTGGGTTTAACATTGCTGCCGCCGCGGCCGCAGCTGCTGCGGCCGCAGCTGCCGAAGAGGCATGCTGCTGTACGGGATGTACCGCAGCGGCAGAGCCTGGATGCAAGTGATGTTGAGGGTGGTGGTGGTGATGGAGGTGAGGAGGAGGGAGGTGAGGAAGGTGGTGGTGATGGTGGTGGTGGTGACCTGCTGCTGCTGCAGACGTACCGCCATTGTAAGCCGCCATCATTTTTGCGTTGGCTGTTGTGCCACAAAGAGACATTCAAAAAAATGCCCTTTGATTGGATAACAACTGGGTCAAGCTGTCATTTGGCCATAAAAATGAAATCTGCTACACTTTAAAAGAAGTTGGGTTTCATCATACACGGCCCACCTTTAAAAACATTGAGCTCAACTGGCCTTATCTCTTCACGAAGCCAAACAATTTGGAGAATCTCTTCATGTGTGCGTGAGCCAGAGTGCACGAACCCTCTTCCCCCAAGAGTCCAGCTGTGGTTGGCTACTGAAACTCCATCCTTGGGCAACGGGGTTGGGTTTTGTTTGGTTTTTTTCTTCACTTCTTTTTTTTTTTTTTCTTTTTTCTTTTTTAATAAAAAAGGAATACAGCGATCAATCCCCCTTCCCTCCAGAAGGAGGGTTTGGAGTCTCTCCCCTGGAATACCCTGAGAGGACTGACGAGTCTACCCCTTCCATTCCCACATCCTCTCCATTTATCCCCTCGAAACCTCCCTGAGCGCCCAGGCACCTCCTACATAGCTCCCTCCTTTCAGGCACCTGCTCCCTCAAATACGGCGAAAAAAAAAAACAACTCGGGAGTTTGCAACTTTTCCTCGAAGGCCTGAAACACACACAAGCACCCAGAAAAAGTGAGGAGGACGGGAGGAGCGAGGGGAGGAGGGCGAGGATCAGGAGGGGGAGGGCAAAAGGGGATGAAGAGGAGATAAAAATAGATGGAGGAAGAGAAAGGGACGGGGCAGGGAAGAAAACAGCGGCGGACCGGGGGGGGGAGAAGGGGCGCGGGACGAGAGATGGGAGCGGGGAAAGTGACAAATGACTGACAGGGGCGAGCGCGGGCCGGGGGATAAAGAGGGGCGCGGGGAGGAGGCGATGGGGGCGGCGGCGGCGCCCTGACAGCCCGACCCGGCCGGCCGGGCGGCGGGCAGCGCCTCTCGGGGGGCGCCGGCGGCTGCTCCCCCGGCGGGGCGGGCGGGCGGGAGCGGGCCGGGTGGGGGGAGGGGGGGGGGGGGTCTCCGCCGCCTGCGTGCGGCGGGCAGAGGTGGGGGCGGCGGGCTCTCAGGCCCCCGCCGCGCAGCGCCGCTCCGCCCCCCGGCCGCCGCCGCCGCCTCGGCCGCCCGACCCGCCGCCGCCGCCGCCGCCGCCGCCGCCGCCACTCACCTCCTCACGGAGCCCCAGCGCGGAGCGCACAGCGGGCACGCGCACCCGGCCTGCCCTCCCCCCGCCGGCCCCCCCCGCCCCCATGCGGGGCGCGCGCCCGACACCCGCCCGCAGCCAATCGGACCCGGCCCACCAGGCTCCGCGAGAGCCGCCCCCACCCAATCACCGAGCGGGACCCAGCTCGGCCGGCCCATAGGACTCGGCCGCTGCAGAGACTCCCTGACTCAGTCCCGCCCCCTTGACCCCCGCCGCCCAATCACCGCGCGCCTCCGCGCCCAGAGCCAGCGAGACCCCGCGAGATTCCCTCACCTCATACAACCCTCACCTCGGGTGGCCCCGCCTTCTTCACCTTTCCTGCCAATCACGCTGTGCCGCTCCAGCCTACTGGCCAATGGTCTCTCCCTCTGAGCCGAATCCCGCCCTCAAGACCTGCTTTTTGCCCAATCGCAGCCCCCTATCCGATCCAATTACCCAATGAGGAGAAACGCAAGCCCGAAAAGGGGTTACTGGGCCAATAGAACTCGGAGGCGAGGCGGCGCCGTGATTGACAGCTCTCCTCACGAGTGATTAGCGGCGAGGGGCGTCAAAGTAGCCGTCGTTCTTCAAATCGCAGCGCGAGGCGCCGGGTGACGGACGAGGAAGCGGCCGGTGCGCCCGTCCGCAGGTGGGCAGCCGGCCAATGGGAGGCGGGGAGCCGGCTGATGAGCGGCGGGAGGGGCCAATGGCGCTGTCGGGGCGGGGTGAGATAAGGACGCGGCGGGGCGCGGAGGTCACTGTGGGCGCTGAGGGGCGGCGGCGGGAAGTGGAGAGGGCGCCAGGGAGGGCTGGGGGGAGCGGGTCCCTGTGCCCGTCGGCTGGCTCGGCGCTGCCGGGGCCCTCTGGCCGTCCGCCCCGGGGGCGGCGGTGGGTCCCTCAGGGCTGTGCTGGCTCCGGGGCGAGCCCGCGCTCCTCCCCGCCCGGGGCCGAGCGAGGGAAGAGGAGCTCGGTGTCCTGAGGTAGATGTTTTTGCCTCAGCCCCGCTCTCCAGAGGAAGGTGATTACTAAAGCTGTCTCTCACAAAAGGAGCTTGCCGAGCTCACCTAACGCAAAGGCGAACGTGCTTTAAAGACGGGGGTTGGCCTCAAAATGGGGGTGGGGGGGTGTTTGGGCTTTGGTTTGTTTTGGTTTTTTTTTTTTTTTTTCCTTCGGTTTGAAGGCTTTACCGTAGAGGCCTGAGGCGGGTCAGGCCGGGCAGCGTGCGGGGGGCCCGAGGCGCGGAGCCGGTGGGGAGCGCAGTGTCACGCTGCGGGGTGACCCCCCGGCCCTTAGCTCAGGAGAAAAAAGTAATTGGAGGTTTTCGATCTCTTCCGCAGCTAGCTAGGGGCAGCCGCTACCGCCAGTTCTCCTCGAAGTCTGTTTCTCTGAGGCTTGCTGCAGCATGCTCGTTAACACACTCCAAGGTTACGTTTCAAGTGTGAAGTACGTGTTAACCGAGGACCAAAATTATTTGCTGTGGTTCGTTGTTTTAGTTTACTTACACCATTAATCTGCGTGCTTTGGGAATGCAGTGTGATTCTTTAAGGTGTTCCCTGAAACATAGAGATTAATAAAAATTTGCCAGTTCCACCTTCTTGTGTGAATATTAATCATATCTGATTAATAGTTTTAACTCACAAAAAGTCCTAGTTATCAGAGCCTTACCTATGGTGGTAGTAGGGTTAAATTAACTGTGATGGTGATCAGAGGTTCCTTCATATGATTAAATTGGGTGAGCAGTTCCAAAGGCAATAAATGACCGACAGTAGATTTGTGTGTGCCCCTGTTATGGGTGAGCTGACGGCCTTTCCTTCTCTGCATCTGGTTCCTGTCTGAACAGGGGAAAAAAGACTAACAGAGCTGTAGTAGTACTGCTGCATTGCTGAAGTTTTACCAACAAATACCTGATGGTACAGTATCAAGCACTGTGATCTGTCTTTCCTGTAATTCTCTCTAAAAACTTCATTGGGCTTCAATACAGCGTGTGGGAGAGGAGGCTATAAAAGTGAAAGCCTGTTGCAATTCCAAAAACTTGAGTGCAAAGTCATTTTAAGAATGAGTTTTGGATGCTTGTTGTCTGCCCTTTGAGAATGTAAACAATAAAAGTCTTGCAGGAATTAAGATCGGATTCCTTGTTAAAACTGTTTCTGTTGCATTTTGAAATGTTGTTAGTTAATACTCCAGTCTGGAATTTAAGTAGAGTTTTGCAATCGTCACAGTTTTAAAAACAGAGACTTCCCTTAAAAAAAAAAAAAAAGTAAGCAAGAGTAGATTTGTGGTTTACAGCCATTTTATAATATTATGTATTGGAAGAAGAGACAGAATACTTACTCAGAACTTGTATGTCTAGCTGTCTGTTTGAAGTTTTTATTGAAGTTGATAACAAATTGCTAATATGAATATGGCATGCACCAAGGATTCTTTTGGTCTCTGCTTCCCCTCAAGCTCTGGAGAGGTGTGGTGTGGTGTGTGGGACAATGGAAGGAAGAGGATACAAAGTTGGTTGGATGGGTCTGGACATAGGAAAGTGCTGTGAGGACTGGAAGGCTTTTAAAATTCTCCCACACACTTTCATTATGGACTTTTTTCTTTCTCTGTTATTACAGAATCTTTCCAAGTAGTAAAATTGAGCAATTGCCTAAAAATCATGGCATGGAAACTTAGGTTCTAAATGTATTTGCAGATTAATGTCTCAGTGCGATTATTCAAGTCCAAATATAGAGTGTCATCTTAATATTTTTTTTCCGTTAGGTACATTACTGAGTTAATTGGATCACATGTCTTTAAACAATTGATTTTCAGTAGAGTTTAAGTTTTACTGGTGTATTTGCTGAAAGTCAGTCATCTTCAACTGCATGTTGGGAAGCAAAGGGAAGGAAGACATTATCTGTCTTGTTCTTGCAACTGGACTATAGCTGAATTTATGTTCGTAAATAAAGTGATATGGGAAAAATGGAACCTTTTTCTGACATAAACTGAAAGTTTTGTGATGACTGCTTATTGAGAAGCGTTCATAGACGTGCCATTTTGGTGACTAATTTACGAGCCAAATCTCTGTAGGCTCCTTAGAGTTAAAGGGTAAAGAGGTATACTGCATTGCTGTCTGGAGGAGTCTACTTCACTTTAACATTGCTTTCCCCATTGACTATATGGAGTGTTTAGAGAGAAGCTTCTGAAGACCAATGTTTAATATTAAGCAGGGTGTTTTTACCTACTCATTTTTGCAGTGGATAGGGAATAATTCAGGCCTAGATCTCTGGTAGCATATTTTAAAGCTTTGTGTAGCCATCTTCCCTGGAGCAGCTTGTGTCCCCGAAACCCTTTCTTTCAAGTATTGTGCTCATGAAAAGATAGGAATTGGATCCATTTCTCATTAGTATTTAAAGCATCTGTTTACACTTTCTCATGAGCAAACCAGTTGCCAATTAACCTGAGGGAAGTTCCAGCTGAAGCTCATGCTGTTGCTTTATCCTTATTACTTTAAGGAAGGATCAACACAATGGGGATTGTACTCAGCATCTTTGCCGTTGTTAAGGATGTGACATATGTGCAGTTTTCCATTGCGAGTATCACATGATGCATTACAATATCATGAATGTTGCCTGTATTTTTATGAAAATCAGACTTGTTTGAAAATAATACCACAGGCAAACTTTTGAAAAGGTTTTATATTGTTTATTGATACCCTTTTTACGGTTATCATCAAACACCAACAGCCTCAAATTTTTGGATAGAGGTTATCTTTAGTAAGTCTTAAAGAAAAAAGTAACAGGTTCCATCAGTTTGGCCAGCCTTCAGTCTGCCACTAAGTGATTTGGGGTCACGATTTGGTGAGCAGAGTTAGGCGCCTGAACCAGTACACTATATCCAGCATAAAGAGTTTCTTCCCCCACACCTTAGTCTAAAGTTACTGACTTCCTATTGATTTGTCATACAACCTCTTTCTATTAGCTTTAGTGAATCAGTCATAGAACGGTTTAGGTTGGAAGGGACCTTAAAGATCATCGAGTCCCAACCCCCCTGCCCTGGGCAGGGACACCTCCCACCAGCCCAGGTTGCTCCCAGCCCTGTCCAACCCGGCCTTGAACACCTCCAGGGATGGGGCAGCCACAGCTTCTCTGGGCACCCTGCACCAGGGTCTCACCACCTTCAGAGTAAAGAATTTCTTCCTGATATCTCATCTAAATCACCCCTCTTTCAGCTTAAAACCATTTCAGTTTAAAATCGCTTTTCTCCTTGATCACGAGTCCCTCCCCAGCTCTCCTATAGGCCCCTTTAAGTACTGGAAGGGGCTATAAGTTCTCCTGGAGCCTTCTCTTTTCCAGGCTGAACCCCCCCAACTCTCCGCTTGTCTTCCCAGCAGAGGGGCTCCAGCCTTTGGAGCATCTCCGTGGCCTCCTCTGGACTTGTTCCAATAGGTCCATGTCTCTCTTGTGCTGAGGTCCCAGAGCTGGAGGCAGTAGTCTAGGTGGGGTCTCGCCAGGGTGGAGTAGAGGGGCAGAATCACCTCCCTCACCCTGTTAGCCATGGGCGCTGCTGGGGACTCAGCCTGAGGTGCCAGGGACTTTCTGGGTTGCCAGTGCACATTGCTGGCTCATGTTGAGCTTCTCATGCACCAACACCTCCAGGACCTTCTCCTCAGGGCTGCTCTCAGTCCATTCTCTGCCGAGCCTGGATTTGTGCTTGGGATTGCCCCAACCCACATTCAGGACCTTGCACTTGGCTTTGTTGAACTTCATGAAGCTTGCACAGGCCCACTTCTCAAGCTTGTCAAGGTCCTTCTGGGTGGCATCCCTTCCCTCCAGCCTGTTGACTGCTCCACACAGCTTGGTGTCATCGGCAAACTTGCTGAGGGTGCTCTCAATCCCACTGTCCGTGTCGCTGACAAAGGTATTAAACAGTGCTGGTCCCAGTACCGACCCCTGAGGAATACCACTTGTCACTGGTCTCCACTTGGACATCGAGCCGTTGACTGCAGCTTTTTGAGTGTGCCTGTCCAGCCAGTTCATGGCAGATGAAGGGAAACTTATCTTACGCGTCCATATGGAGTTATGTCAGATGCCAGTGTTGAACAACCCACCCTAACAAGTATATCTTCCTTCCACATTAGGTTTATAAATGCTTTTAGCTGGTGTCCCTGGCCTCTGTCATGCTGTGAGGCTCAAGACTGTCAGTTCAGCTGCTTTTTAGGCACTTCATGCTGTGAAAGTTAAGGGGGATAAGATCCAGTTGATTCATACAGAGGTATGTTTAAGGAAAAAACTTTTAAAAGAATATTAAGGAAACACAAAACTTGCAGACAAAGTGCTCAACTTCTAATTGACCCTTTTTTTTCTCAGTACAGGTCTTTTACTTGAAAGTGTTACCTATTGTATGAATCGCTCCTACTTAGAACAGGGCTGCAGAATGAATTAATTGTGTCCTATTATAAGTCAGTGCTTCCTTGTTTTTTAATGCCTCTATAAGAAGCGTAAGGCTGCTGAGGGGGAGCTCGTTACAGAGCTGGCTCATGGAACTTTGAGCAAGAGTGTTTTGTGAGTAGTTCAGTGAGCGTGAGCTGCTTGATGAGTGAGTTGGCAAAATCTAACCATAGCAATTTAAACTGGGCAGGTAGAGACGCTGCTCTAGGTCCTGCCAAAGCCCAGTTTGATGGCAGCTAATTTGTCATCCCCAGTGATGCATGGAGATATGTGATTGGTGACTACTGCTGATGAAACACGACAGATCAATTCTAATCTCTTACTGGTGAAGACAGTTATTCATGGGGACGTGCATCTGTCTCTTACTATTTTATTCACAGTAAGAGTGCTGTAACGCAGTAGCAAGTCCGCTGTTTGAGTATCAAACACGGAATGCCAGTATAGCTAGATTTGTCAGGTGCTTTTAGCTAAACTCATTTTAAAACTACATATAAAAGTAAATACTGTGCGTTAGAAACACAGGGCACAGACTTGTCCCTTTCTGAAAATCTATGGTGTCAAGTTTAGTCTTTTCTTACTCTTGAGAGATTTATTTTCCCCTTGGACTTGCCACTTGCTTTGCAGGGCTATAATCTTCTTTACAGCACTCTGCATAAGGGCAAGGGGCGGAAGACAATTTGTAATCAGCCAGTTCTATTTCTTTGATGCTCCTGAACAGTGTTTTAACCTTAATTCTCCACAAAAGGCTGTATCATTTTGCACAGTACAAAATGTTATGGTCTAGTTCCAGCCATAGGCTTTGTGGGTTTTTTCTTGTACCACAGGAACTAACTGTGAAAACAGGACTCTGAATATTAGAATAAGTCTTTTGATTTCATGGCTGAGTATAGTGTATAAATGTCCTTCAGCACTTACGCATGTAGCTTTTTTTTGTAACCTTTTAATGCCGAAAAAGTAACATTAAGTGGAACAAAGCATAATAAAATGCTTGCATGGATTTGTCTCCCCACAAAAGGGGTACTCCGAGCTGTACTATTGATAATTTATCATGCGGGTGTTTGACAAGCCCACGCATGCCTTGATATACAACTCCGCAGATACAGTCCTCGGTATTCTGTAACTAGTAATATCTTATTTATAAATCCTAATGCTGAAGCCCGTCATAAACACTGTGCTAATGCCTGTGAATTTGAGGGGATTCGGTTAGTCACATAGATATCATGCTGTAAATAAACTATGGTCCTAATATGCAACAGAATAAACACCAAGTATAATAGAATTAAAATTCCTGTTGGTGTATGTTGGTCCTCTTCTTTGCAAAGAATAATATTTCAGCGTTTTCATCTTTAAAACCTGTTCTCTACAAAAATGGAAAAGAAGAAATTAATCTATTAATAAACTCCAGTGAGGAGCCGGGGAAAAGAATATTTTCTTGATTATGTATAAAGGTTTGTATCTTAAAGTTTGCAAGGATGGCAATATGCCTTCATCTAAGAGGAAGGCAAGGTTCTGCTTGTCTTGTTGAATGAGGTAGAAATCCCTGTCCTGCTCTGGGCAATGTATTAATAAGAAGATGGGGGGGGGGGGGGCAGGGATCAAGTAGTCAAACCAAGTGGATGGCCTAGAATAAGCTTGTGAGTCTATCAAAAAGGCATGTTGGCCAAAACGAGCCTCGTCTTTTTCTTTAAAGCAGCAGTGTGGGGACCTGGCTGCTGCTTTGATTGAGATGATGGAATGGTGCTTACTTCAATAGAGCTGCACTGACATGGCTGAGATACGGGGTAGGGGACAGGTGGTGTCATCTAAGATGGTGCATGTCTCCGATGTTGGAGATAGGACTCTACAGGCACTTACGTTGCTTCACGGGCCTGTCAGCCCTGTTTGTGGCTCGTGCAATGTAGTTCTTGTGGTGGTCATGTTTTGCAGTTGACAGCTTTGCCCTGAGTTTGTTCAGGATACTGTATATACAGATATGATGATCGTGATTAGCACGGGGGCTTGAATTCATCCCAAAACCTACCACCTCCAAAACACTGAACTCCATACCCTGCAGTGCTTTCTAGCCAGAAGTGTTTTCTTTTGAATTTTGTGAAATAGTTACTGAATTCTTCACCCACTACAGCGCCTAAGCATGAGCTTGGCTTTAACTGGGAGTGCTCAGGTGCTTAAGGTTGGTTTATACTAATTTGCCATTTAAAGACTTTGGCCTGGTTGTTTAGTTCTTTCTGTCTCATTTTCCTTCTTGCTGCTAAACACTAGTTGCAGGAGGCATAGGGGAGGTCTTTATCCCCTGCGGCTTTTTGGAGAAAGTGACAGTTCTGCAGTTCTCTCTGTTCTACATTTCTTTGCACCAGAAATGACCCTGCTGCTCTTTGTCACCAGTGTTTCCTTTTATCCCTCTCCTGGCAGCTGCTCTTGCTCCATTTTGATGTTGGAACAGCAAATGAACTCCCTCTGAAGCAAATGTCATGCCAGTAAAGACGTTGAAGCAGCAAGAAAATCATCTCTGTCTCTGAAGACTGAATTGAAGACCTTTGTGAATGAGATGTTCTTAAAATAGCTCCACAGCATGTTATCTTCCCTAGAAGGTGGAGAATTGAAAACACCACCAGAAGCCACTTGTTTTTGTGTGAGCAGAATCCCTAATGTTTTTTGGAGTGGGCAGAGAAGCAGGTTACTTCCTTTTCCTCCAAATTAACATAGGTACAATAATATCTGAGCACTTAGTGTTTCTGCTGTATCTTTTATTCAGTGATGGGGGAGGGAGGAAGGAGACTGAAACACCAGCACTTATGATATGTTGAATTTTCTGGATTGTAGATTTAATCAGAATAGAAAATGCTGTTTGCTGTGGTGGTATTTTTTGAAACACCGTCTTTCAGAGACCTGAATTCCTGCTCTGCTTGTCCTGCCGTTAGCTTTTTGTTCTGTCATTGGTGCCAGTGACAACAAATTGAACAAAGCAATTGAGTTGATCTGAATTGATTGTATGCTGCTCTGATTGTATGCCTCTTCTAAGAGTTTGTTTGCAACATCATGGCTAATGGTCATGATTTTTTCTTGTCCTGCATTCAGTTACACTGAAACAAAGTGCTTGCAACAACTTGCTCCGTCAGATCAGCTGTATTTTGACCCAATATTCTATAGGCATGATTCAGTGAAGTCCTGGGTAGGAGATTAAATGTTCAGGTTGTTGAGTTCTTGCAGGTGATGATGTATCTGTAAATACCAGTTAGTTTTGTTTGCTCTAGCTTTATAATGATAGTACAAAGTCCAACCTGACTCTGGTTCCTCTTTCCCCCTGCTTTATTTCCAGTTTGGATGGTTTCTTAGTGCTTTTTCATGTAATGACTAATTTTGTCTAGCATAATAGCTCATAAATCCTTCCCCCTCTCAGAGTTCCCCGAGTCTTGCAATAGACCATATGCATTCAGTATCAAAAAAGGAACAATGCCTTATGGAAGCCCTTAAACAAACTAATTTTTAAATTACGGTCTTTGCAGCAGCACACCTATCCGTTACAGCAGGGCAATTTTGAGAATGCAACTTAAACAGTTTTTCTCTGAGGTGCAGAGTAGTGATTATTCCTGAGGTCTTGCCAATATTACTGTATTTTTTTGTCGTACACAGATAGTCAAGGTAGGAATACCCACAGGACCAAAATATTTGGAAACTAATTGGAAACAACAAACTTGCAGCTTGGTTCATGACAATATTTCACTCCGGCATTGTCTTGAGTGACAATCCTGTGATCCTGGTGAACTGGGGTAATGTAACGCTAAATAAACTTAAGTTTATATAGCAGGTTTGTTATAATTAGTGCAACTCGAAGCCTGTGCTTTATTGGGCCATCGCAGATGTGAAAAACAAATTTCATATTGACTCAAGAATTATATCCATCTATCTGATAGTAGACTTTGGTAATGTTTATTCGAAATGGGCTGTGTGAAGCCAAATCCTCAGTTAGCTCAGGTAAGCCAGTGTGGCTTCTTTCAAACTGACCTCCGTCATGGTTTTTGGTTTGGGTCTTTTTTAGAAGCAAGGTTCTTGAACTGTGTTATGATGGAAATGGAAAGCTGATCTTTAAACCATGTGCTTTATTTAACTTCTGTCAGGTTGTTCAATGGGCGTTTGTACTAGTGCTACCTGCCCGAGCCGGTTGCCTTTGCGTCGGAGCTGGTAAACCACCTGCCCGGGTTATTCACTTACAGTAGTTATTTTTGCCATAGGTTTACATACCTTTTGATGCTTTGAGCTCATATCTGTTGCAGGAAAGTATTTCATATGTAGAGACATTACATTAAACATTATGGTGTTATTAAAGGATCTGTTCAGTGGAATTTCAACTAATCTCAGTTAATCGACAATAAATACAGAGCCAAAACCTTTTTACCTTTACTGTGTGTTTTTCCACAGTGTTGTTAATAACGAACCGATTTCTCCAGGCAAAAAACACTGTGTGATTTTTAATCTCTGTGTGACAGTACATTTATATATTTTTCCAAGAGTTGCATCACCATTTGCTGCTTGTTCAAACACGTCACACCTTTAGTGACCTTGTTCTTCTATGTGATCCACTGTTTCTGGAGTAAGAACTAGCTAAAAATAATACCACACCAGAAGTTCAGTAGAGTTGCTCTAAATGCTGCTAGCTGAGGATCTGGACAACCATGGCCCCTATGGGTAGCAGAGGTTCTCAGCTACTGTAATGTAAAATCCTTTGTGTAGGAAAACGATTAATGTGTGATGGTGAAACCTGCGTGGTTCTGCCCTGGGCACTCTGTCACGGGTTGGGTACATCCTTTGGACCGCTGTTGCTGCTAGGTGCTTTTGATTCACTTGTGTTCTCCAGCATACCTCTGATATTAGTGGATTATTTAATTTGCGCAGTGTGACCATGAGCACAATTATTTGTTTATGATGTTCTTAAATATGGTGAGTAACGTCAGGCGCAGAGGTAAAGATCAGGAGGTTTATCAGTCAGGACAAATCTCTGACACTAATCATGTAATTTACCCCTCAGTTTTGTGTTGGGCAAGCACATTTGCCTAATTCAGCATTGAGTTTGCATGCCATGCAATTCAGTTGTCTTGATTCAAACCTACTAGCTAAGAAAGACAAGGGTTTAGGAAATAATCTTCATTTACATGTAACCTGGGAATTACCGGTGCAGGTAACGGGAAGGTCTGTTTCTTTGGTTAGACAGACAACAATCATGTTGTACATGGAGAATTTTGTTAGTTGAACAGCTCTTGCTGATATTCTTCCACCCAAATGATCAGGTGGCTTCGGGTGTTTGATTTACTGATAGCCTCTGGAGACCCCTGTCGAGGTTCAGTCTTAGCAGCGGAGCACAGCAGCAGGTATAGCCTGAGTTCTCTTGGCCATAACATCCGCTGTCTTTTCTCTCAATATATTGCCGTGTGCTCTTTCTGAAGTCCAGGAAACTTTAACTTGTTTTAGACAAATTGTGCAGATTAAACAATAGTCCATGTGAGGTACGTTTTGAGAATTCGCTAGTTATGCTGTTGCTTCGCGTGATCCTTTATTTGTAATCAGATGTTTTTGAAGAATATGAATCTTGTGTTACGTGCACTTAGGAGCAAAAAATGCTTGCCTTACATGTAGCATACCTGTTAACTGCTTTTATGCATTACATTATTATGTAAATGTAAAAAGGAGTACCTGTCTTGCTTATGGAATTGAGTAATTTGTATAGAAGTGTGCAGTAAAATTAATCGTTGAAAAGTCTGATACAACATTTTGCCAGAAACATGAAGAGAATCTTCTACAGGTTTGTGAATATCTGAATACTTTTATTTTTCTTGGACTCGGTGGAAGGGGAATTGAGAAGTGAAAGTACTAGATGCAAAACTGAAGTCACTAATTGAAGAACATGGACTTTTACCAGCAAAGAGTTTCGTAATTCATATCACAGGTTTAAGTAGGAGAAGTATTAAACGTTTGACATCTTCACTTTTTCACCTTTTGTGGTAAGGTAGAAATAATTGGTGGAACTAATTAGCATTACTGATAGAAACACAAAGTTTTCTAAGTTCTCTTGGTTGTTTTAAGACCATTAATGTTTTTTCTAATACTGCTCTTTGACATGATAATATCCCTTTAAGGGTTTTCTTTACCAGATCAATTCCTTTCCTACTAGGAGAGCTAAAGCTTTTCAGCTGTCCATCCAATTTATCCGTCTGGACTGAATTCCTCATATCAAGATAACCAGCAGCAATACTCCCCTCAGGAGATGTGTATCAATTAGTTACGCATCACTAATTTCTGTGGTACTGGTGGACCCGTCAGTTGTAAGAAAGCTGATTTGTAAACAGTTATGGCTGTTCAGGGTTTGTCTTTTTTGGTGAGGATTTGTGTTTTGAAATATGTCTTTTCCATGGCAGCTGTTGAAAGCCTGCAGGTTTGCACATGTGCATGAAGAGATATGGGGTGGCTTTAGACCGCTCCTTTCGGGGTGTTAATTGCCTACAGATTTCACATAGTACTAATGAGGGGCTGTGTTACACACAGCTAAGCAAATTTATTCTGAAAATACTTCTGATGGAGGATGTCATCCAAGAGATGCAGGGCTCTCAAAGTACAGCAGTCGGTGTTGTAGCCGTTGCATAAATCCCTTGTGTCTGTCTGTCGGGGCACGTGTCTGGGACGGCACTCTCGCGCACGCGTGCCAGCCTGAATTCTGGCCATCCTGCGGGCTGCTGGTAACTTTGCTTTTGCCCCATGGTCTTCATGATACTCAACTTAATGCACTGTAGAGGAAAGTGGGATGTAAATAGTCTGAGGCTCCGGGATGGCATAGCAGCAGTCTGGCATTAAAAAGAAGGGGTGTAGTCTGAAGGGAAACTGTATCTGAGCTGACAGTTGCGATTCAGAAGCCACTGTTGCAGCCTTATATATACCAATGCATATGATGAAGAAGAGATGGCTCTCTTGTTCCAATATGCACTAAGCCTTATTTCTGCAGTGTGATGCTACGCTGCTCAGCGGATCCCAGAGGATCTATATAGCATCAAAAGTTTCACGTCTATCCCACGTAAGCTTTTCTGAATTGCTTCTCGTAATTAGTTGGACATTACTTAGGTTCCTGTTGTTCAGGAGAGGACTTGAACATTGCCGATGAAGTGCTTCACCTTCCCATACTGTGCTCCTACTGCCTGCGCCTGGAAGCCTTGCCAGCGCGTTTCATTGCGTAGCTTTGGGCGTGTATTTATTTCTGGGTTTTGGGGGGAGTTGTTTTTTGCTGTATGTGAAGAGACAGACTTGGTGAGTGCTAAGTATGAATCAGTTGTGCATTATACTCTGTAGCCACAGCGCTGGCACCGCTCACATCCCTGGTGTCTCTCCAGCTCCTCAACATCACTGACCGAGAAAGCGGAAAGAAACTATGGTGCTATATTGATAATGTGAGCGGCAAATGCAATCTAGCAGGAAAGCAGGTTACTCCACAGCTGGAATGCAGACCAGGCTTCAGTTAATCCCTCCCTCAGCCAGAGAAAGGTGGTTTTAATCTATTTATTATGCATTTGGTTGTTTTTTTTCTGCACTGATATATCTGCAAATACCATAGCATTGTTAGTCTTTTACGATCCATTTGCCGTATCAGCAGATGTACCAGGACGTGAAGCTGTTTTCAGTCACTCAGGTCTAATCCCAAGTAGTGCCATAGGATCTTGTGATTTGCTCTAGATCTATACAGAGGTAAATGACACTAAAACATGTCATTTTTAAGAACCTGATACCAGCCACCTTAGGATTTATTTTTTTTTTTTAAATAGCTGAATTTCTTTTTACTGGTTTTTCAGACAAAACTAATTTGATATGATTATTACAGAAGGCAAATTAAAAGGACAAAATCATACAGGAAGCTCATTAAAATGGAAACACTGAAATAACCGGGTAATTGGGCATTGATCTGTCCTCACCCCCTCACTCACTTTATGAGCAGTTTTGAATTAAAAGTAACATGTCTGCAGGATGATGCTTCAACATCTGTTATTGCTGAAACAAAATTATTTGCTTGGTTCTTTCTTCTCTCCGCGTTCTTCCAACATCTGCATGTGTAGATCTGTCCTGTACGTTAATCATATCTAACGCTGCTCCTTTCCAGGGAGAATGCATCAAAGGGTATGGGATTCTTCCTTCAGTCAGGAGGGGAATGTTTTGGTGTGGGATTTTGTATTGCCCTTCGCTTGTATTAGATAGGAAGGGACTGGCTGTGAACTAGAATGACGGGAATGAGGACTCCGAGGGCTGCTAGCACGAAGCCCACGCACAGCTATGTTGCTCTCAAGTGTGTTCATGTGAAACAAAGATTCACAGGCTGTGGCCTGGCTGCCTTCTGAAATGTTACTGTCACCTTATGGGATTAAAACTACACCAATAATTTTCCTTATTTCCTGTTCTCAGAATGTTTGCAGGCAAATCACCATGTTTTTACAAGTATCCCACATTGAAAGTGATCGATAATTGTGTTGGGATTCTGTTTTGGTTTTTTTAACTTTATAGGTTGATCTAGTACGTTGATTATAAATCTATCTTGCTGAATGTTTCCTATTTCAATAGCTCTGGCTGTGATTATTCTGATAGGAAGCAATATATTTTCTTTGTTTTCTGTTTTGGATGATTGCTAAAATATATATGGTTGCATGTGCCAATTTTAAGATTAAGTTATTTATGAATGTGACTTTATTGCTTCTCCTCAGTATTTGTACTATAAAAATGCAACTGCATAAAGGTTCATAGCAAGAACACATAACAAAGCCTGAACGATAGATTTGAAATAACAGTTAGAAATCTTTTCTGATCTCAAATTATCATGATGTTAATTGTGTCTTCCAGTCTTCAAACTATGCTCTAGTTGGGAAAACACATGCTTAAATCCATTCCTATCCAAGAAAATGCTTAAGCTTAATTTTAAGCATGTGCGTAAGTTATATTAGTTAAATGACTCATATTTGCTTAAATCCTATCCAGTGTTAGACCGACTAAGTATATTAGAATTGCAATGTAAATACTGCAGTAAATAAGATATACGGGTGTCGGGTTTGCTATGAATTTATCACTGATTTTGACTTGTACAGTAATTTTTATGGTATACAGTTAAAATGAGAAAAGAATGGAAATTTCAACTAATTTTTTAATATGCTGAAATGTATTAAGTTACACAAAAGAATCCATATTATAGTAATCCTGCATAGATACAGGAAAAGAGTACCCAGCGTGCATGGCAGATGGTTCCAAAGGAAATCCTCGAGAGCTAGGATTAAAAAGCAATTTTCAGCAAGTTTAAAATGGGTCTCCATATTTGGGTCACAGATATTAACTCTTTCATTGCAAACAAATGAGGGAGAAGTCTTGTTGGATTATTGTGGAAATGTTTCTCAAGAAAAGCTGACCAATACGCACTGTGGAAGAGAGAAATGTCAGTAGATTCTGCTTCCGATCCTGTTCTAACAACGGTGGGAAGTAGAGCTGCGATGTACAGAGACAGAGGGACGTTGCACGTAAGTGGGATTCATCACTTGGCTAGCAGACATTGGCAACCCTGTTACAGGTAATGGGTATACGCCTTCGATTTTTGTCTGCACACTGAAGCGAATTTACATAAAGACAAACACAAAAATTGAAGAACAAAATATAGAGAGTAGTTTTGTTCTGGGTCTGTAATGTTGGAATTTTCAAGGAAACCCAAGGTATAAAGATGAAGGTACTGAAATCCCATTTTGTTTCAGATTTCTGAACTCTGTTCCTGCCTCTGCCAATTTTCATTGGCCTTTGGATCAGAACTTCGTATTTTTATACTGCAGTAGAGATGCATGGATAATCCTGCTCCTACCTCCTACCCACCACTTCCTATTTTAAACTTGCTGATAAATAATTTTTGGTGTGTTAGAAATAGCATATTTATATCTGTTTACACTTAGTAAATTGTCCTTAATTACTGGTTATTAAAGGGTAAAGACTTTACATATAGCGTTTTTCTGTTCCCTTTGGATATGGCAAGCGTGTCTGATACACAATAAATACGAAATTGAACAGCCATACTTTTGTTCAATCTCAGACAGGAGTGAACATGGGCTCCAAGTTTTGCTTGGAAGTATGTCTGCACTTACAAATGGAAAGCAATCCCATATTCTTTCAAACATGTTTTAGGGGCACACTAGAACTTGATTTTTCTTTTTATTTTATTTTTTTCAAAGGGATATGTTCAAAGATAACCAGTACCACACAAGCATTGTTCCAGGTTGCGGCTGTTTCTGGTGGTGTTTAGACATCTAGAAACACTATCATCAATACGGTGCACAAAAGCGATTGAATGCAGATGAGCTTTGTATTCTAAGAGCAAGAGAAGACACTGGGCTTTTAGTTGGTATAAATAGCGCAGCAAGTTGGAGATTATTGGCTTTAACTAACTTATACCAGCTAGTAATCATGTTAGGAATGTAGTTCACACTTACATCAGTGCGCCTTTATACGCGTCTGGCGGTGTAAAGGAACCTCAAGTTTGATATGAACTAACTTGGCTTTCAAAGACTCTTCTGTTTCCAAAGTAGAAATTTGAGTTAGACCTTAAGCAATGTTTGTCACTAAACAGTGAAATATAGCGACTGATGCTCTTTTATTGTGTTCTCAAAGCTCAGCTGGGTGTACTTGGAGTAGGTTTGGAAAGCTTTCTGAGCAGAGGTGCCGGATGCTCTGCTAAGTGAATTACAGAAGTAATTGCTGGTTTAAATTTCAGCCTACGGAGAAGTTAATTGCATTGCTCTTTGGCTATTATATTGGCTACATGCTAACAGCAAAGGACAATCTGCTTCTGAAAGGGCATCATAAATGTCCTAGTGGGATAACTAACTGCAGGTATATCTACAAAATGTTAATTAACAATGCTAAATGATAGGTGTTTTCTTCAGGACTGGTCCAAGGGAGATATCGGAGGTCCTATCTGCTATTCAGAAAAGAAAATTCAGGTGATGGATGAAAGTAATGTTACAAGGCAGCTTTCAGTGTTCAGTTCTTGTACCAAAGCTAGAAAGCTTCAGTGGACTCAGGATTGGCTTTTAGTTAAAGTGGAATCTGTTCTTCCAGGTCCTTGTTTTCCATCACCTCCTGTGGGATGTTTACCTGTGTGCATCTCGGTGTGAGAAGACCAAGCTTCATGCCATCTTACCGGGTGCTTTTTAGCGTAGCATAATCTGTGTTTCAGATGATTATTCCAGCAAAAGGGAAACATTTAGTCTTTTCAACTCTGAAAATTCTTGAGGCATCAGGACAAGGAATAAGCTCAAGGAAGTGTTCGAAGTGGAACGTGGAAGTGGGTTAGTGGATGTTTGCAGAGTATTCCTCCCTAGCACGGGAACAGCACGGAAGAGAGCATTAAAAACTTTACAAGTAAATGGTGGAAGTCAGTATTATAGGCTGATTGGAGGCAAAATTCCACATCTCGGTGTTGGAGATGAGTAAGGAGAGAATACACTATCAGGAACTTGGAAATGAAAGTAACTTCTGTTAATGTGATAAAAGGGAGAAGCAGGAAGGGAGTGGAAGGAGAAGACTAACATAGGTGAAGCAGTGGATTAGGAAAACATTTTATAGCACAGGTGAACGATGGTAGAACACCGAATCCAAAGGCAAGGGCGCTGGATGCTCAAGATGCAGACTGATGAGAGTCTGGATGGCAGTGTTAATTGTGTGAATGGATGGCAAAGGCTTTGCCTCACATGTCTTGCAAGAAAGGCTGCATAGGCCGTAGCTGCAGCCAAAGCATCTCCTATGTTATTTTTGAATGCTTAATTCTTGGAACCCGTGTTCCCAATGTAATTATGTGCCTTCAGAGGGCAATTATGAGTGCCTAAATTAGATACAAAAAAATTGAACATCCCAAGCTGTTTTCAACCATCGTGTGTCACCAAGTGATGATACTATTAATACTTGAAAAAAAAATTCACCCATGACAACAGTTATCTTTGATCTGTGTGTTTGTAAATGTAGTTCAGAATTTCGCCTTAGATTTTTTCAAAGCCTTGTGTCTTTCAAAGGGAGGCATAATAGATCAGTTCAGATCCTTCTGTCATTGTCATCTTCCAGGACTTTTGTTTCAAGTGGGTTTTGAAAGTCTCTGTGAAGTACCAGATGATCTAAGACCTGATGCAGATGTCTTCGGATAGTCAGAGCAATCCGTTCTCTTGACTCAACAAACACGATCAAGTTCTAAATAAAGGAACTTTTATTTAGAAAAAGTTTATTTAAAGTGTTGACTTTAGAGAATTAGTTGATTTCTTTACTCACTGTAGCATCAGGTATTTGATACAGCAGGAGTTTCTTGTATGCAGTCAATTCTCTCACGAGTCAAAAGCAGTTTTTTGTCGGGGCAAAACACAATGGAAGGGGAGTAAGCTCACGCAGATCAGCAAAAGATTAGACAGACGGGTGGAAAACAGAAGCCTGGATTCATTCTCCTGTTAGGGGCCAAACGCGAGTCATCTGGAAACTACACCAAGGTGTTGTAGGGCAACTAAGATGATTAAGGGCTTGGAGCATCTGCCTTATGAGGAAAGGCTGAGAGCGCTGGGACTCTTTAGCCTGGAGAGGAGAAGGCTGAGGGGAGACCTTATTATGGCGTACAAGTATCTAAAGGGTGGGTTGAAGGAGGATGGAGCCAGGCTCTTTTCAATGGTTCCAAGTAACCGGATGAGGGGCAATGGGCACAAGTTAGAACACAGGAAGTTCTGTTCAAATACACGGAAACACTTCTTTACGGTGAGGGTGACAGAGCACTGGTACAGGCTGCCCAGGGAGGTTGTGAAGTCCCCTTCTCTGGAGATTTTCAAGACCCGCCTGGATGCAGTCCTGAGTAATGTGCTCTGGGCAATGCTGCTTTAGCAGGGGAGTTGGACTAGATGATCTCTAGAGGTCCCTTCCAACTCTGATAATTCTGTGATTCTGTGTAACTCTGAAGCAACATGTGACACGCTGTTAAAATGTGTTAACAAGAATACTGTAAAAGGGAAGATTCTCAGATGTTGTTTGGCTGCTAGAGCTGCCAAAATATTCTACTTCGGTTGTGCATTGTTTGTTTTCAGTTAAAATAGTTACTCTCAGGGAAGTAATTCCTCATTTTCTGCAGCCTTCTTGGAGATGACCTTTGACAGTGAAGGTCGGTACTGCAAGTAGGGTATTGTTCAAGGAGTTACTCCCTTTCCTTCTTCCCGCAGAAGTGTACTTGAGCATTTGGAGATGAGATTGCACCACTGTGGCAGTGGGAATGGAAAGCCAAATAACCATCCAGGCCTAATACTTCTTAAATTTTACTGAGGAGCTGCTGGGCGGTCCTAATGTTGATAAATGCTTTTTCCAAAGCAACGTTCTGCTCTCTGGCAAATATATACATCTCTGAAATTATTATGTCATTGTACAGAGGTCTGAATACTAGAAACTGCAGCTTTTTGGTTAAATGCTTTCTTACCTTCAGAAACTCTTAGCAGGAAAGATTGAAGTTTCGGAATCAGCGAGTGCTTTGGAATTTCTCTCTACTTCTATCCTTTTGTAGTCTATATTTATTAAAAAGTGTTTTTTGAGTAGATCACTGAAAGCAATAACCTATTCATATCAAGGCCACGAATTCATGTTTAATGTAACTAGTTAGACAAAAGTGAAAGCTTACATGCTGATAAATTGTGCTATACATGGCCTTCTCTGCATTCTTTATTGATGGTACTTTAAGTAGCAAGTTTAAGGAGAAACAGATAATGAAAATTGATTCTTCTCTGCAGGTCTCTCTTGCTTACTGTTGGACTTCGACAGACCTAATCTGTGAAGATAATTAAAGTTCCTTTGCTCTGAATGCGGTAAGTGATTTTTTTGTTTGTTTGTTTTATGGAAATCGTTAGGAGCCTATTTGCCTCATGTAGGGGAAAAAGGTGAAAATGCCAAATCACAAACAAATGGTCAAAATGAAGTCAGTGCAGGTTTGTTATATGACCATACATGTTTGTAGGAGATATTTCTAAACAGCATTTAAACAGGAACACCCCGGCTCCATTTCAGCCGTGCTGATAAATGCGGTAGCAGAACCCTAATTGCAAATTGCCAGTAAAGATACCAAAGGAAAGAATATTTTCATACTTCTCTCAGGACTTAAAGGTAGATCAGTAACCTCAGCATGGTGGAGGGAATCTGCTGTTGCTGTGTGTATTGGATTTGGTTGAGAATAAACACCTGAAGTATCAGTATAGTATCTTAACCAGAATATCATGTAGAGAAGTCAGAGGAGTGATGAAACTTGTGAATGAAAGATTTTTCCCATTGGCAATGACACAGAGTGGTGGCCCTGGATGTTGTTTAGCATAACAGTTGTTTGAATTTCAGGTGCCATGACAGCATAGCAGGAGACTTAAAACACATCTTTGCTGTTTAATAAACTTCTCACAGGAGCAGACTTACCTGCTTTAAACCCTGTGAATGTAGAAGCGTGGCTTCTGGAGCATCTGGGGTAATTCCCCCCATGGCATGTGGAATCCAGCGGTTGTACCTGGTAGGCTGCTGCAGGGAGGCAGAATGTGGGTAGGAGGCTGGAAACAGGATGCCATGGTTTTCCCCTTGTTTCAGCATCCCTTTAGTATCCTTAGGACACAGCTCTCTGAGTCTATAATTAATAGTTATGTGTGTTGCTAATGACACATTTCTTATTTCTACGAGAGTGTCTTTAAAACAGTTTATATTCTTGCACCAATGAAAACATGCGAAGAGCTCTTCATACCCCCAATTTTTCCCCTAAGCTTTGGGAACAATTTTGTGGCTTGTAGAACAAAGAAGTTAGAACAGATTACATAGCCAACATCTGCACCTGGCTCACTTATTAAGCGAATATTTGGCGTAGATGCTAAACCACCTTCTGCCAAGAGAGCCTTGCTGATACAGTTGTTCAGGGATGAAGATGTGATAACGTCTTTTCCTTTTTGGTTCACCAGAGCTATTTTCTTGATTTGTCGAAGTCAAATTTAGTTGGGAAGGAAAGCATCCTTTTACTTTTAAATACCAGAGGTTAATTAATGGTTAATCAAACCTTTTCTAACCAACCATGTTAAGATTATGATGGTGTATCACTTTAGTTCCAACGGCAGACACATCACATATGGGTTGCCATTTTGATGGCTTTGAATGGTAATCTGACCCATAAAAACTGAAGCATAATATGCAAACTGATTTTTTTTTTTCTGGCCTGCCCTGTTCTCGATGCCATCTGTGTTAGGATGGAAATGAGCCTGCTCAAAATGTGGTCTGCCAGTTTTAAGCAGAGTGGTAGTGCCAATTGCAGATGGATTTAAAAGAATAGCCTCATGTGAACAAGAAGGGAAGGAAGCTTCTCCTGAGAGCAGGAAGTTTCGCTGGAAAGCATATTATGTCTGTTAAATCCTGTAGCCTGTGGAACATCCAGCAGACCTTTCTGTGAATTCTTCACACGGATTAAGCAAACGAAACTTACTTTCTAAAAATCAAGAAAAAACCCTCAACTTCCAAACGCTGTTCTCCCTCCAACCACTGCCTTCTATTGCTGCCATCCATAATGGAATACAGTGCAGGAAGCCAACAGTATCTGAGCCTGTCAAGTATTCGCAGTGCATCCATTCAGCAAAACCAACCACAGTAAAATATTTGCTACATTTTGTACATATGTGTTTTTAATCTGCCGTATGAATCCTATTGAAGTCATAGCGTTTAGAGCCCTGGGCTGCCATTTCTGAATTCCTGTCTTTGACAATTAACAAAAATCGATGTTGGAGGTGAAGGTGAGTACCTATGTGCTGCTGGTGCATCTCGGCTCAAAAATTAAGATGTTTAAGCACCTAATTTTCACCGTAGTCAATGAGATCTCAATTTTCTTCCACTCAATTTGAGAGAGCCTGTGCTCTGAAGTTAGAGATTCAACAACCTCATCTTATGTGTAACCACAAGTGTCTTGGTACTATTTATAATTCAAAGAAACACATTAAATAATTTTCACTGGTTAGGAATATGGTCTACAGAAATCTCTGATTATTTTTTTAATCTCTTTAAATCTATTACATTGTTTGAATGACCATTTGCTTTTGCAGTAAGGAAGCATGGAAGAGAAGGCACTCATCGATGAATTTCATGTTCGTGACACACTCGAACATCCCTCTCAAGTCCTTTTTAAGCCTTTTATTTCCAGGCTAAATAAACACCAATTTCAGCAATGTCTCATCTACTCCCTTTAATTACTGCTGTTGAGAGAAAGTTTCTGCCGATGCAAATGTGCTATTTTGTCATGTCACATCAAATTGCATCAGCCTTATATTTAGGAACAAAAAGAGGGGGAGGCGGAGACAGGATGTGGCTACAAATGGAACCAAAGGGTTTTCTTAAATATAGGCTGAAAATAGACAATTGAGGCAGTGATGCTTTTTCAAGCAAAATTCCATGAAAGGGAAAATCAAGTCTGTGACGACAAAAATGAAAAGCAGGGCTGGGGGTGTGCGAGGAGGGAGTTCTAGGTGGAGGCGTGGGCTGGTGCCAGGGAAAAGCTGATGAACTTCTCATTTACGCAGACGCCCTTTGCATTGTCAGATTGGTGCGAAGTGGTTTAGAATACGTTAGACCACATACGTCTCCTCCTGCTCCTTCTGTGCTGGCCAAACAAGTTACTAGCCACCCATCCCTCCAGCTTGTTGCAGGGCACGCCGCCTGCCCTTTCCTTTGTGATCATCTCCCCCTCAGGTCTCAAAGCTGACCTCTTTGCTTCCCAACTGGACTTATTTTGATTGAAAAAAATTTTAATGACTGATCTTTGCTAACTTGGATGCCTCAGCTTAACCCAGTCGCTTGCAGGAGCTGTCCTAAATACCATACTGCTTTATTCTCATTGACCTCTCTGTTACCGTGTGCTGCCTTGATAGAAGGATTGATCATTTTGTTTTTTCTTCTCAAAACATTATCAAATTCCTAAGCCGCAAATCAGTATGGTGCAAAATGGCTCAGCTTTATTCCATTCTTTGTGCCTGTTTACATGATGGTTGAATTTGCTAATGTTGGAAGCGTTTCTTCTGGCTCCTGCGTCAACCTGCGCAATTCTAAGTGTTTTCTGAGTAAGTTCCGTAAGCAGAAATCAGCTGGTTTGCTCTCTGTTGGTTTTGCATGTGTTTTGTAGGGTTGTACCTTACTAGATGAGATTTTGGGTTTGTTTGGTTTGTTGTTGTTTTTTTTTTTTTTCTAGTGAGGTAACCAAACAAATTTACCAGGAAGAAATTGAAGGGAAAAAAACGGTAGGAGGCATATGAAATTTGTGAGTTTACTTAAACCACAGTGGAAATACATATATAAAAAAATATATTATACTTTGTGTAGTGTAATAAATTCTCGTAGCTTAGCAGGTCTTCAGAGTGCTAACATACAGTACTTCCATACTCAAAATATCTTTAAACATGAATTAACCCTTAAAGGGCTCTTGCCTTGCGGGAGTGGTGGGGTTCCTCTATAACAAAAGAGTTGCCTTGAACAGTTGCTCCTGCGCAACTTTGGAGAAACTCTGCTACAGTCATAAAACGGAAGCGCAGTCCTTCAGGTTGCCAGCAAACATAAGTTTTTGTGGTTCAGTAGAAATGTGCAGATTTACACCAGCCAAGAATTTGGACTGGTGACTTTAATGTCGCCTTCAGTGGCATTTGCCCAGAGGAACTGTGGTAAAAAATGAAGTCCTCCAAATCGAGTTCCAGGACAGATGCAATAGCAGTGTTCCAGATTCTTACGTTAAATTCATTTATGGCAACATACACTCTTTCAGTTTACTTCTTTTAACTACTTGCAGCAATAACTCTCAGCTCACTAAACTGAACTAGATAGATTGTGGCAAATAGGCATAGAGAAAATTTGTAGTAGATGTCCAAAGAAATGTAGGAGACTTCAAATAATCCATCACGCTGAATTTACTTTAAAATGTAGAGTCTCCTCCCAAATAATATTTAATAAAATTGTTCTTCAGGAAAGTCAGTTTGGTTCTTTGGAAAACGTTAGCAGCTTCCCCATGGAAAGCACTTTTTGCCCAGAACTGGGCAGAAAATGATCTATTGAAATCAAATGCATAAATTATGCATGTAATACAGCTCGCTTTGAAAAGATGAGTCTGATCAGAGCCTGATGGCAATTAAACTGAGTTCTGAAAGATCAGCTGTGTTTGAGAATCATCACAACTCTCCGTGCGGATGTGATCTGTAGGCGTGCTAGCAGCACCTGCTTATCAAATTAGAAAAATACTATTCATTTCTTACCGCTAAGCACTTGGATGCTCTCCTCAGAAGTAATTGGTGATGATAGAAGTAATATTTTTTTATTCTTGTCGCCAAGGCTAATAAAAATGCAGTAGAAGCCGGTATATTTACAGCATTATGACAGGTGTAAGTCAAGTAGTATTCCAGACGGAAGCTAGACAGGCGAAGGCACCCAGCTCATCACGCTTAGATATGAACAGTCCTTCAGGACTGTGAAATATTAAATATAGTGATGCTGTAATCTCAACTCTTAAATTCTTTACATCACGAAAATAACAACCCCTGGTGCTAAATCCATATACGCAATGAAAGATTTACCGCAGGCTTTATACACCAGGCTGCAGCGAGCGGCACTCGAGGCGCAGCCCACGGATGGGAAGAGGCATCCTACTGGCAGCTTCCAACCCGAGGAGTGCGGGGCTTGTGTCTGGCTTGGCTGCAGTATTTGATAGTCCGTCTTCCGTGACTTCTGTTTGGTAAATGCATCCCCTGTCTGTGGCATCCGACTAGACCGTAAATGGAAGCGTAGCAGTCCGGGTGCGCTCCCTCCAGGAGCGGAGGGAGGAGGTGGGAGGGTCCCGTAGAGATTCTGGTGATACTTAAAGCATTAATTTGCACCGAATTTCTTATTTTTCATTTTCAGCGTAATCCACTTCCCAAGACTTAAGACAATCACATCTGATCTTTTCCTCCAAGGACTTTTTTTAGTACAGGAGAATTAAAGTGCGTCAGTAAAACGTGTGTGTTTTCATAGTTTAGAATGCATTTCTGTTGTACTTTTTCAAAGCAAATCACGGAAATATTAAATGGGGAAGGAGAAAGATAGACTTTGGTTTTATAGTTGGGGTTGGTTTGTTTTGAACTGAATAAGTCTGAAAATACTAGATAAAAACTGCAGATCAAATGAAAAGACTCCGTAAGCATTCTCCAGATTCTTCATCAAAAAACCACCCAACTGACAACACTACAACAAGAAAATTTTCTTAATTAATGTCTTCAGTTAAAGGAAAAGCATTGTGGATCCCTTAAATATATTATTAAATCTGTATTGTTTAGATAATAGGACGGGGGAAGACACTTGTGCTGAGTGCTGTGTCAAATTCGTCAGAGCGTGTTTTAATTCTAGCTCACTTGCTGGATTTCGCAGCTATTTGTCTGGGTATTGGGGTAATTTGGAGGGTTGAGTGAAGCCAGATGACTGTAATGAACTCATTTTGTGTCTTTGACTCATTCTGGCAAAAAAAAAGAGATGCTGTGTATGGGGTATTTTGTATTGTTAAGACTTCTGTTCCTCCTGTCTCTCAAACTTTCTCTGGGCCACTGTCTTTGCACCATCACCAATAATTACATCAAATTAATTCAGCATAATTGAGTTAATTATTAGCACTGGAGGTTAACAACATGTCTTCAATTGAACCAAAGCTTTTATCCCCCTTTTCCTGAGGTTTCACAAAATGTAAACAAATCTGAATCACGGTTGAAACCTGAGGCAGCTCCATTTCCATCAAGTGCTTTTGCCAGTCAGAAGAACTCTCCTGCCACGTTCATTCGCTCAGACTGGTGTTGATAAATGTGCTGTCTGCTGCAAAGGGAAAAGAATAATGTGGCATTCTGTGTCAACATTCAAGTGCTTTAGAAAAAAGGAAATATTTTAATCACCCCAGAGCCATTCAGTCAAAACCCGAAAGCTAGAATAATCGTTAATGAAACCTCAGATGTATAGAGCTGACATACATAAAAAAAGAATTTAGGCATAGGTTCCAAAGATTTGGAGGATAGCTTTTTGAATTAGGGATGCTGTTGTGAATTGCTGTGTGAGGTATAATCAATCGCATGATTCCTTGTACAGGGTGGTAGTTTGAGAATCGGAAGATCTGGTTTCTGTTCCCAGCGCTGCTATTGACTCATTGTGTGACTTTGCACAAGCCACTTAATTTTCTGGAGCACAGTTTCTTTTCTCAGATATTTTCCATCTTAGAGACCGGAGAAGCTAGAGTTGTCTCTTTCTGCTTGGGCACCCGTGGTCTGGGCATAGGGCAATGGGATATTTGAATCACTGGTGTCTCGGTGTGTCGCAATGAATCTCTGCGCTGGGACACCAAGAACGCTGCCTCTGCCAAGGCTAAAAGCGAGCTTTTATCTTTAGTGCCAAGGGCTAAAACTGAGATCCAACTCCCGCTTTCTGCAAAGTGCAGCATGTTTGTTTTGATCTATTGTAGCAAGAGCTCTGAGCTGGACACACAGATCAAGAGTTTTGGCTTGAACTTAACTCTATAGACAATAAAACGTATACTTTTCCCCCCTACTTTCATCTCAGCCAGAGCTATAAATTAGTTACTCAGTATAGTTGGTGCGTTGTGTGTAATTGATTAAAAGGCAGCTCTGTACCTCAGAAAACAAATGTCCTGCAGAGTTCTAGAGAGTGTTTTTCTTGTATATCATTCTGGCTCAATGACAAAAATATCCAAAAGGCAGTGCGGGAATGAAAATTCGAAGAAATCATATCCCAGTTGTAAGATTTCTATTTATTTTTTTTTTTACCTGGCCAATAGGATGTCCAGGATCTATTTTTGGTTCTGCTCTTGATGTGTTACGTGGAAAATTATTTAATTTCTTTCCTTGTGTCTTTTTGGGAAAGTAGGGCTAAAGATACTTGGTTTGCATTTATACTTGATTTGAGTTCTGTGAGTTCTGTATTTGGTAAGAATTGTTTAACAGTGGATGACTTTTCTGGGACAGACTGCAGAAGACTGTTTGGGATTTACAAAACTGTCCTCTTCCTGCATACAGCTTCAGTTTTCCCTTTGGAAGTCCGTATTAAATTGGAATAGGAGAGAAACAACAAGGACTGAGCTAAAATGTGTGACAACACAGTTAGTCCTGTGCTCAAGCAACGTGTGGGCCTGCAATTTAAATACGTTACACAAGGTAACATCTGCCATCACTATGTCAGCTGGAGTTTTAATTATTTCCCTCTTTTAATGGGATCACATCATGAAGCGCTGGAATCAATTGTTAAGTAGCCCTTTCTGGAGCCAGGTACCGATTTCCTGGATGATGGAGTTCCTTCGACATTTTCTTTTAATCTCTTCTGACTCTCTAAAATAGTAGTATCTCGTAAGACACGGGGAGATAGGCCTTCCCGAAGGCGTATCGCTCTTTCACCACCCAAAGCATGGCGAACGCGCAAGTCTCCTACCGCAGCTGGCTTGTGAGGAGCTCTCTCTTGCGGCATCCCACTGCAGCCAGCAGAGGTTTTTCAGGGATGAGGGTCCTTTCTCAAAACCCGGTTGCTGGACCGGAACTCTTTCTGCAATAAGCTTCTGCTAGCCAGAAGCTCCCTTTGTTTTTCTTATGAAACGGATTCCCTTTGGGCTCGGCTAGGCCGTGGAGAGTGACAGTGAAGTTTTTGGGAAAGCTTGAGATACGGCTTTAAGACCTCAGAAGTGTTCCTAAGATATGGCGGGTGTCTGCCCACATGATTAGCTGTCGGTATGGTAACAATCCCTGATTAGTGAACGGTACAAGTTAAAATCCCCCTTAAGAGGCTAAAGACTCCCAGACTTAAACGTTCTGTAATACTCCTCCTTATAAACATTTCTCCCATGAACAGACTTGTATTTCGCTAAAGATGCGGTGGGCCAAATTCATCCATGGTATAATTCCACCACAGACAGGGTTAGTGCCAGGGAAGGTTTTGGCTCGGATTGTTACTTGGATTGAGAGCAAAGGATTGGAAGATGCCAAATTTCAGCAGGTGTGGATTTGAAATACTGAGACAGCGAGTTGCTCTTGATGCTGCTGTAAAGGATAATGTGAATCGGGGAGGACGATTACAGGGTGAGCTGTAGATACCGGGGCACTGTACAAGTACCGTCGTCATTAGTCAAGGGATTACGTGTGTACAGTTAGGACTGGAAAGGAGGTGCTGTGGTAGATTGGTAAAATGAGGGGTCGTAATGGAAAGCCCTGCTGTACTGCAGGTTTTATTTCCTTGGAGGCTGGGTATGATGTTTGCGCTAAAGGAATGTCAAGAGGTACATGTTAGGCGTTCTTGGTTTGAAAACAAACAAACAAAACCAAACAAACCAAAACCCAACAGTTTTTTATTAATCCTTAGTCAACAGTGTGGGTCACAGTGACTTCTCTCGCTTTTTTAAATTCTGACTCTTTACCTTCCTGTGTCTTTGTCCTCCTATTGAACTTTTGTACTTTTACTTTCCTAAGTAGAGCCCTTTCTGCACTAAGTGCCGGCTGCTTGTTTGCATTATGTGCTTCTACCCTCTTGCCTTAAAAAAAAAAATAAAAATCAAGTTGGATTGGATGAGCAAAATGAGCCTATCTTAAATCATAAAAGTAAAATAAACTTTAACCACAGTCAGTCCTTCCTGAATTAAGAACCATGACAAAACCTTACATAAGACTATTATTCCCATGCTTATATGATCCATAGATCATAGAATTAATGTTTTCATTAGTCAAAGACAGCATGTTTGCACCCTTCAAAATAATTTTCCTACCTTATGCTGCCAACTGTGCATCCATCCTGTAACAAAATTTGTGGTCGCTTGTGTTGTGCCCAATTGGAAGTTTTTAAAAAATCTGAAGATTCCAAAAGTATTAGAAGGTGATGTAAGCCCAGCCAGAAAGTTGTTATACTGTCACAGAGTAGTAGGGAGACCCACGATTGCTAAACTGGAACTAAGCACTGTAACACTTCAAAATACAATATTTACAAGAAATGAAGGAATGAAAAGGCAGTAATGTTTTAAAGCGGATGGCACCAAGATATAACTCAGTTCATATTCAGGCGTGAATCTCAAAGGAAAATACTTGCAGATTTAGCCACTGAGAACAAAATTCATGTTGACGGCAGTTGAACTGAGGAGTTTACAGTTGGGAAGACAAAGTTCTTCTGAGACTGTGCCTTTCAGAATTTTCTTTAAGACAGGAGAAGTCGTTGTCAGGAGAAGAGAGTAAGTAGTTTGAAATTCACCTAAACCAGGGAGATTCCTATCCTCCTGTTGCTGCCTGAACTTGACATTTAGTGAGCATGCTCCAGAGAGTATTACTCTAATTAGTCTGAGCATGCTTATTAATTATCCAGAGCAGGGAAATTTGGCCTCAGTTTAGGCAGCATCTTTCCTCACTGGTGTTAGATTGCAAAAGTCTTAATGTTTTAATTGCTGTTTGATGTATTGCGTGTCTCTGCTTCATGATACCAAACAAGAGTGTAAGGTAAAACATTTGCCCTGTGGCTTTAGTTAATTTATATAAGTGGTCTTCAGCTTGACAAGATTTTAATGTCTTTTTACGGCCAAACTCCAGGGCTTTTGTGCTGTTTTTATTTTTCCTAATCCTGTTGATTTACGTTTATATGCAGTTTTCCTTTACCATACAGGTCTTTTAAGTTTTTGCTCAGACCCGAAGAAAAACGCATTATAGGTCTGACTTCCAGTTGCCCCAAAGTTGCTTTACACCATATCAGCAGTAAAGGGGTCAGAGAGTGAGTGCGGATACGAAATATAATCTACACTTGATCTGTAAGGAAACGGTTCTTCTCAGAGGCTGGCAGCAGGGACTGCCTGTGCGCTGGGCGTGCTGGGCTGCCGCGTGTGCGCGGGTCTCCGTCCAGCACCTTCCTCTGCCTTCAGGGTTTGAGCCCAGAAGGACACATAGATTATACAGTTTGACTCTGTGTAACGTGGTGTTAAAACTTGACCCAGGAAACTGTGCATTGAGTCAGACATCTCGTGTTGCACCAGCACACCGGTGCCTCCCAAGCGCCGGGCTGCGTGCTGCTGGCCGGGACACTGCCACTCTCTGAAGCTCTTCCTTCTTGTCCTTTACAATGGACTTCCAGTAGCAGGTTGAGCGCTGGATGAATTGCTATGATAGTGGCAGCCTGTATCTTTTTTTTTTTAAGGTGGATGTACAAAATAAAATGAAGCTCTATTCCACTTTCAGAAGTAAAGTTACTATTTTCCTTTAATTCATGGTTTCCTTGTTTATGCATTTAGGGATCACTCTCTCAAAATCTTTTTTTGCACAGCAGCTCCCTGCGAGCTGATGTTCAGTTTGATTATCTAGTTCTTTTTTCAGAACTATTGCTTCTAGGGTAGGTTATACCTGCACCTATTGTGTGGCTATAACCTGCACTCCAAGTTGTTCGTATGGTGCTCAGGTGTGTTAAAGCACAATTTCGGACCTAGCTTATCCAGAAATCTACCACGTTCCCTCTGATTGCCCTGTTGTCATTATGTACCGCTCTAGCAATCTGTCATCCTCAAGTTTTACCAGTTATAATTTCGTATTTGCAGGGAGGCAACTGCTGACAGTGTTGAATAGCGTTAGGCCTGACACTGCTGCTGTAGAACTGCCTGAAGGATGTCCAACCCATGGTGAGTCCTTGTCGACAGACAGATCTTTGAGATCTGTCGTTTAGCCAGTTCTTAATCCCCCGTATGCTCGACTAATATAGCGTAAAGCGAATTTTACACTGCGGGGCTGTGCCCCAAAATGTGCTGCTGTTGCACCGTCATTTGACGCTGCTTCTCTGCCTCGTGCGTCAAGCAAAGCGCAAAGCAGAGAAGAACAGAAATGGAAGGGAACAGAACAAGACTGGCTATCGTCATTCATGCAGATATACAGATCATATTTAGAAAGGACAGAATCCACAACAATGACAGGCCGCAGCTCGTCAGAAGCGATCACATCAAAACAGCAGATCTTAATAAAAGCCCAGCATGCCGGAGAGATGTGTTTATTAGAAAGTGGCTTCAGCATTGTACGTGCTCAGCCGTACGCAGAGGGGTATGGCTGCAGGGCAGGCCATTGCCCAGGGCTGCAGAGTGTTCCCTGGCTCCGTGAGTGAATGTGACTGGGGAGGGAGGGACATTTGCTGGTTGGCCTGGGGCAGCGGAACCCAGCGAGCTGGCCTCGAACACAGCGCACGAGTCCCTCTCCTGTGACCTACTAGGGAATAAAACACATTACAGGGTAATAACCAGAGAAGGCAGATAGTTCCCAGGCGCTGGTAAGGTCTGCCGGTCTGCTGCTATAAGTTGTAAGTGTGTTTAAGAAGTTAGAGCCCAGAGTCATCGGCCTTTCCTGTATTTACCAGCTGGGCCCCGGGAAACCGGGAAGGGAGCACTGATGTAGCTGAATACTAAGACGAAAGAGTAAGAAATCCTTCCGAGTAGCAGCAGTCCACTTGGGTGTCTTCCTGGACTGATGTCAAAACATGAACCTAGATGTTTTGTGGTTTGAGAGGTTTCAAGAGGCTTCCAATTTCGTTCTTAATTTGGCAGTTTGATTATTACTTTCCTCTGCAGAAAATGTTACCATCTCATCTTGCACAAATACCACTTTTGGAGTCTGTACTCATACTAATAAAAGCAGGTCCAGTGAAGGCATGAGTCAGGTTACAGAACCTGGCTATGAATTTTTAATAGTAAGTTCGCTAGTGATTTTTTTTCTTGCGGAGTCTGTTATTGGACACTTCGAGGAGGACAAATAATTTTGGCACCTTAGATAAGATAACTGTGTAAGATGTTCCAAGTTCAACGCCGAATTGCCAAGATACCTAAAATCTAACATAGGTTTGAAAAAATAGTCCATCTCTCTGCTGTTTTATGAGTACTAATACTGCTGGGAATATTCTGAAGCATCTTCCTAATTAAAGTTAAACTAATACTACTTAATAGATTCTTTGCATTTGTTTTTGTTTGATTAATTTTTTTTCTTACAGAGTTTGCTTGCTTAATCCTAATTTGCAAAGCTCACTCTGTACTTCCCAGTGATTTTTATGACTGAGTCCAAACACAGCCTGGTAACATCCAGGGAGATAGTATGGGTTTTGGTTTGGTGTTTTTTTTGGGTTGGTTTTTTTTTTTTGAGGAATTTATTCTTGCACATGCAGTGTGATCAACTCACACCTCAGACAATCTGGAGCAGGAGCCTGGAGCCAGCTGCAAACGCCGGTACCAGCCTTGGGGTCCCACTGGTACCTTCAGTGTCGCAGAGCGAACAGTAAAAAACAGTATTGAACAGTTCTATCTCTCCATTTCTAGTTTCTTTTCCCCTCCAACTCCTGTTCCGTGTGGATGGCAGTAGTCGATGGCAGTGCCTTCCCCAGCAGAGAACCTGCTTGTAAAGGTGGTGGTTCGGTGGTCGGGATGCCGGGGCCGTCGGGGACAGCCCGGCTCCATTCTGCCGAATGCTGCTTCGGGTGGTGTTCAACGCCCGAGGATCCTCGTTGCCCCGTGGAAGTGAGCGTGTGTCTCGCCCGACTGCAGGCTGGCTCTGGATCAGCTGAGTGGCCAAATTAAGCGAGTGAAATCCAGGCCTGTCTCGGCTCCTCGGTGTTAAAAATGGACGTAATACCACTGTGCTACTTTACTGGGATACTGTCAAATCGGTGCTTTAAAGATCGTGAGGTTTGACTAGGACAGGGAATCGTAAATCCCGGAGTTAGACTTCTAGAATTGTAATACTTTGAGTAATAAGAGAAGACGTCTCCGTCCTGTGCACTGGGGGGAAGAGAGGGAAGGGGGAGCCCACCTGTAAACAGCAACAGCTCGGGTAACTCTTCCAGTCCGCTAATTAACACTTCCAGTCTCTGAAGCCCAGCTTTGGTGGCCCTTTAACTAGTCCGGAGGGACTGAGATCCCAGCTGTTGAACCGTAGGGATTTGCTCGAAAAACAGTCACAACAGCCGAAAGCCCCCTCCGAGCGCAGGGGCACAGTGCGTATCGGCGGCACCGTGGGTTCGGCCGTGCACTGGGTCAATTGACGAGCTCGCTAAAGCAGAGCGCAAGATTAATTGGCTTCGGTCAGCCTTTGCTTCGCTATCTGAATGTCATTATCAGGAATGTAAATGATTATGCAATGCAGAGAAATGCCACAATAGTCTCAGTGTCTCCGTTTTATACTTGTCTCTTTTTAAACAGGGCTTTATCTAAATGCAAATGTGATTTCAGCCTTCTGATTAGGACATTATACAGTCATCCATTCCAGAAAAGCACAATTAGCGGATTATTTTATTTCTGACTCAACAGTTCTTGGTTGAGATAGTTTGTTTGTTGTGCTATGCGTGATATTTAAGTTATCAGAAGATTTACATTATTAGTCAGGATTATAGCCAGATTTTGTGAGGTCGAGGTTTTCTTCTTGGCAGATAAAAATGGTAACATTTGTGGGATTTGAGGGGGGATGTTTTTAGAACAAAAGGCACTAGTGCAGATTCTTACTATGCTTCATTGTCCTTTTTGTGCCAAGTAAGGGGCAAATTGCAGTAGTAACTGTGCAAATTCCCCAGTGGTGTGCGGCGTAGGAGTGCGGCGTTTAGCCTTACCGGTTTTCAGGATCTACTCTGCGTTGAGCTGTATTCGCCCAGTGCCCCATTGTCTTCGAACTTAATAGTGGGTCAGGTCCTAAGATTATTTCTCATTAAACAGCCATTTTACTAAAATAACCACATGCTGTGGTAGATTTCCAGTAGAAACGTCACTGGGAATGGTATTGCAAACGCTGAAGTTACATGCTCAGAAAACCACAGAACTTTGGTGATAAATGTCCCTGTGAAGCTTATCCATGTCACAAAACTTGAAACGGTTTCGCAGCTCTGAATCTGTCAGAACTCCGCATATTTTTTTTCGTTCTTTCAGCATGGGAGCCTTGGACAGTATATGTTTGATAACGAGACCCGACCAAAACTTCAATCTTCAAATCTATCAGACAGTCTGGTATATGTGGGAAGGTGAAGGAATTTTTTTTTCCCGAATTTATCGGTGTATTTGTCACACGATTTGGATTCAGCAGCTCATCATTTTCCTATGAAAAATTACCGCAGTGGAAAATTCCTAATTATCTATAGTGAAACAACATTTTCAATTCCATTGATCAGTTTAATCCTTCCATACTCATGTGTTTGTGTGACTTTGGTTTCTTGCTCTCTCTCCCATAGCTTATTTTCTCTATGCTGAAACGAGCTGTCCTATACACTCCCAACACATGAGGGATCGTTGCTTTTGTGTCAGGAAATCTATTGCATCACTTAGGTTTAATTAGAGCGCAATGGCATACGGTGAGTTTACACATCAAAGCCTAGAAACGACTCCACAAATTGGCTGTAGTCCCAAAGTATATTTTGGGATCTGTATTGAATTGGGATGTTTCACTGTATTTAGTGGGAATATGTGAAATACAGGGTCAGTGTCGGTGGCACTATACCAATTCCTACCAGCTAACGATCTAGCCCAGAAAAACTGTGTGTAAAGTTTAATTTAGGTTCAGATCAATTTGAATCCAACTGCGTATTCCAGATTTCTGTACTGGATCATAAAAAACATATTCATAGAATGGTTCAGGTTGGAAGGGACCTTAAAGATCATGTACTTCCAGTCCGCTGCCACGGGCAGGGACACCTCGCGTAGGTTCTGTGTAAGTAACAAGTTGACTCCTGTGCCCAGTTCTAATTTGCAGCGAGTTCAGAGTTGAGTACGGACCCCGGACATATTTTAATGTGCCACGTAGTGGGGCGAGGGGTTAGCTTACCCCTGGGTGCACAGACGGTCTGGGTATTCTGCTCACTTGTAGCACCACCTATGTGTTGGTAAGTCAGGCAGTGACTGCAGTGCCCTGTCGCTTGCATAAATGAAGCTCTTCATCTCATGTCTTTAACATGTATGTGGGCTTATAGTTTCAAGAAGTAGGACTTATTACTGTAGCAATCTTTTCCTTTCATAAATGCTTTTCATTAAATAAGGGAATTTTGATGTTTCACAGATACTTTTTTTTTTTTTTTTTTTTTTTTTAAGGAAAGCTTGATTTAGGATATATTATCCAGATCCCAACTTTGTGTACGCTCAGGGTAATGGAATGGGTCCATTTTTGTCTTATTGTTACTAACCTACATTTGTGCATGTTACGTGAAAGATAAAAAGACCCTCTCTTCTGCAGAGAGAATGCAAAAATGATAATGGCAAGAGCAATTTAAGCTGGGGTTTTTATAGAGTTCATCCTTTATTTTCAAATATCCACTTTTCCTGTGGTTATTTGACTGCTTTAGTATTTTCAGACATTGTACTCGGAGGAAACTAGACTATTTTAAGAACAAAAGTGCCATGTATTCGCTGTAGCATTTAGTGTAAGTGTATAGTAATGATGCGTGCCCGGCCTTCGCGTGAGGCCGGGGCGGCACCATGTCTCAAGCGTTCACCTTCAAGGCACAGTCGTTTCCCTGAGGACTCTTTCTGTCACGCGGGGAAAGCCTTCCTCCGCTGCTGACCGTGTTAGCATTGCTCCCGGTCTCCGGCCACGGGCTGTGGGGCACAGCAAAGAAGTCAGATGGCTTCGGATAGTCTTGGATGTAAATGGCCCAGCTCAATGTGTGGCCACTTGGGTTCTAGGCCAAAATCTAGCTGTATTAAAGCTTGAATTTCAGAGTTGGAGATGGCTTTTTTTAAACAAATAAGAAAAAACAGAACTGGAATCAAACAAGCAGAATGAAAAGATTGCAGCAGCAGTATAGAGCCAACGTATTGCCCTCAGGATGGAAGAATGGTTTTCTAATTGTTTGTGAAAGCTAATGGAAACCATACTTTGGCTGTGAATAATTCTCAGGAGGGATCATTGTGAAGCCTTACCTCATCTCTCGGACTTTACTGATAGAGCATATCAAGTATTCAAAACCAGACACACCCTGTGAAGCTCGAAGTGCAGGAAACCACTGGTCGGTTTTAGATACTGGAGGAAGATGGGACTCTTCAGGGGAGAGTGAGCTTTCCTGGCGCATCACTGACCTGTCAGAGGCTGGTCCAGATTTACCTTCGTTACGGTATGTCAGTTGTGGGAGGAGCAGTAAAGGTTATGATGACAGAATCCGGGAGCCAACTAATTAAGATTTTGTTGCCCACAAGATATCGTGATGTCACACTCAAGTGTGCTGAGGGAAGGGGGTGTTTGAGGACGCTCTAGTCAACATCACCTACTTCTGAGTTACCGGTAACTAAAAATTGGAAATGCCACTTTTTGCATTTTGTCTGTGGAATCCTTCCTAAATGTTATACCAGTTCAGTCCTTAAGAGCTTTATTCCAGGCTTTAGTAATAACAACCAAATTAAAATTATTATCTTAAATGTTAAATTTGATCCACCTTTTGTCTTCCCGTGATGTGTAAATAGTCCTCCTTGCACTGGGTGGGGCACTACCAGCACAGCGCAAACCAACAGGATTTGCGATCGCCATTCTTGACTTTGGCATCACCCATTTATCCACCCTGGGAATGGCCCTTATCTACTTTTCTTTCCAAGATCCCCTGAATAGGTAGTTATTACCCTGTGATTAAGGAAGGACGTGACCAAGCTGAATCTTGTGCAGGTAGTTGGCAAAGCTGTGTTGTATTAGCTCCAAAGGAAACTCATCACAGCCATTACAGTGGTCTTTACCGACCTCGGGGCACAACAGCCTTCTCTTGGTTGGTTGGGTTTTTTATACCATTAATAACAGAGTGGGGGTAAACAGCACCATACGTGGATCCTGCAGCTCATTGCAGTCACACAAAGTGTGGCATATTGGCAATGAACATCAAATTGGGATTTTTGTAATTTTTATGGGTATTTTTCACTCGGGAGTTAGTCACTGTGATCAGCATTTGTTTCGGTGTACCATTTGTCGTAAGTCTGTATGCTCTAATGCTTCTGGGAAAGGGCTTTGCTTGTTGAAAGGGTTGCTGCAGTGATTTTAAGTAGAGTCACAAATGACCTACACAGAACCCACTTCAGATGCAAGGAAAGATGTCAGTGTAAATAGGCAGGAAAGCGATCCTGACGTGTTCTTCAAAGGTTTAAGCCTATTGTATATCTTAGAGTTAGTTTTAATGATTTACATCATCAGCTTATGAGGTAGTAACCCTGTTAGGTACTTCCTTAAGACCGTCACCTTTTTCCCTTGGAGGCTGGAAAACCTTTTTCTGAAGTGTCATCAGAGCCTTTCTGAGGGGCCTCCATAGCACCCATCAGCCGTGACTCACTATGTTTCTGCAGGTCCTTAAAAAAAATACTGTTATAAAACTCGCCTGTTGATAGCAGCTAAGCAGGTGGTGAGCTATATTGTGTGCTCTATTAGTCTACACAAAAACAGGCTCATATTACTGTCACCTCCTCCCCATTCCCATCCCACCTGTTTGGCTCATCTGCCTCGTTCTGCCTCATCTTATGACTTGTCATTAGTCTGCCTTGTAAATTCTGGGTGGCAGAAACTTTTTCGTGCGGTCTGTACGTATATATAGTGCGTACCCTGGTAGAGCCTCATCCTTGGCTGACGAGTATGGGCACAATTCCAGTACGGATAATAACGCTAATATTGCAAGGCTCTTTCTCACGCGTTTCCTGTAGACAAGCGGCTCTGCCACAGGAACAGTTCCCTCTCGTTTTACAAGATGTTACTTTTGAAAAAAGATAGATTCAAAAAATCAGTGTAGCATAGATTTCACCCAATCTTTCGGTAATGAACAGGAAAAAAACAATACCATGAGGTGCTCAGATGTGATTTTGTACTGTGGTTTTGTGCCATGAGTAAAGCAATGTTGTAGAGGCTCATTCCTCAAGAATACAGCACATTCTGCGTTTCTGTCATAAAATTCGTTAATTTTCTTCACATAGAAGAGTCATACTTTTTGTGCCTAAAATATTAAAGATTTTCAGTGACCTCTCCTACTTAAATCAGCACGGCTTTTGTTACTGCTACAGAGGTATGCTAATTTATGTCTTCTTAGTTGCAGACTGAGATGGGATTTTGTTTTACTGAAAATACAGGTTACAATAGTACATATCCCATTGTGATGGGCATTTTATGGGTACATAGTGAGGAGATTTTCCCCACTTTGAGAAGAGCTAGTCTGTACAAATATGCAGCCTGAAGGACTTAAATTACTTAAGAAAATGAAAAAAATATTCCAAATGATGAGTAAGTATCATAACGGGTGCTAAAATAATGCCATACACCTACTTCATTATTCAGTTACTTATTTATTATCTTTATTCTTAAGAGTAATGATGTAAAAGTGCTTTTTCCCAAATGTTAATTTAGTTCTCTGCAGATGGTATCCATCTGTTAAGTGACAAGTCATTTACAGTATTCGATTAGCACTTTATATAGCTTGGATGGACTTACTGTTACAATGTGTAAGTAGAGTTATGGAGGTGAAACTTGTTAGATTTGTTCTTTTTCTGTTGCTGTTACCAAAAAAAATGGAAAATTTCAAACCTATCAAGATTTTTGCCTGTCATCTTCTACAGTTATACGTGTTATTTCAGGTTAAAGCCTGACATTCGTGGGCCAGCTCACAAGGTGTTCTTGAGAGAATGGCAATACTGACAAATACTGTTAAATTCCACCACCACTTGTAGCAGTTACGAGCGTCCTCATTCCACGGTGTCACCATGTGGAAGGACTCTTATGGATGCTCAAGGAGAGCACTGGAAGCTGGAACGAATCTAAGAATTATGGTTTATCAAGTAGAAAACTCCCTGGGGGCTGCGATACTGCTTGGTATACTGCTAGCAGCAGCTTACACTGTGGGTCTTTTTTTAAACTAGACAAATTTAATATTTGATATTGCAATATACCTTAATGTTACCATGGTAAAGTGATCTTGCATGAACTGCACACTGTTGTATTTTAATACCTTGATCAATGACAACTCACCCCCATCTATCCATAAACTAAGCGAGTTCTGATTCATTTTGTATTGTGTTTTCTTCTAAAGTTTCTTCAAATTATGCTGCTAAACCTTAATTTGCTGGCCCTGGTTTCACTGTTGTGAAATTACTTTGCACTTTTATTTCTGTGTTTTTAATAAAATTGTTAGGTATTTTGACTGGGTTTTTATTTTCAACAGCTATAACGGTTGATAATGGCCCCACTACCGAATGCCGAGTTGGTTCGGAACTCTTTGCAGTTATATCGTTACCTGCTTCGATGCTGTAAGCAACTTCCTGAAGAGAGTATTCGTCAGCACTACAGACATGCAGTCAGGCAGGTGAGAAACAGATTCCTGTTCTGTTGGTGAAATCCAGTGTTGTGGGTTTTTTTGGTTTTGTTTTTCTCCTACAGTTTGGAACAACTTTTTGTGACTCCTGGCACTTAAAAAATTGTTCCTCTCTGATCTTGAAACGTTAATGGGTTTGAAGGGTTATAGTGGGAGTATGTGAAGGAGCATTTCTTTTTGTTTGCTTTGAATCTGAATCCTTCTGCTTTCCCTGGCTTTCATCTCTAATTCTTGTGTTAGTCAAGAGTGGACAATGATTCCTTACTTGCCTAAACACATCTTTTACGGTGACGCTTACTGGTTCCTTGTTGGTCATTTTTACATATATACACCCGCACGCACACACCCCCAACACCCCCAGCTCCCCCAGGTGGGTAAATTTTATCTAATTGTTCATATGGAACCAATTTCGTGCCTTTGATCATACTTGTTGTGCGTCTTGCCGGTTTTAACGTACCAGACAATTTCTATTGTTGTCCTGAATCGAAGTTCTCTGGGTTTTTTTTGGCTGATGATGCATGAAAGGAGTAAAGTATTTAATATGAAATCACATTTGACAAGACTTGTTATGGAAATAGCACAGCCAGGTGCTACAATGTATATTTTTACCTTTTCAGATCAACAGTTTGTTTGCATCAAATATTTTCTTTGAGGTTTAGAGTGATCCTTGTTGTGACAACCGTTGCGTTAAGTCGGGCAGTCAGTGTAACGCTTTGGTTGAACGTTGCAGAGTTTCAAAGTTCATGCAGATGAAGACGATCCTGAGAGAATCCAGCAGATTATTAAGAGAGCCATTGAAGATGCTGACTGGGTCATGAATAAAGTAAGTGCATCAGATTGTTTAAGTTTTGCTCTCTCTCAATTCGGATCAAGGATAAACGTCAGAAAGCTATTTAGGAACAGCAACTCGTTCCATTGCCCGGGACGCCTGGGTGAAAGGAAATGCTTAGCTGCCAGGGATTTAGGATTGTGATAGTTCGTGTTTAAAAAGTCTTCTTTGTTGATATATACTTAAGCATATTTTTTAGAACCAATGATGCTTCAAATTGGTCTCTGGATAAATCTTTGTTTCCGTGAAAAATTATATTAAATTTCAGCAGTGGTGGCTAGGATAACTCTATTGTAGAGAAAAAACCTACCAAATTTTGCAAGCCACGGTTTGTTGATATGCATCAGCTGCTTCCCTAACAGGAATCTGTCCTCTCATAGTTTACATAAACTCCCAGAACAATTTACTTTTTTTCTCAGCTCTTGCCTGTGGCTGTGCTGATCAGGGTTAGACAACACAGTGGCAAAATTGTGGTCATTGCTTAACTTGTGCCATAGCTGTCACCCAGTGGCTGTGCCTCTTTACTATCGCAGCACTGAAAGACACCACTCCAACTGGTGTCTTAGATAAAAGACTGAAGATTGTTTACTGTTAGACGGCTGAGAGTCACCTGGACTTCCTTGGGTTTGAATCTGGTTGGGGAGCATCATACCTTAACATGGATTTCTCAGAGTATAGCGAAACAAGTCAAAAGTTCAGCTTGCTCTAAATATCTGTGATTTAATTTACTAAATGACTGTTAAGTCCTTCTCTCTGGCAGCTCATGAAATCCAAATGAGAATTGTTACAGGAGCAAGCACAGATTAGTCATAGATTATAAATTTATAGCAGTAGCCAAATCCCAGCAGTTACAGCCTAGTAAATAACTGTCTGTGCCTGAATCTGATTTTATTCTCCCTACAATTACGAAAAGCCTCATTCTGATTCTGCTACAGAGATTGTAGTCTGCTTCTTTGGAAAACTGGTAATTGAACTGTGTGAGGAGGATTGTGCCTGCCAAGAAGCATTATTTTATATCGTAGAGGGAAAGCCTATCAAATTTCAATCTAACTTAAAGGAAAAGGATAATTTCATGTAGATCATGAAGAAAGTTGTAAATCCTAGTCAGCATGAACTATTTTAGTTATGTCCTCTTTCCCATAAATAACTGTTCCTTTCTTTTTTTTTTTTTTAGTATAAAAAACAGAAGTAGAAGAGGAATGATGAAGACAAGAATGTCATTGGTAAACATCCTTAGAGGACTTGCACTCAATCCAGTAGTATATTATAGTTATTGCCTAGAGTTTTCTCTTAAATAATACAAATACAGTAATTTATATCTCATTGGGATGTCATGAAGCTAAATTAATATTTCTGAAGCTATTTGAGTCAGTAGATTAAAAGGCACAGTCTAGGTTCAAAGTACTGGCTTGTATAATCGCAAACTTTAGCTTAAAGCCCAAACTTGTCTAAGATTTGAATAACACAGATTTCTTCTCAGGAAAACTTCCTGAGTGGTATAGTCACTGAAACGCACAATGTTGTACAGATATAAAGGCCTTCACAAATTTTTGCAACATGTAATAAACGTCCTGTAAAAATGGGAGTCCATGTCCTTTGTAAAAAGACCGTCTTTTCACTGCGCTAATAGATTCTCATCAGGAAAAACTCAATAGAAATACTAGTTATATTATATAAAGTTAATTTAGGGGTAAAAGAGTTTCCTGTTGAAACGTGACCTTTGGTTTTAGCTGTAGTTGGAGCTTTCTGCCCCCAGGTGGCAGCGCATGCTGCGATGGGAGCCGAAGTGCTCAGTATTCGGGGTTGGGTTTGTTTTTTCTGTTTCCAAACTGTTGAGCTTCCTCGCCTGCCAAAATAGACGTCAAGTGCTAAAGCAGATCTATTTTAGGCTCCAGATTTTCCTTTTTTATTTCAGCCATGAAAGAAACAAAGGGAAAATCCTAGCTCAAAGTAGTCGAGAAGAATTTGACAAGTGCTATAAAAGGGCTCTGTTTATACGATAAAATACTGCATGAAAAAAAATCTGTTGTCTCTGCTAACCCTAAGCCCTCCTCTTCAAGAACTCCTGCCCTCTGCCACTGCCACTATTATTCCTCTCTCTAGTCCTACATCGTTCACATCACCTTATACACCCTCAGCTTTTGTTCCTGTTCTACATATTCCTTAATTCTGTTCTCTCTCATCATATCTCTCTACTCCGCTTCTTGCTCTTCCTCAAATCCTTTTCTGACAGGTGCCTCAGAGAGATACTCGGGTATTACACTGGCGCCATCCTTCTGCTTAATTTCAGCTAATAAAGCATGAAGGTAATAGTTTCTCTACAATGTAGGTGTAAGTTTTTCTTCTTTGTGTGAGGAAAACCACTTGTCTTTCTACTTAAATACATTGTTTTGAAAGTGCAGCCATTCTGGTTTAAACTTTCAGAATAATTTGATGCAAGGCAGCACACAGAAAACTTCAACCTTGGTAGTTGACAAAGAATATTCAGTATGAAACTGAACACACTAATAAAAAAGCTCAAGTGGATTTGATAGAAGATATCTGAATGTGCTATTTTTAATCAAGAACAGCAAACAGATGACCCATGCTGTACTCCAATTCTTTTTTATATATATTTGGTCTGTAGTATGGAGATGTGCTGAGCTTTGTATCAGTGCAATAGTGAAAACTATAAGACTCAGTAGGATTAATAGCGTATGGAAACATACTAGTTTCCTGAACTTTAAGTGTAGTGTGCTCAACAACCCTTTATTGCTTTAATTGTCTCGCTTGATGTAGTGTGAGACATTATGTTTTGTGCAATTACTAAATAGGAGACTTGCATGTGTCTAAATCATTTACATGCCTGTTATTTAATTTATGGATAGTTCAAGAGGAGAAGCACCAAGGAGCTGGAAGGTGCAACCGTGGCACGTCTGCAGCTCCAAATGTCTGAGGTGCCAGCTGACATATGGGAACGTCAGACCAAAGGTATGGTAGATGTAACTGGTGTGGTAGGACTAGGATATGTCAATTTTAGTCTTTGGAAACTGGTAGAGCACGCAGGTCTTAGTAGAGTGCAGAGGGGGAACATGGTTGCTGAGGCACGAGACATCATGACTAAATATTTTGGCAATAGTAGGGCATGATGAGGTGTCAGAATCATATTTTTTTTTCATGCAAATATAATCTGATTTTCAAAATAACAAACCTTTTAATAGAATGGAAATATAATGTGAAGATAACTTTATTTATTTACTCTTTTATGGAACAAATAGTTTTCTTGGTTGTAGGGAGACACAATGCAAACAACTATTTACTTCCTTGTAATAGTGAAAGTATCCCCAGTGTCTGACAGGCATGTTTCTGTAATGACTGGGCTGAAGAGTCATTCAACTGCATAGCTAAGGCTTTTATGTTTCCAAGATATTACACAAATTCTGCTCTTCAGCAGCATCATTTGAGACCAAAGATGTTGTATTAGCCTAGATGTAGATGAGAACCTGAACTCTGAAAAGGGATTTAGGCAGAGCTTCAATACTTTTGACAAAAATTATTATCCAGAAAACTTCTACTCAGAATTCATTTAATCCTGGAGTTGCCCTAATTTACCACTCGTTACCCTGTTTGATCTGGCAGTGTATACCGTAAATTGAGTTCTCTTCATTAGTATCCAGGGTCACCTTTTGTTTGAGCAACCCTCTGCCTTGCTGCCGCCCAGCCTTGCTGAGAATCATAGAATGGTTTAGGTTGGAATGGACCTTGAAGATCATCTCGTTCCAACCCCCTGCCCTGGGCAGGTACATCTCCCACTAAACCAGGTTGCTCCAAGCCCCGTCCAACCTGGCCTTGAACCACCATGGAGGTGTTCCACAACTTCTCTGAGCAACCTGGGCCAGTGCCTCACCACCCTCAGAGTGAACATTTTCTTCCTAATATCTAATGTAAATCTCCCCTCTTCCAATTTGAAGCCATTCCCCGTTGGCCTATAACTACATGCCCTTGTAAAAAGTTCCTCCCCAGCTTTCCTGTAGGCCCCCTTTAAGTTCTGGAAGACTGCTATAAGGTCTCCCCAGAGCCTTTCCTTCTCCAGGCTGAACAATCCCAACTCTCTCAGCCTGTCCTCATAGGAGAGGTGCTCCAGCCCTCTGATTGTCTTCATGACCCTCCTCTGGACCCCCTCCAACAGGGTCATGTCTTTTCTATGTTGGGGGCTCCAGAGCTGGATGCAGTACTCCAGGTGGGGTCTCACCAGAGCAGACTAGAGGGGGAGAATCCCCTCCCTCACCCTGCTGGCCCCACTTCTTCTGATGCAGCCCAGGATACGGTTGGCCTTCTGGGCTGCAATCGCATATTGCCGGCTCATGTTGAGCTTCTCATCAGTCAGCACCCCCAGGACCTTCTCCTCAGGGCTGTTGTCGATCCATACCCTGCCGAGCCTGTATTTGTGCTTGGGATTGCCCCGACCCAGATGTAGGACCTTGCACTTGGCCTTGTTGAACTTCATGAGCTTGGCCTGGGCCCACTGCTCCAGCCTGTCACAGTCCCTCTGGATGGCATCCCTCCCCTCCAGCGTGTCTACCTCGCCAAACAGCTTGGTGTCATTGGCAAACTTGCTGAGGGTGCGCTCCATCCCACTGTCCATGTCACCAACAAAGATGTTGAATAGCACCAGTCCCAGTACTGACCACTGAGGAACACCATTTGTAACTGATCTCCACTTGGACATCGAGCTGGTGACGGCAACTCTTTGAGTGTGACCATCCAGCCAGTTCTTTATCCACTGAGTGGTCCATGTGTCGAATCCGTATCTCTCATGATATCTCGTGCGGGACAGTGTCAAACGCTTTGCACAAGTCTAGGTAGATGACATCAGTTGCTCTTACCTTGTCCACTACCGCCGTAAGCCCCTTGTAGAAGGCCACCAGATTTGTCAGGCATGACTTGCCTTTGGTGAAGCCATGTTGGCTGCTACCAATCGCCTCCTGAGACTGAAGAACTGTTCTCTGTTCTGCCACTGTCTCCATGTGGTGGTAATGCCCCTGTGGTAATGATTAGCTGCCAGTGGCCCTAACAGGGCCCACTGTGGGCAAGACCTACACAGTTGCAGGCATAACTTTAATGCTGCTGCTCACAGAGGAGCACTTCATTGGTCAGTCTCCCCCACAGCGCTCTGATGGCAGCTGCAAAGAAAACAGCAACATCAAATAGACTGGTGCGTCTGTGTTTCCATATCCGGTCATCCAGAATCTCTGAAAATAAAGATGTTGGGTGCAAATTAAGTAATGGGGAGGGGATAAAAGAGGCTGTGTTTTATACTGTAGTTGCTATTGCAAAGTTTAAAAGGAAAAAGCTCACAGAGGTCATTAAACTGTTGACACAACAAGGGATAACGTCTGTAAAAAGGGACAAGTCATTCTACTCATAGGGTTTAGTTTCTTTTTACTGAAATGAGGAACCCCTTTCTGTACTCGTATATCATGCCAGTTCTGGTAAGGAATGGACTGTTGATAGGTACATGCAATAACTGAATGATTAAGGGCCCATCAGAAGGTCACGTCAAAGCCCCGGTTTTTGTCAGCCCACTGATAGGCACTCCTATAGGAAGCACTCAGCAGCATCACTTTCAATGTGGGATAGTGTTACCTGGGCATTCGTCAGCCCAAGGGTTTTCATTGTGATCACGCAAATGTAATAACTACGTTCTGGAAACGACAGTTTTGCAGCTGTTTACTGTAAAACCGTGGGTCAATGTCTTCTCATAAGTGCTCCTCTACAGTTAGAGGAGTCGAGTGGAATTAACTGTTCAAAGGTTGCGTACAGTCAACTTCCAGTTAAGCTAGAGAGAGGTTTTCACAGGAGGCTTGTTATGCAAAGCGAGCATTAGAACAAGGAAAAGACAGTTGGGAGACTTCTGTTTAATAGGTTGGTGTCATGCTTTTCATTCTTCCAGTATGGAGAAACAGCTTATTTAGATCACCTTTTAGCTAAGGAAAATGAGAAGAGTTCTTAGTCATTAGCTCCAGGTTACGGACTTGTCAACGTTCAGTCTGAGGACAGAACCCAATTTGGTGCTATGCCTTCTTTTCTATACGTCTGACATTAGGAAGCTGAAATGGTGTGGAAACAATCTGTATATTACAAGTATGGAAGTGACATAGAAGGAGGGAACAATGGCAGGACTGGAACAATGGCAATTTACTGGTGGGTTAGTTGCTGTGGTTGGCTCAGTGTACAGGTTCTTGCTCTTAAGCCCACAGACAAATGCTAAAGGGTGTGCTTCTGCTCCGACCAGCCTCGGAGCCTCGTGTAGAAGCTTTGTGTGTAATGACAAGCTTTCCTTTTTTTAAAAAATTTGTTGATATCAGGTTTTGGTATGGAAACGATTGTTAATTTGTAGTTTATCTAAAATATAGGATAGTATTCTGCACTTCGCATGGTTAGAGAGATGTATATATTTCTGATCACATTCTTATGTCAGAGGTGTTACTGATTTCAATTCAGTCTTTCCACTGAAAGTCATTTGAGCCCTGTGGGTACTGAATAGAACGCTTCCATGCCAAGCCAGGCTTTGCTCAGCACCATCTGTCAATAACTGAATATTCTTTAAATCATTCTTTAGCTTTAGCACTTTGTAAACTCTTTTTCACTCGGTTCATTATGTCACAGGCGTTGCTTTTTGTTTAGAGACACGTGAGCTTAAAAATTTGATGCTGAACAGAAACATCTCTTCTATGGTGTTTGGCTCATTTTCAAATGCCATAAGGAAGTGATCTTTAGTGCGATGCTATAAAGAACAAGTATGCACACTATTTCGAGAGATATAAATAACATTCACTGTGATCTTTTCTTAAGGGAAACGGTTTCTTATTTGTAAATACCTTTTAGCCTAGTGATACAAACTGCGCCTTCACGTCAAGCTGCGATGAGGTGCAAAGGAACAGGCAGCACAGCGCTGCGAGTCTCAGACATTCGGTATCATAATATTCATTCGTTATGAGAGTCCTTGAGCTTAAACTGTAAGAACGAGTCTTTAGAGCTTTATGCTCCACAATGTAGCGTCCCTCAGCATCACCCACAACAGCATACGTTGACTTGAAATGTGTCTCTCTGTGGAGAACTGTGTTCCGAAGCAGGTCGGTACCACCTGAGAGTGGCTCCGCACCGTACTGCGCTGTCGCTGGGGCAGTTGCTTTACTGCCGTCTCTCCTACTGTTCAGAGCAGTGTATTTCGTCTTGAGCACGAGCCAGCTGGCGCATCTTTCAACTTTTGTATTATTTGATTAATTTATCTTATACTTCTGTCAAGCCGGGTTTTATGAAATAGTGTTAACTGAAGTACACACTAGTCATCAAGTACTTCTTTCAGCTTGTGATTAATCAGGGCAGACGCATTAACTTTAAAAAAAGCCTGTTCTTTGAAGAATGTTTTTGGTTTTCCTCATAATTGTGTTTGATATTTAAAATAGTTTTTAAAGGTTTAGAAGCAGACAGAGGCGTCTGTCACTTGCAGCTAAGAGCTTAACAGTGGTTGTGTTTACCATCCGTCAGAGAGGTCCCTGACATCGCGCACTTAAGGGAGTAATCCTGCACGCTTAAGTACGGTAGTAGATGGTGAAGAGGCCAATTCTGGAACTGCTGTTTGTTGTCCTTACCCGTGAACTGAGAGGCTGAAGAAGTTAATTTCCCTGTTCTGTAACTACCAACCCGGGTGCCGTTTCCCCCAGAAGAATCTGCCTTCATAGTCTGCGTTAATCCGTTTTGAAAAGGATTAACTTGATTTTTTTAATCAGGAACTTCTGAGACAGCTTTATTTGGGTGCTTCGCTACCTCATATAAAATACTGTTTCAGCTGCTGCCCCACCACGTTAGACTGAACCGCCTCATTACCTGTGTGCTGCTTCTGCTGGGGTTCCGCTTCGTCCGTTTAAAAGCGAGTGCACTTTATGTCCTTTTACTATTACAGCTTATTTTTGGCACAGTCTTTGGTATGCCTCTTGAAAGAAGTTTAAAAGGGGTGGTGTTTTGATTAATGTTTCCAACTACTCAGCAGAATGGATTTTAAAAGACAGAATTATTTAAAAGACAGAGAATTATTGCAGCTGATCAGGTTGACTCATGGTCTGTGTTAGGTAACATCACACAGGATCTGGGATTTTCTGCCTTACTTTCATTTTCTCAGTAGTTGTTTCATCCACAGAAAGCCAGCTGTATCTCAGACGGTATGAAACAAGGAACAAGGAAAACTGGGTTTCAAAACAAACATCGAACAGAGGTTAATTGTCTGGAAAATATTATATCATGGTGGTGGACACAGGCAAAGGCTGTATTTGCTGGGACACCTCCCTGATACTCACCAGTCTGAGAACTGATTTTTAATGCCTAAAAATAGAGTATTTTGTTTTCCACAATTGTGCAACTGCAAGGGCTGCTTTCTCTTTTCTTTTCTGGTTTTTCCTCCTCTTTTTAGAGATCACAAAATGGTGTGTTTAGCTGCAGTTTACAGTACAGAATGCAGACAGCTGTTGAGTCTTGGAGGCTTCTCTCCCCAGAGAGCTCTATAGAGTTTGTCCTCTCTTTAGCTGGAAATATCTCCTGGCGTAGGTTGCAGCTTTACGGCCAAGATTTTCAAAAGTAGTTCTCAGATTGTTTTTTAGGTGCTTAACTGGGGAGACGTTAGAAATTGCACTTGCCGATAGTCTTACATATTTCACTGCGTTGCTGTCTAACCTCAGGAAAATAAGATCACTTCTCTGGACTGCTATTTCATGTTCTGTCGTGGCCATTTGGATTACATGGAAGGGTGTCTGGTTCGGTGCCTACATAGCAATGCATACTTGTAACTGCAATCAACAGTTGGGTTGTCATGGGCAAGACAAGAGTAAACAACAACTTATAGTGGATCTCAATACTGTGGTTTTTTTAAGAACCAATAAGAGCTCTTGACATACCTGATTATCTCACATACTCATTCGCTCCCACTCCCAGGGTTGCGTTCACCATCTTCTTTAGGCTGATGATTTCAGTGCACAGAGCACCGCTCTGAGCGGTTGGGACTCTGTTGGCAAGTAGCAGTGAAATGGTTATTCCCTTACTCGCACGATTCTGAATTAAGAAGGTACTTAAATGGTAATGACCGTTTTACAATTATTTCGGCGGCACAGTTTAAAAATATAGAGATCTCCAAATTCTGCTCGCAACTGTCATAATACAGCCTATAGGATTTCGCAGTTACACTGTACAAGCCTGGTAATTTCTAATTGATTAAATGCTGTGAAAAGGCATCCGGTGTGTATGATGAAACTGAAGAGATGAAGATGAAGTTAGAGGGCATTCCTTGCCCTCTAACAGGGTAGATTGTCTGTATTTCAATGTACAAGTGTTTAGCTGGACTTGCATCTCAAAATCAACGAAAGCGGACTAAAAATACTCTGAAGATGCTGAAGAACGTGCCATGGACATTGTCTTTTTTGGTAGGGGAAGGTAGGTAATTGCTAGTAAAGGAGTTGTAAGCTCATTCCCACGAACCCTCTAGCACTGGCGTCATGAACAGAGGAAAGGTAACTTCACTCTCACCGAAAGGTTTGAAAATGTGCTGTAGTTTTCACAGACGTTGAAAGTTGTGCAGGCTTAGACAAGGCTGGTCTAACTGCAACGCTTCGCAAGAAGTCGTTAAAAGAACTTAAACAGCAAAAAGGCTCATAAAGGAAAAGCAGAGCCGTAACATTTCCTGAGAAAACCCCTGTCTCCATCTGGGAAACAGTGGAAAGCAGCTGAACATGCTATGATTTTCTGTAGGCTAACCTGTGCTGACCGGAGTTTGCCGCTTCAGCGTACAGAAAAAAATTTAAGAGTAGGTAAAGGCTGGTATAAAGGAAAAGTTAGAGACTTACAGATCAGCAATAAAGATAAGCACATGAGTTTTATTGAAATTGTTTCAACAGTGCTATATGTTCCAATAAAAAACCCCAAAGAAATGGACGGAGAAACCTTGTAGTTAGGGATTGCAAATTATTTTCCCTTTCTAGCAGAGAGTGCTCTTGTACTGTCTTTAGCAGGTGAGAGACTGATGTGAGGGGAACTGGACTCGTTAACTAGGTGTACTTCTGGTGCAGTAGTAGTGGGAGGGAACACTTCTTATTTACTGAGGGACTGAGGCAGGAAGGCTTCCCTACTAATTTTAATTAGGAAAAAAAGGACAGATTCCACGTGGACTAAAAAATTCAAATTTAGAAGCTGTTTAAAAAAAAAAAAAGACGTTTCCTTTGCCAAGACCAAATATACCGGTTTCTATCAAATTTTTCACACTGGTTCTTAGTAGTAGTAAATATTGGTAAGTATATCTGGACCCAGAGAATCTAAGAAAATGTTCTAGAATAGATGGGATTTTTTTCTTCCTTTTTTTCTGTTTGTGTCATACAAGTGAAGTATTTGAGATGTTGTGTAATGAATGCCTCTCTCTGCCAGGCTTTGTATGGAGGTTATATCATGGTTCATGGTAGACCGTCACAAAACTAAGAAATTTTTAAAATGCTTCTTATGAATTGAAGTCTGTCAAACCAGGCTGACCCACAGAAATACGCATGGTCACACAAAGGAGTGCTTTGCGTTGCTCAGGCGGTCCGTGAGGATGGGTCGTCGACTACTAGAAACTGAGGCTGCGCAGAGCTGGTCTCAGACCTCTATTTCCAGATCTGACGTTTTCAAGAATATTGCTTCTTTAGAGAAGGCTTTTCTGTGGGATTAGCGATAGTGCAAACCCACAGTCAGGCTGGGTGCAAAAGGCCGATCAGTAATGCGGTCAGCAGAACGAGACTGAGCATTTCTGATGTGGGAGATGTTCCTGTGGCTATTTCCTTCTTGATCTACCCATGCATTCAATCCCTTTTCCTATCAAACAGATAAGCAGGGACAGTATTGACTGAAAAATATTAGGCAGTTTTTGAGCAAAGTTCCCTGCCGGTTGTTTGGAAGAAATCAATTAGGGAGAGAAAAATGGCAGAGATTCGGGTAGAAGTATGACTTGATAGAAAGACGTGGTAAATACGCACATCAGGTAGCTTGAAATACTTTCATTTTATTTGATGTGGACTGTTCAGTGGAGACATTCTAAAATTTTTGGAGCAAATGACCAAGATGCCCAATGGTTCTTTCGCTCTGTTAAGCAGATAACTGCTCCAGCAGTCACACCTGCTGCAGACGTTGTAGAGAGATGAGGAGGTGTCCTCGCTCTGGATAACGAGTTAGCGATGTCCTGTGAGTTCATCTGAGCATTCTTCAGCCAACCAACATCACGGACTTTTAAGGAAGGAAAATGTCTCACAATTGCTTCATAAAGACAGCACGTGGTGTAGTGGCGTAAATAAAGCAGCAGTACGCTTTCGGAAAACAAAATGACTTAGGAGCATGCTCTGATTTTCTTCTCGTTTTGCCCTCTTCAAATTCAGCTTCATGATTGCTCCTCAGTGAGGAGATACAGAACTGGATGGTGGTCAGTCCCTCGCTGGATGTCACAATTGGTTCGTGTATTTCCAAGCGGGAGTTCCAGACTGGGATGCAGTACTACAGCGCGTGCAAACGCTTGCTTTGGGAGTGAAATTCAACCAATGTCTGAACTTGTGCCCAAGACCAATTTCCATTGACCGAAGTCAAAGAAGCGATGGTCAGTATCTTTTCAAAACGCGCAGGGCAGCACGCAGCGTTAACACGCCAGTCAGGGAGGCACTCAAGTGTGGAGAGAAGCAGGGTGAGGGAAATCGAGGAGAATGAGAAACGTAGTCTCTGGGTGCAGTACAGGAGGGCAAGGAAAGTGTTACAGTTGTACACATCAGAGGTTTTGCGGGAAGGCTGACAGGAGGATTAGTGAGAAAACACGCTTTCCACTTGGTCAGAGCTCCAGAGGCGAAGACCTCAGCGCTGCCCCCAAGGAAAGGGAAAAAGGAATCAGCGTGAACGTTGCTGTTGCCTGTGCTTGCAGTGAGGCTGGAGTAGCCAAGGGACTGATAATGAGAAGTTTGTGCTGTGAGGAAAAAAAAAAAATGGCCTTGAAAGCATGTTTACTGATTATTTCCTGACACTGGTAAAATCATTAATAGTTTTCTAAAGATTTAACTTCCTACTTCCTTAATCCAGGATGGAGCACTGTCGCTTCTGTATCTAAGGTTGCCCTGAGTGTATATTACCTCTTTAAGTATTAAGCAAAAATGTGATTTTCATTATCTTAATATTATGCCTATGTGCTTCCAAAAGAGAATATAGCAGAAATGGACTGCATTACAGGCAGACTTTAGGCTCTGGGGATTTTGGTGGACTTCCCAATAGACTTAGTAACTTTTTCAGAGTTCATCAAACTCTGAAGAAAGAGCCTGTGTTCATATTTCATGCAAAGCACAGACAGTATTTTGTATTGGCACTAAGTGTAACATAAACATGTGAAATCGGTCACTTAGGAGAAAATTATGTAAAAGGTAAGAAACAGAAAAAAACCCACATTTCAGAACTCAGTGACGCAACACTGGATTAAGAGCCCTCATCATTGCCCAAAATGACTTCAAATATTTCTTTGGTGTGAATTGCAGGTAAATTTGCAAGTCCTGTTAAGCTGAAGAACATGATCCACCCTCCGTGGTAACAGACACGTACAACCCAACTCAAGGATTTTGTAGAGTGGCCAAATCAACCTCCAGAACTGTGTCCTTCTCTATTCAACTGCACTGGGTTTGGAGCAGTTTCTGTGGAAGTGTTTTAATGATATTTCTAGCATATTCCCATGAGAAATAATGCAACGCTTGGCTGTACGTTCCTTCGCGTTGAGGTTAGAGACTGCTGTGAGATCAACATTTTGTATATGTTTTAGCAATATTTTAATATCTTTGGGCGAAAACCAGTGCAGAAATGCAGAATGCAGTTATACCATGTAAAAATAGTCCTCATGATTTCTTAGGCTGAATTTTAGCTTCTATTCCCTTCTGTTTAAGGTATTTTTAATTTTCAGAACTTGAGCTGCTTTTATACCTCAATATTCTGTTGTTTGTTTCAGTCTGGAAATTTATGGGTTGTTTTTCGAAAACCAGTATTTGTATCTCTCATATTATCTGACCTTGATTAGAAATTCTGAATCCTACTGACATCTACCAGTGCTGTGACTTAAGTTGGAGCTGTTCCCTCAGCCCGTGCTTTTACTAAATGAGAACACATTTGCAATTCTGTACTTCACTGTTACTTCTCAAGCAAAGAAAAATCTTTTTGCACACGGTAATCTTCACATCATCTTTCTTTACATTCAGCTGTGACCTGCGTGAACTGCAGGACCAGAGATGACAAACGCTGTCCTATACATTTCCCCTGTCCACATGTTGGCTTTTCCTCATGCCCCAGACGGCGACATCTCCAACGGGCCAAACATAACGAAATCACGGCGGAGCGTCGGGCATGGCGCCCAGCACGCGCCCAGCCAGCCACACGCAGGACGCGGGGCTACCTCGCGGTTCCGCCCTGCTGTGCCGGCCTTTGCTGCCGCCGCGGGGCTGCGGGTCCCGCCGGGCACCCACCGCGCTGCGCGGGTCACCGCTGCGCGAGCCAGCGCGCGTCCGGGCGCACGGAAATCCCGCTGTTGGTTGTCTGGTTGCTTTGTCCCTCCTTCACTTCCTCGTCAACGCCTGTGCTATGCACACAGGGGAATTCTGATAAAGGGTGGCTGAGGAGGGAATTTTGTTATTACTACACTGCTGAATTTGACCCAACTGTGACAACTGGCGGGCAGGAAGGGATGGGTTTACTGGCACCACGCTGTAAATTTAACGGTCTCCTTCACTTTCATTTTCACCCTCAGATGTTCACATCACGAAATTTTCCACTCTGCCCTGTCATCATTTGACATGCAAGCTTGCACTGTCTGGATCAGGAGACGGCAAATTAAACATTACACTTTTCACCCCAAACTGCAGCTTTTATTATACCTTACATCTGCAGAAACTAAAAAAGGAATCCAGACAGTAGATTTGGGATCCTACTTGTATTTGCGTATGCCTAGACCCAAGTCTTTTATTTTGTTTTTGATAGAAAGTTATCCCCACTTTCTAAGGAACGTTTCAAAATAATGAAGCAGCCAGTGAAGAAGATGCTGCACTTGATGGTAAATACATTAAAATCCTTAAAGGTACAGTAAGTAATCAAAACATTAACCCAAAGAAACAGCCTTGCCATCTTGCAAAGTTTGAGGGAATATTCAAACCAAACAAATTTTCTTTGGGAAATGAAAAACCAAACCAGTGTAAAGGAAGATGATTAACAGTAGTCAATTTGAGGAGATATTTGGGAACACCTTTTTTAACAGTAGTTACGAGTGTTATTAATTCTGTCTTTCTTAGTCAGAAACTGCCAGAAGCTTCCAATAAGAACAGCAAATCTATTGAGGTTCCAGAGCATAAAGGCAAGAAGAATTGGTGAGAAGCTCTATTGTTTCATTGTGCAAATCTTCATTGTAAGCCATACAGTGCCGGGGAGTTGGTGGGTCCTTCCACGGACCCACGTTTTTGTGTGTTTAAGTGTGGAATGTCATAAGGAAAGAAAGAGTCCTTGGAGTTATTTTTACATTTTTCCCACCTTCTAAATTAAATGTAGCAAACTGACAAAGTTGAAATCTTGCATTTTTATAGAAGTTACCAGTTTAATTTTTCATGTCTCCGTTAGACATTTGAAGAAGTAGAGGGTGAGAAAGTGGAGATTTCTAGTCTATGTTACTGTGTAATTCTCCAAGCGTGGCACGCATATGCAGTTGTCATTGTTTCTGTCTCCATCCTTTAGTACAGAACGTTTTCACCATACTCCACTTGGAAAAGCGTTAAGGACAATGACCCTGAAACGTACCCACAGGAGGTTAGCAAGCACTGAAAAATAAGACCCAACAGAAGCGGGTCACTTCCAGCCTTTTAAAAGTTCTTATCGTACAACTCCTGGATTCCTCACAACCCACGTGTCACAAGCTTTCTCTTCCATTTCTGGAGCACGGGGTATTGAGTGTAGTCTTATAGTAAAATTGACATAAACAAGGAAAATGAAATGTAAAACGTAATCGAAGCAACCAAGGAGACCTGCTGCTGCTCAAATCCTCTATATTGCCCCAACGCTATTTAATTATTTACTTGATGTTAAAATAGAGAAATAGTAAGGAGACATGATTTATCTAAGTACCCAGCAGACAATGCGGCGTTGTTGACAAGCAGGGTATTCCTGTCAAGAGAGCGATGAACTGTAGGCCTGGGCAGCAAACCCAGAAGACCACTCGGAACTGCCAAGATGAGAGAAGTGGGTAAAAGGGAATTCCAGCGGGGGGAGATCGTGACCACCGACTCATTGACCACCTGCCCAAACGATACCACCGACTCAAGAGAGAACAATGGAAGAAGACAGAGTCTGTGCACTGATTTTCGTGGAAAGCGAAGAAATCTTGACCAATCATTAAAGAGAATGACAATGAGTATGTATTAAATGTTTGAATGTGTAGTAATCAATGTATAAAAGTGGAGATTTTTGCAACTAAGATGTGCTCCTCTTTTGGGACAAGCACCCCATTTTTGCGCATTAATGGAACAAACTTAGAGATACTTCTGCTCTGTGTGTTATTGGCTTGCACACGGGGTAAAGAACCCAGATTTGGGACAACAGTAGGAATTTGGGAACTAAAAATAATTTTTTTGCAGATAACGTCTTTGGATGAGAAGTGCAGAGTCGCTAGCCTGGGACTTGCGGGTACTGCCCCAGGGTGGTCTGGCACCCGGGCTATGACACAACCCCTCACCATTGTCATTATTTATGTATTTATTTACCTTTGGGTTGCAAAAAGCACCGAGAGGCTTTCCCGTGGCTCAGTGCCCCATCATACCGGGCATTTGATGCAGCACAAAGAGAGAATACTTGTCTTAAAATAACTTTTAAAGTATGTAATACACACTGCAGTGTTGCCAGGGAAGTGCTGTCTCTTCTCCAGTTAAGCGATAACGAGCTGGAAAATGTGAATGAAGCCTCAGAGCTGGGAGAGAAAACAGCACTTCAGCCCAGAAACGGAACAGAAAGCGAATGAATGTTCTTAATGGAACAAATGACTTCAGCTGTTGGTACCACAAAGTGGTCATGTGTGAAGGCAGCGGTGAGCATTTCACTGAAGAGCACGGCCCCATTTCCATGGTGTAGTTGGTCGTTTGTGATCTGGCTCCGTTTTGGCTGATTAGCTTACTCTCTGGTGTCTCTTCTCAGGCTACTGGGCTCCTTTTGCCGCCCCCTCCCGCCCCTCCTGCTGACTTGTCGCTGTTTTCTGGTGCTTCAGAAATATTTTGGTTACAGCCGATATTGCTGATGGGGCTGGGAGATGGACCAGGCGCCACGGGGGGTCCTTTCCAGGCCTTTTTTAATGATTATTTGTTACTGGTACTTTAAGGACGAAATTCCGTGTGCGGCCAGTGAAGTTAATCGAAGCGGGTAAAGCCGGAAGCAGAGCGCCTTTCCTCAGGAAAAGGAAATGCCTAAAGAAGAGAGCCACCGGCGTGTAAAGGCAAAGGGAGCACTTCGTCCCTGTGGCAGGAGGGGTGTGGGAAGTCTGAACGCATCTCTGGTGCCAAGTGTTCCTGGGGCCTGCAATGTTGTGTTTTGGATCTGTGGTGGTGTGTGCGACATTTCTCAAAGGTCATCGTGGAGACATCTCAAACAGTTAGAAAATAGGCTAGTTAGGGAAAGGGAGTTAGAGAAAAATCGCTAGTAATTATTGAAAAGTTGGGACAATTGAACGTCATCTCTTGCTAGGAAACGCAGCCCTCGTTCCCACCCGCTTTGCCGCGGGGGAAGGGCCCGTTGAAGGCTCGGGGTGTCCTGAGCTCGGAGGAGCGACCGCGCAGACAGAGCTTGGGTTTGAAATATTTTCAAGAATATAACTTCTTGAGCTGACGCAGAATATTGCAGTCGGACAAAGAATGTGACTTGACTTGAATGACACTGCAGGCAGATCGTTGTCGAGGCCACAGGCCGTCACGTTTTCAGGAACAAAACAAAATTTCCCTCAAAATGACGGCGTGGTCGGAGTGCCAGTGAATAGGTCAAACGTTCTGCTCTGAAAGGGCACCTCTTTCATCACAGTTAATGCAAGAAAAGCAACTGGTTCTGGCAGTTTGATATGGCGGAGCCAGAAATGGCTGTGCACAAATAGGAAATATGTGCGGAATTGGTTTTCTGAGGGAGGAACGTTCCAAGCAGCGCAGAGTATTTGTCCAGGGAGTGCACAGGGAACTTGTTTAGTTAATCTCTGACTCCGCCTAAGAAATGAGTGGTGCTCTCTTGTTCTTATTTTACAGAGGAAGTTATTACCTATTTTGGTGAGTAAAAGAGCAGGTCCTGTTTGAAAAACTGGAGTGATGAAGCAGTTGCCTGAACGGCTGTACCTCAGCCCATTCTTAAACAATTCTCATGAGGAAAGAAGATGTTTCTCCTCTTCTGGTCATTCCGAATCTGATTTATTTTTCATACCCGGTCCTTACGCAGCCTCTTGGTGACTTCAGCAGGCGCCAAGCACAGCGCGATAAGGAGGCGGAATAATAAAAGCTTAGAAATTGGACATAACTGAACTCACTTAAATTTCTGCTAAGATACGGTCTTTCTTACAGCCCTGGGCATTAAGATTCCCCACGTTCTGTAGAAAAGAGAGGTCAGATTTAATAAGAAGGGGAAAGATGCAAATAGAATCTTTAAACGCTGACAAAAGAGTACATGCGAGGAAGTGTGTAACCTTGTTCCTTGAACTCTGACGTTTCCTTTCAGTTCGAGCCCCTTCTGTTTGGCCCGTGAGACACGTGGAGTTGTGTTCACGCTGGAGCCGTTACAGCCGTCTGTACGGTTTGGGAAGGGCTGCCAGGAATCAGGAGCAAAGGAGAAATTTGTGGCGTGGCACTGGGTCACACAGCTCATGCGTTATTTCTGCCTGCTGATTAGATGTCTGGGGTATTTTAAACAAAGGGATGTCGAGTGATAATTCTAGTGAGAGGAAGGGCATCACGTAAAAAAAAAAAAAAAAATTAAAATCGGAGTGTGAACACGCGTGAGCAGTGAATGCAGAGACGCACGGGCGTCATACAGTCAAGCTAATGAGCACTCAAACTACAGAAAACTCAGGTCTGTTTTTCAAGAGATTCATCTGTAGCAACCCTGGACGGAATATATACGGGTGTACGCGTGCATGAACACGTGTACGCGGAGCTCGGTTACCTCCAGGAGTGCTTTACACAAGCACCGACTGTTCATTCTTAAACGGAGAAACTAGACACAGAAAAAAGAAAATGCCTTGGACAAGTTTGTCCAGTAAAAATGTGACAGATGAAAGGAGAATGTGCGTTTCCTTGTTTCTTTTGCAGCCTTATGCCTTATTTCTGTAGATCTGTGGTCAGCACCCCTACAACTTTCCCTAGTCACCGTGGTAGCAGTTTTGACCTCGTAACAGTCAGCGGATTTAAGAATTATCTTTAATTTGAAAACAGGTCTAAAATTTCCTTAAAACAGTCATACATAATACCAATGAACTAATAACTCGGGCCAAAATTCTTGAGCGCGTCCCGGCAGACTGCAGCATACTGTGTCGGCAGTTGCCTGGCAGCGCTGGGCTCCCGTCTGCCTCGCCGGGCTCACTTCTGCCTCGCCGTCTCCCGTCTGCCTCGCCGTCTCCCGTCTGCCTCGCTGGGCTCCCATCTACCTCACCGGGCTCCTGTCTGCCTCGCCGGGCTCCTGTCTGCCTCGCCAGCCACAAGCACAAACCCGATTTTGTAATGTGTGAATGTCCACATGTTGTCTCAGATTGAAAATCGGCTTAATGATGCCATCTTCATCATCTGGCTGTGTCCTGCCGGTACCCGCACGTAGAACACGGTGTGAATAGTTTATCCTTCGGGGAGTTGCAGGTGCCTTGCAGCGTTCCGGGCACGCTGGAGGCACGAAGGGGCAAACCTCGCAGACAGCGACAGGCAGAACGGGGAGTGCTGGAGAGGAAGGAATTCTACAAATACTCATTGAGAAAGATCCTTTAAAACTTGATCAAAAATGAGGAAGTAATATATTTATGTTAAACTTAAAATACCTGTCCTTAGTTAAAATCACCCGTTTAAGTGCATTACCGGTCCGTATCCTAAGGCTCTGTGGTTCTGTAGAATTTCTCTTTTTTGCTTCCTCTCTTTCTACAGCTGGCAGTTTCACGTCCAGGAGAACGGCTGTCCGGTGATAAAATCTGTAAGAGTTCCTTCAGGATTTCTTTTTATTTTTATTTTCACGTTGCCTGCAAGGTTGCAAAAACCGTTCAACGCGATACGGTGTCCTTATCCCCGAGCACGTGTAGAAACCACGCTTAGGGCGCTGTGCAGGAAGGAGGGGATGCTCACCACATCAGGAACTGGTGAACTGGTGCTGCTCTCCCTCCCGGTACACGCGTTGTGCAATGCTGCAGGAGCACATCGGCCACACGCCCTCCTGCTCCCAAAGAAACGGGGCAGGGTTTGGGATTCCCCTTTTGGCCACTCTCCATGTGCAGCCTTACTCTGCTGTTTTGCATACGTGGTTCTGGAGTATAAAATGCTTTTGCCTCGCAGGAGGGCTGCAGAGCAGGAGAGACCGAAGGAAAGGAGCTCCGAGAGAGAGGACCATCTCCCGGCAGACTCGGGGAACTCTCCCACAGGAGAGCGGTGAGACAGCGCTGTGCCATTCCTTTACTGCAGCTCACAAGTGAAGCGATTATGTGGCAAACTGTTTTTTTTTTTTCTTGTATTAGGAGTAAAGTGTTGGAATCAGTCTCCAGCTTTATTTCCAAGCTGTCCTGCTGCTCTGAAGACTTGGTCCCCCCTTTCTGCGGATTTAAAGATTTGTGCAGGTAACAGGTAATATTGTAAACATTATTTAAAGAACCCTGTTCGTGGAGAACACAAAAAGCAAGCAAGTTCTTACTCTAATTGCCAGTGAATGGAAAATTTGCGTCTTCCCTCTTTTCTTTTTCTTTTTTTTTACCTTTTTATTATTTTTATTTCTACTTTTTTCCTCTTATTTTTTATTTTTTCTTCTTCTTTCTTCTATTTTCTTCTTTTCTCTTTTTATTTGTGTATTGGTTTTCTATTTCTTGTTATGTATTTGTTTTTATTTTTTTTCTTCTCCTTTCTCTTTTCTCTCTTTTCTCTCTTTTCTTTCTTTTCTCTCTTTTCTCTCTTTTCTCTCTTTTCTCTCTTTTCTCTCTTTTCTCTCTTTTCTCTCTTTTCCCCCTGTTTTACAAAAAAAATATTGCATCATTTTTTATTGCAGAATAGTAATTTAGATTTGTTCCTATTTTGTAACTGTAGAGAAATGCTTATTACACACTATTTCTTTTACTTGGTGGAACAGAGAAGTCCTTACGCCTTCCAGTTTCTGCGGAGATTGTTCAATGGATTTCTTTTCTTGTGTGATTTTGCAGCAGACAGCATCTTGGGACCCCAGCAATATAAATTCTACTTTTACTGAAAAAGCAATATAAATAACAAAATAACACATAATTTACATCAGGAATATGTGTCAATGGGTATTTTCTTTCCTTATCTTTAATTTTTTTGAAACATCGTGGTTTTATTTCTGTTATGTACCAGATTCAAATGCTGAGGCTAATTCTGCTTCACTGAGCAATTTACTGGTTTGCTTTTTTTCTCCTGTCACACCTTCCCTGGTGCAAAAATCCAGTTTAGAATTAGAAATTAGCCGAAAATGTATGTTAAAATGAACAACATTATACTTTCTATGTCCTTATATAAACGCTATATGTTACATTCAAATATGTGCTATGTAGATATATGTCTGACAAAATACAGAAATCAGAATCTCAGAATTCCTTTTGTCTCTAGCAGATGAATACATCGCAAAACGTTTTGGTGAATTTACAAACCAATTAGTTTTTTTCATTACTATGTGAATAACACAGCAACCTTTTACATCCCTTTTCTTAGCTAATGTAGTGATGTGAATTAACAGAACATTTACTATCGCTGAACGACACTGAACTTAACACCCCCCCCCCAAAGTGTCAAGGCGTGTTTTTCATAAAGTAAAGTGTACATGTGTTTTTCTTAGACACTGATATCTGCTGGTTTGTGCACCTGGGGGACGTGTGAAACCTCTTGCCGGTATTTTTGAATAAGGCTTGGCTGCAGCATTACACCGACAAAGAGGACTGTTAGTTTTAGTATCACTACTCCAAGTCAAGCAATGTTCATTCTTAAAAACAGGATGTTAATTAGATCAGATCAGTTAGTCTGGTGAGGTTCTGAGCTCTTTTAAAGGGAGTTACCTTCTTAGTCAAACACTGACCTTGTTGTTATTTTTCCCTCCTCAGAAGCCTTCCCACATCACAGGAAACAAGATTGCAGCACTGTGAACTAAAATCATAAATAAAGCATACAACATGCTGTGCCCGTGGCAGTTTGTGTTCAAACCTCGCGCTGCGAAGAGCCGGTTCTCTGAAGAGAAGGATGTCAATAATAATGTGGAGAAAAATGGGAAGATCCATGGGTAAGATCTTTGTCTTTTAATGGCTTTCTAGTTTCTCTGTCATTTGAAAAGGAACGATTAAGTGACACAGGGTCTGGAGAAACCTGCAATGTGTTTGCAAAGCAATAATACTAACAAAGAACAGTTGTCCCCGGGGGTCACTGGGTGGTGTCGGCTTGGAAAGGTACATTTAAGCTCTTGTGTCTAAGTTATACAGTCATTAAGGAAAGAAATCATCTTGCTTTCTCTTTCGTAGTTCTAAATTTATTTGCTGTGCTATAGCGGTTTCATATGTGCTAGGACTTAGGAGGCATGGGTATGCTATAAAAATTAGCAAAGTGATTATCAGCGCTGTAATTAAGTTGGTAGAGTATTTCTGTGATACGATTTGTACAGCACACTATAAAATAAACCGCACATCTGCACATGCATATTAAATTTCTCAGTTTTCAGGGTGTTACTTATTTCAGTTTTCCGTTGCATACCATTTCTTTCTCTGCCCTTTCCCTACCCCCTCCTGTCATTGCTCAGAGCAGTTTACATTCGAAAGAGAAGAGAGGTGAAGCTGTCTAGTGGAAGTGGGTGACCACTCTGCTAGCCAAAGCACTTCGTTGCCCTCTGCAAACGAAGGCTTTTGTTTGGAGTTTGTGGTCTGGATGCCTCCTGGGTGTTGAGCATCTTCTGAAATGTGATATCCAAATTAAAAAGGAGGAGTTCAGAAAGTAAGACTTAATGCAGAAACAAAGGAAATGAATATAAAAGCGTGTTACTTGCTTAACGGGCTGGAGACTGGACCTAGCCGAAACTTTCACACGTTTCCCTGAAGATTTCAACCTCTTTGTTTAATTCCTCTCAGTATTTTCTGGCCAGATCGTAATTGTACAGATGGCGTTTGTTTAGCTTACAGCAATGATACTCAACCTTTACCATTCCTGGCCCTGTAGTGATCTGGGAAGGGTGGTTGTAGCTTTACTATTGACTTCTAGTCCCCCCACCCCTCACGCTGCTGCGAATGGTTGGCTTATTGACCCAGTACGTCTTTCAGAGACGGCTCTCAGCATTTCCCTGCTGATGCTGCAGGTAAAACTAACAAAACTAAGGACATCATTGCATTATGATGAATTGTCTTTCTCTCTTTTAAAGCTTAGAAAATGGTGATGCCAAATTATATGACCTGAGCAAGAAGCGGATAGAGATGCCACCTATCATAACTTCAGGAAAAGCCAGTGATGGGACAGAGGTCTGTTTCCAGCATCGTTGTTTGATACTAACGCTTCGCATGGGTTGTGCTTACTGCTCAAAACTGCTCAAAGCTCTCACGTGAGGACTAACTGTGATTACATGAGGTTAGGACTGCTCTGAGAGCTTTGGATGGAAGGTTTTTTCTCAACAAAAAGGAACTTTGGTAAGACTTAAGGAAAAGGGGTTACCCAGTGGGATTGGAGTGCCCAAATCCTTTATTCACCTTTGAAAACCCGGCCTTTAGTAACGAACGTGTTCCTTCTCTGAAATTGTCTGGTTCACTCTTTTTCTGAGACTGTGGCTATTGTGTTAAGAGACCTTATTGAAACGTAAAAGGTGTTTGCAGTGACAGATATTGTTTAATTAGTACAAAACACTTTTTTTTTTCCCATTTCACGTCAAAGTGTGGATTAGGTCATTGAGTTTTGTACTCAAATGAATAAATATTCATGTTGGGGAAAGTCACATTTATACCTAGTTTCTTGAATTTAATTTGTAGCATTTTAATGGTCAAATAAAATTTAAAACGAAGCTTTCAGGTATTTAATAGGTCTGAAGACAATAGGTATTTTTATCTTTTCTCTCTCCAGACCCCCCCCCAAAATGGTATCAAAGCTTCAAACCAAATATCAAGATGTCCAAGGCATGTAAAAGTAAGAAACTTGGAAAATGGATCCAGCTTTCTCGACACGCTACACCTGACAGCAAAGGAGGTAAGATCTGGAAACCTGGACAGTGGTTTTTCATAACTTTGGAATGATACAGAGCGCAACATTGTTTTTTGACATTTTATTGTTTTTCAGGTTATCAACTGCCGGACCAAAGCCTGCCAAGGGGCACTCATGACCCCAAAGGGCCTGGTGAAAGGTCCTAGGGATGGGCCAGTTCCACTGGCAGAGCTTTTACCTCAGGCACTAGACTTCATCAAGCAGTACTACAATTCATTTAAAGAGTAAGCCAACTTTACCTTCATTTCTGCTATAAAAGTCCTCTACCTCCCTACCTGTCTGTGAGACTATAGGAGCGTTCGGTTCCTTCACAGCTATTGGTAACTACCCTGTTACATAGCATGCATTCAGAAATAGGTAAGGACTATTAGAAAAGGTAAATAAATCTATTTCTGCACTTCATATGCTATATCTGCTGGTCCAAGGTCTTGGGAATACAGGAATGGACTCTGTACAGTGCATTCCTCAGCCACGTTCCTTCTGAGTGTCGTACGTTTATAATAAGCAGCTCAGTTGGGACTCTCTTGCAGAATGATACCTTCTGTTTTCTTAACGGTGGATGTTGATGGGATTAGCTCCTACTCAGATCAGTCTTAGACATGAGTAATGTGGATAATGCTTTTTGTTTGTGCTGTTCCAAGTATCTCTGCTCTGTGTTCTCTTCTTCTCTGTTTTGATTCTCAAGGCTTTAGCCAAAGATTGGAAGGCCAGTCTCTTGCTTCTCAACCTTGCTCTGTGCTATCACCAACATAAGCTTACTGAGCATGCTGAGAGGGATGCTCTAGCTTCAGAAGAGAGGTGTGTGTTTTTGCAAAAAACGGACATGGTTCGGAGGGATCTTGTTGCAGGAAAAGCTGGAACATCTGCTTGAGGTCCAAGAGTTTGCAGTGACGTTTCATGTGACAAGCTTTCCACTGACAATTCAGTATTTGCTTATCCCATTATAAAACATTCTCAAACTTTCAAAGGGACTCAGCCACATAATGGCTACTTCTTTAGACACTTTGAACTCTTCTACAAAGCTTTCTTCCCCTGAATCTTTCTGAAAGTCCCTGTCGTACACACAGGCTGTACTCGCTTGCCAGCGAATTACATTTGCACATCTCTCTGTTTCTGCTCGTGGCTATTTGATCACATTGATTTACACTATCTTACGTGCTTGCCCTTGATCTTTCATCTTGTTGAAAATGTGAAAACTCTCAGACAGTGCAGGCTATTTTCATTCTGTCTGTAAGCCAACAAAACAATTTTTGTCTGTGCTGTGATAAATATTTCCTAATGTTTTGACTTCATTCTCTGTTATCAGACTCAAGAATTTTAGAGTTGGTTTCCCTGACAAAGGAATTGCTCAGCCCTTCCTTTTAGGAATGAAAATCCTACTTACTTTGGTCCGAAGAGCTGTGTCACTGTGAAAATAATATAGCTTTGAGAGGACAGTCACTATAATCCTACTTTTGGGCTGACGCTAGCCTGTTCTCTACTTTTCGTTTGAAAATTGAATTTGACAATTTTTTCCCAACTACTCTAGAAAGCCCAAATTTAAACTGCAACCACACACAGAAAAGCTTGTGATCAATCCATGTACGCGTTAGGTGGTGAAAGGATGGTGTCGCTACTTAAATTTCTAGTGTGTTAGTTTCTTCGTTGGGCTAGTAAGCTCCGTCGTTTGCACTCAGTAAGGACACTTCCTAAATTCTGAACCCATGAAAAATTCTCCGCAGCAGTCCTCAGTCAGAGCCCTGTTACCTAGAATCCCCCCTGCTTTTTGATAAAAAATGTGGGACCGCAGACTGCTGCAGTAGATAACGGATACGCTTTGGGGACAGAAGCGTGGTGCAGCAGAGGGGAGGTGGGGAACAGATGATGGTGACTTCTCACATCTGAAGGACAGCGAAATTGCTGACTTTGTGAGGTAATGGGTGTTTTCATAAAGGGTAGAGTATTTTATGTTGACCTACATCCAGAGAGTGTAGATTTCTAACAGGAGCAGGTTTCTCAGTATTTATCCAAACTTGCCATATCTCAGCCTACAGAGATGCTAATCCCCTCCCTGGAAATTTACTCTACCCGTGTTCTGGCAGATAAAATCAGTATTGTAGGTAGAAGTCTTCTCGTGCCAAAGGATGCTCAGAAGCTTTATGGCTTCAGCAATGCCTGTGCTCTTCTTGACCCAGAACATAAGGACAATGTCTGCAATTTAAATCAGTTCTAAGTAATGAAATTCTCATTGTTTCTTTTCGTGGCTTTTTCCTGTCCAAAAGGCCAAAAATAGAAGAACACCTGCTCCGAATGGAAACAGTGACCAAGGAGATAGAAACAACAGGAACCTACCATCTGACAAAGGATGAACTGGTCTTTGCTGCCAAACAGGCCTGGAGGAACGCGCCTCGGTGTATTGGGAGAATCCAGTGGTCCAATCTACAGGTAAGCTACGAGTCTAGGTATTATGGGCCAAATAGGCATCCACTGTAAATCAGAAGAATGTCCTTTGCTTTGGTAAAATATGCCCGTTGCTCCAACTGAGGAATCCTTCCTGTACACATCATAAGATCGACATTTTTTTGTAGCTCTCTGCTCCACAGTTGAATGAAAACATGTGTAGGAGTGCTGGTATAGGAACGGAGTAAGTTGTGGAAGCAGGTGCATGTCGTGGCCCTTGGAGGATTGTTATCTGTGAAAAAGATGCATGTAAGAACAATAAAAATGAACCTTTCCTAGCGGAGCTTCAGTTAGATTGAGAAATACTGATTTTTCACTTCACTTTTAGCCTTAATCTTTCCTTTCCTTAACTGCATAAGAAAAATAATGAGCTTACGTTACTGTTTCAAAATCAGGGGTTTTCCCTTACATTTCTTTTGGAAACACGCAGGTATTTGATGCACGTGATTGTAAAACAGCAAAGGAAATGTTTGAGCATATCTGTCGTCATATTCAGTATGCCACAAATAATGGAAATATAAGGTATGCCTCTCTCACTTCATTTGAATTTTAAACAACAAAAATCATGTCCAGATCTTGATTCAAAACTCTACCTAAGACCTGAAATGGTCTATCTAAATATTTTGACAACTAGTCTCTGCTCTTAGTTCCGCTGGTACTCACATGTTCCTCTCGTGTACCGTCAACCATTTTGAGTTCGTAACTTTGATGGCTGATGTGGCAAAACCCTTCATAATTCCTGGGAAAAGGAGATTTGAAGATTCAAGAAGGTGGGCGGGGAGGATGAATGATTTTATTTCCACTGATGCTTATTTTAGAAATGTAAAATAATTGCTGTTGGTAACAATTTGTGTCTTAATAATTAGAATGCGTTTGATATGCTGCTGTGGTGTAATGGGATTTGATTGTCTCTCTGGGCAGATCAGCCATCACTGTCTTCCCCCAGAGAACTGATGGGAAACACGATTTCCGCGTTTGGAACAGCCAGCTCATCCGATATGCTGGATATCAGATGCCAGATGGGTCTATTGTGGGAGACCCCGCCAGTGTGGAGTTCACACAGGTACAGCTCCGAATGCAGAATCCCAACTGCTTTCCATCTTGTCTAACCCATCTGTCCCGCTTTTCCTTTTCCTTGCGTGTTTATGCAGAGTGGGGGGGAAGTGTGGCAGTGAGGAGTGGATGGGGAGTTCTGCCCCACAGGTTCTAGGTGCAGGCTGAAGCCGTAGTTTCTTACAATCCTGATATAAAATACTCCCCTCTGTCCCGGAACAGGGTGAGCTCATGCTCCCCTTAAGTCAGGGACCCAATCAGTGCTTGAACAGCATGTCTTGGTGTTGTTTGAACGGGGCAGATAATCTGTATCACTCAGAATTTACCCCAGCAAGTTTAGAGGGTTAACATTCTTTAGCCTTCAAATTGAGGAGGGGAGGGACTAAAAAAACCTGAAACATACTTTCTTTACAGTTGTGCATTGAGCTTGGGTGGAAGCCGAAATATGGCCGCTTTGATGTAGTTCCTCTCGTTCTCCAAGCAAACGGCCAAGACCCAGAAATATTTGAATTCCCGCCAGAAATTGTCCTCGAAGTGCCAATGGAACATCCAAAGTAAGCACACAAGATTTAGATAATTGCATTTTTGCCTCTGCCTCAACTTGGCAGGTTATTAGCCTGCGCCCATGGCAGTCATTTTATGAGTTCTTTGTTGGGATGAAATGATGGTAAATTGTCCTGAAAGATAAAATCCTTGTTAGAACAATGAAATGAGATTTAAATTAAGGGAGCCAAAAGCATTTTTGCTGAAAATCTCTTTTTCTCAATCTACATTTCAATTATATTCAGATTTTAAGAAATCATAATTTCTTATGCCGGTGTGATACACATAGAAAATATGGCTGCACTCGTAACAAAATGTTTATTGCCTTTCTGTCTGTGTTTTTCTTCATGTTTGCTTTGGGATTGGCCTGCGGATCAGAGAGCTCTGTAATACTGTTCTGCAGTTCCTTTAGCAGGCAATTACCCGTTACCCCACTGTAAACGAAAACTGGTATGAGCTGTTGCAGACCGCTCTTCGTGGGTCATACTCTCTGCCTTCCTGGACTGCTCTGGTTATCGCCTAAAGGAGGAAAAGGCATGTAAAGTAATAAATCAAAATGCTCGTTTCACAGGTACGAGTGGTTTAAGGAGTTAGATCTGAAGTGGTACGCGCTGCCTGCAGTTGCCAACATGCTTCTCGAGGCGGGAGGCCTGGAATTTACGGGGTGTCCTTTCAACGGCTGGTACATGGGGACAGAGATAGGAGTGCGAGACTTCTGTGATGTGCAGCGCTACAACATCCTGAAGGTAATCTGCGGACGTAAAGGTGTGGTGATCTGAGAAGGGAATGAACTTGGTGGGTGGAGCGTTTTTGAAAAAGACATGCTATCAGTCTTTGCTGGGATGGCTGTTGTGTTTGTACCCCACACTTCAGTGCTAATCTGACACAATGTCCTGACTATTGTGGGACATCTTGAATTTCTGCCGAGATTATGACTGCCAGATCGTGTGACTGTTTTTACAGTGTTCTGGCAGTATCTGTTCCAAATACCTGCATAGAATGGTGAAACCGCAACTGTAAAAAAAAAAAAAAAATTAAAAATGCTGTCCACTGGGAATTCTATCCCAATTTTACCCCGAGTCCTGCTGGTTCAGGGCTTTGGTCTCTGACTGTACGTTTCTCAGAGGTATCTCTATGTCAGTTCCAGTCTGCTGCTGACAAGGCAGTGGAGTCCTGGTGGTTCGCTGCAGGTCTTGGTCACCTCGCCAGTACAAGTTAGTCATTATAACCAGATGCTGCCCCTTTTGAAACCGCTTGGTCCAGGAGAGAACCACTCCCCACTTTACCAAACTGGAATAGCTTCAAGAACCAGAACTCCATAACTCAAGTTTACCTCTAATCTCAAGTGCTTCTGCTTGCCATCACTTTCCCCAGTATAAGACTGAGTCTTCCCCGTCCCACAATACTTTTTCCTGCATATTAATGTAGTGAGGGGGAGAAATCATGAGGTCAAAATCCCACATAGTAAATTTGCTTTTCCCTTTTCTCTCTCTTTTGCACGTGTAGGAGGTAGGAAGAAGAATGGGGCTGGAAACAAACAAACTTTCATCGTTATGGAAAGACCGAGCTGTTGTCGAGATAAACGTGGCTGTGCTTTATAGCTTCCAAGTAAGTCAGTGAGTGTGGTGTCTGGAGAGACACTGAATATCGTGTCTCCCTTTTTCCTTTCTCATATAACAGCTTTATGCAAATACAGTGCCGGGGACCAATGCTCAGGAGAGGGTATCAGTGTGATTCTAACAGTTATTCTGGATTGACACCTGGGAAAGTAGAGGAATCCATATTTCCTGTTGTTGCCTGAAAAAAATCTCAGGTGAAGGCAGAAAGGAGAGAAAAAGAAAAGGAAGTTACAGGCAAGATTGTTCATCACATGTATCTAAATATCAAAATCTATGTAAAGCCATTGGATTATATCTTTTATTTACAATTACAGTTTATTTAACATATCATAACAACCTGAAAGATAGGTAAAAATTATCAGAGACTTTTCAGCATGCACTCCCAGTCCTGGAGAGGTAAAATGCTGATTTTTTTTTTTTTTTTAAAAAAAGGACATAAGAGACCTTGATCAAAGGTCCACCTCAATCTGTATCTGTATAATAGTTGCTGATAGTAATTATTTCCCAGCACTGTATAAAGTCCTTGAAATATTAACCAAAGCAAAAGGATTACTTTAACTACGTCAGGAAGAAGAGCAGAATGGGCTTTTTAATGTATGTCTTTCTTGCGATTATTCTAGAAACAAAATGTGACTATCATGGATCACCACTCAGCTGCCGAGTCCTTCATGAAATACATGCAGAATGAGTACCGTGTGCGAGGAGGCTGCCCGGCTGACTGGGTGTGGATTGTACCCCCTATGTCAGGGAGCATAACTCCTGTGTTCCACCAGGAGATGTTGAACTATGTCCTCACCCCCTTCTATTACTACCAGGTACACATTTCCCCAAAAAATACGATTCTAGTAGACGACTTCAGCAGTGCAGATGATAATGTGGGACCTGAAGAAGTCTGAGTGAAAAGCCCTGGTTCATGAAAGTTCACTAGAGATTCATAAATAGCAGGCAATACGTATTATACTGTGGAAGGTCATGTTAGTTCTGTTGAATTCTCAAGCTGTAGGTAAAATGCAATTTAATGCTACAGAGACTGGTCCCGTATTTGTACGCAGTGGTCTGTATATACAGATCCTATTTAATCTGACCCTTTCAACAATATACAAATTGTGCATTTATTATTTTACATTTCTTACCTGAAGCTTAACTTTTTCTTTTTTAAAGGTGGATGCATGGAAAACACATGTCTGGCATGATGAGACGCGGAGGCCAAAGAAAAAAGAAATAAAGTTTAACGTCTTGGCAAAGTAAGTTGTTCAAATAAGAGTCTTCATGCTTTTGTCCAACTCTTCTATTCTTGTGGAGTTTCTGTTCCACTTTTTTTTGAATAATTATTACAGTAGGGACCACTTTGAATCATAGACTCACCTGTCCACAGTTAAGGAATATTCATATCGTTCTTATTTAGGGCTATCTACAGTGTATTGCTTCTGCACAATCTTTCAAGGAAAAACCATACTCAAGATCAGTCTTCCCTACCTTGTTTGTGAATCAATCTGAATTATTTTGCAGCTATGTTAAAAATTATACGTGAATATTTTTTTCCCAGGGCTGTACTCTTTGCATCTTCACTCATGCGACAAACAATGGCCACCAGGCCCAAGGTCACTGTACTCTACGCAACAGAGACTGGGAAGTCGGAAACACTCGCCAACAATCTATGCAGCTTGTTCAACTGTGCCTTCAACACTAAGGTAAGGAAATAGAAATCATCCACACTAAAAGGAAAAAGAAGTTTGGCTAGTTTTATCAGCTTCTGCAAGCTTTTTCATTCTCTGTTCTGAACATTCAGCAAATATAAGTTGGACTAGAACTTTGATTTTTTTATTCATTTAGCGTAATGCCTTGTACGTTTGGTCAACGGCCATCTGGCAATCACAGAGATATCTAATGCTAGTTCTTATGTCTGCGAGCAATTTCTCATGAGCTTTATACCTTCCAGATTCTGTGCATGGATGAGTACAACATCTGTGACCTGGAAAAAGAAACACTTCTTTTAGTGGTTACCAGCACTTTTGGCAATGGAGATTCTCCAAATAACGGAAAGGTAATATTCACCTCAGAAGCATGTATGAGCCTTAACTCAAAGGCTGAGACTAAAGACAACCCTTTCATTTGTCCCCTGTACTTGAATAAGATACGGATCAGGACTCACTTCTGTTTTAAATCAGAGTATTTTTCTAACCTTAAGTATTTTACACATTTTTCTACAGACCTTGAAGAACTCTTTGCTCACCCTGAAATTGCTGAGAAAAAAAATCAGGTAAAAATACTTTCTGTTTGGTTTGCATGTGATTGAGTCCTTTTGCATTTCATTTAGCATAACGCAGTGATCTTCTTTTTATCTCCTTCCGCAGATATGCTGTGTTTGGTTTGGGGTCCAGCATGTATCCAGAGTTCTGTGCCTTTGCTCATGCCATTGACCAAAAACTGGCCCAACTGGGGGCTTCTCAGCTCGCTCCGACAGGTGAAGGAGATGAACTCAATGGGCAAGAAGAAGCCTTTCGCACATGGGCAGTCACTGTGTTCAAGGTGACGATATAAATAGTTAGCTCATGTTTTAGTTCATTCATTCATTTTACGTCAGTATTCACCAGCATCCCATAAAAATGATGAAAAACGAAGGAAAGCAAACATGGATTTATATCTGAATTTCAAACTCCCCTCTCTTCTACTGCTTGCCTAAGTTGAAGAGGGACCTGGGCCCCTTTTCTGTTATTTTTTAATATTCACATAAAGTTCAATAAAACCTTTTGGATAGTGGGATGCTGAGTACGATCAAGGGTGGTAGCATCAGACATCTGAATTTTGTGAAGTAGATGAGGTATTTTAACTGTGCTGGTGTAGAAGCGGAACCTTACTGAGCTCAGCGAACCCCTGTAACATCACTGAACTCAACAGAGTCAACAGCAATCTGTGAAATGGGAATCTCCCCATTAGGATTACGACAATGCTAAGAATATAATTTTTACCATGGATTTTTACCTTTTTTTCTTTTTTCTAGACTGCCTGTGATATTTTTAACATCCGTGGGAAAAACAGTATTCGGTTGCCTGAGATATATACCTCTGATGAAAGCTGGGATCCGAAGAGTTACCGGATAGTGCATGACTCTCAGACCATGGACTTGGCTAAAGGTATCGCCTCCCACTTCCTCTGCCCCTTTTGCTTCAGACAGGTCTGAACGTGCGAAGGTTTTCTAAAAGTGATATTGGTCCTGATAGGTGATAGAGTTCATTTCATAAAGTATAGTGGTCAGAGAAAAAAGGACATTGGTTTACATCACGCAAATCATGATCTTTTCCAGCGCAATAACATGAGAACACCAGACCTAGCATACAATTTGGCAGCCCCAGAAGAACAAAAGCTGAGATGAGCTACTTTTAGTCAGGGAGGGTGTGCGTATGGGGCACATAACTGACTAAAAGTGTATCGCATTCTGGGGCGAGCATGGTTCAGTTCTTTTCCGCATGTTATTTGAAGACATTTTAAACAAACCTAATCACAAAATTGCCATGAGTCATGTCCTCTTTTTCTCGACAGCGCTTGCAAACATTCACGCCAAGGATATAATTCCCATGAAGCTGAAATTCAGGCAGAATCTTCAAAGTTTAAAATCCAGGTATGATACCTCATTCTTTTGAGTATTGTAATACTATATTTAACTAAAATCTTAAACGTTTGAAGGGCCTTGTTATAAACATCTTGTCCCTGCAGTTATTTAGAAATATATATGAATTTTTTACCATCGTTAGTCGAAATAAATCATTATCACAAGGCCACAAGAGTATGTACAGCCGCAGCTCTGGTTCAGATAGGAGCTGACTTCCCAGTAGAGTCTCTGGGAGTGTCGGGAACTGAGTAACTTTGTGATATGGCCCTTTGATACCTACTACATGTGGAAGGGCACGTGTGTGGTCCCTCTCCCTTGCTTGGTATGCTACATGTCAGGCAAATGTTTACTTCATTTAGGGGGAAAATTGCCCCTTAGCATGAAAAAAAAAAAAAAGACAAAAAAAGACAAAGTATAGCGCAAGAAACTGCTGCGTTCAGTCGTGCGGCAAAGCAAGCTGAGACGAGACAAGACTCAAAGAAGTACAAAAGCATATTTGGCGTTAACATCTGTCTTAGAAATAGCATCTATGGGTGGCTTTTCAGCATCCTCCGGTAGGTCTCTCTCGTCGCTGTTCTAAATGCAGTTGTCTCCTGGGACAAACAAACCTGAGCTGGTTTAAGGTGTGAGCTCCTCCGCCTGCAGCAGAACCGCTTGACCACCGCTGGCTCATTGCAGGCGCGGGTGTTCTGTTCCGGACAGATCAGGCAGCGCTTCAGCGTCTTATTTGTTTTGACACAAGTACTTCACGTATCTGGACTGTTACTTGTTTAAGTCTCTGTGAAGTACTAAGCTGGTCTGCTAGTTTGGGAACAAACACCAGTGAGCCCTTGCCAGCTGTCGCCTCAGATTTAGTCCTTTTCTGCGCAATTCAAGGGAAATCCTGTCGACGTAACCAAGATCTGTCTGATCTCTTTTTTTCTATATCTAGTCGTATTACCATTCTAGTTAAGCTTTCCTGTAAGACTAATCAGGAAGTACGCTACCTGCCCGGAGAACACGTCGGGATTTTCCCAGGCAACCAGCCAGAATTAGTGCATGGCCTCATTGCACGTGTCAAGGATGCCCCTCCGGCCGATCAGACCATCAGACTTGAAACCTGCACTGATGGTAAGTTGGTTCTCTTTAGACTAAAGAACAGACAATGTTTGACAGATTTCCCTTAAAATTCCTGAGAATTTTTATAAACTGAACTTGATTCTATTATCCTTAAGTTTCAATAGGGTTTTGCTGGTGCTTTTAGTTATTCGTATAATTCTCGATTCTGATTTTGCATACCGTGGGAGTCCGTGGCAACTTCACCAGTGTTCACAGAGTTATCCTAGGCTGACACTGGAAATTAGTTGATAAATCGGCCATTGACCCCAATTAAATTAATCAACAGAGTTTGCTTATTGTTGCTACTTATCAGAATCCTAAAATAGACTTACGTGTCATGACCTTCTTTTCTATCTTATTAGGAGCAATCTGATAAATCATAGGACTCTGGCAGGCAGAAAGATGATTTCCTCAAATGAAAGACTTTTCATTTCAAAGTGGTTTTTTGTTATCGTGCAATTCCCCACATCAGATCCTCCCCTTACAAAAAGTCTGAACCCTCACATTAACCTCTTTTCAGCAGGGCCCTGTGGTCCAGACCTGCTGCAGCCTCGGCTGAAGTCGTATTTTGAAGGACACTGAGTTTTGCAAAGCTCTACAGCTGTCCAATGCCGCGGGAATTGCCAAGGCTTCTTTTATTTCCCTCATTTCCAGGTGGCTACTGGACAAGTGACAAAAAGATTCCAGCCTGCACGCTCCCCGAGGCTTTGACATACTTGCTTGATATCACTACTCCACCCTCCCAACAACTGCTAAAAAAACTCTCCCAGCTGGTAACAGCGGAAGGAGACAAGCAGAGGCTGGAAGTTTTATGTCGGGTGAGTGCTAGGGCTGATTTCGGGGTACGAGTGCTGTATGCCGGACCGTCTGCCGCCCTCTCACTGTGTAGCAGAAGGTTAAGGGGTTTTTGTAGCGATGGTGCCTGATCGTTGTCCCTCTGTTACATATTCCGTGTGGTTGTTAAACCAACCGCAGAGAGAGAAAGGGTGGTCTCGTGGCTCAGCTTGAGCGTGGGAATCGAGAGATTTCATCTGGCGCTTCCTGTGTGGTTCTGGGCGGGTCACTTTGCCCGCCCGTCCCTCTCGCCTGCCGCGCGGCGGTTTCTGCCGAACCACCGGTAAAAGACCTCAGAGTTTGCAGGTGGAGGGGTTGGAGGGGGCTGGTAGATAGTTTTGCCAGCGAATTTGGTACCATGAGGGTAAGAGGGATGTCACTGTAAGTAGCCAATGACTCGTGGTAAGTGCTTGCTTCTCCTGCTGGGTTCTGTGAGGTTCAGTAGGAGTCAGGACCGGGGCCCGTACGGTTTTGTGGATATCCCGTAGCAGGGGGCTGAGAAACAGTTTCTACCTCAGTTTCTACATCCTCACCGAGAGAGCTGCTCTCTGGGAAAATTATAGCAGGTATTCTGTACTTCTGTTTTCAAAAATTAGACAATTTCTTGGGAAACCCCAGTATTGGTCTGGGCAAAGTTTTGAGAATTCTCTGTTGACGTGCCGGCACATTTAACTGAGTGGGAAGCGGGAATCTTAGCGGCATTTCAAATATCCCTGCTCTCCTGAACTCAGCGTGGCCTGGTAACATTGTGATGGTGGCCTTTGGCTTTTAGAGCACGGAAGAATACAACAAATGGAAGTTTTACAACAGCCCGAACATCCTGGAGGTCCTGGAGGAGTTTCCTTCTGCTGAGGTCTCGACAGCTTTCTTGCTGACTCAGCTGCCGTTTCTGAAGCCCAGGTACTACTCCGTCAGTTCCTCCTGTGACATGACACCCAGAGAGATTCATCTCACAGTTGCAGTTGTAAACTACAGGACAAGAGGTAACGAAATTGTTGCTTTCATTTCTCTCTTAATTAAATGATATTTAGGCTACATTGTGGTTCAGAAAAAAACTGTGTCTGCCATATGGCACGAAGCAAATCTGTAACAAAACATTTGTATTGTGATAGGTGCAGAATAGCTCACTGCAGTGCTGATGTTCATACTGTGTCAGGATTTGCTAAAATCCTGCAGCATCGTCAGTGTATCCTTGTTTTATACATCATTACTAGATACACACTTATTTAAAAACCGTAATTTTAAGTATAAACTGCTTTTTTTAAAAAAAGGAGAGCTCTTGAATACTGACAGAGGTGTTTTCCTTTGCTCTGGTTAGACGGACAAGGGCCTTTGCACCATGGAGTTTGCAGCACATGGCTGAATACAATCACCCTCAATGAAACAGTTCCGTGCTTTGTACGCAGGTGAGTGTATGACAGAGAAAAAAGAAAAGAAAGAAAAATCCAAAGCCAAACCAGCGGTTCTTAGTTCAGCTTCTTCAGTGTTTCTTTCATTGTTTGCATGTGATTTTCAAGCGACTGGTGAGTGCCAGTGGGAATACCTGAGTTTGAGGAGAGAGGGAGTTCCCTGTCTTCCAGAGATGAGCTCCTTTACCATGTCGTATGTTGAGTAAAATCATAATTGTTAGAAAATTCTGAAAGAATTCTGTTCATATGACACCATCCCCACCGTCAGCATACCCACTGCAGTAAAGCTGCGGAAACAAGAAGCAACCGGCACCAAGTTAAGCCACATTCCTGTTTTCAAATCGGTAACTGGGGCTGTGCTGCTCAGAATCATTCAGGAAACCGAGATGTCAGTCATATGCGAATGACCTAATTAACATATTTGTGCGTTTCAGTGCTAATGAGTTCCAGCTCCCAAAGGAGCCAAGCAAGCCATGCGTTCTGATCGGCCCCGGGACGGGAATTGCGCCCTTCAGGAGCTTCTGGCTGCAGCGGCTCTACGACTTGGAGAAGAAAGGTACTTATGGGGATTGCCACAAGGGGGAGGCCGTAACTCGTCCAGCAGCAGAAGACATCCCCAGGCCTCATAGAACCGCTTCGGGGGGAGACACCCAGAAACGTTAGCCAAGTAAACCCCGTAGAGGTGGGTCATCTCAAGACTGGTTGACACCGCACTGAAAGAGCTAATCCATCCCACTTGGGACTGTTCTGGTGGTCTTGAGGTATTTGGTCACTTGGAGGGAGCAGCCTGGGCGTCCTCGTAACGACTCTGTCCCGTGACGGCCCCAGGCGCTCACACCGGTGCCAAAATACAGAGAGGAAACGCTTTGGCCTGCCTGTGTCAGCCCGTCTGGGGAACCTGCTCCAACAGGTGATTCCACACAGTTCTTCAAGGACTTGGGCAGGTTCAGTCCTACTAAGACCCTAAAATCACCAACCATCACACACAGACACACACACTCTCCTTCGCAGGTGCATAGTGAGAAAGGCTGATTAGAAAATAGCCGTACAGGCAGCTGCACACAGCTGGTCGCTGTGACAACAGTGTGGGGACGGTCGTGAGAGGTGACAGGCCTTCCCAGGAAAGACAAAACACTCTCCAATGTTGGTTTCAGGGGTCAAAGGTGGTGACGTGACATTATTGTTTGGCTGCCGGCAGCCAGAGATGGATCACATCTACAAAAAAGAAATGGAGGAAATGAAGAGGAGGGGAGTCCTGAAAGAGGTCTATACGGCCTACTCCAGACAACCTGGCCAGGCTAAGGTAAGGCTGGCTCCCTCGGTCTTTGAGGGTTGGCTCCTGTCGGAATGGTCCTCCAGGTTAAGATTTGGGCTCTGTTTAACACTGTTCTTTAAAAAAATGGTAGCACTTTGCTTCAGTGTATTGTGAACAAGTGATAAAAGGCCCCACTCCTTCAAAAGAAAGGGGACTCCCACTGCGCGCTTCAGCACGCGCAAGCGGGGCAACCACCAAACCCCCACTGCCGTAGAGAGATGCGTAGCAGACACAGAATCAGAATTTAAGTGCAAACAGCCTTTGAAACTAGAAGCTGAAACATTTTCAGAAACCTTAAATTTTGCAGGATTTGGTTACAAATGAGTTGGCTCTGGCCATTTGTCACTGTCTCAATGACACAGTGACCCTGAAGTTAGTTTTGGTTAGGGGAAAACTCGACTGGAGAAAACAACAGCACTTAAGCTGTCCTCTTTCTAGCTGTGCCGCTCTCCTGGCAAGTTTGGAGACTTTGGCAGTTGTAACTGGTTCTAAAAATGCAGAGCCTTAGTCTGCTGTAGGGAAGTTGGCGGGGAGGCCCAGCCTCCACGTCTGAGGCTTGTAAAGACGGCATGAGGACGTTTTTCTTCTCCTTTGCTGTGGTGCAACACACAGCTGGAATCGAGAGGGCATTGAGAACCTCGCTGCATGCCCACATTGAACTGGGGAAAGCCAATAGCCAAAGTCGCATTAAGAAACTTTCTCTAATGGTGCCTTTCCTGTTTCTAAGGTCTATGTTCAAGACATTCTTCAAAGCAAGTTGGAGACCAAAGTGTGCAACCTCTTGCATAAGGAGGAAGGGCATCTGTATGTCTGTGGAGACGTACGCATGGCCAGGGATGTTGCTCAGGCTTTGAAAGGGATGCTTGCAAAAAACCTCAACCTCAACGAGCAACAAGCAGAGGAGTATTTCTTCCAGCTAAAGGTACGCTGTGCTGTGCGAGGCATTCCGTCCCGGCAGAGAGTGCTCCAGGGTGGGTTAGAGAAATAATCAAAGTCACGCTCAAGATCTTGTGGGCTGCCATGGGTTGCCGTGGGCTGCTATGGGTTGCCGTGGGCTGCCACGAGCTTCGTTTTAGCAGAATGCACAAGAAAAAAGCTTAAAGTGATGAGCATAGGCCACCCACTGGGATTTGAAACGCAGAGTTTCTGTTTGGTAAAGGTGTAAGAGTGACATGTCATGTTCTTCTCTTACATCTACCGTTGTCCCCAGTATCTCCCTTTGGGTCCTGGACTTCAGCTTTGCAGTGTGTCTGGAGCATCAGGAGTTGGAGACTTTATTGTACCAATGGAGGGAAGGGAGTTAAGAAATTAGTGGCCCCATCGGTGAAAACACAGTGCCTGGGTCTGCTGCTTTGCGGCGCTTGTGTCAGCGCGTGGCCCGGAGCACGTGTGTCTGGTGTTCAGAGGGGTTCCTTTTATTGGCGGTAACGAAAGTGCGCGATCACAGAACCAGTCATGCGAGCGAAAGACCGTTCGGTTACTTAACTGTTGCATAGGGAGGAGCCGGCGTATTTCATTCACCTCTTGGGTTTCCTTTCATTTTTTGCAGAGCCAAAAACGATACCATGAAGATATATTTGGGGCTGTATTCCCACATGAAGTCAAAAGAGGTGTAAGAGCTCTGCAACCCACCAGTCCAAAACCGAAACAACTTACGTTTTAGACAATACTTGCACATTTGTTGCTATTTTCAAAAAGCAAGGGGTCAAATCCTCTTTCTTATACATGGTAAATCACACACATGTATATGATTGTAGGATTTGACTTTTAAACCTCAGCCTCAATTAAGAAAAATATTAAATTTGACTTTTGTTGCTATTTATTCTGAGACTTCTTTTAATAGATTATCTTAATAGTGAAGACGCAAATTATTTTTTTAATACTATCTATGCCTGCTAGTATAAATCTATTTTTTGTAAATACAAGGAAAATTTAGAGTTTTTTACTATTTAAGCTAGAACTGAAACGTTTTTTTTTGAAATGTATTGTTTGTGAGTTTATTTATCTCAGATTGTTTTACTGTGTGTATTATTGTCACTTTAAAGCAAGTAAATAGGTGGTTGTGTCACACGCCTTGTTGAATCTGAAGCAATATTTGCAAATGAAATAATAATATAATGGTTCGTGAGTGGAAATACCTGCTGCGTACGTCTCCAGTGCGTGTGCGCGAGGAGGCAGGAGTCGTGGATTCTGCTGTACGGGATTCGGGTACTTGAACCTGAGTCGTCGTTGTTCCAGAGCCTGTGGCAGTGAGGCTCAGGAAGCTCAAAAGCACTTTGTACATCTGAATTTGATGCTCTGATTTACTTGATTTGTTTGTAATAAAAGATGCCTTTATATTGATACAAACAAGTTGGTGTGCATTAAATGTACCTCTTTTTGCTATTGGCTTCAGCCCAAAAAAGTAGCTGTAAGTAAGTTCTCAGGTTCCAGTGAAGTGGGTTTGGCTCCAACCAACGCTCCGTCCGTAAGTCAGGGCCCCTCTCCAGGAGTTGCCCTTTCTGCCCAAGATCGGGTATGCAATTTTGTTTCTGCCAGGAAAGTGTGAGTTTGCACTGCAGACCGTGAGATCGATGTGCAAACTGCAAGAATATAAAGTAGCAGTGAGAGCAGTATCTTTTGCCCCCGTTATATTTTGACTTTGGTTCTTTCTCTGCCTTGTAGTTATGTCAGAGCTTTTAATTCCTGCTCTAAAATTAGCAGGGCTGTACGATCACGTTAAAAAAGCGTAAGGTGAGATTTTCCTGTCATCCCTTGTCTCCAGGAGCTGGGATCTGATGAAGGAGGAGTTGAGACTCAAAAGTCAACAGTGCCGTGTATGTACAGTGTGTTTCACGTGTGCTTCAGGACAGACTTAGGCATAAGATCACAAACACAGCATAGATGAAGGGCCGTGGGCAGCGATGGCAGAGAGCAGGACGTACCAGCCAACAGGTACGAAGAGGGGAAGGGGCAGAGGGGGTTCCTGGCAAGTACGGAGTCCTGAGGGGCACCTCGTATCAATACACCCCGAGTGTTATTTCATACTTTGTTTAACTGATGTCTTTTAATTTTAGATTTTTGGGGTGGGATGGAAATGGAACAAGGTAATTGCACTTTCCATTAAGAAAGTTCTGAATCAGCCCGGGGCTCACTGAGCCCCAGACTTCAAATGAGTCCAACAAAAGTAGGAAACAGAAGAAGTAAGTTCCGTACTTCGGAGTCCTAATATGCTCCGTGCCTTTTTGGCAGCTGTGGCACTGCAAAAATCCATTTTCCATGCACGCGACTACACAGGTGAATTTCCTTACCACGCTGCTTTCTTTGTACCATAGGTGTCTTTTGGAAGTAATCACTCACTTTAAAGCATTACCATAATCCTTTATAAACGCTTGCCTGTGTACTAACGGACCTTAGTTCACTTTCACTTGGAGGGTCAGAAACTCAAAGGCTCGTGCTGTTTATACCGTTGGGAGCGGGGTGGGTGCCGTTGGGTAATGCCATGTCCTGAAGACGTGAGACAGCACTGAAAACTGCCAGCCAGGGCAGCAGAGCGTCTCTTCCTCCTTGGGCCTCCGACTGGTCAGAGAAAGGGGCACAAGTGTGTGTGTATGAGCTCAGAAGGTGCGACTCCCCGTTTATATATTCCCCGTTGATGAGGCAAGTCTTAGGGGGGGACCTGTTCATCTTAATTCCACCACTGCAAACATTTCCCCCTAGCAGAGAGGTGAGACGGCAGTTAAAGGAAAGGATTAAGCAAAGCAGAGATCTGTTTTCATTTTTAGTGAATTTATTTAAACTGGTCCCAACTGTACGTTAACTTCAGTTGCAGCCCTGATCTGAAGCTGTGTGTAATTGCTTTTTCTACAGAAATAAATGGGGAAGATAAAGTGCAGACGTTAAGGTCAGTGGATAATTATTCCATTCCAAGATAAAAACTGAAACTTCATTTAAGAAACCAGATGCAAAATATACCTTTTAAAATCCTGAAGATGATCAAATCGCCTGCTCTGCGGTTATTGAAGTGTTCATTACAGCCCCGAGTCAGGAAAGGATTTAAGCATATGCATTAGTTTAAGCACTTGAGTGCTCATTGCTGGAGGCAGAGGAACTGTTCTGGGCTCAGAGTTACTGGGTGAATCTGCCCCTCCCTGACGGGGACCGGGCTGAGGGTTACAGAGCAACACTTTCTGAAGCAATTAGTGGTTTGTTTCATTAACACTGCAGCCCCACTTACACGGCTGTGATGGGACTCAGCATCCAAGACAGGCCGCGTGCCGAGGCACCGCAGTGCGGACCTTTTCCTCAGCCTGGTCCTCCCCGCCCGGAGAGCCGCCGCACTGCGCCAGGAGCCGTGTCCCGCTTTGTTGGTGCTGCGGACAACAGGTTGCAGTCGGCGGGCTGTGACTCTGGCCCGGCAAATGTCAAACTGTTCCAGTTCACAGCTGGTGGAATATAACCTTTATGCTTGAGGATGGTTTTGTTTTATTTTTTTTTAAATTAAACACCCTTGCCCTTCAAGTTTAGTTGAGAATTCAATTCATTATTTCTTATCCTTTACCAAAGACAACAAAGCTCATCTTATCTTAAGCTTTTTATTGTTTGCGTATGAAAGATCTAGATAAGATGGATGAAATGTAAAATTGTGCTTTTATAATGCCTTGGCCTTTTCCCTGCAGGACAGTACAATGCTGTCGTTATTTTCAGCGTAAAGCTGTTTGGCAGCAGTGTAACGTTCCCGGGATTAATTAGCACACTGCAATGCCCCTTCCACTGAGGAGAGCAAAGCAGCCCGTGTCTCCCTGGCAGAGCTTCTGCCCCGCTCCACAGGTGGGGAGGTTGTGGCAGGACCTGGGGGCTCTGGGGGCCGTCGGGTGCACAGCGCCGTGTCCGGGTGCGGTGCAGTGGGGACCTCTCACAGAGCCTGCGGGTGACCGAACTCGCCAACACCCGCTGCGGAGTGCTGATGGCGGATGGGAGACTACGGAGCTCTTGCCTCCCTGGGGAGTCGGTGGAAGGGGTCACAGCGGACAGGAGGTGCCAGGTCAGGTTCAGGTGCCATCAGGGCTAATCCCCGTGTACCGGCCAGGCTGCAGTGCTGGGGACAAGTGATCTGGATCTGAGGACGGCCTAGGAGTGGCACGGGGGCAGGAGGTGGCTTCTCAACATAGTTTAGTGCTTCAACTTGATGGAGTTCTTAGAGCACGAAATAACTTGAGCCATCATATCCAGGAGGGAAGACTTTCTCTGATAATTGCAAATGGGCTCAGGGTCTCTTAAACGGGCCCGTCCGTGGGCGCAGGGGCAGCTGCAGCGGCAATGAAGGGCGGTAGCCAGGAGAAGGCAACCAAAGCCCGGGGGAGGATCTGTGCCGGAGGCCGCAGGAGCTGCTGAGGACACCCCGGTCGGCCTCTCCTCGCCCTTTTCTTTTTGATGTGATTTGTGCACGAATCAGAGTTACAGCAGGAAGACAGCGAATCGCCTGGTGCTTCGGCCTGGGGTAAAAGCTGAGGAAATGGTTTGCCGGCTGTTCTGTGACTGAGGGCCTCTTACATTTGACTTGTAAGAGGAAACGAAAAGAACCAGACGCGGAGAAAAGACACGCTCGTAGTCTCATTTGTGTCAGTGACTGACAGTTAATATAATGGGAAGAAAGCAGAGGGGCTCACAGGCCATAAATTAACAAGTCAATCTGGTGAAAGCAAGCGGTAAGCCACAGAGAGGGCAATAGGCAAAAGCTGTAATGTGATTTTTATTTTTCTAATCTTATTTTTTTTTTACATGAGCGAAACCCGAGACTGCTGTCACCCTTTGCTTCAGCACGTTATTCCAAGAGCTTCTCTGTTGCAATAGGATTTCTAGAAGCAGGGAAATGATGGGCAGTCCCCTCCTGCTACGCCCCTCGGGACAGGCGCGGGGCAGGGGAGGGCGAAGGGCCACAGTGAGGACGGAGCGGGGACCTCCCTGCACATCAGCCGACACATCGCCGTGGGACTGTCACCTCTGCCCACCCACCGCCTCTTCTTCCTCCACGCCTCCCGCATTTTCTGGTCTTTTGAATATATTGCCCTGAATTCCTAACGCCCAACCATGGGCAGTGTCTCCCCGTACGTGGAAAAAGGCGCGTCCATCTGGGACTCGGGCCATCGGCCCCTGCAGGGCGAACTCTCGCTGGGTGCCAGAGGAAAGACCGGAGCGCCTCTCTCGCCTCTGTCTCTTGCCTGTGAACGTCCCAGGACCTGCCACCATCTGAGCCTATTCTGGGGGGGGTCCGCACCTCCCAGTGCCGCTGCAGTGCGACCTGCTGGGGGACGGCGAACGCCTCAGAGTCCTGCGAATCCTCCGGCAGTGGGTGTTCCACACTGTGCGATGTGTTAGTGGGTCACTGCGAAATCTGCTCATGTTTCAATAAGGCTTCAGGTAGATGGGGGGGAAAGAGGTCAAACCACAATGCCATAACACTGCTTTATCCAGAGCAAAGGTTTATTCACTGAAAAGATTCCTACAGATCCAGAATTTCATTAGCATAGAGTGCACTTTTTTTTTCTTTTTTTTTTTTTATCAGGTTGCATAAACTAATACAGAAACTGTTGTTAATACTAACAATTTTTAATTAATTTAATAGCAATTCTGGAAGACACTCAGTTGATAGAAAATATAAAAAAAAAATTTTACTGTACAAAGTTTACATCACATTTGAAAAGAAAACGTGTCCATTTTCACCGTATTACAGACTCCATTTACATTCACTACTGACGTGTGGCTTTTGTAGCAGCATTGTACAGCCCGCTTCACATTTACAACTCTAATATGGTACAGACCTGCGGTGCTCCGCGCCCTCACACAGGGGGACAGCGCCTGTGGCCATGGCACAAGGCAACCTGCCCGCGTGGAGGGGTGAGAGAGCTCCGCGCTCTTCACAGCTGTACAGCTCCACTGGTTTTGGGCCATTGCCGCGCGTCTGACACCAGCTGATTAAAACAAAAGTTACCCAGAGAGCCATCAGCCTCTCCTCGCTGACGCACGGGGCCCAGGAGGGTGGGTCTTGCTTTCAAGAGCAATTTATGGGTGTTAAGCACAAAACCGAGGTGAGGTCAAATTAGAATCCTAAATCTCACGATTAAAGCAGGTTTTGGAGGCCGCGCAGCAGGGCGGGCTCCCAGCGGGGCGCCCGGGGCAGTGCTCAGCTGGGGTGAGTCTCCCATCGCGTTCAGCACACGGGCGGCGAGGCTGCGGGCGCGCGGCCCTGCTGAGCGGGTGAGGAAGCAACGCAGCGCTGTGTCTGGAAAGTTTCCACAGACAGTGTTCGAGTTACACCTGAGGGCAATCATAGGAAGGACCAATGGTGACCGTTTTTTTAATTATTTTGTTTTAATCACGCTGGCCACGCAGTGCTGGCTGCCCCTCTCCTGGCCAGTCATCTTATTGGAAGTAACACTGAGGCTGTATTGCTTTCCCAGCACAGCGCATCCGCACAGCAGTGCCGCTGCTGCTGACCCGGCGGGGAAATGCTGCCTATCTGCAAGTTGGGCGACTGGTTCCCACCCTGAGGGGTTCCGGGTGTCCCAGGTCTCGGGACCTGTTTTACGCACTCAGACGGCAGAAACAATTAGGCAGGAGCTGCTGTCCCCTCGCCCGCAGCGCGCGCTGGAGGGCCGCTCAGAACCGCAGGCTGCAGAGCAACGGCTGCACCCACAGCGGCTTCTGCGCGGCTCTATGGCGAGACGCAGAGTGACGCCCACAGAGGTGTCGGCCGGTGGGTCCCCAACGTCCCTGGTGCAAAGCAGCTCAATTCTCCCCACTTTAGGTTTGTGTTGTGCTGCTGTTATTTAAGCAGGGAAAACAACTTCTGCTTAAAACTGCTGACACGCAGAATTATTGTGAGAGAACAAACAGTAGCAAGTCTTGAAGAGCCCCGAGTGGTGTGGGTTAAATACACAGTAACGCTGGAGGGGTTTTATTTGCTTCATAAAGGTGGGGGCGAGGAAGGAGGTCAAGAGTACCGCAATGCCACGTGTGGCTACCACCAAACCGACGCTGTCTTTTATAGCTGAGAAACATTTAAAAAGTCACTCTATCAAAATATTTGTAAGAGAATATGACTGACACACATAGCAGGAGTGAAGCGCTCTGCTCAGCAGAACTCGGGAAATTTTTTTGCTGCTTACTTTTCTACTCAGGACAGCTGCCCATAAGTAGCCGACCTGAGCGCACGCCCCACGGAGGCCTGCAGAGCTCCTCTCCTTGCCAGCTCCTCAAACCCTTGAGATGACGGTGGAAGGTGCTGGGGGTGTGTAACGTACTCGTGCTGTTGGAGAAATGTCACTGGGTGACCTCCAGGGAGCCCTGATGAAGGAGCTCAACGAAGCGAAGCCCTGTAAGGACGGAAGGATGTGTACGTTGGCTGTAGGAGGTTTTGCCCCCGCCCCGCTGGTGGGAGAACGCAGCGGCATGGGAACGGGAGGTGTGAGGGAGCCTTTGCTAACGCTGCTCACAGTTCATGTGCAAGTGCGATAATGCATGCGTCACCCTTAAAGGTGGTAACCGGATGTACCCTTTATAACCTGCATATTCTATGTTGGAGAGGGTGTGGTGCTTTGAGGTTTTTTTTCTTTTTTTTTGGTCTTAAAATTAATCTTTGAAACAAGTCTGAGCTGCTGGGTCGAGTCAGGTCCTCTAGACCAAGATACAACTTTCCTGGTTGCAAGATTTCTCTCTGTTGTCTTCATTTTCCCCAAAACAACCGCTGTAGTCCTAATTTTTCTAAAACAAACAGCTTGGGAACTCCCATGTGACCAGCTACAGGAGCCAGCAACACTGCCGGGGGTGACTCAATCTCTTGAGAAGCTCTGGGCATCAAGACCTTATTCAATGCATTATTCAGGGATGGCTTTTTCCCTTGTCTTGTCTCTCCTGCCGTTCCCTGCAGCTCTGGAAAACGGCTGTTCTTCTACAAATGAAATGGCCGAGTCGGGTTGGTCAGTGTTACATTTCCAGACATGCTGCTAGTTTAGGGGACTAGAACCTGCTGTCCCTAAAACTTCAAAAGAAGAATTTGGCCCCTGTGCGCAGAGCTGTAACAAGTCAGGCCTTTATTTTTGTAAAGGCCAGCAAGTCTTAAGCTTCCTACGGGACTGCGTGAGAACACGGAGATTTTAGTGCGAGTTCTGTGCAGAAGAGCGCTTCAGTCCTTAGTTGTGACACAGCCTACACGATCCCTACTGGATTTCTCCGTGAAAGTAGAAACATGAGAGTTCCTACTCCCCTGTCAGGAGCAGATTTGTACTGGTGTAACTTCAGTCAAGGTTACCCAGAGCTTGGACCGACCCTGCTGAAACACACCTCAGAGCCTCAGGGTTGGTTTGGGCAAATCACAATGCACTCAATTCCTTTTTACCTTAATGAAAGAAAAATGCAGTGTGGAACTCCAGCCCCTTGTACCAGATGCGCTGCCACTCTGAAACGAGCCAGTTCCACTTCTCTGAAGGGAAACAAACGCTCTGAAGGCAGAAGGTAGCTCCTCTTTACCACAGACACCAGAAGGAACTAGAAATAGTTCTTTTTTTCAGTGCTGTTTGAGAATGGCTGTAGTTAAACTTGATTCACTGTTTATTACGTTTAAAAAAATATAGTTCACACAAAAGTATCATGTAAACATTCTTTAAATAACTGCTGGTGCTCAGGCAGAATTCAGACTTTACAAACAACACGGGGCTGTGAACTGATGGTCGTGCGGCTTTCAGCTGGGGCTGCACCAGTTCCGTAGCTTGGAAGATCAGTGCAGACTGGTGATGCGCTGTGTAAGCAGGCAGACAACATTCTCACAAGCCAATTACACACCACGCTATATCTTTTGATTACTTGGTTCCAGGATTCCCAAGCCAAATCTTTCAAAACGCAGGACAACTTTGCTACTGTTAATGCTGAAAAGAGCGGGGAGGGAGAGGAGAAGGGAGGGGGAAAGAGTTACTTATTTTTAATTTTTCTTGTAAAGCTACAGGTCTATAAAAGGAACTAAAATGGGTTAGATTCTGATCTCATACAACTCCAGATCACCCAGAAAAGCAGCTTAAGTAATTAAGCAGCAAACACATGAACTTGTTCATGCTAACCTCATCAGTGGAAACATACAGCACTAATCTGATTTGCCTCAAATTGGAGAAACAGGAGGTTTTCCTAAGTCCCTAAGGTGGGTAGAAGCACGACACTTGCTTTCAACGGGCACTTGGTTTCCTTGAAGTAGAAGGGAAGGAAAAAATTACTTACAGAATTTTGTTTTTAAGAGAAAGGGGTGTTTTGACAAGGTACATCAATTGGGTAAAAAAAACCGAAGAGAACAAACCCAAACCCATTTGCTCCTCTTTATAGAATGCAGCAAGTGCATAATGACGTCTTTTCCTTCACTCTTAAACTGCTGGCATAGCTAGGAACACTTTCACTTCAAAATGCCTTCCTACGCACACGCACTCAGGTGACAGCAAAGCCGACAGCCTGAATACGCGAGCTCTTGTGGGAGACCTTCTGCGAGAATGAATATGCCGAGCGTGTTTGTCCTCGCTGAAGACAGTAGAAACTTCCCTGTTACTTGCATTTTCTTCTCTGTCCCTATCCTCTCCCTCCAAAACAAGATATTTTTTCCAAATCATGAATCGGTAAAGAACAAAAGAAGACCTTTTCTAAAAAGGCACATATTTGCTGTGTTAACTACAATTCCGCAAAGCCCCTAATGTTAAGTCAGACAATTTGCTGAACAGGGGATGTAAACAGAAGCCAATCATAAAATTCAGAGCACCGGATTTGCAAGGGGAGGAGAAGGAGGAACCGAAGGGAGCTCTTGCTTTCCTCCTCCTTTACACAGCATTGGGGCTCATCCCAGATGACCCACGTGGGCCAGCTCTGGACACCACTTGTGGCTTGGTCCCCAGCAGGCCAAGGGACTGCAATCTGCTCCAAGCAGAGCAAGGACCATCTGTCTTTCCACTCAAGAATTGCCCCAGCTTCATCCAGCCCCTGACAAAATTGACCCTGCCTTCAATGCTGGCTCTGGTCCCAAGGGAGAATCGGCACAATCTGGCCCTTGACTCTTGTCGGTTTGCAGAGCAAGTGGAGTGTTTGGTCGTGGCTGTGCCTGTGAAAATGTACCCGTTACCTTCAGCCACAAAGCCCCAGTCCAGCACTAAGGATGCCAGGCATAACCGCAGACTGCAACTAGGAACCGGCACTCCTCTGCCTCAGGAGACTTGCAGGACGCACACAAATCACACCAGTTTTGGTAAAACCCCCAACCTGCTGGGCAGGACACACAGCGCTGGCTGTTGCTTGCACCTGGTTAGTTAGAGAGCAGATCACTAGACCCTTTCCAGGAGGAAGTTACAGCCCGCTGAAATGCTTCAGAAGGGAAAGATGGCCGCGTTGTTAGACGGGAACTTCTTGCAGACGGGAGTTGTTATTCAAGCTAACAGCCCACACCAAGCGGAAAAAGGCAGAAAAGGAGAATTCGGATATAGTGTTGATTATGTCCATGGGTTAATTTCGTGGTTTATTTTTGCTTTTTTAAATGGAAGGTGATTGTCCAAGTTGCTGGTTAGGATACAACACATGGAAGCATGCAAGGTGGAGCCCATTATTGCACCAGTAGCTACAACCTACAAAGAAATATGGGAGGGAAAGGAAAAAGACACCGTGAGAGTTAGTTTTCAGTTATTTAAAGCAAGCCCTTGAGAACTACCTATTATAAAGATTAGACCAGAATAAAGCATGGAGTTAGCACAATGTTTCTCAAAGGATTTGTCAGAGGAGACGTGAATGTGTCTTTAGTGGGTTTTGACTCTGAGGAGGTCTCTGGCTGGCATGGCTACCGAGAGCCTCCCAAGGGGGGCTTGGATAGAACGCAGTTTGCAGGGGATGAACAACAACTGAGCTGCCTGCGCTTTCATTTCAACGAGCACTAATTCAGCTGTCAATGCTGATAATTAATACTGACACTTAAAGTACTTCTCCCCTATTAAATGCTTTGAGCAGAGAAAAAGTAGTAATGTATGCAAATCAACATGAGCCACTTGTGGGGGCGGAGGGGGGGTGTCAGTCCGTCTACCCAGGGAAAAATAATTAGGGTAGCTACTACATAAGACATTGTTCTGCAGTTCCGCAAGCTGTTCAAGAATAACTCCCTATGGAAACACTAATCCAAAATAATCACTTGGCAAATTGCTCTGGAATTGGGCATTCTCATGAACTGACTGCCCAAATGGGAAACATTCCTCCAAGTTCATTTCCAATGTGATGTTAGAGGACAACGTGAAAGGGTGACTGTCTGCATGGGAATGTGTAGACAGCCCGGGCTCTGTCTGCTCTGTGCTCTCTGGTTCGGTAGGTGAAACGATGTCAAATCACTCAGATTAATGATCCAACACAAGTGGATCTTACCGTATAGAGAAATGAGTGCACAAAAGTATTGACACACAGAACTATAGTGCTGGAGTACAGTGTGTTTCTGTAGAAAGGAAAAAATATTACCGAAGAACACTGCTGTATCATGCAAATCTCCTGGCAAAACAATTGCTGCCTTCGTAACATAAGACGACTTAAATACAATGATCTTCCTTTGAGGCGAGGGAGGATTAGTTTAAAAAAAAAAAAAACAGGAGGAAATGTCACAAGTGAAGCTGGATGTCTTGAAGAAATAGGTAACGGAAAAGCACACACTCCAGGTAGGTGGGTATAGATCTGACCAATGCAAGCTGTGCCTGGAAACAGGGTTTGGTATGCTGTAGGCCAGAAGAGGAAAATATTTGTTTCTCCTAAATTAGGACTGAAGGACAGCTACGCAGCAGCAATTACACGCAGGTCCATTTTTTAGCTCAGATTTTGTTGGTTTCTGTTTAAATTTTTATTTTAAACAATCTAGACAATTAAAATCACAAGGACTGAAGTGCAGCTGTGTCAGCTCTGCTGGAGGAGGGAGAGTTCGGGGTGCAGAGAGACACCCCGCCTCCCAACTAGGTGCCACAGCACACAGAGTAACTGATACTGCAAAGAACACCTGCCAAATGTAAGGCGCCCTCAATCCTTTGTTGCACCTTTTTAAAATGAGTGCTGCGCGTATACCTGCCTAGTGTAAGGGGAAAATACCAGACAGTCCTACTTCTCAGTGAATGGGCAGTAAGCATTCAGTTTTTGCTGGTAATAGTGTCCTTTCGTATAAAGGTGAGGCCACAGTCTGGAGAAGCATTCCACATTTTAAAGTTGTTAGGCATCGTAATGCATCAGGGATCCAGTACAAGTGTTAGGGAAATTGCCCAAGAGACAAATGGTGAAATTTTCAACCAAACCCCCAAACAAACCACACCCACCAAAGCACAAAATGCCATGATAGTCGCCAGACAAGCAAACAAGCGTTTGGTTAGTTATAACGAGGTATTGCAGGAAGATCGTGAAGGATTATGGGAAAGAAAGAGGGTAGATTAAACATCAAGAAAAGTAGAAAAAAGAGAAAATAAACATTAGAGGTTCGGTAGATGAAAATAAACACTGAGCAAAGTACGTGGTAAATGGGCTCTGGTCGCAAACATGTCTGATCTCCCCCAGACTTTGAGAAAAAACACTGAGGTCACCAAAATGTAACCTTGTGCCTAACAGAAACCCTACACGTGTTCCTGAAACGGGGCTGGCCGTCTCTCACTGGGGCTTGCAGGCCCAGCCTGGTCACTGAAGTCCATCGGAGCTACTCGGGGTAACAGCGGCTGGCAGTGGAGATGAGATAACTGACAGACACCTGGCCTGGGGTGGGGGTTTCAGTCTCTTGGCTCCAGAAATTGTATCTGCTTTGCTTCCACTTGATTTTAACAGAGTGGAACTGGGAACCGACCTTCTCGGAGACTGGTGGGTTATTCATGAGAAAGGAGGCTGGAAGTGTTAGGCCTTGTGACATTATGCTCATCCAGTCTGAACTGTAACGAGTTTTATATTTTGGTCTGATCTGTCATAACACATGTTGTGGGACGTGCAATCAAGTGTTTTGAGGGACTTCTTCCAGTTTTGACAGTTTATGGATGCTTGATCTTATGAGACCTTTCTTTCCCAACTGCAACACAGAACTGACTTTGAAAGTATCATGATCTGACAAGGATTTATGCTGACTTTTCACGATTTATCTTTCCTTGGTCCTGATCTTGACATAATTCCAATTTAGAGATTCAGTCCAAAGACTGCCACTCGTTCCTAGCTGTCAGTTTATTGCATCTTCAGGATTTCTAAATCACTTGACACATGATTACCACCTACTCTGTTTTTCCCCAGAAGTCAATTATTCTAAGTCAGGATTAATACTGCATTTCTTTATCTACCTGTGCAAATTGGGCACTCTTCCATGAAGAGCAGGAGGGGATTGGATTTTTTTCCCACATGCTCCTCAAGGAAGGCTACGAACTTAGGACTCTTTCAAAATCTGACAATTCAGTTTCAAAGGGAAACGGTGGCACGTTCTTTGGTCTTTCCCTTCCTCGGTCTACCAGCCATTATAGGGGAAATTCTAACCACTTTGGGGTGAGTGTGGGCCCTTTCCAATACTGTTGGTAAATACTCTCTGAAACCAAACGTAAAGTTGGATAAGTAATTTGCTGAAGGAGGGAGGTGAATATGTTAAAGTAGGAAATTAATTGTGTGAAGCATGCAAGCTTAATTGCATAATTTCCTAGTAACTAGAAAAGCAGAACAGCACACTGCTACTCTCCCATCAGAGGTTTGACAGCCCCCAGGAAGGCAAAATAAAGGACAGAAACGATCAGTTAGCAAATTCTGAGCGGCATAAATGTTCTTAATGGCAGTAAATACTCACTCAGCAGACTTCCAGAAATGCCCTGGGTGGGAGAGCCGACGATTCAATTTTGGCAGTTTTTCAAGCATATCCATGAGGACAGTGAAGCTAGGTCTCTCACTGAGATCAAATGACCAGCATGCTGAGAGAATCTCCTGCAAAGGATATTTGTGGCTCATTATCTCCACTCAGTTCACAGGTCAACTGTGCAGACCAAGGAACTGACTGAGCACTGTGATTTGTGTGAGCCCAGCCAGAGATACTGTTTAACGGAGGCTTTGGACATTCTTATAATCAAACAGTATCCTGCATACTGCTGGATGTCCGCTTCTGTATGACAGTTACAGGCAGAAGCTTAGTATCTAACCTGGTGTCCCATTCTAATCTGTTCTCTCTCCTGCCCTTTATCTTTAGAGTTATAATATGAGTAAAATAAATCTCCTCTTAAGCAGCTCCCTCTTCTCCTGATAAATAGCTTTATGGAAGGATTTCTGCAACTGAGGTACTTACATTGACTTCTTTCCCCAAACTAACAGTTGCAAGGACTTGTTTCACTCCTTCACCACTTCCAATCTGCCAGATGAGTGCCTCTGCAGGCTGGTTCTTGAAAGGCCATTCTCTTGCTTGGAGCTCATACCACACAGTCCTGCAACAGCAAGAGACAAATCAAGCCTTTGCCTGCTCTTAAGAGAAAGATACAAAGCCCTGACACTGTTTCAATTTTTTCAGGTAAGTTCTGGAAGGTGTATTAGGCTGTGCAGCAAATTCCTCCCGCCTCACACGCCTCATGCCCATGACTTTTCTAGTAGCTGAGAAAAATGTGTCCTCTCTTACCCAAAGGCATAGATATCTGCAGCTTTGGAGAAAGGCAGCTTGTCTTCATCTTTCCCAGGGGCCATCTCACGAACAATTTCAGGGGCCAGGTAGCATAACCAGTCATGAGGCAGCTTCAATTCATTCTCCCTCCTGAGTTCAAAAGAAAGAAGTGGTACTGAAATGATACTGCTTCAACCAAGCAGCAGAATACGGACCATATCTGCTTCACCTAATGCCTTGACTTTATTTACTCAAATGACTTTGCTACGGGAACTGTAGAAAGAACTCTGTTAAAACAAACAAACAAACAAAAAAAACCAAAGAAAAAGTGTGCATTCCAAAAATGTGTATGTACTAAAGCAATCAACACTCCTCACTTGTACTGCGTAACACATCAAAAATGCTTCCCTATTTGATCATTATTTATCATTCTAGAAGTGGACCAAGCATTGAAACCTCCACTTACCTTCCTTCCTGAACCACACCCGAAATTCCAAATAATCCAAAGTCAGTGATCACAACCTTCCCATTGTCATAGAAAACATTCTTGGATTTCAGATCCTTATGTACAATCCCCTTTGCGTGAAGATACCCCATGCCCTGGGAAATATATGCAGAGATGTAAACCTTTTTTTTATTATTTACAAGCCTCTAAGCCTGGGTATACTTTGCTTTCTAATACACATTTACTCTCACTACTTCAGCATCAATGATTAACAGTAAATGGAGACACAACAGTTGTCTGACTTCTGCAGGAAGGGTACAAGGGAAGTCTGCAAGGGAGCAGATCTTAAGTTTCGTGGTCAACCTCTGAATTGTTTTTCATCCTCTGCATAGTAGGGCTGCTGGAAGGGTACTCTTATGTGTATACTCTTACTCTTATGTCTGTATGTGTAAGAACAATGAACAACTGACACGAGTTTGCTCACTAAATTCACAGGATATTTCTGCCAGAAAAGAAAACAGCAGCTTTAGAAATGCTTCTTCAGTTGAAAAATATTGAAAGCAAGCACAGAAAACACTACGCAAATGTGGGAGAAAATGTCATCTACTTCAGAATGCATTAACTTAGCTGCAGTTACCAATAAAGAGACCGGGAAGGAAAGCTGTCCTGCATACCTCTCTTCATTGTTCCCTTTACCTAAATTCTCACCCCCCGGCCCCTCACTGACAAGCAAAAGCTCTGTTTCTCTCCTTATAGGCCCCTAGCTTACTGCACACTAAATTAGCACTTCTTTTCAGCCAACTTTGAGTATCTCCTGCTGCAACACCCTGTTGGGCTACAGACAGTTACAGAACCTCTCCAGCTGTGCAGCCTCTAAACTCTTGCACTGCCTAGAAAGCCGATGTCTGCGTTAGCATAATGTACCCTTACCTTAATGATCTCCTGTGCTATCTGCCTGGTTTTGTTAATATCCAGGGATATCTTGGGGTCCCTTACAAACGAGTGAAGTGTCCTTCCTTTGCAGAAGCTACAGGAAAGAGGAACAACAATCCTTAGAAAGGTTTTTAAAATATTGGAGTGAAATATGAATGTAATACTGGATGTTCAATTGGTTTTCTTATCATGTTGACAGAACCTCAGCCCTCTTCCACTGCTGAGAAATGCCATTTTGAAGAAGTTTAAGGACCCAAATGATTTACATCGGGGGTGGGGGGGTGGGATGGGGGGTGCACATGTGCCTATGGCTAAAGCATGCTCAAGGATATGCAACAAATGCTCTTTTTTTCAGAGGGCCAGTTGTTACACTGCTGCTCTGACATCTGAAGTCCAGTTTTCAAACCCTGAGCACCAGCTTAAGCAGGAAACTTCTTTTGGAACTGGCAATTAGAAATGACCGAGTGCCTCCGTGCCAGGCTATGAAAATGGCATGCCCTTGGCCTTACTTAAATTCAGCCTGCATAGAAACATCCCCAAAAGCTATTATTTAGGGGCTAAATGATCCTCATCCCAACTAAATACTGAAAACAGAAGAGAGGAGAAAAATATTAAACATTTTTGCCTAATCAGCCAGCGTCCCTAAGAGGAACAGAAAGGAAGAGATAACTGTTGCGTTATGAGCCTCACACATTGATTTATTATTGCTTTGCTGAATTGGAATCATCTGGAAGTAGATGGCAGAGGAACAGCCTGTTCCAGATTTTTTTCTGGAATTATTATTTAAGACTTCAAAAATAAAAAGAAGATTGTCAAAAAATATTGTATGTTCCCTAAAAGGAGGCAACCCTAGTATCCAAAACTGAGCAACAGAGACTACATTCATCTCTGCCACCTCCTGATGCAGTGAGAGGTGTATTTTTTAGACACCAAAAATAAATATTATCTATCTATACTATATGTATATATTAAAAATAATACTAAGATGCTATGTCCTTACCTGGTAATGATTGCTAAATGAGGAGGGTTCATGCATGCTCCCATGAAAAGTACCACGTTCTCATGCCGGGTCTGTCTGTAGTTCATCACCTCCTTTTTAAAGAGCTTGAGATGATCCTGATTGTTCCCATCTATCTCCAACAGCCTGATGGCCACTTCCCCATGCCACTTTCCCTTGTAAACCTTCCCCCATCGTCCTTGGCCAATAGGATCCCCCAGTTCAATCTGTTCAAAGGGAATGTCCCATTCTTGCAGGTAGACACTGGTCTGGCTAGGTTTGCGATAAATCATCCCTTGCAAGTGTGGCCGTCTGTTTGGTAAATCTTCCACCTCATCCTCATCATCTTCAGGTTCTGATTTATTAGTCTCTGGTTCTTCCACCTGTTCATAAAAAAAGAGACGGGAAACATATGCTGAGAGTCCCATGTGAGGGGCAGAAGCAGCCTACCAAAGCAGCAAAGGGGGTGGGATGTACGCGTTTGACTACAGCTCTAGAAATACAACTCACAGGACAAAGTCATCTCAGAAGCCTACAAAAAAGCATACATCTTCTGCATGTCAGTGCATGCAGGTGAAGACAAGAAAGGCTTTATCCCATATAGAGCTAAATTTGTAGAACCAACAGTAACATTTAGGCACTCAGCATCTCTCAGGATTTGGCCTTCAGCATGGGGCAAAATGCTAGAGACCATTCTAAAAGGAAGGGTCAAGAACCTCTTTGATCTTCAAATAAATGTGGTGGCGGGTTGTTTTGAGATTACTAAAATTCTCCTGTTAGAGAGAAGTGCTCCAAAAACCAACAAACTTGATCCAGAATCCAGTACTTTCTGCTGAAATCACTGATTCTATCTCTATTGGTTTACTCATCCCTACAGAAACCCATTTCAGTGTTCACACTACAAGCTGAACACATGCTTAGGCACTACCAAAATCACAGATTTGTGAACAGGTATGGAAAGGCTTTCCTATGCAAAACATAAGCCCCTACTTACATTTGCAGGATCTACCATGAGCTACTCTGACCACTGGTAGTTCCTACACATGCATTACTTGCAGATTTGAGGTCTGCAGAGCATTTAGACCTTGTAACTCCAGCAGCAGGCCTGCAGCTCCTGTAATGTAAAACTGGCTGCACCAAACTGAGCGAGCCAGAAGTTTGAAGTATCATCTTAGACCAATTAGAAAAAGTTAAGTATTGTAACAAGTACTTAATTGCTTCACCCTAGCTACAGAAACCATGAATTTTCAGTTGAGATCTTTGCAGTAACAACAGTTCAGTGGAACTGCAGTAAGGCACAGCTAGTCTACACTCGATTCCAGGGGCACAACTTTTTCATGGCACTTTCAACGTGGTATTTCTGATTGTACAAAAGAAAACCTACCTCTGCTTCACATTCAACTCCATCTGTGTCTGGCTGTTGATCAGCACTAACAAGAGAAGACAGATTTACAGTGAAAATAATGTTTGCATGTCCACCTGAGTTAGAAAAAAGTGAGCTGCTACATATGCCATTAGTGGAGTGGAGCAGCAAACCAAGAACAGACCTTGATAGCATTATAATAGGTCAGAGAAAAATACAATTACTGCTCCACTTAACAGATAAGGACTTTCTAACCTTACCTTAGCAAATGAGGGACAAAGACTTTGAAGTGATTTTCAATGATTAAGTGGTAGGAATTGATTTGGCGGTGGCATGGCTACATTATTACAATGTGTTCCAGTAATGGAGGCTCCGATTCCTACTACTGAAACACCGACAGTGGAGAAGTAATTATGAGTGCTGGCAATGCAGGCTAAAATCTTTTGCATGCCCTACAATTCAGATCCTTAAAAAGATGTTTGCTTGCAGCTAAGCATGCCATGCTCTTTTAATTTTAAAACTCTGTAACTTCTATTTCATCAGAGCTTTCTGATCTCAGGAATGCACACATAACCGTAACTAGATATTAAAGCACAGACTTCTTACTGTCCCATTTAAAGTAAATATCATATTCAGCTTTATAAAACTGGGAATACCAGTATCACCCTTGTTGACTAAAATTATCCTGTGAGTTCTCAGACAAGTGGTAACATAGTGCTTTCAGACCGATCTGAAGATTACCAGGTAAACACTATAAAATAATAGAATTTAAAACCATTACTTACTTAGTGTCTGCAGCTGTTTCTGGAGGCTGTGCTATATGTGCAGGACTGGGAATTTCTGGGAAAGCAGAAACATTTATGAAACATATTTTACATTTCAATCTCTTATAGAGTGGAAGTTTTAACACAGCAATAGTGATTATTTGCTTCTTATTCAGGAATTATAAACTAAACTCAACCACAGACAATAAGATTTAATACTTCTATTCACTTAAAACTATGCTGATCTTTCCTAGTACTCACGTGCCTGTGTATTGACCAAGCCCATTCACTACTTATCTGTAATATCTTTCAAGGTCACTCCTTGTCTGTGAACTGCTCACACACCTTCAAGTTGCCTTGGACAATCAGAAATACTTAAATCCTCACAGATCTAGGACATTTGAATTAATCTATACTGCAGGTCGTGCACTGCAAATGCACCTAGTCTGTCCAGCGTCACCAGTGCACAGGAAATTCAGCTTGGGGTGCAAATCCTTCCAAGATTCAGAATAAATACTCTGTACCTGGCATCCTACATCAGCAATTCTCACTCTGGAAACAAACAGGCTCTAAGGGTTCACAAACAGCTGACTGAGAAAAATTTGTATAGACAAATCCACGCATGAATAGTGTTGTACCACGATTAAATCCCATAGCAAGAGCCTCGTTCATAAAGGTGAGCTCAGCATTCCTGAACTGACAGTGTCCATTTATACCAGCTAGGTATATAAACTTAAAAGCGAGCCTTTTTAAAGAAGTACATGGCTGTGTATGGAATCCCACAGCAGAAAGCTACTGTTTTACAACTGAATATTCAAAGTTTCACCTTAGTACGTAAATCACATCACTACCGCATATTAGGAGAGACAGGCCTGAGTTATGTACTGAGATAAGAGAAAGTTTGAATTGTTTTAGATACTTTTTTTTTAAGCGGAATTATTGTTCTTGGGCAGCATGCAAAAGTTTACATACAAGTTACTTTTTGGCAGCAGAAGCTGGTTAGTAGATTTAAAACAATCAACTCACCTGGGAAGATAAATTGTTGTCTATGCTGAATGTAGTAGGCAGCTTTTTTTTTAAGTGTTTGGTTTTTAAAAAAAAAAAAAAAGCAAAAAAAATTAGCAGGAGAAATAATAAACACAAACAAGTTAGAGGATCATCAGTAAGTGCCCCATATGCATTCAACGAATTAGTCCCAACTCACTGCTGGGAAACAGATTAGTAGATTATCAGCCTGCTTGAGGGTGTGAATTTCAGCACATGCATTTCTGGAAGACTATGACAGATGATACTTATCAAATGAAAGCTATGTCTCCAATAAGCAAACAGTCTGGTGGGAAAACAACATATTCAGACTTGAAATGGCATAAGCAAATTTAGAGAACCCAGGAATGCTAAAGGCAGGCCCACGTAAAGGCTTGAGCTTTGATGCTCTCTCATGTCTTCAGCTTTTCAGAGATGCACCCAGAGAAGCTGAAGCTCATGAGTCATCTGCAAGCACATTTTTTTTATTTCAGTGAATTTGAGCAGTATGTCCTAATACGAAGTAGTTGCAGTCAAATTCTTGTGCTATACTGGCTCTGCCTCGGCTCCTTTTGAGTAGGCTAAAATAGCAACTTTCACTCACAGATCAACAGCTTGATGCAAAATACAGCAATGTTGAAGGCTGGATGCAGCAGCTATTGAGCACCTTGTGACTTCATTTACAGATGAAAGGAATTAAATTTATTCTCACTATGTTAATCTTTGCCCTTGTCAGAGATTCTTGCCTCTACTGACTTTGGTAAATACTGCACATTTGGGTTCTTAATCTGTAAAGTATGTAGGGTAAATTCTTCTCCACCATATGTGTATGTCAGTGGTTTAAAAATGAGTGTTGATCGTTGCTTATCTTTTGGAAGGGACTGGTAAAGTAATTCATTCTGGTTCTCATTTCTACGTTTTGCCCTACCAATCAACTTGCTCACGATTTAAAGCCACTGGTGACCAAACACAGAAGGCAGCATGCATTTTACAATAAAACGAGGAAAGGGAGAGGAAAGAATATAATTTCTTTTTAGTCCTTTTCAAAAAAGAGAAAATAGAAAGACCAAATCACTTAAGAAAGGTGCCAACATTCCTCAGTAATCTGTCTCCGGCAAAAGTATCTTGTTAATACCACCAAAAAATTTTGAGAACAGACCTTTTTCTTTTAACAAAGAAACAAGATACACCTTCGCACCTTGCTTAAGACACAACCATGTATTCAGAAACCTGCAACTACCTAGGAAGACTTGGTCAGCCTCTGCTTGCATAGTGGCCTTTCTGATCTCGGCAGAGGTCTCCTGAAAAAGATAAGCTTACCTGGGAAGTTAAATCGTCCATCCCTCTGGCCCATAGGAGATGGGTTTGGGGGAGGTGTAGCACTAGGAGGGTTGGAAGACTGGAAAGGTGCTGGAGAAGATGGTGTGGATGAGGTTGTAGACGAAGGATTACTGCTAGAGTCCAGATGATTTATTGCTGGTGGATGCTCCTGCAAAGCAAGGAAAGTCACTCATGAGAAAACAATAAAAAGAAAGAATTTCCCTCAGTGCTTACTGAACAAAAGAGAAAGGAAAGCTGTCCCTAGCCTTGATCATAGCACAGCTTCTCTAAGTGAGTAGGCAGCTGGAACCATGCACAATCTATGTTTTACAAGGACAATATGTCACATATCAAAGTCTCTTTGCAAAGCGAAAGCTCAAGGTGCCAGTCTTGCTCAAACCAGCAAGGTACTGCCACAACCTCTCCTTACTGTAGCGACTCAGTGACTTACACACATAAGACTCGTACCTTTTTAGTTAGTGCTTTGGGAAGAGTTCCAAATTGTGGTTCTGTTGGTCTGTCTACTGGATTATTGATATCGGAAGGGACAGACTCTGTTCTTCTTATTTTTGTTACTGAAAAACAGGTTGGAGAAGGGAGAGAAAAGCTTTAATCAGACTTTTTATTCTTGTGATACCCTCAATTACATTGAAATGCTAAGAACTGGTAGAAAATTACTTACTGGGAAGGAAAGATATTCTACAAGCAGGTGCCTCCTTAGTACATTTGTTGTGACATTTTAATCTGAAAGAGAAACATTACATGTTAAATAGCAACTTGTTCTTTCCCAGAAAGAGGAAGCCTACCCTTAATTTGTAATTCTTATGCTAAACTCAGAGGGAGTTCTGGAATGCTCCAGGCCCCAGAGCAGCATGCATTCATATGAAGAATCCTATTATGTGTGTCATTAGGCTAATGAAAGCCATATACATATCTTAGCATCTCATTTATTTTTAATATAGTTACCTTCACTGACCCTCATCCTAAGACAGAAAGCACCAAAATCTCAGCACTCTGGACTAACAACCCAGACAAAGAAGCAAAAAACTAAAATCCTTGCGGTTATTTAGATATCCAGCTCCCACTACAAGATTTGCCTGTTCAGGAACTGGCTGAAAAAATGATGCCATTGTTAAGAGAGCATGCCATCACGAGATGCTTGTCACTGGCAAACTTTAATGAATCAAACGCTAAGTTCTTCTGAAAAAGATCATCACTGTGTCCTCACCTGCAGTACTTACACTTCACCCCGAACATCATGCTTTTCTGACAGACTTGGCAAATCTGAGATAACCAAGACTTTGTAGAGAACCTAAGTCGAGACAAGAGGGGAAAAACAATGTTAACTGGTGTCTAAAGGAAAATTAACATTTGCAGGTAGTTACGGACAGGCTATATACTCCTTTAGCCCTTTCTGAAAAGGGCGAGTGGTCTTGTGGAAAAGACTTCTCACTTTCCTGATCAAAAGCAACTCAAAGAAGGCTGGCACCAACACTGCTGGCCTGTTGCTAGGTCTCCACTCTTGGAACAGGGTTGAGAGGTGACAGGGTGTGCATCTACGCATGTCTCCAGATTGTCCTCAAAGCTGCAGCTCAGCAATTACAGATCCGAAGCCTCACGCAGTCAAAGATATCAAGGTGATAGAATATCACTTCTTTTCATAAAACCCTCTCAAACTGGAATTGAGCTTCACCCCTTGAAACCAGCAAGCACTCTGAGATGGAGCAGCAAGCACATGCTCCAAGTGCAGATGCGGCCCATAAGCATGTGCTGGTGTCACTGATGTCCCTCCTCGGGGCAGCAGGACGTGTCACATGGTGCTGGTTATATTCACCTGAACATCTTTGTAGAACTGGGACCCAGTTTATGGTGGGTGGTGGTGGTGGGAGTGTTCTCTCTTTTACCAGAAAATTGGATGGGTTGGTTTGGCATTAGAACTGGCTAGCCCAGTTTGGGTTTGGATTTGGGAAGGGAGGATGCAGGAAGTTACATGGGAAGAAAAGAAAAATATATGCTCTTTCCATGCAGGGAGGGAGGAGCAGCTTCTCTTTCATTTGTAGCAGTGCAAGTGTTTTAAAAAAGGCATTGTTACACATTTGGCATGCTTGGTCCTATCATCCCAGACACATCATTGCTGCTGCTGGTATGCTAGTCACTATGGAATCATGACTCAATTGGCTTTGTAAAAAGGATTTCAAGGGCTGGACACACCAGTGATATATTAAAAAGACATTACGCTAAAATACACAGTTAAAGCTGAATTTGGCAAACGAGTCACCTGACCAAACTTCAAACCTGTAGAGTCGTCACTGCTACAAACGCACAGAACAGGACACTGTCCTGCTCCGACCCCTTACTTTGTTTCCTTTCTGGCTCCCACAGCACGTGTTGCTTACCTGTGTGTTACAGCTAAGCCAAAGTCTCTTCGTACCGTTTGAGGGGATCCTTGGGAGAGTTCTGATAGAGAACAAAGGATGTTTTAGGGAAGCATTAATCACAAGCCGGGCTTACCAGTCTAGTTAGAAACAAAGCAATGACTGTCACAGATAAGGACCAGTAGCCATGACACTGTTAGTAGCACAGCTGCGATTGGTTTGCCTTCTGCTGTAAAGCTACAGATAATCTTTTATTTGCTTTCATATGGAGGCAACGTAAGGTAAGATTGGGTGGTAGAATCATAATTCTTCCTTCTTTTTGTTAAATCATTATGTTTTACATTTAGGGATTACAGAAGTCCATCTGATTAGGCCTAGGCCATCCCTAAAACAAAGTGGAAAGTCAGACTTTACTCCCAATTGGTTTATCACAAATACCATCACCCAGTTGTCAGGCAGTGTCAGTAGGCTTCAGAATATTCTTTTACACTGAAAATTATCGTCTCCATTTTATAGACAGGGCCAGTGTGACCCAGAAGAATAAAAAATTTGTGTGAGATCACTTAGCTAGCTGATAAGTGCAGAAAGAGAGGCCTAGACTTCAAAATGCCAGTCCAGTGCTCCAACATTTATACCGCATAACTTCCTAAAAACTCTCCAATACTGACATTCTGGCATATTTCCCAAATTGAATCTATAGCCATATTGCAAATCTGGAGAAAACTCTAATCTGCAGGCATCGACACAGCTTCAAGGCTGGACACCGCCAATGCTTGCAAAAAGCCACTCTCTTTCTTTGACCCTAGATGGCACCAGATTCTTTTTTATCATTATTCCAGTGAACTTTTAAAGGCATCTGTGGTCTTCAGTGCTGGAATGACTAGTTGCTTTTCCAAGGAACATTGCTGATCTACTGTGATTATGCAAATGCAGAGTCATCTGAATTAATCATAATACAACAGTTAAGATGGCTGTTAACAGCAGTTAAGATGGCTAAATCCTTACTGAAGAGTCCTAATGAATATAACAAATTTTGGAATTGAATGGGACTTAAAAGAGCCTACAGTATAGATTTTAAAATAGACAATGTAACTATATGGATAGAAGCACCAAAATTCTTCATTTTTCTTTGAATTTATTCTAATGCCTTTTTTGTTTACTGCCTAAAATCTATCACTCTCCACAGAGAAATGCTCAGATTTCTGTTTGCATTTTATTTTACAATTTTCTTTCTATGCTTTTTCATTTCTGAAAGTAGTTCCTGGGATTTTTGTTTTAAAGGGCATTAGATATATATGTGGTGCTATAATGTCCTTATTTGGAGTTTTATACTTTCCAAGAAGGTGAGACACTTTCCAAGATGCCCATATCTCCCTACATTAGCTTCCAAGGTTACAGGTTGCGTTTACGAGACAGACACATACAGTCACACCAGGACACACATCCTGATCCCCCACAACATCCTAATCTCTCTCTAAATTGGAGAGATCTGGATTTGATGGGTGGACTGTTTGGTAGATGCGGAATTGGTTGGATGGTCATATCCAGAAGGTAGTGGTCAATGGCTCAACCTTATGCGGTTCAACAAGGCCAAGTGCAGGGTCCTGCACCTGGGTTGGGGCAACCCCCGGTATCAATACAGGCTGGGGGATGAGGGGGTGGATATCAGCCCTGTCAAGAAGTACTTAGAGGTACTGGCAGGTGAAAAGCTGGACATGAGCCAACAAAGTGCACTCGCAGCCCAGAAAGCCTACTGCATCCTGGGCTGCATCCCCAGCAGTGTGGCCAGCAGGACAAGGGAGGGGATTCTGCCCCTCTGCTCTGCTGAGACCCCGCCTGGAGTACTGTGTCCAGCTCTGGGACCCCCAACATAAGAAGGACATGGACCTGTTAGAGCGGGGCCAGAGGAAGTCCACAAAAATGATCCGAAGGCTGGAGCCCCTCTGCTGTGAAGACAGGCTGAGAGTTGGGGTTGTTCAGCCTGGAGAAGAGAAGGCTCCGGGAAGACCTTACTGTGGCCTTTTAGTTCTTAGAGGGGGCCTACAGGAAAGATGGGGACACACTTTTTAGCGGGGCCTGTTGTGATAGGGAATGAGGTAATGGTTTTAAACTAAAAGAGGGCAGATTTAGACTAAACGTAAGGAAGAAATTTTTTACAGTAAGGGTGGTGAAACACTGGCCCAGGTTGCCCAGAGAGGTGGCAGATGCCCCATGCCTGGAAACATTCAAGGTCAGGTTGGATGGGGCTCTGAACAACCTGATCTAGTTGAAGATGTCCCTGCTTATGGCAGCGGGGTTAAACTAGATGGCCTTTAAAGGTCCCTTCAACCCAAACTATTCTATGATAGCTAATACACTAAATGGCAAGGATACGTTACTGGATAAAAATACAAGTCCTAGTCCTGTAAGCCCTTCAACATGTGAATAGACTCATCGACATCAGAGGAAGCATTCCACACTTAAGCACATGCTGAAGTGTTTCTCAGAAGGTTGCATTCAACTGCCTAATTTCATTACAGAGACACTTGGCAATGAATATCCAAAGATACTAAATGGTTAGGTATGAAGTTATTTCCAGTACCAAGAAGCACCAGTAACACCTGTCTGAAGACAGAGACAAGCAATCCCAACCCCCCTGCTTTAATCCTTTAAACATCAGTATTCATCTTCCTTGCTTTTGTCTTTGGAAGAAATACCAGGTACAAAAGAGACCATGTAAACATCCTGGAGTTCTCCAGTAGGCCAAGCTCCTGTTAAAGTTAACAGAAACTCTGGAATAGAAGGCCCTAAGTGAGGATCTCCGGACGTCGCACAGGGATGAGATCAACAGATAGTTGACAAGGACAGGTTCTGTCTCAGCAATGAAACGAAGACAGCCCTGTAAAAATCTCTTACCAAACCTAGAGAGAAAAAAAAGAAAAAAAATTCTTTCAGACATTTGTATTTATGTGACAGGATACACACTTTAATAGAGCAGAAACTCCTTCCTGCAGCATTTGATGTCAGGTTTACAAACATCTCTGGTTTTGCACAGGCTCCTGAAGTCACTGCAGACCCAATACTTTCCTGCCTACAAATGGTAGTCTTTGCTGGGTAAAGCTCCAGCTCCAGTCTGTGAGTGAAGTGTACAAGACTGCACCTGAATTTTGGCTTCCAGACAAGAAGTGCTAATAAGGCTGCACAACTCAGTCAGCTGGCAGGCTCCGTAGAAGTGCCTGAATCACAGAAGTGCTACACAGCAGAACCAGGTTCTTACCACTGAATTTCAAAACAAAGCTGTGCATTGGCCATAGATGCTTACTTGCTGCATTTACAGGTTTAGAAATTTGCAGGTTTTAGTATATACTTCATATGCACTCACAGTGCAGAAGAATACTGTACTGCTTACAAGGCTACGCATTTATAATGAACTCTTTCATGTCAGTCAGCAGGCAATACAGTACTACAGCATCAAAAGCACAGCCCTTTGCTGTTAATGCTCACACCCAAAATCTCAACTCCATTCTGAGCTGGGCTCGTTTCCCTTATACAAAAATGTAATTTTGGCAAAAAGGTCCTGAATAGAACAGGCTCTAGAACTGGAGCACTGAATGCCCTTCGGTATGAACACAGCCCACCAGTGCCGGCGGGAAGGAGAAAGTGTCATGCTTACTTTATTGGAGGAACTTCATCTATCCTGTTTCCCAACTGTGATTCATGGGACTTGCTCCTTGTGAGGGTTGGAAAATTAGGTAGCAGCTGAAAAACCTTTCGGCAAGGGGGAGGAGGAGTCCGTGGTGGCTTCAACTTATGCCGTCTCTTGGCTTGAGGAGTGGTTGGTGGAGTGATGGTGATGCTGTGAGGAGTCCTTGGCGTTAACCTTCCACTGTGTGCGGGGAATGAAAAAGGGTCCAGGAGGTTTTCTGCATAGATAGAAGGTCCATGACTTGAGGCAAGAGAATCTGAAGATGGGATTGTAGATACTGACACAGACCGTGCCTGCTGGCTGTTGCCCTTGGGAAGGTGCAGTACAGAGGGAGTCCACGTGGGCACAGAGGAGCAGGGGGCTTCAATCATGTTTGTAGAGCTGTTCTCTCGGCGTGCGTCAGAAAGATTCATCAGCATATCATCTTTTAACTCCCCAGCTGTTCACCAACCGCAGCAATGTTAGTGATTGATTAAAAAGAAAAGCCAACGTACATACACATACTACATCATGCTGCTTTAGGCTGTAAAGTGGTTTGTTCTCCCCTGGTTTGCACCTAGCCAAAGAGCAAGCCTAGTTTCTCCTCCCCTGACACCCATCTAAAACATCAGCTAAAGTAACCTTTAAAACGAGAATGGCAGTAACTACCCTTCTTTCCTGTCTGTAGCTATGTGTATCAAAAGCTAAAATCAGGTCCCATGTTCTAAGATGGGCTGAGTTTTAACAGACTGGGGCCCTATGGAAGAATGTGGGATATGCCTATCTACATAAAACAGGCACCCACATCCCACTGCAAGCCTATGTGGATTTAGTGACAGTCTGTTTAGACGAATCTGTACATCCAATCTGGCACCCTGTCTGCTTTTAGAATGGACTATGGTGAAGAGAGGAAACTATTTTCTATTAGTGAACAGAACTGCTAAATACCACCTAAATTGGAAATAAGGGGTATCTAGGAGCTCCCAATACTCATTTGGCCTCTCTTCTCTCTCTCAGGCATGTGAGAACTCTGGAACTGGAACTCACCTGACACATGGAGTACTGGGGCGCTGCTGTTCAATTACAGGCAGCAGCAGCACTCAGCACAGAGTTGCTGTGTTTGTTAAGACTGTATTAGATAGAGCTGCAGCAGGGACAGACAGCTGGACAAAAAGGAACCACCACATCCTGCTGGATTGCTGGTGGAGGCCAGTACTGCCTTCTACAATGCCTAGCACTGCAGTTCAGAATGATCCAGTACAGCTTGTAGACCAATTCTGGGTAAGAATGGGGAAAAAAGGTGCAAAGGCCTGCAGGCAGCGAAGCAGGAAGGCACAGTTTATTGGAATAATTTCAAAGCCTTAATTCATCAGGATAACCCTCTGCCTTAATTTTAAGTATGTCCTTAATGACTTGAATCGAGGTGAAAAGTCAAAGCTTCAGGCCCTGATGTCCTATTGACCAGTCAGTGGCTGAAAAGAGATGATATACTTGGATTTTTAAAACTGTCACTTCTTTATAGTAAGTGAATGCCTTGACTTCTGAACAATGGCTGGTTTTGCGACAGTATGCATGGGAAATATCTGACAGCCCAGGACAAGAAAGATTAGAAAAAAGGAAATATGAAACTGAGCTGTTTGCTGACTTTTCCATTAACTAATCTTTATGATTTGTGAATGGTATGAACTGTCATGCTACCAACAGGAAACATCACCTTTCAGTGACAGATTGATAATTGCTACAAAGAAAGATCTGATGCACGTTAGAATCAGTATGCTGTGAGAAACACTCTCGTACAAGCAGATTTTACAATGCCTTTGAAAGCAGCCTGTGGAAGGTGACGGGGGAAGGCAGTGAAACAGCACTCTAGGAATCCTGAGTTGGACTCATGTTAAATAACTTGGTCAGATCCATTTGCATGCTGAAAACATGCATTTCTAATTACACAATACCTATCTTTCCATAATTTCAAGGTAAATCAGGGTTCCTTCTAGTTCTTGAATGTGCTATTGGAATTTGGCTAATGATTCTATCAATTCTAGCAGTCAAAGAAAGATAGCAGGAGGCAAGTGGTTTTAAAGAGAAGTGAATGAACTGGCACTCTACAAGGTACACAGTGATAAAGGGTTGTCAGAGCAATGTTTTTCTCTTCCAAAGCATTGAGCTGAACAATACTCAGGCTTCAGAGCAAAGCAATGCCAAACAGTATTACACCTTCTCTCTGAGCTAGCAATATTTGGGGAGGGGACTACCTACAAAAAATCTGGTTGTATTCGTTATGTCAAGGATATGTGTACTAAACAGGATTAATTGGTGCATCAGACACAACTCTGAATAGAGATGGAATAAGGATATAGTCTATTGAGTAGGAGAGGATATTTCCATTTATTTATTTACTTGATATGCTGTCAAAACCAAATTCAATCCACAGCTCTAGATGCATTTGATCACTGCAACTTCACATACATCCAAGAGCCATAACCTGATACTGGTTACAGAATACACCCAAAGACATTCTCGAGAGGTTTTTGCAGATTGTCTTATATGAAAGGCAGCAGGATGGGGGACAGATTGCCAAGAAACTAATTCCATAGAACAAGGCAGTCCGTACCTGATTCAGTCACCTTCCGTAAGCAGCTCAGTGCCCCATTGAGCCTGGAGCACTCCTCATCTCTGGCACCACATCTCTTCATTGTTTCTTTCACCTTTGACTCATTCATTTCTAGTAAGGCATCTAAGGTTAGCTCCTCTGGTATTCTCTGCAGAAAAACAAGATGATACAATTTATTTTTTTCAATATACATCTATAAATAAGACTGTTACTTGTTATTCTGATGTACTTTAAATAGTGCCACTGTCTCACTGCCTGGTCTGACTCATGATTTACTCATTTTGGTAGTGCATCTCTCTTAAGGATCACTGAGTCAGTAGCGACCATGCGGCAGATCTCACCAGTGCTCGACCTCCTCCCTACATCATGAGAGACTAGGAGTATGCTCAAGTGTGCTCTGTATTATTAGGATGTTATGGTTCTTCTCTGGTATTTAAGTTAGGATTAGAGGTGATTGAAATATTCTTCTCCCCTTGTGGAAAGGTTTTGCTCAGTATTTTTGAAAAGCTGCTAATGAAAGTTTAACTTTTTCATTAAAAATAGCAGTGAGAAACAAAACAGGCCTAAAACCTAAAAAAAAAGTCAGATAAAGATGTTTGGCTTTTGAGTAGGGAAGTGAAAAAACAGTGAGGAAAATTTTGTTAAACAAAAATAAATGTTTTGACAAAGAGATAGCAACCTCCTCCTCAAGCAATTTTTCCTTTATTCGAGAACCAGCTTTATCCATATCTTGCCTGAAAAGATATTTGTGCAGAATTCCTTGTACGTCTTAATACACCAAAGCCCCCATAGTGATAAGGTTTAGATCAGGCAGACACAAAAGATACAAGAGACTGGAAAGCATGAAAAGATCTGGTATTTCCTGACACGGAATAGAGCTGTGTCGCCTCTCTCCTCCCCCACTCAAATGTTTCCAGCGTAAGTCTGCAGCAATTGTGGTTAATAAACAAAACCAGGATATTTAGCCCAGATACCCAGGAATTTCCCTGAAAGTTTTGCCTAAACAAACCTCAGTGTTGCCTACTTTCACAATGAGATCACAAATTTCACAATTTTACCTCTTTCCTAAAGTTTCAACTCCTGGAATCAAGCTATATAAAGGGGTATCAACTTTTATTTGAAGGGGAAACTCAAAAGTGTCTCTCTCTGTGCGGAGAAACAACAAGCTTGAAATCCTCTGGATTCTTAAACCCCGCTTCCAACTATAAATCAAATTTGAATGTTGTTGAATGTCCTTTAACAATCACATCTTAGTCCAGACTCGTGCCTTTGAGATCTGATGCATGACTTTTGATTTTAAGTGTGACAGTGCTAGAAACAGCCCTGACCTTTGGAGCTTTGTAGGTCGTAACACAAAGAGTAATCACATAGTTTCCATTTTTAGTAACTGTTGCATGTAGCAAATAAAAAGAATAAATTAAGAAAGGGCAGAAGTCTAAGAAATGCATCCTGCATCTTCTGTCACATGCCCTGAACCGGATGAAACACAAAAACACAGCTGACTCAAGGAGAGGCCAAGAATTTAAATGAGCAGTGAGCACAAAGCAGGTTCATAGTAGAGCCAGAGTTCAATGAAGTTTGGGTAAATTTTCTTGCTCTTCTATAATTCATATTAGCAGAATAAAAAAAGCACAGATATCCCACCTGACACTGTATGTTGTTATTCATTTTTCTGCACACCCACACCACCAAGATGCAGGAGTACGACTGCCCTAAAAGCTTGTTCCTGAATGACTTCCACTTGGGTAAAATGCAGGAAGCACAAAGACTCCAGCAAAAATGCAGTGCAAAATCTGCTGTCCTGGGATTCCTAACCTGATATTACACTCCAAAGGACAAAAATCCCCCAGGGATTCAGATAATTTGAAATGAAATTGGAATGGGTCTCCACAACTCAAATATCCCAGCACAAAGCCAGTACAGGTTTGCTCACACAGATTCCCAGTCGAACTGAGTTGATAACAACAGAATTAAACCAAGCCTTTCTTATAGTCAGTTACTTCCCCAGCACCCCCTGAATTCCTCTCCCTTGCACTCAGCCGGGCAGTTCACAGAAGCATCTTTGTTGAGCGGTATCACAAGGGTGGTTCTGCAACGCCAGACGCCAGCCTCGAAGAGACACAAGCAGCTCTAAAAGGGATAGTGACTGAGGGCAAACAGCCATGGGGCGAGTTATAGCATAGCACAGGAGAAACTTTTCTACACCACCACAGGTGCCCCTGTGCTCTGGAACAGGGACACAGTAATGCTTCCCCATTAAGCATAAGGGAAAGCCAATGTCTCTTACAAAAACATTTATCCCATTTCACACTTTTACATGGTCTTAGAGTAAGCGGGATTACAGCGATGTCATTCTCGAATTATCTTGAAATATTTCCTCACCCCCACCACTCCCCACTAAGAAAACAACCAAGATTACGCAGCCACTGTTTTAAGCAGCAGCGTCATTCCAGATCCCAGTATAAGCTACCAAGTCACGTTACCCAGCATCACCTCACTTCCCTATCCTTCGCATGACACAAATGTAACCAGTGACTTATTAGAGCTATTAGTAAGTCAATCAGTAAAGTGGAAGAGACTAAGATTTCCAGGAGAAAGCAAAGCTTTTCCACCACAGCCACTTCCATGGCACAGGCTTTAAACGGCCAGCGCACGCAGCTGAAATGCAGGGTCAGCTGGGACGGGACTGGTCGCAGCACCGTTGGGGATCTGCTTTCCCCGATGCCTGCCCTGTGGCAGGATCCAGAGCGGACAAGCACCACTGACCTGCAGTGTTAACACTCAGGGTAGTGATTGGCACAGGGGGTGTCAAGGCTTGGCAGAAACGCTAGTGAGCCACAATGCCCCATAAAATCAGGTGTGGCATCAAGATACTGAAAAATGTTCTCCCTGTCCAGTTTAGAGATCACAGGAAATCAGTAAAGCAAATCCCAATAAAATAATTTAAAAAATCCCAAAACACAGAGGCTAGAAAAAAAGGAGGAAATTAGTCTGGTGTGCGCGCGTGTGTTGACCCAAGCAGCCAGGATGCAGTCAGGTTCTCTTCTGCCTGTTCTTTTACAAGGAGGGCAAAGTACAGCAGTTACCTAGGGCAGATGCCACCGCACCTTTGAGAAGAGCCTTGTACCTGTACAGTTAGTCCTCAGTGGAGTAAGGAATGGGCTATTAGGCCTTTGGACTGAAAAAACTGAGCATATACTGAGTGTATGCTTCAATTTGTATCAATAAGGTGGAATTGGCTATTTTAACTGACCCCAAATTAGTTCTCCTGGTTGTGCTAGTATAGACAAGGATTAACAGGAATTCCCATTGCCTACTGTAAGAGGTATGTGCAATGGCATCTGGGCTCAGCTCCTGGTTGTAACAGCACACACACTCACTGCCCCCAAGGCACAACTCAAGAACAAAATTGCTGAGCTCACAACCAGTACAGATGCCTGAGGACGGCAGGGAGTGTGGCAGTACTCACTGAGGCGGTACTCACTGAGTGAGCCTGGTGTGGCAGTACTCACTGAGTACTCAGTACGGTGTGGCAGTACTCACTGAGTACTCAGTACGGTGTGGCAGTACTCACTGAGTGAGCCTGGGACCCACACAGTGGTGTTCCAAGCCCCACAGGCCCTTCTCTCATTCCCCGAAGGGAGCACAACCAAACATGTCCTGGCACAGGGAACTTAGCTGTCATCTTTGTCCCACGGCAGCTTGATGGTTAAACTGCAGGACTGCCTGTTCTTGCAAGTCTGATGGTGTTCAGAGCTTTTCTTTTTCAAAGATCAAACCCCTGTAACCAGGAATCCCCAGCTTCCACTTTTAAATTTCAAGCCTTCCTGGTTGCAGAGAAAAACCTCGAAAATATTTTTTTTTAAATTACAAAATATCCCAAACTACTGAGCTTTTTAGAAGTGTTAGGGCATTTTTTCCTTTGTCTCATTCATTTGCAGGACACAAACACTATGGAGGTCTTGATCACCCCTAAGCTGACTAGGTTCACGTCCTTAAGCAAGTCTGTGCTCTACAACTCAATGTGTGGCCTGCCATGAAAAGCTGGAATGGTTCACACAAGGCACAACTGAGCAGCAAAGGGCAGCCCCAGCTCTCCACTGTGAACTTTGCTCTGCATCCCTACCACGGTCTCACGCAGACACACGCCCCGACAAAGGGCTCAGCTTGCTGCTAGCTTGCCCCCTTCCTGGGTCTGCACATAAAGTCCAATCTACTCTTTTGCTCAATAGTTTAATTTTAGAATAACAGAATAGCAAGTTGTAGGAAAGTATAAGCACAGAAAAGGAGATTATATTTAAACAATCCCAATGACCTTGAGCTGGGAGAGCTCAGACTTTCTGAACCTGCTGCCAGCCCCCATGACACGCGACAAAAGAAATAAGCCTTAAAAGGGGAGGGGAGGGGGAGAGGGGGGGAAGTAAGAGGCTTTCTTTAAACAGCCACTCATGTGCTGCACATATGTGGTGGCTTAATATAAAACTGGTCAACCTGATCCCTGTAAGATTGGCCTGATATGATTTAGCTCTGTTAGCTCCCCAGCCAATGTGATAATGATGAAGGTCACAAGTTCAAGATGGCTCTTAAAACAGGTTCAGTTGCTGCGGATGCTCTGGCTCAGCTGTTGAGCTGGGGGGAAGAATGTCCCCTGCGAAGTGCCCTGACAGTGTCCATCTCAGCAGAGCATGACACCCACCCCTCAGTGCAAGGGCAGTTCTGGGCCCTTGCAAAGAAGTTACTCCCAATCTTCAGCACTGACGGTGAGAATTGTGGGTCCAACAGACCTCTCCTTATCTGCTTCCTCATGAGTGCTGTGGCTTCTAAAAAAATACAGCTTTAAAAAAATGCAGCTGAAAGGCTCACATTAGGGCCAGCTAAGCACCACCTCCCTGGGCACACCTTGTCTTGACTACGGAATGACAGGGGAAGCTGCAAGATATTCAGATACTACTCTAATAATAACGTCAGATTAAAAAAAAAAAAAAAAAAAGAACGAAAGAGCAGAAGACAAAACCTGCTTTCAACCTTTCAGCATCTCAAAACTGCCAGCAAAATCTAAAGCCTTACTCACCACACACATTGCTCAGCAGAAGTGATGCTAAAAAGCCCAAACCAGGAAATTATTCCTCTCTACAAGAGGTGAGAGGACTTCTCTACAAAGCCCTCCTGCTTATTAAACATACAGACAGTGCACTTCATGGTACTCATGTTTAAAAGAGAGGAAAGCAAACCACAGTGTGTCCAAGAAACCACACAAAGGTTAGTCTCAATTAGTCAGGGTGAAGCATTCACAGTAGCGTAAGGTGGTCTTTAATCTTGTCTGGTGTCCAACTTAAATCCCTGAAATGTGGCAAAAATGCTGGTACCTAACACAGTAGATGGGTTATTTTTGGTAGTTTCCTCCCTGCAGATAAGCCTACGGAGCTAATGCTGCCTGCTAGCACTGCAAAATCAGTCTGACCTGCTCCTCAACCTAGTAGACAGGGCTCTTCCTATAAAGCTGGACAGTTGTCAAGGCCCCAAATGCCTCCTCTTAAATCAATACATTCCCTCACCAGTCATCCTCCTGTAAGGCAGCAGATGCTAGAAGAGAAAGCCCATTACATAAGGTGCTTAAATTCCCACTGATAGCCCTAAGCAAAGCATGTAAGGATGCTCTTAAGAACATCTTGTGCCTGCTAGTTGTTATTTTGCTCTGGTTTTCTGGTGTCCAGTGAAGAAGGTACTGAAAAAATGTTGTATTATTAAATTTCTGGAAATTTTATGGGCATTCTGGAAAGCCTCTCATATGAAATTTTTAGCTCCTGCATTAAGCCATGAGTATACACAGGCTATGGTTTCACACAACATCTCCCTCTTCACTGTTTCACCTCTCATGCAACGGGTAGGGTGGAGAGAAGCCGACAGTGTCAGGACGTTCCCATTCAGTTTGCTCTTTGTGGACAGGACAGCTGCTGTCACTTACTATTTTTCTGTGGGAAAACAGAGGTAGTGATTGCAGCATTCACTGCAGATCCTGCAGGGTAGCACGAGCCTGGTGCTGACCTCATGCCATGACCCATTCACAGTGAACAAGGCTGCAAGGGGCACCTGGACCCCCTGGCAGGGGAAGGGAACCCTGGCAGTAGTAGAGAATATTTTCCAAGAGTTGTTTACACTGGAGAGGGGCCTTCAGCTAGAACATGGGATGGAGTTTTAGATCCAGGAAGCCTGCAGGACAGAGTTAATTTGCATACACACAATTAGCACATTCAGGATCTCTGCTATCTAGCAGTCCAGTCAGGGCTTCTGCTGCCAGACCCATGGAAATCCCCAGCAAATGGCCAAAGTCCTCATAGATATGCTGACAGAAAAAGATGAGAGGATACAGCCGTGGAAACCCGATAGGCTTCGGCAGATCCGCTACTTCTATTCCCCTAACCAAAGTAAGGATGCTCACACATAAACCACACACTTTTCCTCCAACAACCGATCAGCACAATCTGCTACAAATTAGATGACAGTCCACGCAAGTATAACCATCTGCCATGGTCTCACCGGATCAACCCTAAGTCAATGCCTCATCCTTTGCAGACTTTTACAGGGGCAGCAGGAGACTTAACAGACAATTCCCACTCAAGGCACAAACCTTTCCCGCTCCACTCCCCAGTGTGCCAAGTGCTGCCCCTGGCTTGCTCAGGAACCACTCCCGACTACTTACAAGATATTAGGTCTTTGGCATAAATACTAAATGGGGAATAAGACAAGTTTCACAAGCAAACAGGAGTTACTACGAAAAAACATATGCACTGGGAGTCAAATACATTCCCCAAGTGGAACAGCTGTAAACCAGACCCAACCACAGTACTGTTTCATCTGCTCCCACATAGTATCCCTGGTGGCAAAGTTCTGCTTATAGCCAGCAATCACCAGGGCAGGATTTGCCCCTCCCTGTGCATGACAGTTATCTACTCTAAAAACAGCTTTCCAAACTTGATTGACTGGAACCCCTGCTACACGATGAGCAGGGCTGGTTCAGACACGTTTCAGAAAATGATAAAGGGATGACTGTGTTCTTAAGTTACTTTTTAAGACGGTGACAAGTTATATGTGAGAACAAATATAATAGTGACGTTTCTGGGAAGAACAAGAGTAAAGATAGAGAGGAATTTTTTTTGTCCTAAAGAATATAAACCAACAGAAATTTTTTAATCTCTTGGTTTTTGTAGACATGCCCTAAATCCAGAACCTCGTAACAAGCCCTGCAAGAGACTTCTTCCATCAGCCTAAGAGCAGGGACAGTGTGCTGTTCACATCCTCTTTCACCCCTACTCCCCTGTCACTTCTTGACTCCAACTTTAAAAAGCAGCAGGACAATACAGATCAGTATATTTTTCTAGGTCCATTTTCAGAGCAACTTTTACCCACTGGAGACCACTACATAGCTTAAATCTATCTTCTTTCTGTATGGTTCCTTGTCCTGCCTTTTCTAGTTCTCAGTCTAAGTATCTCTCTTCCCAGTTTCAATCCACGATATTTAACCATTTGCACATAATTTTCGGTATTAAACTACACGTACACAGTGCTGACCAATCTCTATGACTCCTAGCCAAAAAACAAAGACTTCAGCATTTCCTAGAAAAATACTTTAAAAGAAAGTTACAGAACAACATTAGCCCGGCTCCAAAGCAGAGCCTGCTCCACACTAGCCACCGTTTTCTATGATAAAAATCTGTCTGGCAACTGATTAGAGGAACAATAACAAAGAAACAGAAATAGCACAAGTTGGGGTGGGGGTTCAAAGTTTCAAAGTTTCCTTACCCCTCAGAATTGTGTATTCACAGAGAGCAAACAGGATCACAAACTCGAAGCTTGCATTCACCACCTACCTCCAAGTCTGCTAGGTCCACACGGAACAGCCCTTTCACTCTGCGCAGCACGACCGGCTGACTGTTATCCATGTTCACAGGAGTTTTAGCTGTTGCCCAACGCCATAAACAGTGCATTGTTACTACTATAATCTCTTCCAGAACTAAAGGATTTTACAAGCAGTCATTATTCTTGTTTTAAATATAGGTTTTCAAAGAAAGAAAGGAGCCCAGCAATTACAACAGCAAGAGCTTTCAAGCTTCACAATGTCTAGACCAAGTCACTGAGCAAAAATACTCTTCACTCTGGACTAGAGGAGTCAGCAGATATTCTAAATTAGAGCCGGTGCTCTATTTCTGACAGGAGAGCCTGGGAGTTTCTGTGCTTCCCTGCATGGCAGCTTTATTTGGGAGAGGACTAGGGGGGAGAGAGGGGAGGGGAAGAGAGAGAAAAAGAGCATTGTTTCTCTAACCACTGAGCTTAAAAACTGCTTGCAAGCAGGTTGTTTTTCAAAGGTGTTATGTCACAGATTAGCACAATCTTGAAATACTCCTTCCAGCAACACTAAAAATGCAAAGGGAATCAGAACCATTTAAAAAAGCAAAAAAAAGACGAACTCAGGTCTTTGTCCTGATCTGTCCCTGACAGGCAGTGGGCCACAGGAGAGCCCTTCACCTGCACACACCTCCCACATTGTACCCACCGTTTCTCAGAGGTGGACAGGGAAGGGCTCCGTTGCAGCAGTTCTCTGAGACTTTATAGGGAGTTGGCAACTTCTCCAACTAGATTAAAAGTCTCACGAAGAGAGGGCTATGAGCCTAACACAAACACACTATTACAACGTTCATGGAGTTTTCCTTCTCTCTGTAGCACTTTTTGGAAGCATTAAGAAGGCAATCCAGTCTGACTATTTCAGTTTTACAGACAAGCTAACAGTATCTCAGAGATGGGAAGTCATTCTCCAGTGTATCTTGTACACCAGCTGCAGAACAAGGTATGGGACTCAAGCTTCCCCGTTTTCACTGTCTGACCTACCCAGCCATCTCTTTGAAGGCTCCCTAATCACCTCTTCTCTCCTCAGTCATGTCACAGGCAGCGTGCATAAAGCTAAGGGAAATCATTATATACTTCTTAATAGCTAACCTATTAAAGCTCCTTCTGTCAGCAATTTCCATTTTGAAAGCATTCAGCTGAAATGTGGTTCACACACTGTATGAAATCTAAGCAACAGCAGGAACAATCCCATGACACCTGTAACATTTCTGAAGGACAGCTCATCACAGACAAACATCTGCCCTGTGCTGTCTGCTGATGTCCATGCCACTAACACCGCCAGTGGCTGCACTGCTATTTTCTAAGCAGTGAAATGACAGGACAAAAAAAATCACTGCAAGAACAGAGCAACTGGTTTATTAGCCCAGCTATTTCCATTTGCCTACTCAAAAGTAATTTTAATGACCTCAATGGGTGTTGCAGCTCTCCTGTCCAGCTACTAGAAAATGTTACAGAAGCTGTCTGCAGCTGCATGAAATGGATGCAGGACTTTTAAAAAATAACCATACATTTGGAATCACAGAGGAATTTAAATGCTTTGTACACCTCTTATATTTCTGTCCCAAAGAACAGAAGGAACATAGTTCATTAACTGGTCATTGCTTGGGAGGGGGTAGCAAGAGAGCATGAATAAAAATAATAAACAGATGGAAAATGTTCTCTTCCTGCCTCTGACCAAAACCAAATTTGTTCACCCTTTTTAGTGACCACACATACAGAAGGGCAGACTCAACCCTGTTTGCTCCCTGAATTAGCAGAATGTGGCAGATTTGAACTGTCCTTCCCTCCCTCTTCCTCCATCCCTTCTCTTCACCTCTTCCCTTCCCCCAGTTCTGTAGGCATCACAAAGGATTTTAAAAAGGACTACAAAGACATTCTTTTAGGCTCAGGCAATTCCAGTAACCTTAGAAACCAACAGTAGTTGGGAGCCTGGCAGTTTGGCCACAACAACAGGCTGCTTTTCTGTTCTCATTGTCATTGCTGCACCTTTAGCTTTACTACCCAAAGCCTTGCTGGGCTGGAAGGCAATATCAGCATCACATTCAAAATAAACAGTAGTAAATAAAAGGAACAACTTGGTCCTGAAGTCATCCTATTTCACCAAAGTCTGGTCAGTTACATCAGGATCAAGCTGGAATAACGTCCATGAAAATTTGCTGAATTTTTCACTTGGGCAGATTCCTGCTGAAGTCAAAGAAAATTTTTGCTTGTGGAAGGATCAGTGGAAACTGAATGCGAACGCTGTGATCTGGCCTGCAGAGCCAAAAATGGGAAAAATCTTGGAAAAAGCCCTTTCTGCTTTCTTTAGCCATCAGTGGACTGAGCTCTACTTATATTGCCATTAATGTTACACTGAACTGAACTGTCCCCAGTACAGAATAGCATGGGGAAGCCATGCACAGTCCAGGCCCAAGTGAACAATCTAATGTTAGTGCGTTGCAGTCCTGGAGCACCCCCCCCCAAAAAATAAAAAGTGTCAGAGACAGGAGTTGGGGGCCATGGCTTATCTGGTCATTTCTGATTCCAGCAGAAGTGTCAGCTTATTCTGTGCAGTATAGAGGATTCCAGTGATTTGCATGTTAAGAATTAAACTGTAGAGATCAGAAGGAGCCATGGTCTGCGAGCATGAACAGCTGATGCTGGCCACCACACAGACCACCACAGCAGAGTTATTAATTCCATTCTTTTACACTGATGCAATGCTCTTTGCTATCAGTTTGAACCAGAGACTTTACTCATGGGTGGGTGTGTGGGTGTCTATAATATGAAGAAACCTCTCTTGCTTCTGAACAAAGACTCCCACCCGGCCAAAATTCATATCAAAATCCACCTGCCCGTTACTGGGTTGCAGTCTACTTGATTTTGTAGTCTAAGTGCCGTGTGAGGCTACACAGTTTTATACCATCTGTCTGGGACAAACTTGCAAACTCTGACCCCTTTTGGTAGTCTAAGTTTAGAGGGACACAGTGCTATTAGCTATTTTTGGATCATCTCTAATTTATGTATGCTTTTAGAAATAAATAGGCTGTAACAACTCCATTTTTGTCCATTTGTGGGATATATCATCAGTGCACAGAACTGTAACTCTTGGTCCCTTTTTTGGCTAGTACTGGAAATGGAATATAGTATGGTACAGTATTATTATTATCTAAGTTAGTAAGTGATTAACTTATGGCATCATCCTCAGACTCAGCAAACAGAAGGAGAGGAGGTCCTGGTAATGGAGGACCTTTGTCTCATACCAAGCAATAGATGTGAGGCGTTGCTTCAAATGCTGTTAGGAGAAGAACCCTACTAACTCCAGGAGGAGGACAAAGGGAAGGGAGTATTTCAGCACTCCCACTGGGTGATCACTGCTTCTGGGAAACACCCTTTCCACCAAAGGTCCCTCTGTGTACCCACACACTCCCACCTTGCCTGAAAGTAAGTTCAGGAAACTAACTTAAACCCAGCAGGCAGCTGGGAATGTCTGGAAAGGGTGGGAAGGTTCTGTGCTGAGGGTTGTCTTCCTCTTACCTGTACAACTTCTTTCCTCACATTGACAATGTCTAACCAGTCATTGAATCTTGGGTAGCTGTTGAGCTCTGCTGTCCTGTCATTCAGGGGCACGCTCAGCTTACACTGCCGTTGTCTGTGGATGTAGTCAATCAGTTTCACCTGTTGGGATCCAGAAAGTAAACAGTTAAGTTTTTTGGGATACTTTGTTATCTTCTTGGGCAATGTTTGTATAGTACCTAGCCAAAGGGGATACTGATTTGTGAATGGGGCTCTTTCATGATATAAAAATGACATACTCTTACAAGCACTCAGCATTTCCCTCACACCAAGCATCCTTACTCTTCAACATTTCAGCAAAAGGCAGGACCTTGCAGGAGCCATCCCTGCAGGACTCTTCTCTAAACCCATACCAACAAAAGTTTTGTGCAGAGGCTAGGACACCAAAATACAAAAGGATCATTTGAAACAATTAATTACATTCAGTTTAAAGGCGCCACACATGTACACACAACCTCATTCTGGATGCTGAGGGTATTGCTAGTCTAACCTGCAGGACTATCTGGCTGCTCATCCATTGCTCCTGTACGTTTGTTACGTTCTCTTAAATCTGGCCTTCATTTGGGCTAGAAGATTAGTAAGGCAGGAATAGCCAAAGTATCCAGAGACACTGAGGCCTGTTATCTGATGGGCATTTCTATTACAAAATCAACATCAGAAACAATGATCTTAAAAAAACAAAAATTCAGGCAGCTGGACTGGATGATTGTTGTATGTCTTCTATTCTAAAGTTTTATTCCAAAGCTTTTATCACCTGACCATCTCATGCCCAATGCACTACACAGAAACCTTCACTTCTGACATAGAAAAATAAAATGGCAAGAAGGAATATTATTTGTGCCTTATGTTTGCTTATCAAAAAGAAAATATTCTCAAAAGATTTCTCACTATGTCACACATTCCCATGGGGCAGACTTAAGCTTCAAAACCTTCCTAACAAAACAATGCCTCAAAGCAAGTTAGCTGATCCATGATTTATAAACTAAAACATGTTCTTAGTCAACAAATTTTAGCATTTGGGACAAGATCAGACCACAAATGAAAAGAAAAAAACAAACATGGGTTCTTTGACCATGTAATACCTCTCCTTTTAAGTTTCTGCTCAAAATATTTTTGGTCTATGTATCTGAATGATGCTATATATCGCTTGTATGCACAATCTCAGTTATACATGGGAAAAAGAACTAGATCATCTCCTCCTTCCCCAGATAAAGGCTATATGAGATATTTTAGTGAAAATAGATACCGCTTTTGATCTCATGAATGAATCCTGTATGAGGCATAATGCTTTTGGCCTGCTCATCAGTTTGGGAGAGCTACTACTTTGTAGTAACTGTCCTAGAACAAATGCAAATTCTTCCTGGGCGGTATTGGGAACAACTATTTTATCGAAAGGGGGAAATTCTTTCTCCCTCCATCTTGTTTACTGCGACCCACTCTTGCAAATGTATAATCATGAGGTTGATCCATGTGCTCTTACACACAACCCTGTTAAATAAGCAAGGCTCTGCAGGGGATGACAACAGAACAGGCACAGAAACACAGTTAACTACAAACAAGCACTGGACCAGAGGACCTGTACTTGCACAGGGGAACTACACTCTGCTAAGTTATTACATTACTAATACTATTCTTTAAAAATGGCTGATGAGACCGTGTTTCTAGTTACAGTCCCAATTTCTTGGGACTCAAGCGATCATGGGCGTCAGTTTTTGCATATGGCCGAAGACTGATAGTCAAGAGTAGGAAAAGCCCTGAAAGCCATCCTTGGGATGGCAACAGACTGCAGCAACACTGGACTGAAGCGATCCCACTTCAGTGGTGGAGTCCAGCACATCCAGCTGGATGTTTGTGGCTGCAGCTTCAAAACTAAGCTCGTTACAGCGGTATGGAAGAGACGTATGCCTTGCACTGTAGCTGCAAGTGCAAGTATTGCTTGCACTGTAGCTGCAGCTGAAGTCAGTGGAAGCCAAGTGGCGGCAGCAGCCCCCAGCCAAAACACTACACTGGATGTTTCTTGGAGGTTGGCTGCGTTCTAGCAGCAGAACCACCAGTTCTGCGTAGTGAAGAAAGCCAGCAGCTGTTGATAAGGCACTTCTACCTTGTGCTTTCCTGTAAGGTTAGCTGAAAGTTTTGTTTTAAAGGCAATCTGACTCCTTACAGCTATCAGGTATAACATGGTTTGTCTCTGCCCACACACTTCTGAATTCAGACAGCAGTGTCAAGAAGTTTGAGATTTATCAAAAAGTGAGTTAATACAACCAAAAGTGATTCAAACTCTTCATGCAATGAATGTAGAAATGCAAAGCAGTGCCACTCTTAGGAGAGGCAGTTATGGAATAAAAGGACTGCCATGTCCTAGAAGACTCAGACATCCCTTTGCATTTACACTTTGACCACCCAGCTGAAACGAGAGGAACCTTTTCACCATAACTTCCTAACATGGCTTTGGAGCATAAGACCTAAAAGAAATTACCTTGGAAATCCCACTCAATCGTTCTCAGTCTCAGTACCTCTTTTTATAAAAAGGGGATGATAGCACTTCCTTTTTTCCACCCTTTGCCTGCTCTCTCTAGTCAGACCCCATGCTGCAGCGCAGGGCAGGGCAGGCCCCTGCAGGCAGCCAGAATTCTGCCAAAGCCGGCTGGGCTCCGGAGGGGCTGGCGATGGGCTCAGCAGAGGTCTGGGCTCCACTGACAGCCAAGCTCCTGTGCCTGCACTCTGCGCCAGTTAGAGACCAGTTGGCTCGCTCCCTCAGCATAGTGCCATATGCTAGTGTGACTATGTGACTCTTAAACACTGCTGCAGCTTGTTCTGCCTGTACCCATACTCTTACACTTGCTGTCAGCTGTACTCTCCTACACAGTTGCACCTTCAGTTGTACACACACCTAAATTAAGATGTCTCTGGAGTATGTGCGTTCTGTTCCTTCAGAATTAACTCAGTGCAGGCAAGGGGCACATATGATGCCATTGGCTGACTTAGTCATGACCTTTGGCTTTCTCACTGTCATACGTATTTTCCCGTAACGGCCTATCCAGCGAGCTCTCCCATTCACAGTCAGGTCAGAAATGAGCTTAGAGATGCTGTTCCAAGTATTTTCCTGCTAAGCGCTTGGTTTAAATTTTTCCCGCTTCTCATTGTACTTTTTCCCCGCCTCATGGCTTGGCTTTATATCCTCTATGTTCTGACACAGTACAGTCAGCTGGCCCATATTAGATGCAGTGCGACTCGGCAGATCCACCTAGCCATTACAAAAAATCTCTGTGCCCAGCTGGGGGGTAACTCCCATATTAGGGGGAAGAGCTGGAAATACCGTCTCCTACGGTTAAAGCAATTTTTCCACAGTTTAGATTGAACGCTACCATGGATCTTGACAGTGACTTTTGCATATCTGACCTAAAACTCCTTTTTTAACAGCAAAGTCCTACATTCTCATCATTAGGGTTTCATTCCACTCAAGATACTTGGTTCTTATTGCCTCCAAATGTATCATGTTTGTATCCCGGCTTCTTCCCTCAAAAGACATTAGGAAGGAAGAGATTAGAATGAGAAAGAGCTGACTTTGCCACAGCTAAAGACAGGAACAGGATAGTCAAAGCCCTGACAGGATAAGCGAGGGGAGCACATTTGCCCTTCTCAAAGAGGGGATCTTGGCAATCCATGGGCTAGAAGTGAGGTTAACCAAGAATAAAGAGTGGGAATGGAAGGCCAAAAGAGCAACGATGAACTGGTATGAATAGAGGGGGAAGGTCCCCTAATATGAGGCAGAAAAGAGGTTGCAGGAAGTTTGAGGGCTACTCAATAGCCCCCAATATGCCAGAAGTCAGCCTACATAAATCAAAAATAGCTTCCCAGCTGTGCAATAGATATGTCATGGAAAGGGGAAGGAAGACAGAAATCACCCAAGCCTTCTCTTTTCTGGAAGCCATTCCAAGCAAGGTTCAATGACGATATGCACTTTGATACACAAACTGCAACCACAAAATCCAGCCAAAGGCAAACAAGTCAGCTGCACATTTGTAAGCCGCGGTATGTAGAATTCCCAGGGTATTGTGGTATGTTACTGCTTCTTCCCCCAGGTTACCTCACGCCTTCCCCATTCCTGGGCATACCTCAAGGTTGCTGAGCACTTAGGGAAAGAAACAAGAGTGTTTGCAAAGTGATTTTGAAACTGGTACAGCCGGCCGTGACAGGCCTATGCACAGAAGTAGCAGCTCTGCTCCTCAGTCTGATTGTAATCTGTTATTTTAGTGTAGGACCTCCCATCAGGCAAGATTTATTTTCCTGAAAGAAGGATGAGGTATCAGCATACTCTCCAAAGCTAGAGCTCCACACTTACTTATATACACTAATTATATGCAAATGCCTTGAAAATAGCACATGACCCCATATTAAAGCAGGGAACTACAAGCACTGACAGTGGCAAGAAAAGGTATGAAAATCTGTTGCAAAAACCACGGTAGAAGGCAAGATGGACTTAGCATCGATTTATAAACTAAAAATCACAAGTAAAAGAAATTATTTTTAAAAAACGTATGGCCCCACATTATCCTATTACAATCTGCAGTATCACAAGGACAGCATGCCGCTTTGAGGAAGAATATTCTTGAGGTACAGTCACTATTCTTGCATTCCCCACAAAAGCTCTCCTCACCAATTTTAGTGTAACAGCAGAAGCATCACATTTAATGAGTAAGAGAATGGACCTTGGCTCTAGGGAGCTGGACTCCACTCCTACCTCTGCCACTGGCCTGCTGTCTGACTGAGCAAATTAAATAATCTGTCTCCTTTTCCATCCTGCATATGGCTCTGCCTGCTTGTACTGCATAAACTCCCTGGAGCAGGCGCTGTCTTCAACTATTTTTGTACTGCTTAAAAAAATACGGGTTCAAATACTTTCACTTGACAAGTCTCATCCATAGCATAAACTTCTAAAAGGATACTGCTGGAAGGTACTCTATGCAGCACAGATTTCAATGTCAATCTTTTCTTCTTCAGGGGATATAACAAAAATATAATTCTCAAAAATGGAAAAGTAGTCTGACAGCTCAGATCTGAGTATCTTAGATTGCCACGGCTGGTTTTCCCATGGTAACTCCTTCACATTTACTCTTCAAGTCCAAATTTGTTTTCCCCTAGTCCTATAAATAGTATATTTGCATTCTCTTCCCACCCTACATGAACCACGCTTCTCCCCTAGGATGAATTTCATTTTGTTATTTCCTGCCCAGACTTTTAACTAAACTACATGGTTTGGCTTTAATAGTTGAGCTGTTGCAAAACCCTTTTCTGAGAATATAATAAAACTTCTGGGTTCAGTGACGCACATAAAAACCCACAAACAACATGCAGGTCTCCAACCACAAACTAGACTGAGAGATAAAGCCAATAGTAAGCTATTCACTGTCTGCTTGCCAAACAGCACATCCTACTCATCACAAATGGCAAACCCCACAACAGAAGCCGTGATACTCCAACTGCCTTAAACCCACAGAGATGGGAAAGAACAAGAACAGAGACAGGATATGGAGCAGCTGGAGTAAATCGCTGTTTACAGGGTGTGCTCCATTAGAGCCCTCCTTCTCGCTGTCTGGTGTAGCTGATGGCCAGGACACCCAGTTCTTTCTCATTGGCTCCAGAATAGCACATGTTGCAAGGTATGGCCCTGGATGCACGTTTCTCTCTTCCTTAGAGCACTTTTAAAACGAATATCCCTTTACAGCATATGTAAGAATCAGGTCCAAGATGTTTAAGAAAAAAAATGCCAAGCTTGTACTTTTTGATTTATTGATACAAAATAAACAGCAGATCTCTTGAGATACAAGTTTGCCCGTATCCATGACCTCAAGCCAACTGTGGGGAGTTTAAACAGCTATGAACAAAACCCAAACACACACAAGTTCTTCAGTTGCACTTCTGTGGACATGGCACAAGAAAGCGATGGCATCTGTAAAACTAGTTCACTGACATCAGGGTGCAAAATTCAGGAGTCCTTGGCAAGCAAGGAGATATTACAAGCATGAGTTGGAAGAATTCAGTAATCAAACTGCAGCCCAAATATTTCTGACCTCTGGTTAATTGATCAGAAATCACATTCTAACTTCATTTGTCAGGGAATGTTACTAGCTGTGGTCTCTAAGCAGAGAAATTAAGTTTCATGCATTTGGGGGTCAACTGTCTCTCAGCTACTTGTCAATTATGCATTATTCATGTTTAGAAAGGTAGAACCTTATTCCAGAAGTCATTAAAAGGCAAGCACATTAAACCTGTTGCAGCTTCTGCACTTGGCCAAAAACCAGTTAGTCTGAATTCAGTGCAATTGATCCAAATAAACAGGGAGAAAGGGGCAGAGGCTAGAAGAGTTTGCACTTTTCTGAAGTCTTCCCTAGCTTATTCTCATGCTTTTAATCCACATTACCTTGGAATACCCTATAAATGCAGCAAGAATAATTACTTTAAATTCACAAAAAAGGGACATTGAGGCACAGAATGGAAATTATATATTAAACAACCTGGGGACAGGAGAGGGACTCTGCTACACCAGAGCCAGACAAGATTCCTTCAGAATATCAACATTTTGAGACCAAGTTTGATTCAGTCACACATTTCACAACCAAATGTCACGTTTTCACATTTTCACAAAACTTATAATTTTCTGCTCACTGATGTCTACAACTTTTCCTGATGACTTGAAACATATGCAAAGTTTAGAGGAGGGGTTTTTGCAATACCCAAACCAAACAATTGTCATTATTTCATCAACAAATCAAGCACATGTTCAAAAACAAATCATATTTCTCCTGTCCCAGGAGATGAAACCTCATGGAGTTTGGCAGCACTTGAAGAGTCAATAAATATGAGCTTACACCAATACTTCCGAGCCTAGAACCACTTACTGCCTTGCAATTTAACAAGTCAGTGGCTGCAGTTTATAAAGGATCAGATCAATGTACGACCCAGCTCTTACATGTGGCTAAGAGAAATGCAAAACATCTATCTTCCTTCAGACAGGAATTAATCAGGAAGGAACTCCTCTATTAACCTCCTGCCAAGAACAGGACCCAGCGGGCAAGGGTGCGCTCTCTGAAGCATCAGACAACCGCTGCTGCTGTAGCAGGACACTGCACTAGCTGGATCAGTATCTCATATGGTGAGGGAGGTTCTGCATTTCTACCTCCTGAAACAGAAGACAAAACTTCTGATCTCAGAGTTTATCTGCATGGGACACTGAGGAAAGTAAAATGAGTCATTTTAAGGCATCCAGTAAAAGTGGATTCACTTCACACCTTTAGCTGACTCTTACCTATTTTCCCCAATGCCATTACATAGACAAACGCTAAGTCAGACCAAAAAAATTCTTGAGCAACCTGAGCAATGAAGAGAACATAAAAAGGTCAGAATCTGACTTGCCAAATTTGTCTCTGAAGTCATGCTTGGCAATCATGTGAGAAACCGATAAAGATCTCAGCAACCATTCAGAGACCAGCAGCAATGTGAGTGTACTTCAGGACACTTTTTTCAAAGTCATCTGAGTTAAAAAAGAAAAAAGGTGCAACTGAGTTGATCCACGCAAAGGAAAGAACTAGGATTTCATTTTTATAGAGCAAGCTATTCTGTATGCAAGGCTGCTTGCTTTGAGGTATGGAAGCTGAGAGCGGGGAAGAACCTATGATCTAAACAAGAGCTCAGAAGGCCCCTGGGCAGATGGCCAGCACACCGCAACACACCTCCTGATCTCGCCGGTGCAAGGCACACACAGTGGCTTGCTCCTAATCCGAAGTACAGCCCAGCAGTGAGGGTAACTGTTAAGTCACCTGGATACCAGTGTAAAAGGGAAGGAGTACCGAATTGGTGGAAAGTAGCAAACACCAAGGTAGTAGAAATGCTGGTTGGTTTCTCCAGTTAGGACTGAAACGCAGCAATGCTAAGTGTGTCCAGAGCAGACCCTTCCCTGGTCTGCAGTAATGAAGGCAACCGTGGTTTGTGATCAGAGTACTGTTGAGCCTGAACACTTATCTGGGGCCAGAGGAGACGCAAAGAAACGCACCAGGACAAAGCACCCGACAAGAGGAGACAAGAATAAGGCCAAAGAATTTTTATGCAGAAATAGAGCTGAGGTTCCCCTGGTCTGTCCCACAGGCTGTGCACGGAGCCAGGAGCAGAAAGATGGAGCATCACAAGACAGAGCTTCTAGTCTCAGCTCTGTCAGGGATCTGCAGACACAGGGCAAGGCACTTCATGCATGCCTGCGAGGCCCGCTGTTCAGTCAGCCATCCTAAACAGTTCTGATTCAAACAAAGCAGTACCCTTCAACTAACAACAAATCAACTGTCCTTGCAACTCTTGTACACCACAACTCAACACTGTGCTGTTCCTTCTGTGAACTTGCTTTAAGCAGCTGACTCATTTGAATGCCCCCTGGCTATCTGAATCGTTATCCTCATCTGATCAGAGCATCACTAAGCACCAACTGAAGTCTCAGAAATTCTCATTTCCCCTCTGTGTTCAGAGGATTAGTTTGTTGCCCATATAGGTCTAAAGATACTTTAAAACAATGTGGACTGTTCCCTTTCCAGTATAGGGAGAACTAAACCAATGCCTGGTTTTGACTGGTATCTGCCTGGTGAAATGAAGGGAGTGGGTCCATACCCTTTTAACATGACATATGCTCATTTTGCAGCGAAAACTCATCCAAGCCTGTTCATAGAACATTTCGTTCGACCACACAGAAAACCATCCGTCCCATCTGTGCTTTCATTAGGAACACTCAGATGATGCAGGATTCAGCTGGAGTGTCTTACATAAATCTCACAAACTTCAAAGCTACCTTGAATCCAGCATGGAATTCAAACAGCTATTTTCAAGGCAAGAGCTGAACAGGAGCAAAATGCACAACCCAAAATGAGAAGACAAGATGTGAAAAACATTTGAAGGAATTATTTGTATCATAAAAAATGAGGTCACCCAGTTTCTCACCTACATGGCTTTGCCCTCAAAAACAGAACTGAATCCACTAAAGGATGATATTTTGACATTATCTTCACCAGCCATATATGAGTAAGGCCAAGCTAGCAGATAAAACATTACAAAGGAATATCTGGTACCAGATTCATTTGTTTATTTGAGATGGTATCTGAGAAAAGGAGCTCACATACATGTCAGACACTGACCTGCAGTCTGTGGAATTCACATTCACTTAACTTGAACCCAGCTGGCTCATTCAGCACAGAAGCGTGTCAGAGTGAGCAGGACTCCTGTCCAAGACGTGAGGCCTGGCTTCTAGTTCTGGCTCTCCTAAAACAGTAGCCAGAGTAGTCACTTCCTTGGGTCTGTTTCCTATCCACCTCTCCATTGATTATGCAAGTGCAAGCAAAGGAACTGGGTATGTAGGCTACTGCTATGCTGGACCACAGTTCCCTCTGAAAAAGACAGCTTGTAGAACAGTGCCACTGCTTTGAATGCCAAAACCAGCTTATGAACATTAATACACTCATAAGACTCCATGCGGTAGCACCTTATTAAAAATAAGAAAGAGGAAAACGGATTAAAAATAATTTGCACAAAGCCAAGGAACAGTTCTAAAAACAGGTTACGAAAGACCTAACTTTCAGTCCTCTGATCTAACCACTAGATCATGGCAGCATTAACTGTGATGGAGCCTCCAAAAAGCAGAGGAAATCAGAACGACAACACGGATGGGAACAAGCGCTGTGAGTGACAGCTGCACTCTGGGGGTGCCACTCTGCAGGCTGCCCCATGCCAGGGTGAGGAAGCTGTGCTGGCTCACGTCAGCTGAGGGTCTACGCATGGAGTTTTGATGCCAGCCTTACCTGCAGCGGCTTCCACAAGAAACTACCAACAACCTGCTGCTTCTGCAGAACCTGGGTGTCTGGGCTGACTTAAGGACTTTTGGTTTTGCTTATAAAAGAAAAGGAAATAGTTTTTCAACGCATCGCTAAACAAACCCTGCAAAACAGGAGCCAGCACAAGCCAGCAGAAAAATGTACAGACAAGGCGTGCTCTGGGGGAGGGGAAAAAAAAAAAAACCAACACCTTAAGAGAAATTAGTAAATAAAAGCACACAGAGGTAGAGGGATAGGGAGAGATGGAACACCAGATGGATGGATTTTCCTTTGAACCTTCAGTCGTGCCTGGGGCTGACACAATAGCCACTGCCCAAACACTGCAGTATGTTATTTCTGCTTTGTCAGATGATGCAGACAGCATCATTTCTGGGTCACTTGGAGGCCACATACCACCCCCTTTTCTCTCCCCTCCTTTCTTTTTCACAGTCCCAGGGACTGAGAGCTGTAAACACTCAGTTGAAGCCTCCTGAGCTAAGAGCAGGAGTGGGAGGATGAAACTGCACAATCAAGTGGTTCCGTGTGCCTGATAACATGATTCTCTTCAAAGATTTCATCCCAGGGAGGCATCCAAGCCTAATGCAGCTGCAGGAACAGTCCTCTGCCTAAATATCAAAGATTTCACACCCACTGCACACTAAAAATGAAAGCCCTCCCCCTTCCTTTTTAACCTGAGGACATGCAACTGCAACAGAATAACTGAGAGTGCTCTGCAAGACTAAGAACTGTACTTACCATTCGTTGAGCACAACCCTGCTGCTGCCACATCAGATCTGCAGCTCAACCGCCTCTCAGCTCACGCTTCTCTCCAGCACCCATCTAGCTTCTTTAGCTCAGCCATGCTTCATTAGGCCTAACTGTATTTCTATATGGAGCACAGGAAGACTAATGCTTTCTTCTGCACAAAGCGCATACTGAATGACATCATTACCCCAAACTGGCCTACAGACCCGTTAAGGTTTCCCATCCACTCACAAAATTAGTGCACATGCTATTTAGCACGCTCATGGATTTACCTTGCTATGAAGAATACTTCTGTCCAAGCACAGCACACCTCCTGCTCTCACTCGTTTGATTCCTTCTACAGGGTCCCCAGATCCTGTACCTGTTCACATGCAGCCAAATCTCAATAAGCTCAAACCAACTGGATGACCATCTGGAAGAGTATCACCATCAGTCCGGAACCTGGTCCTCAACAGCTAAGGCTTCCCAAAGCCTCGTTCAACAGAGCCTTGGCCCTCAACCAAGGTCTTTAACAATAAATTAACAAGCATTTGTCAGAAATGGACTAGCAGAGCTACTCATGCCTTTGGCAAGACAGCAAAAAGGATCTCCTGAGATCCCTTCCAGGGATTCTACATTGGCTGAGACAATGACCTGCATCATAACAGCACTGAAAGAAATCTGGAGAGCCTCAAGAAATCAAAGACTTTCATCTCCCTGCCCCAAGCAAAAATCTTGACAGTTGGGGAAACCTAGGCTCAGATCCTTCCTCTCCTTCCTATCTCTTGCATGCTCCTAAACAAACCACTGCAGTCCAGACTCCCTGCAGGCTTCGATAGCGATTTAGGAGCTTACATACTTTGATGGTTCCGCATCTTATAGTCTTCAAGGCTCAGTTCCTGGTTTGTTAGCGCGTACACAGTGCTACCCTAGTTGACCTAGCTAGGGAAAAGGGAGGAGTTTATGGGGTGCTCAGAGCCTAATACAACACAGGCTTCTTAAAGTAGCGCAGGTAAACAATTACTTGTCCAACTCATCTGCTGTAGCCCATAAAGTTATACAGAGATGAATGCAGCCCAAAGGTAATACTAATACTATGCTTCTCCCTATAATTGTTCAGTGTCTTGGCAAATCCACTGTATCTCTCCTCCCATAAAAAACCAACTACCCCAAATTCCCTGCCGGTTTTACAATTGATAGCAGCCAGAAAGCAGTGACAGGGAGAAAGATTACAAAAAGTTCATAATCTGGAGAAGAAACACCAGGTCATGTTTTGGGGATAGGGGTTGTGCTATACAACCCATGGATCTCTGCAAAATTCAAAACTTAAAATGCCTTTAAAGATAATATCCTCCATTATTTTTATGATGGCACTAATCATTGTCACACATCCGTAAAAGAACTCTCAAGAGGTGGGAATAAAGAAACCGACAACCTGTGTATGTGTAAACTTGCAGCACAAATAAAGTAGAGTTTACAGCAAAAAATATAAAGCCAGACATTTCCTTCAGCAAGGTCAGGAAGGGCATGACTAATTCTAAGCCCCCGTCATATTCTTGCACTTCCCTTTCCTCTTCATTGCAAGCCTCATCCTGCCAGGTACTGAGCACCCACAGCTCTCATCAGAGACAGCGAGGGACCAAGGGCAACACCTTGCATCTCCAGCCTGAAAGTTCCCAGTGCTGGCTCTGAAGGAACTGAGCTCCTTTAATGAAGCAGTTTACTGCCCAGGATGCTGTCCCTAATCCCAAAGGTTTCTCACATTTCTCCTCCTCTTGCCTTCCCAACCATCTCTCTTTCATCTTACAGATTTCTATAATAATGTAATTAATATTTCTATGTATAACAAAATACATTCACAAACCTCCTGCCTCTTCCATTCCCTCAGGTACTGGCTGGGGAAGGAGACAGATTAGCAGCTTGTTCTCTGCAGCACTTGAACTTATTAGCAGACCAAGGGAAAGAAACAAAACACAACAAAATCAAATCCTCTGCTCGTTTGACTCAATTATTTGAGCACTTCAAGAGTCCCACCTTCCCCTCCTCCCTCTGACACACACACTTCCCCAAACTGCTGCTGGGCTGCACTTAGAGGAAGAGGTTTATACAGAAAAAGTTTAAGTCTATGTAGGAGCAGGTTGCAGGTCTTAGAGCTGAAGACATTATGTCTCTTCGTCCTGGGAAATCTTAGCTAAGAAACCTTATTCTGTGAAATGCTCCAAATTATTAGCTTTCCGCTAGAAAGAATGGAGCTATTTTGGCAAGGACTGGGGTCACATTTCTCTTTTCACAGACACTGCGTGAGAAAGCTGCCATGGCTCACTGCTCACATTTTGTTTTTCCAAAAATCTCTTTAGGGCTCTGTCTTTCTGCTTAAGATTTGCCTATAGCAACCACATGGGGTTTCAACCATTACTTTAAGTACAAATATAGTATTTCGAGTGAAGACACCTGAATCCAGATTCCCACCCCACAAAACATTTTTTCTTTGTGACTCTGAGACTTTCATCTAAACCATGTTGAGCCCACTTAGAAAGCAAAGGAAAATAGACTTGCTGACCTAGTAATAGTTGTATGAGGAAAAATACACAGGAGACTGATAAGCAACGATTGGCCATACAACAGACAGTATTGCAACAGCTATTTGGCATCATAACACAGCCTAGAAAGATTTTAATCAACACTTGAAAAATGATCACACACACGTACAAAGACAACAAGCTCCAAGTTTAGTATCTTTAAGCCAGATCCAATATCCATTACTTTTGTGACTTTCCACAGAAACTCTACGCAGCACACTTGTCTCTGTGCCTAGTCAGAAAAGGAGGTGGGATTTTTTTGGTTGCTTGAGAACTGTATTTTCACAAACAGTTTGTCAAAGCCAAGACTTTTCCATGAAAGTGATTCAGGTAAATTTCTCATTTTCAAAGTGTTCTATGGAAACAAATCAGAGTTCTCAAAACATATTTTTCTAATTACAAAATACAGTTAAGACGACTTCTCTTCTGTATTAAATGTATAATGAAAGACAATGTGCCAGTTCAGGATCGGAATTTAAGAATTTTGCATACGTGTCCAAAAATTATTTTGCACAGAATTCGTGAAAAGTCCGAGCCTGACTTTGCATTCCCACTGGGGACTGGAAAAAGACCCTTGGAGCAGGAAAGTTCTCGTATTTGCCATAACTTCTACCCAGACCTCCTCTAGGATTCAGAACACAATCCCAGAGCATTAGCTTGGAGCAACATTTTTACAAAGTGATTTATACACTTGTTCTCCTTCAATCCACTCATCTGCTGAGCTTTGCAATTTTTCACATCTTTCATTTTTCATGCTATGTAGTCTCCTTAGGAAACATTCTTCAAAATTCTTCATCATCATCTCTTTCAAATTACATGTGCTTAGCTTATACCCCTTTTGTCTTAATGCATCTTCTCTGATTATCCACAGGAGAATAAGCTCAGCAGCCTCTGGGGTTCAGGATTTGTGCTCAATCTCTTGTTCAGATGACTGCATCAGAGGAGGGACTCCACTGAGTGACAGCGACCAGAAATGAGAAAAAACCAGGACTGCTTATGAGAAAATAAAGAGCCATTGTAACAAGCCTTTATACTATTTTGTAATGGAAATACTCCCCTCCTAGGGAGCAGGGGAAAGACAAAGGGATTCTATGTTGTATTTTTCTGCCTGCAAACTGACAGTTCTCAGTGCTGGATACAAATTCATTCCTTAAGCTTTGAGATTATTTTTTTTTTTTTTTACTGCAGCCAACCAACTCCTCATCATTATACAAAGATCACTAGTGGTTTTTCCAGACTCCTTTCATTTACAGTATTTCATCTTGATCTTTCCAAAAGGAACATGAACAAGTTAGGCATTGCTGAAAATATTAACTTCCCTAGGATGCTTTTGAAAACTGCAATGCCACACCTATACAATGGAAGACTAAACGCCACTGGTACTCTCCTACACCTCCTGCTAGGTGTGAACTAAAACACTGCTGGGAGTAATTCTTCCTACAGCACTCCTCCAGAGTAACAATGCCAGAAACTCAGTGAAGGCCTACAAATGTTTGATGGATCCAGCAGTGCTGCAGATCACTTCTTGCCTGTCTCATAGGCACAAAGTCAGTGCCCACATACAGCTTTCCTAATGTTTGGTTCAAATGGTAGTTTGAAAATAGAGCAAATCAGCTCTCCTTCCAAAGCTCAGCTGTTCTGAGGATCTCCACAGATACAGAACTTACATCTGCTCAGCCATCACATGATGAGTAAACAAAACAGCAGGATTCCCGAAGCATCAGCAGTCTTTCTTTAGTATCCAGCTTCTGAATCCAAAACACCTTAAAACAAAAAACTTTCCACTTCCATTCTTTCTTCATAGTCTTATTTCTTTTTTGTGTTTTGGCAAAGGGACTTCATAAATTCAACTAGACTGTTTACAGTATATTCTTGAAAGTGCAAATAATGAGCAGCAGAATATTATTAGCTTTCCAGCTGTGAACCGATTCAAAGAATACTACAGTTACCTCAAACTGATTTCCCAGCCTCACTGATTTCTCAGAATGCTGGATTAGGTCCTGTTTGTGTTGTCTGTTACCCCAACAGCACAGTTGACATTAGAGCCTTGTGCTTGGCATTTGGTAGCTCAATACAAGCAGTTCAATTGCCCAAGCTGGTCCTCAGCCTAGTGTTTCATGTTCTAGAGTCCATTTCCATAGCCTGCCTGCACAAAACACTGCATGTTGAATTTTGTCTCTACAACATTGCCACTGCCAATCATTTTCTTCAGTTGATAAGGGAAAGGGAGAGAGTACTGTGCACAGTCACCCCAAAATAGGACGCCATAGCATTACTCACTACCTTGAGGGCTTGCCTGCTTTTCTTCCTTTTTGATTACTCAGCAGAAGTTCTTAAATCAGTTACTCAGTTTTTAAATGCGTCTGCCAAAACCTGTTTTTGCAGGACACACATCCACTCCCTGAACTCAGCAAGGCAGTTACTGCTACCCTCTTGTTTCAGCGAGAAAGAATATGGTGTTTTAAGTGAGCCTCACTACCTTAAAGGCTACCACAGCGTCATCAGACACAGCAGTGCTGCTTTATGAGAGTGAACAACTGCCTGTTCATTCCCCTATCACAAACTGAAATATGTATTTTTTTGATGACAATGAATTTTTGATTCCCCAAAATTCCATTACTGAGTTGCTTTTGAGGTCTGCTGCAGTAAAAAAAGGCAAATCTACCCCCATGAAGGAAAATACTATTTCCAAAAAAGCCACAGTTCTTAAAAATTCAAGTTTGCCATGTACATTAGTCACCAGTGCCAAGGCTCCATGTTCTGTTCTCACGATGAGACAAGTGGAGTTTGCTCCAAGCTACTGCTACCAGCACTATTTCCACTGAAACTTCTCAGCAAAAAGCATTGGACTCTCTGAATGCATCTGAATGTCCTTGGAGGGGAAGAGATAAGGAACCATACAAAAGAGGGGAAAAGATAAAAAAACATGCATATAAAACTTTTATTTCTTTATGTAAAGATGTTTGTATTGACAACACTTGTTAAGTCAAAGAATAATTTAGCATCACATGGCTGGACAGATTTCAGGTCCTGGGAATAGATTCTCCACTGCTGTACGCTTCTTTCATGCGCTTTCATCATGCACTTTTTTATACTAGCATGTCATACACCAGTAACACATTTCTCCAGAGCAACTAAGAGGTATGCAGCTATAAAAACCTTGGGCTCCACACTATAAAAGGATGCTAAACATGTAACCCGTTCAGAAACAAACAAAAAAGTGTTAAAAGAAAGTCTTTTTTTATTTATACCATACTTGATATCAATTATTCCACTCCATATTAACATTTGTTTCTAAAACATCAGATGTTTATACAATCTGAATATCTTTACACTACACAATGAATCAAAACACACAAGCATGCCACTGACAGACATTGGCCTTCCATGGTTTCCCAAAGAATACTCTCTTCAAGTGTATAAGTATTAATACAAACATGGGGGCATGGGGGCTGTGTTGTGGGGGTTTGAGGTTTTGTTTTGTGTTCTTTGGTGGGTTTTTTTTTTTTTTCCTTTTCTTCTTGCAGTGAAATTGGAGGAGGGAGATCACTGAGAAAACCACACGCTTTTTAAAAAAAAAATGAAATATGTCAACTGTAGGAAATTGCCTAACTGGAATGTGGCAACTTGCCACATTCTCTGAAAGTGTATTTTAAAACAGCAAAACAGCTTTATTTTAACAAGCTGCTATGAGATTGCATTTTTGGCAATCCCCAAAAGAACAAAATACACTAAAACCCACTCTCTTCAAAATGCTTTGAGCCTATAAAGCAAGCTTCCTTATTTCAGATTTTAAGAGGAAAAAGAAAAACTTTGGTACGTTCTTCCATGCAGTGGGGATCAGAGATTTTCAGTTTGCTCATCAATTTTAGAGAATGCTTCTGGAGCACTATGTACAATGCACTGAGGCACAAAATATAGGAATGAAAAATCTGTGCAAGCATAACTGAGATTCAGCTGCCAAGTAGAAACCAGGTCACCCACATCTCAGTTCTAGAAAAGAATCCTAAAACAATTCAAAAATAAAATGGAGTCAACAGATTGTATGAGTTTTCTTTACCTTTCCTCTAGGGCTGGGTATGTCATTAGCAAGTAGGAATCATACTGAGTGTGCTTCCCTGGTCAGCTCTCTTTCCTTCTCAGAAAACACACGTGTAAATCCGCACAGCTTATCTTTCCAATTCCCTCTCTTTCTGCAGTCCCATGTGTCCCCAGGTCAGCCTTTCTGCTGTCCCAAAATCAGAAACGTTACAGTCTCAGGCAAACTTCTGTGAAGTGGAGTTGACTTGACAAGTGGGAAGACAACATAAGGGAACAGAGAGCCTAGTGCATGAGGTCCAAGGCATGCCTCCCATCAGGCAAGTATCCACAAACCAATTCTCATGCAACATGAGGAGTAAGCACATCTCACAATTAGGCTACAGTACAATGAACCCATAAATTCCAATTATGCCTGAGGTATCCTCAGCTGAAGAATCACTTCCTCTCCAAAACACTCCTGATTTCCTAGTGTAGCACTGACACTCCTAGTGCATTCACTTTAATGTTTGCAGAAAGCTAAAGACTAGTGAGATTTAACACGGCCCAATAAGTTCATTTCTATGCAATTAGGAACAAAGAACAACAGCATTCTGGGTAGCCAATCAACCCAAAACACAGGAGGGACTTCCCTGCAGGGGATTACAGGTAGAAAATCCTCTCTGAAACCCCAGGACCCTCCCACTGAAGGAGTCAGTGTTGTTGTAATGAGAATGAAGGACTAGTTGAAGAAGTTCGGGTTTAACATGAAATGTGGGGAAATGCTATGAAGCAGAAGAATGGCGTTGCAGAAAGGCTTTATTTATTGCCTTTTTCCTGATTTTGTTTTGAAGTTACTGAGGTGAGCTATGTGCATAAGCTGTACTGTTTCACTCTGCTCTAAAATTGCTGTTCAGTTGCTGGGTTTCTTTGACTGTGTGTTGAATGAGGTTTTGTACTGGACTAGTTCTCCTTCCTTCCTACTCCCCCTGCTATTCTGCAGGGACACCAACAGTGAGGCAACAGGAAGAGTAGGAGTCACCTCGACAGAGGCAAAGCAGGATGTGACTTCTGTTCCCTAAATAGGGCAGAAATGGCTGGATTGTGATATCCAAGCTGGTGTCTCTCTAAAGGAAAGACTATAGCAAGAACCAAAGTGAAGCTGTTAAACTTGGGTTAGAAACTATGAATTAAATGACATCAGTGATGCTTTGTAGGAGGAATTTAACTAATTGTAAAGAACTTAAATTAGTGACTATTCTGATGGACTCTTGCTAAACAAAGCTTAAACAATCTGGTAATTGATGGAGCCTCAACTCTGCTAAACTTTGATTTTACAAAGTATTGGTGCAGCTCCTACCTGAGAGCATCCAGCTCCTTAAAGCCTTGGTGCTCTGCTGGCATGGGACAAAGCGTCTGGAAACCTGTGTGACCTGTTTGTCCAGCTCGGAGGGAACCCCTCCCCACTCAGGCTGTGCTGCCCTATTAAACTTTGCCTTTGAATTTAACAGCCTATGACACTGGTTTGTTTCAGCTGCCTGACCTCCTGTTTCCCAGGGCAGCATACAGATTACTAGCTGGAACAAGGACATGAAAGTGAATTAACATAAAGTAGTCTCATCTCCAAGTACAGATACTGAGCTGTACAAAGCATCTTTTCAGCCTCAAATGTAAAAAAATGCTGTATTAACATGTGGCAAAGTACAGTTGAGGGAGGCTTTATTGCTAGTAGCCAAGCACCCTTACTAACTCAGTGCTCCCCTGTCGGCTATAGTCGCAATCGGATTACTGTTGTTGGGACTGTACAAACACCACATACTGTGTTTGTAGAAGTTCAATGCTAGAAGTTCATACTTTGAGGGTAGTGATTGACCTAGTTCAGCCTCTTTAATCTTCAGTCTAGGAGGCCATGCCAACAACTTCTGAACTTGCATGCCTTCAAAGCCAGGGCCTCGGGTGATCTTGTCTATGAAGGATTTCTAGTAGTATCCTAGATAATAATAATAATAAAAAAAGCATTGCAGTTAAGATTACTAGCTCTGTTAGTGGTAGCTAGGATTACCGAACTCCAGGGTAGCTACACTCACATACCACAAGAGGGTTGTGACAGCAGATGTAATTGCTCAGGCCATTAAAGTCAGAATAGCCACATCTGCTAGGGCCACTGAAGTCTGACCCCCAACCTATGCAAGGTAATTCTGCGTATGTTTGACTCAGCTATGCCCCAGCTCCGGAGTTCAAGCACATACTGAGGCAAAGCTTAAGAACTGTACGCAATACATCTCTAGAGACTGAAAGGGGAAGCTTCTGCTGCTGTTTTAGAGCTCAGTGCTCCTTGTATACCTCTTCTACTGGAAGGGACCTTAGTTTAGTATGGATGACTGTTGAACCATCTTCTTGCAGTGCTTCAACTCTAGCTTGTTCTTCCTGTTTAGCTGAAACACTTGTGTATGAAGCTAAGCAAAATTGACCTACAGTTTGTTTATGCTTTCAAAGGGTATATGCTCTGTGCTGGAAATTAGTACCTCTAACCAGACTGACTCTGTACTACAATAATAACTGGAAATGAACTCTGGACCATCGGCTCCCAGCCACTCTGGGTTAGATCATGTTGCATAAATAATAGCCAAGTCTGCGGGAGGGGAACACTTTCAGCCACCCTGAGCAACCTGCCTTCTGCTGCAAAGGCAAATGCTCTTCTAGTAGCTGCACAAAGCTACAGACCAGTGATGGTATATATGAAACCAACAAACACAGCAATGGGAGAAAGAGAGAGGAAAAGACTTTTGGGTTACACAGCAGCTGAAAGGAAGGGACCAGGCTATAAATCCAACTACTATATAGTTTCACTTGAGTTTGAACCTTGAAACTAGCAGATAACCTGTTGGGAGTTTGCTTCAGATATCCGCTCCAGATAAGCAATGCTAAGGCTCCATTTGTCTCGTAACCAGGCCATCTGTAATAGCCATTCCAACCTGAGAATTACAACTGCATTTTTATTGCACTAAGTCCCTTCTTATCCCAACTTCCACATTGTCCTTTCTCACAAATACTAAATAACACCAGGACTATAAGCATTTTCTCTGAAATGTGTCTGCCCTAGCTACCTGCCAAGAGAGGTTAGAAAAACTGTGGCTAGGTGCCTGTGAATAGGCAGACTGCTTTCAGTTCCTTTCCACTGAAACTGTAATGTGCCCAGCTTTCACTTACAAACGTTAAAAAACTCCCTTCTTGGCTTTGGTCATTCTGGAGAATGAGGAGAGATGAAAGAGCATGGGTTGAGTGTAGGCAGTCTTCCCTCTTATTGCAGGGGGGGAACTGTAGAGTACACAACTTCTCACCCCAATTGTTCATGCTGAGGAGCCTTTCAAAACATGCTGACACATCCAGTATATCTACACAATAAGATTGTAAATTAGTCTTTTCCTTCACAAAAGGCTCATGACAAATGATGATCTCCAATGAGATACAATGACCTGCTAAATTGTCTGTTGGTCTCTTGGGGGGTTTCCAGCATCTCCCTGAACATCATTTCCTAAAGTCCTAAAGTCAAACATCTGCACTTACCCACTGAAAAAATGCATGGCCTGGGTAATGGTAGAGTCACTTTCCTACATGCTGTTCTTGATTCCTAACTATATTAATAGTTTATTATCAGCCTCAGAAAAAAGTTCAAGCACTTAAAAATGCAGAGAAAGACCTTAAGAGTAATTGGGCTCTAAAGCATTCCTGTAATCATTTCAGTGGCAGAGATTTTAAAGCTAGGTGTGAACAAATGAAATCTTTATACAGTGAATATTATTTAGGTCACGGGTAGCAGTAGTGCATGTTAGGGGGGCATGGACGAGAGCATCGTGCAAGAAATTCCTTGCCATGTGTATGACTCAAAAGGAAGAAACACAAGTAAGAGTTGGTTCTGGATGCTATGAATGGGCTGAAAGAGCTGGAGCAGCAAAGCTCATATACAAAGAGAGGAACAAGGCACCAGAGGAGGGTCAAGAGCAAGATACAGGCTTTGAAAGGTGAAATAGCTCTGATGGTATGCTATCACTGTCAAGGTATTATGCCAATTTACTGTGGTATTAGCCCCATATGGGATAACAGAAACGTAAGTTATAAGCCCTTCTCACATGTCTTGTAATCTTGGTAACAGTTCTTTGTCCTTGTGCAGTGGTGTGGACAAGTAGTGTTGCAATTTTTGATCTGGAAGCATTGGCCTTTTAAGCACAGGACACTTTTTGTATAAATGATTAAAGTTTTGGGGTTTTTTTACAGGCTGGAGACCAGCAATGGCAGAATAGCTGGAAACAGGACTCTTGACAATCATTATATTCCCCTTTAAGTCCAGTTTTAAATATTGTGCAGGATAGCTACATCAAATTTTGTACTTGGTTGTGCAACTACAAACTCTGGACAATTTTTGCATCAACTTTTATAGATCAGATGCACAGGGTAAGTCAAGCCAGAATTTGTTTCTTTACCATGTGTATGGGAAAAATAAAATCAGGGTAAAGTCACTGGCCTGATGTCAGATATGACCTTCCATTGTGCATCAAATATGCTTTCTCAATACACTCAGTTGAGATTTGTGCTTCAAAAGGAAGGCCTATTACTGTCCACTGTTCTGGATCAGATCACAAAGCTTCAGCGGAGCTGTACTTCTCTACCTCAGCACTATGAATCCATTAAGTGAAGCAAGATACCACCAAGAACCTGCAAAACTATTCCTTTCCATACTTCCATACACTGGAAGGAATTTTACAAAAACCAGAAAGACAAACTCGTCTTCAAAAGCACTTAGCAGTTTTCCAATAATGAATGGAGCCCAAGTTGCATCTACAGCCTGAACACTAAGTGCCAAAAACACACCCAAGCTTATGCTCATTGTAAATATCAAACAAGCATAAATAATACCTGGAATAAGGTTTCCATACATGACAGTTCTGTAACACTGATTATATAACTTCAAACTGCATTTTACTTCAGAAGCTATGTAAACAATGAACGGAAGACAGTTGTTGCTGTGAACTTACAGGTAAGCTTGAGTGGAGGCAGGCTGGTATCCTCCCATGCTGGGGCTTTCTCACAAAGAATGTGAGCTGAACTGGAAAAAAAGTAATCTTGCTGAAACAAGCATCCAACAAGATGAAAGAAAGGGTATCTTAGAGCTGTTAAATTTCCACCACCTTAAGGGACAGGTGAAATAACGCAGAGAAAGAATCCTTCTGTATTCTAAAAATATCCACTTTCTCAGTTTATTATTTTTTGCAATTTAAGTGTTGTTTTTTTACTACCTTGCCCATTCAAAAAACACTCACTTTACATGAGACTAAGTCTGAGGACAGTACAACAGCACTTCTGTTTAAATAGCTGAAGCTTCTTCAAGTGAGGGTCAAGGCCACACTGTTTAAGGTATTCAACCTTGAAAAGCACTTATAAAAGAACTGAGCCAGCAGAGACTAGAGCTAAATTCAGCTCTTACCCTAGTTTTAAACTGCTTCAACTCCTTTGTTTTCAGCACAGTCACATTCTACCGTTGTAAAGAAAAGTGGGCTCGCATAACCCGACATTCATCTAATGTCAACTGGATAACCCCAAGGAATACAAGCAGGGTCCTAAGTTAAAGCCAGCTGTACTCTTTACTACAGATATGTCACTTACGTGATACCTTTAGCAGACCAAGTGTTCCATGAAGCGATACGGCTGTAAATAATTTACCAGCAACCCCATAACACTTGATTAAAACCTACTGAAAGAAGATCTAATTAAATTGTCTCTGAAAGAACAGATAACGATATGACAACTGTGTAAAGGGCAGATGGCAAGCAGAAGCTCATCAGAACATGAGAAAATAATTTAGAAAAAGGTACCTTTATCTGTATTGAGCTGTGGTGATCTCCACCCGTCTGATGCTGGCTGTTCTGGAGGTCATTCCTGCATTCTGCCTTTGGGCATCTGAAGTGACAGCAAGAGTACTGGCTGTCCTCATGAGTGGCATTTGGGCACCTGTAGACTCAATACCTAATCTCTTAGGCAACCATGTTAGAAAGTGTTTAACTGCATCTTTTAGGAATGAGCAGCAGACAGCAGGTAAACTTAGGAACTGCACAAGTCATATAAACAGCAGTCTTTTTTATAAAGACTGTATAGAAGACTGTTGGTAGCAATCAAGCCATTAATGAGCACAGTACTTGGTCGCCAATACTATAAAACTTTGCAAGGCCATTAGTTTTAAAGCTGTGTATCTGCTGTACTGTGAAAGATATGTCCTATGGATTAAAGAATAGTTGAAAAATACATTACAGGAACATAATAAACACCTTGCTGCAAATCATATGTGCTGTAAGATAAAGGAACACAGCTGACAGCAGATGTTCTCCATGCCTTTCAGCCTTTGAGGAACAACGGAGTTCTATTTCTTACCTCACACCTAAGAGCAGACACGTACATAACATCAGGGAGTTAAGTATAAATCCACAGTAGCCCCCCCCCAAAAAATAAGGCACTTTTCTACCAGCTGAAGGGCAGCCCAGAGTAGAATCAAGGCTCATCTCCTAAAAGATGTGCCCCTCCTTCTCATAACTGCACAAGTTTCACTGCTTAGATGTCTCAGCTGCCATTAAAGAGTGATGTTATAGTCTTAATCAATACAAACTGTAGCATGTTACAGACTATTGCAGACTGCACTACTGGTATGTCACAATGCAGGGCCTAAATCCTATTCTACAAATAGGTCAAACTTGGACAGCCAGGCAGCAGCAGTCATGCTGTGGAGTTTCAGAAGAGACAAATAACCTGGCCTAGAAGTCATGCTTATTTCTGGCTGGGATAAATTGATACACACCTCCGGGTTGGGTTCCTGCCACTGGGGACAGTAAAACTGAGCTGATTTTTTTGAGTAGCAGAACAAAGTTATGGTAAACATAGGGATTGGGCTGAGTGCAGAAAGTTGAGTGGAAACTGGTCCAATATAATCCTCAGTACTTTTTAAAAAGTTAACGATGCAGATACCCAGAAGAATAGCTCTTGCCCATATAAGCCCACATTAAAGGATGCAATACCCAAAATACATCATCCCTTCCTCATACAGAGTTCATGCCAGACCTCAGCCACAAATACATATTTATAGCCCAAATTGCCAGCACCTGGAAACAGCTTTATTTTGAGGATATATTGCTAACTACCTTCCCCATTCCCCAACAGCAAAGGCATAAACAACAGTGGAGATTAAATCAACCTTAGAAGATATTTAAAAAAAAGAATCAAAATTTGGCAGGCAGCCAACCACATCATTTCTAGACAGATTTGGAAGACAGCCTTTCAAGTGGACAACAGTCATTAAGGAAAGATATTTTTCCACTCACACTCATTCACTTGGGAGTTAGCTGCTTCACATGAAACTGCAATGGCAGGGGCACTGTGATCCCCAAATTATCAGAAACCAAACAGGAAATGCTTCCTGCTTTGGGATCAGACCCTTAGCTGAAGCAAATAGGTCCTATTTCACATGAATCTACATTAAATCCTTACATGAAAAGGATTTGAACCCTCTTGAGTGAAAGTGTGTGTTGCGTCACCGGCACGATGGGTGAACAAGGGGTGCTCTGAGTATTAAGCGCCATTGTTCTCATTTTACAAAAACAAAACAAAACCTTCCTGTACCCCAGCAATTGCCCAAGTGACTTGGAAAACTTATGAGAAGTGAACCATCCCTCCTGACCAGGAACACTAATCACTGGATCAACCTGCCTCTTTCTGCCTCTCTCTCACTCAGCCTCAGATTTTAAGCTGTGAAAGGTCTCCGCATTGTTTTGCGACCTCAGAAGAAGACAGACAACAGTAATTCTTCCACTAATTGCAGAAATGAAAGTTCAGCGTAGTCTCTGAGCTTGTCTATCCCAGGTGGGGTAAGAGAATCTATTGCTCAGAGACAGGCTTTCAAAATAATTAAGCGAGATTCTGGTGCAGCTACATAAGATCAAAGCAAAGCTATGCCATGTTATCCACACTGATCTCACAGAGGCTGCAATCTATTTGCAGGCAGTTACACCAGGATTGGGTGCACGCTGGTTTTTGTTAAGGAGGAAATTGTTAGACCATCTCACACTTTGAAAATAAACATTGCAAAACTCAACTCTCTCCTTGGTGGTTCTCACAACTGCTGCTGTGCAGGTTAACTTGTAAAGTACCTTTCCCAGAATGCCTATCATTTAAGGACAGGAAGGTCATGCACTTTAGAAAGTCTTATCCTTAGACAACTTAGCAACCATCTGCACAGCAGTATGGAGACCATACTACATCCTCCCGTGAACAGAAGGCGCTTTGGACTACTTAATATGCCAATACTGCAAAAAGAGGTGGGTGGTAATAGGAATACTTAGAGAAAAAACTCTCATTTTCCCAGAGAAATGAGCCTTTCTTACTGATAAAATTCAAAGTCCCTCACCCGTCAGGGTGGCTCCCCAATTGTCCCCATGTCCTCTGCCTCAAAGTTTGAGGCCAGTTAAATCCCAGAGCCACAGCTACTTGCATTAAGGGGCTGAAGGCTCAGCATTTAGAACTCTAAAGAATTCTAGCAATGCAGAGACTTGTAGTGCTTGCCGATACTGCTCCCACACCACAGAGGCTTTGTCAGGAAAGCTGATGAAGACCATGCTGCTAACACACCCCGCAAAATACGGTTTGAACATGGAGACTTTATTTGCAGTATAAAGGGGCCATGCCTGGTATGGAAGAGACCTCACACCAGGCTCATCTTGTCAGGAATACAGGAAGACAGAAAGGGCTGAGCCAGCCTGTTTATGTAGAGGATCCATGAGGAGTGATGGGGAGGGGAAGGGAACAGATCATGCCTTTCCTCATGTGTTTCCCCTTCCCCCTGCACCTTGGTTTTACAGCTGCAGGAAAGATCAAGCCAGAACTGTGCAAAATTACTGAGTCGGGCTATTGCTGTGGGGCCTCAGAGAGGCTGTCCACAAGGCTTAAGCCAGAGGACAGAGCCTTGTGATAAGGCAGAAAGCTGGGCGGCTGGAAAGACACTGCAGGGTAGAGACAGTCAAAGGGTATGATGCCCCTGCTGCAGGCACAAGCAGGATTCCCTAAGCTGAAGGTACATAGTGGAGCCCTGCCTGGGAAAGACTAAGAACCAGAAACATTTTGTGTTAAGAGAACTGGAAAGAGGATGCAGGTTAACCCTAGTAGAAGGATTTAGCTCATCCTGGCTAAACCAGCATAACAAAGGTAGCCAGAAATGAGAATGGGCGATTCTGTGAGCTCCCCAGTAGCCTGCTTAAAGCTCTCCTGATGCACAGCAGTAGTCTCTAACAATGAGAACAATGCCCTGAAACGTATCTCAGGCAGTTAGGTCTCTGTTGCCACAGAGTTCAGGCTCACACATCATGGGCACATCTGCCTTTATCTCTGCAAGGAAGAGACAGCATTTTGGTCAGAACTTCATCTGTCTTAATCAGGTGTTGAAGTCAGTGAGGTGAGGGGTTAAAAAAAACCTGGCCCCCAGCGCTAGACAGGTAACAGGCATTTTACATCCCTTCTCTTCCCAAAGGCCACTGTGTTAACCCTGAAACTCTCTGGGCAAGAGCATCCGCAACAGTGGGTGGTCAGCATGTTTCAGAGATCTTACTGCTCAATTCCTGCAGCACCGGGAATGCCACCTCAGAGACACCTGAGCCACCAGCACTGGCTGATGCTTCCTCTCCTCAGTGTTCCTCACCCCCCTGTTCCAAATAACTCCTAGTTGCTCCACTGCATCACAGTTGACTACCACAGCAACAATCAAAGTAATTTCTGCATGCAGCTTTAAGAAGGAATATCTTGTAGTTGTCAGCTCTGCATTCTCTTCCCTCTGCTGCCAGGAAAAACTGGGTGCCTTGAAGCCAGATGTTAAGTCTCTCTCAGCTCACCCTTTTTGGCACAACAGTTCAAAAGGACACTGAAAAATCTATTAGTAAAATGCTACAGGCAGGATCTGCCCTTTCATTAAGAAACATGGCAAAGGCAGTTCAACTCGACTACAGCGAGGAGCTGCAAGGAGCACTCAAACACCGCAGCAGACTTCAACTACGAGCAGTGCTGCATCACCATTGCATTGCTGCTGCCAAAGTACTCATTTCTCACTCATATGAAAGGATTGATGCTACTACCTTCAATTTGAAATCTTACGTTGTGAGGTGTCCATTAACTTCAAAGTTCTTTGCCTCAGACCACAAACTAGTTATTCTTGGCAACTGAGGCAATTTGAATAACACAGTAGAAAAAAATGAGGAAAGAACACATCAGTGGAACCGGAGCATGCCTTGGCAGCAGAATGGTGTTGTACATTTAGTTTCCATAAGAATCAAAAACTAAACATTAGTGTCACCCTAGTATAAGTACTCAGCTAGCTCTCGCTAATTTAGCTATGCCCCCAGTTATCAATTGGCAGATGATAACTGATAAGGCTCATTTAGTTAGATGCAAATAGGTAATTACTGCTACTGAGGTGCGCTCAAAATCATTATTAAAAAACATCTTCCCCAAAAGTAGGACTGTATTTCCTACAAATGCAGTCTCAGCACAAATCCAGACAGTGTTTCAGTGAAGTAGTTAACAACGTGGGCTTACAGCAGCTCTCCTTTCTCCCTCCAAACCTTAGTTTCCACAGACTCCACTCAAGTCACTAGCCATGACTGCAAATGGCCCAGGAATTTAGGGTGCACTGAGAGGTGTCCCACAGAAACTCTGCCTCATTATACCCAAATGAAATGTCACCAATACAACAGCCCTTAATTCAGGCCTGCAGCAGCCAGCCAGTGGTTCTACAAATATGCTTGATCCACAAAGCAAGACCAAACCAGTTTTAACACACACAATATCCTAGCTTAATACAAATGGGGTTGACAAGTCCTTTGATATCTGCTCTGGGGTTTCTCCAAGCTTAGTTGTGTGAGCAAATGCTAAGAGTCTTTGGTGTTTGTACTCACCTCGGCTTACTTCAACACTATGACCTCCTTCCTCTTCTAGAGAGCTTACCGACACCTTTGTGTTTCAAAGGCAAAAGGAAAAAAAAATAAACCTTTCTTTTTCCAAAGGGAGCAAGTTGAAGGCCTATGCAAATCTCCCCAAATGGATCAGTCTCCTGATAGCAATACTTGTGTATTTTAGTCAGTTGTTTCCTTAAAACAGGGAGAATAGACAAGGGCATAGCCTCCAGAATTCACTAAAATGGTGGGGTGCATCAGAATGCTGCATCTGATCTGCACATGCACTATGACAGTCCAATACCACTAGCCAGTCCTGGTTTGAGGCACTCAGAATTGTCTCTGTAGAAATTGTGGGAGAGTTAAGGTTAAAAGTGTTCATAAGAAATGTTTTACTTTATGGAAAGTTTCAGTTTTGGTCAGAAAGACAAAAGGCCCGTAAACTGAAATGTTTTGCTTGGCAGATGAAGAACAGTTTTTAAGAGGGAGATGTCTAAAAAAGTCAGGAAGCTTTAAGCAACAAAACCCTACTACTTCTGCTTATTTCAGTGGAGCTACACAACTGTCCTCCAACTTACTCTAAAGGCAAAAAGAAGAAAACAATGCTCTGGAAGATGAGAATTGTTGCTAGAAAATTCTCCATGCTTTAAGGATGGCCAGGGCAACAGGTGGGGAGAGGTTCTCCTAGAGCACTATGAGGCAGCCCGAGGGGCACTGACACACATCTTCCAGCAACTGTACTTACTGACCAATCCATTTACTTCCCCTACCTAGTATCTTTTAGTGGTGATGCCTGGTTGAAGTTCTCAATCTGGAAAACATATTAATTATTTCTTCTTTCCAGTTTACTCAGCATCTTCAACAACTAAAAATAAAACCTCACACTGGAATCTGCAAGCCTCAACAATAGCCCACACACACAGCAGCAATGAGAAACTCAAGACTTCCTTTCTAAATTTAGATTGCTTCAAACAGAAGTGAAAGTTCTTTGATAAATCAACAAACCCATGTTTTAGAAGCTTGTAAGGAGAGTAGAACTGGGCAGGAAAGTGCTTGCCAGCACTGTTAAACTTACTTGCATAAGGCTTCTGAAGATTTTCAGGGAGCCAGACCCAAGGCTCCTGGCTGCATTCTGAAAACGGTGAGCAATGTCAGATCAGACCAGATCAGAACCTGGATCTGCTGCATCCCGGCAAGATTCCCCTGTATCATGTTAAACACCGCTCTAAAGTGGATCTCACAGCTTCTGCTATTAGACCTCTTCCATTTGGGATAACTAATAATCATATCAGAGGCACTCTGTAGCCCCTGATCAAAGCACGATTCCTTATTCTACTCATTAAGCGTTCTGTGATTCTTCTCTGCTTCCCCAAGATGCACACAGTACAAATTAGATTTTCTTTCTAGGTAGAAAAGGAATGACAGAGACCTGGGCTCTGTTCATGTTAGAACACATTCCTGAGAGAAAAGACAGCTATATTTCAACTTTAAATCCAAATTTAAAAGTTCCAAAAGCAAGATGGAGGCAGTGGGTCCAATTCTGCCTGCAGAACCTTGAAAGCACACAGGGAACGGCTAATGAACATGAATCAGCTTCATTGCAACTGTTCTCAGAGTTATACCAGCAAATATTTAGAGAGGTTCTGCAGAGGATATTTGTAATTCCATTTACACTGACATTAAAAGAGTAACTACTGTTCAACCACTTTCTGGACAGTCACTGCCCTAACTGAGGGCAATCTAGTGTTTCCCTGCAGACACATTCAAACACGGCATAGCCCCACTGGTGGGTCTCAGCAGACTTGGAATTAGTCCTTTAAAACATAGAACATCAAGACACGCTCTCCCTACTGAAAATTAAAACTAGGACATCCTGGTCAGTGGATTGTTTTGCACCGTGGTGGGCCAGGGCATCCTTTATCTCTGTCTAAGGGAGGGTTCAGGAGACAACACACTCACAGACAAAAAAAATAAAAATGATCAAGGCAATGACAAGGACTCATGGGCCTGCAACAAGGTTCAGTCCCAGCTCTCAACACAGTCCCTCTAATCACCTCTGCAAGGATACCAGAAGAAACACATGAAACTCCTTGTTTTCTCCTTTCAGGAAAATCACTGCTAAAAAAAAAAAACCACAACAGGAAGCTCTCTCTCTTTTTCCCCCCTCTCATTCACTAAGGCATGGAAAGTCTATTTGAGTCACAGCCATCTAAGCACACATTCTGTGTGCACCATCTGTTACACCCCCTTCCCCGAATCACTTTTGGCTGACCAAAAGTGTTGCTAGTCAAGCTGCAAAATTCACAGCCCATATTTAGGTAGGGAGAGTTCTATTGAAAAGCTGGCTGCTTTTACCTGCCATTGTGGCGCTACTTTGTAGAAGACGAGTAATTTTAGTTATTTTTAATTATATTCTGAATAACACCTGAAACAGCTCAAACAGAGCCAAGGCAAGTAAATAGTCTGGCTTTGAGTTCTGTTTTAGTTTTTTCCACACCAACACTAATATCTTTGTGCTATCATGTGCTTTGCCTACTATGCTGAACATCACAATCCCTCTGCTAGGCTAAGCTTGTACACTCCTGCAGCCAGTTGCAAGCTATTTCCATCTAGTATCTCTTCCCCAACACCACTTTAAAACAAACAAACAAAACGACCCAAAAAACACACAAAAAAAACCCAAACCACACCACTTACTTCTTGGAAGCAAAAACACTAGCCAGCTCCTCATCTCCTGCGCGCTTGCATAACCACATTAATTTCAACAGCAATTTAAAGCATCGCTGTACAGCTCATGTTGCTAGTTGAACAGTCCTGAGCTCAGGTGCATACCTCCAATGAGATTTGCATCTTCTATCTGCCTACAGCCCCAGTAGCTCAGACTAAGATGTACGTGCTGCTCTTAGAGAAAGATGAACAAAAGTAATCTATTATCAGACTGGGCCACAATACACACATGCCCAGAGAGATTAGGGCCTAAACTAAGGTTTGAGTTTCCACCTCAGGAATGCTCCAGGGTTCAGTTTAATCAGCTCGTGCAAAAAAGCAGGTTTACTTCATAGACAGTGAGCTCAGACACAGAACAGGCAACTGCCAACTAGCACAGGTTCAAGTGAACACTACAGCTGCACCAACGATTACTTCATGTTCCTTGGAGTGTGTACAGTGGGAGCACAGCTGGGCTGAGATGTGCCTCAGATCTGTAGGTGGCACAGGAGCTCTGTGCAGCTCTGGTTTAAGGCAAAATACATATCTGACCACCTGTATACTTTGGTGGTTCTCAGTTGTCCTCCCACCTTACCAGCAGGACAGTTTCTCTAGTTTAACTTAGGACTGATCCCGTCCCAGATTCTGGGGGAATGGACTAAAACCCACAACCTGCCCTCGCTATGCCGATAAGGAATAGCTGCAGTCCAAACCAAGCCAGATTACCAAACTGCTTATTAATCATGTTGAGCTAGTCTTTGATTAGGTTTAGACTCCCATCAAGAAACAGGAGTGCCCATGACACTTCTATGCACAACTGCTCACAAATGATGTCTTGGAAGAACTATCCACTTCTTTTGGAACAAGTGTGTTTCCAGACTCAAAGAACCTCTGTTCCCTCAATTTGCTAGCTCTGGCAACACTGTGTTGCTGGTAGCATCGACTGTGTGGGATTACTCCACGGGAGAGAAATGAGCAAGGAGGGAAGTCTCTAAGAGATTTCTGAGTCAGTATGCCTGGGTGGTGTCATCTATACATCATTCTGTGCCTTTCACCGCAGCAGTAATCTAGCCAATAAATTCTCCGACCCCCAAAACAGTGAGAGATAGCCAGGGTTGCTTTCATTACAATTTTCATTTTTGTTAAAAAAAAAAAAAAATCCCCATGGGCTGAAAATAAGGATAAAAATTTTAGCCTTAAAGGAATGCAAGGGTTTATCCCTCAAGCATCTGAAAGATAACATGGTCTATGCTGAAAATATAATTTTAAGCATAACTGTTCCCTAAATAATTTGGTGTCACATGACTTCTTTCATTAAGCGTTCCTATTTATTAACAAAAACAGGTGATAAATTTGTGTACCACCATGCTGACTCATAGCTACAAATTTGTCACTAGTATGCAGCTGTAACACTAATTGGGATTTTCCTTGTTTAAAATGCAGTTAATAGCTGGCATTTGAACTTGAGTAGCAGACCAAGTTGTGCTCAGGTGGTACCTGCAAGCTTGGTTACATCCGTAAGTTTAGCTACATGCAGCTGAGGTTCAAGTCGGGCTACTCCACTGATCAGATCTGAACATGCAATAAACATCAGAAATCGTATGCGGAGACTGAGGCTTGTCTGGCACGACAGACTGTGGGTTCCTGTCAGTGTGTGTAGGCACGTACATACAGAGGTGTCAGCTCCAGGCTCTGCTGAACTTTTTTATTGGAGTTCAGTTGCTGAAAAGGGTCTACAAGCTGACTCTGCATGAGGATGAGCAGGAATAATTCTGTTTTAACATAATTCAGTGACCATGCAAGCAGTTTTAGAAAGACAAAGGTAGCACAAAGCCTTGTTCTGATACTTCCTTTCTTGCTAGCCAACCAGTGCATCGTAGAATCCAACCCAAGGCAAGAAGTACATAGAGCCCTTGACAGAAAAGTGAAGAGAAGCCCTTGTCACATCGTCATCTTGATGACGACCTACTCCTCAGAGCTTGTCCTGAAAACTCCAAGTAAGTTAAAACACTGCTGCTGGCTTGTTGCATCAACATTGATGCAATATCAATGCTAAGAGATGAGCTAAATCACAAAAAAAAGATGATGTTACAGACTTAATATGTCTCTCCCTCCTTCCAAGTCAAACAGAAGCTCTGTTGAAGCCTATCTTATACAAACAAGCCCACAAATTTAGGAAAAAAGAAAGAGTCCTACAAAAAGACAACACCTTCAAGAGAAACAAATGTGTTGCATATATGCAAAAAGTGAGATGAAATAAGACTTTCTTCTTCTCTTACATAAGATCTGCTGGAAAAGGAAGTATTTTCAATTGAACAAGACTCATAAACATGTGGCTACAGGTTGCAGTTTGGCCTGAAAAATTCACTACTCCCACTACTTCCAGTTTACAAACACACAGTCTTCCTTATGCATACCACATGCCCAACTTCCAGTCTGCAAGTTTGGACGATTATAATTCCTCTTGCTCTCCTCTCATGCCTCACCCCATTTTCAAAGCATTTGTTTCTGCTTAGAGATTGCTTGGTAAGAGATAAGCCTTTTCTAGACAAATTGCCAAATGAATCGAGATAATGCCACAGCAAGTTCAAACACATTTAATCCACAGGTATCATTCGGCCAATATGAAAGACTGATTTGTGGAGTAGTAGACTTATTTGTGACACAGCACAGCTGGAGTCATGCTTTCTGATCTGGTGTTATATTTTCTGGAGGTGCTGAACAGAAGACACTCCTGAGGAACAGGTCAAAGTGATCCTTGCACATGGGGCCAAGAGCGTCTCTATCACAGACTTAGTCCAGCCAAAGAGCAACGAGGACAGTTTTTCTTAAAGAGCAGGCAGATCTCAGCAATGCATGCTACCGCCCCACCCTAACACTCTCACCATAACCAGTTTGGAGGCAGCTTCCATGCCAGAAACACTGTAGTTAGCTCTTATGATGCAAGAACCAAGGTATAAAGAAAATACATCTGCAATCTAAATACACTCTAGGTCTTAGTTCAGCCTGGACCTGCCTCATCTTTGCTGCAGTTAAAAGGGGGGGCGGGGGGAGGTGTGCCAGTTTACTGAACCAGCTACGCTGTTTCCAGCAGAAGAGACTGAGAAACTGAAAGAACCTTCCCTGCAGCCAGCACCTAGGACTGTATTCTCTTCACCTCCAACAGACTGGTTTGAGCTGCAGTGTTTCATGTGCTCCACTACAGATGTCACATCTAGTCCCATTATCACCTTTCTAACCAGAGAAATCATTCCAGGGAGCTATCACTTTTACAAAGAAATACAGCTAAAAATAACATGCTTTTAACTTTTCAAAACCAATGTAAGAGTCATACAAGGGATTAGTATAGAGACATAGTTAAAGACTGTCCAAGTTGTTCCTTTCCAAGGATGCTTGGAGCAACACTGGATGCTCACCACATGGCAAGACATTTTTTGTTCTCTTAGATATGGGTTAAAATCACAGGTTTTTTCCATTTCAGTTTTGTAGTCGACTTGAGAAGTGAGTAAACCCGCTAGGACAGAACTGAAAGCAAGCTATATACCAAAGTGTTAGTTAAAAAGAAAAACTCTTGAGCACTTATACAGCAGAACATACAAAAATTAAAAAAAAAAATATAAGACCTTGTGGCATCAGAAAACCTACTCTGCTAATAACCAAACTAACACCATCTACTTTCCACTACAGGGAAACTCCCAGCCCTTCTAAGAAACGGCCTTCCTACGTGTGAAACAGGGTCAGCTCATGTAACACATCTACACTCAACATGTTATTTGCAAGCAATTCGCATAGCCCCCCCCCCCTTCTTTCTGTATTACAGAAAGTTTGTGCACTCAATTTGAGCTACCATGAGTGCTTATCTTTACCTGTCAAAGTCCCAGTTTGAAATCCTTATCTACCATGTGCTTTACTTTGAGAAGACCTCATACACAAGAAGAATGAGGAAGGACTTAAAGCATCTCAGTAAATTGGGAGGGACATAAGCATGCATTCAAATACCTGTAGTTAGGCTGATGTTCTTGGCTTTGAAACCCACACACATTATGAATCATGTGGTACACATGACAGCTGTCCAAGTTGTGAACAGGCACAAAAGGAAGTGGTGCCCAAAGGACTAAGCTAGTATGTCTAGTGTAAAAAATAAAATAACACAAGCATTTAGATGAATTCGCACTGGTGTTTTAGGCTATTGATTCCATTTACATTACAACTACTTTCAGAACTTTACTTCAGGGCTGTGCTAACCTTGGGATTAGAAATGGCAATAAGCATGCACTGCTGTCTGACCTGCGCTGGTTATATAGTGTTTAGACAGCCACATCCACCTGACAGCATTCACCCCCATGTATGGGTGGTCTGAACGCCTGCAGCTCACTCATATAGGAGATTGTATCCAAGGAGATATCCCTTTACCTGTTAAGGTCACTGTTTTGACACCAAAACTAGACATTACAGGTCTTTAAGAGGTGTATGAGCTATATGAAAATTGTATTATGGAAGCTTCCCCGCATTTTCATCCCTTTGAATAAAAAAAAAAAAAAGTGAAATCAATAAACTGATTTTTGACTTAGTATACTGCATTGTCTTCAAGTCACACATGTGCAGCCTCACATTTGGCCTCAGGAGCTACTTCTTCAACTTCCAGAGTCAAGTCCCCTCCCTTCCCAAACTAGTACTTCCTGCTTCCAATTTGCCACTTTTATCTATCTCATGTTTTATCATTTCCTTGTGGCCTTGCTACACAGTTTACCAGTTATACTGATGCAGCTAAGTTTTCATAGTTCTTTATCCATTAAAATGTGTTTCTGCACAAGAACAGAAGACACATGTAGATTCAAATCCAAAGCAGAGGTGAGGCTTGCAGGCCCATATCACTAATCATAATCCACAGAGCCATTCGGCAGCTTGTTAAGGCCACCCAGAAAACCACAGCAGGTATGGGAGATCAAGATCCTAGCTTCTAGTTAAACTACTGACTCTTGAGGAGTTGCCTACAGTGTGCACAGAGCTGCACACCAGAGTCAAACCATCAGTAACACTGGCTCTCTGCAGTATCAGAGCACCTGCCTCTACTGATGCGATCTGACAGGCAAATACATAGGACCACACATGCATTTCTAACACATTAACCAAGGCACAATAATTACACCACGTAATGCCACAGGCATGCCACCTGGTACTTGAGACAACACCGCAGCCCACCACCCTCTGGTACACCATGAGAAATTACAACTTAGGGAAGCAAATACAGACCATCCTCCTCCTCTCCTACAGTCTGCTTCTCTGCTCTGTGGCTGTAGACAAACCCACTGCAGACTGGCACAGAGAGTAAAGCACAAGACTCAGGCTATGCTTGACAACATGTATTTTGGTACAGGCAACAGAACAGAGCAAAGGGCACGGAGTCTATATCCATGCCCACGGCTTCACATGTTGGCAGTGATCCAGTACTTGGTTGAATTCCCAGAGAAATCATATATTGGACCATGCATCAAAGAGAATGTCTTCAGCTAAGATTTTTTCTGATCATAAATTTTATGATCACCAGTGAATGTGGCACCCATTTGTTTAAGCAGATAACTGTTTAAGAAGGATGCATGCACACACTCGACAACTATTGCTAGAAACAGCTTTTGTTGTTTTAAGAAGAACCTGAAGATGATAGCAGGCCTTTATCCTTTGTGAATAAAGGTTTCTTTTTAGAACAGGTCCACCACCAAAATACTGACAATCATTTTCCAAAATGATGCTGATTGACACTGTTTGAACAATAAAAAGGCTGTCAGTAGGGTTGCCAAAAGCCCATACAAATATTGTTTTATAAAGAATAGCCTTTTGAACGTTATTTGGAAGTGGCAGGAGGAAAGAGAGTGCTACAAATTTGAAATAAAAAAAAAGAATAAAAAAAAAAAAAAACAAAACAAAACAGCACACAAGACAAAACAAACAGAAAAAAAAACCACACAAAAAAAAAAAAAGGCAGGGGAAAAAAAAAGAAAGAAAGATAGATTTCCAAGAGGTTGTGCCAAAAGCTACCTACCACCTATTGTTACACATTTTTTTTCCCCAACCTTCATTTCTCATGTGATGGATTTTGCAGCATATACATTTGTTACATTTACACTGTTGTAAGGACTGTTCTTCCTAAAGGCCAATGCTCTAGCTCCACAGCCTCCAGTATCAGACTAGAGAAAAGGACCATTATTAATTAGCCATTAGCCTTTACACGAAACTTCCATCAAAGAAGAGAGTGTGGGGCAGGGGGGTATTTTGCTTAGAGCAACACTAACTGCACACAAGGTAAAACAAAATGTTATTTAAGTATCTAAAGGTCAAACAAACAAACCAGAAATAAATCTATATTCCCTTTCTAAATACTTACGCAGATTCATGTACAGATTCAGCCCTTCTTCGAAAGCATAACAGCACATGTTTTGTGCTTAGAGAGTTTCTTATAATCTTTCTAAATAGCAAAACATCTCCAACCCAGACCGTGATGCTGTTTGTTAGCCACATCGACGGAGTGAAAAGGAGGATCAGATTAGATCAGAGAAACCGAGCTCGGGATAGAGACAGGCCTGGAGCAGCGGGCAGGAACCATCAGAAGCAAACACCGAAGACCTTAGGGAAAGCGTGAGTCTATCCAGCTTCCCAGGACACACGATGTGGCGACCCACCTTCTGCTGGGGAGCCTCAAGTCACCTCCGGTCCGCACCTCACATCGCATCCACCTCCAGTGACACCGCAGCCCAGCTACAGGCCCCAGGGCCGCGCAGCGGGGCGGGGGGCGGCGGGGCACGGCCCCCACTGCCCGCGAACCTGCCTGACAGCCCGCGGCGCCCCACGCCCGCCCCGGGAGGCGGCACCCCCGGGCCTGCCCGGCGGCTCCCCCGCACCTGTCCTCCCCCGCTCGCTCCCCGGGCGCGCCCTCACCTCTCCCGCAGCACCACGCGCGGCGGAGGGCTGCGTGGGGGGGGCCCTGCCACGGCCGGCCCGGCCCCACGGCCCGGCTGGGGCGGGGACCGGCCCCCTGCTGACCCGGCTGCAACCGGGCTGGGGGGCTCCTTCCCTTCTTCCTCCCCACGTACACCCCCCCACTCCCCTCTACCCGGGGCTCCCTCCCCACCACGGCTGAGACACCCGTGAGGGCGCGCGGCCCCCGGTGCTAAGGGGAAAGGGCGCCGGAGGAGGGGGCAGGCCCCGGCGGCCCCCGTGAGGGGCAGGCCTCGGCCCCCAGCTGTGAGGAACAGGGAGCGGGGCTCCCCTCCGGCCCCGCCGCGGCTGCCGAGCCCCGTACCTCCAGGGTGCGGATCTCCTGCTGGGTGAGGTCGTTGGACGCGGCGCACTTCGTGCGGAGCCCGCGCAGGTTGGACAGCGAGATGTCGATGAGGTCCTGCAGCAGCCCGCACTGCTGCAGCGTGCTCCGCACGGCCGGCAAGCCCCGCGCCGCCGCCGCCACCGCCCGGGGCCCCGCAACGCCGCCGGCCGCCTCGCCGCCGCTCCGCTCCTTCCTCTCCAGCATGCCGGCGGCTCGCAGGGCAGCCGCTCTATCCATTCCTCGGCATCAGGGAGGCCGGGGAGGAGAGGCAGCGGCGGCGGCGGGGGGAGGGCGGGCAACCGGCGGTTCGCTCCGCCCCGCCTCTCCTCCCCGGGCAATTACCGCGCATTAACATGCACGCCGGCGAGGCACCGCGGGCGCGGCCGGCCCGCCCAGGCGGCGGCTACTGCTCCGCCCCGCCGCTTCAGTCTCTCAGCGCCCGCCCCAGCCCCTCAGCGCCCGCCCCAGCCCCTCAGCGCCCGCCCCAGCCCCTCAGCGCCCGCCTCAGCCCCTCAGTGCCCACCTCAGCCCCTCACTGACTGCCCCAGCGCCTCCTTCTGCTCTCCTCAGCCCCTCACCGCCCCCCTCAGCACCTGCCTCAGCCCCCCCAGTGCCCCCCTTGGCCCCCCCAGTGCCCCCCTCGGCCCCTCAGTGCTTCCCTCAGCCCCTCACTGACTGCCCCAGCGCCTCCTTCTGCTCTCCTCAGCCCCTCACCGCCCCCCTCAGCACCTGCCTCAGCCCCCCAGTGCCCCCCTCGGCCCCCCCAGTGCCCCCCTCGGCCCCTCAGTGCTTCCCTCAGCCCCTCACTGACTGCCCCAGCGCCTCCTTCTGCTCTCCTCAGCCCCTCACTGCCCCCCTCAGCACCTGCCTCAGCCCCCCAGTGCACCCCTTGGCCCCCCCAGTGCCCCCCTCGGCCCCTTAGTGCTTCCCTCAGCCCCTCACTGCCCGCCTCAGTGCCTCCCTCAGCCCCTCACTGCCCGCCTCAGTGCCTCCCTCTGCTCTCCTCAGCCCCCCAGCACCCGCCTCAGCCCCACACTGCCCACCTCAGTATCTCTACTGCCGCCTCAGCCTCTCACCACCCTCTCAGCCCGCCTCAGCCCTCCCACAGGCATGTTGGGACTTGCAGCTCAACCTAGAGGAGCCCCTGGTGCCCCTGCACTGAAGGAAAAAGGGTCAGGGGCAGCGCTGGGCCTGGCCAATCCCCCCAGAGGTGTGAGGGCGCAGCCGGCGGGAGCAGCCCCTCACAGGGGGCGAGGGGCCCAGCCGAGCCCCTCGCGCCTCTTGGTGCTGGAAGGAGTGCTGAGATGGGTCCGTCTGTATGGCAGCAGACATTAAATGCCACGAGGACCTGAAGATCCGGAGGTTAAAAGCAGCATCAAAATGGCGTTGTGCGTTTTCAGCACTGTCCCACAGAAGCCTCGTGTGCGTTTCTGGACAGGGGTCTGCTGTAGCCATGGCAAAGCCACAGCCGTTGGGGCTGGAGCCTGTGGTGTGGGCAGTTACTCTCTGACGCTGTGACAGCTGTGCCATTGCACCAGCACAAACCGAGCACTAGCTATGAACAAGTCACTAAGGCCATAGAGAGTTTTCCTAAAATAGCCTTTCCTAAATGTTCTGTAAATCAATCAGGTACATGCCTTATTTGACATAAACGTTTGCTTAGTAAAGAATAAGTGCAGGTCTAGTAGATGAAGTGGGCATTATTATAAACATCTTTTAGCGAATATAAACATTTGAGTGCAATAGTCATGTGGGTTCATTCATATCATGAGTAGGAGGGAACTTTATGATGGCCTCTTGGAACTATTGTGGTTCCAGCTTTCACAATAGAAAAACACTAGAAAAATGTCACAGGTAACTGCGTTACAGGTGCATTTGGTTGCATATCCTAACTGTCTGATGGGCTCGCACAGAGCTGAGCCGTCCGTGCAGGAACTGCGCATCTCCCAATTAGAAAAATTAGGTCTGTTCATCTGACCTGAGTGATCCAGAAAGGCAATTTTGTTGCATCTTGCCGACAGCAGAAGGTAGCCTCCTTAATTTGGACTAGATTGACACCAGGTTTTAAAAGCTACAATGACATCTGAGCCACATGTGGCAATAGAGTTTTATGCAAAATAAAAAGGGCAAACAGTACGAATACAGGACATGAGGTAGCGCAGCAGGGCAAATCAGCTGATACTGAGCTGTTTTTCTCATAGTTAGATGGATACTGGTATCCACATTAGTTTGTGTGCATTTGCACCAAGTAGTGTGGCACATGCTGCTTAGTAATTTTCTTAAGAATGTGGGTCAGGTTAAGTATTTGATTTCATTGTTATTATTCACATGCTGTAAATTTCGTATGCACTAAGGACTTTGCTGGATTGGGATTTAATTAGTTTGCCATCTGATGAGTCCTGCGGTTTTGGGAAAGTAACTTATTTTGCTTATTACCTTCCTATTTCTGACCTTGTGAAAAAGCCTTTATCCCTGTTCTCTTAGGTGCACTGGAAGTTTAGCATTGGAGATTTTATTTTGTAGAACTTTGACGGTCTGACACGTCAAATACGGGTGACCGTGGAACTAGGAAACATTATTGACAGGGATATTATTCCTATAGATATTCACCGTATACCCACCCAAGAACATCCATTTGCTAACAGCCAAGAAACCGAGTGCATTGCATAAGAAAGCAAACTAGGAAAATTGTGGGCTGTGCATCACAAGATCGTTGGCATTCTGTGGAAGTGTTTGTGTACCGCGTTGGGAGTGCCGGCCTCATTAACTGGCTACCATAAGTGGGCAGCATTCCAGTCCCAGCGTACAAGACTGCCCTCCGGGCCTGCATGGAAAAATGTGCTGACTAAACACTCCATACGCGCCATGCATTCATGTCCCTGCTCAGCATTGCGCGCTGGCTCGTATGTTCGTGAGGCTGTCGCATTCACAGGAGAAAACGGGTAATCTCTGAGTGCTCCTCTCTGGAAGCAGATTACACGCAAGGGAGCTGCTCGCGTTCTAGCTAGCTGCTTTGACTCCAGTAGCAAGGCTGAGGGAAGAGGCAGAGCTGCACACACTGACCCACAGGGGAACCATTTTCTTACGCCAAGATGAACCCAGGGCTGTGTTAGCACAGGGCCACAACCTTGGGTGTCCCACAGAGTTGCAGCCTGCGTCATCCAGGGTGACCACTGAACAGATGTGATGCTGAGATACCAGGAGCAGACATCTCTGAACACAGGGTGGGGAGGGAGTGTAATTTCTGTGATTTCATGGATGAGGCCAGCAGGATTTCAAAGGGAGTGTATCCCCTTTTCCAGACCCTTAAAACCAGTCGTGACAGAGCATCCCCATATACTGTTCTTATGATGGGACACAGGTTCTATTCAGCTGTCACACACATCTATGTTAGGGTCTTTATTTAATTCCTTAAACATGTTGTGTTTCATATGAGGTCTGTATTGAGAATGTGTATTGGAGAATGCAGCTCAGAATGGGGGGAAAAAAAATGATTCCAACTTCATTAGCATTTGTGCCTAGTAAGCAGTATTTCCCAGCATCTTGTGTCTTGCACAGAGAATTTAGAATTCTACCATGTTGATCCTGTTGTGACTTTTTTCACGGTCTTTGCCTTGAAAACAAGGATACAAAAAGAAGTGGGAGGAAAGCATGTCGATTAGCTACTAAATTCAGGTTGCTCTTTCACCACAAACTTCGTGTGTAATCTTGATACTTTAAGTTGTCTGGAATCACAGCTCTCTGTCTATAGGAAAAGGGGGATAAAGAGACTTTGTCAGAGGTTTTGAAAAGAGAAATACAGTGGTTGTGCAGTGCCAGAAGGACCATATAAACACATTGAATGAGCTGTTTTGCCCAGAGATGCGGGGAAGTAACATTTTTCATGCCATATATTATACATTTATTGATGGACTTTTAGGACTTTTACTTGACTGTACAGAATCTGTGTGGTAGAGATAAGAACTGCATTCTGTAGAGGAAAACAACCACTTTTTTCTTGAATCAGGGGAACCACAAACATAGTGTGTACTTCATTCCTATGTGAAGTGTACAGTGGCCTTTTTTGCATATCAAAAAGAAACACTAGTTTTGAAAACAACAATAAAATGTGGAATGCCTAGACTGGATCAGAGAAAACTGTCAAGTCCTTGGCTAAGCCACTGACCTAAGAACTGAAAGGATTTCTCTTCCCCACTGCCCCCCATATCTCTTGCCCACACAGGCCAAGATCTCTGGGCCAAGAATTTTCCTTTGCTAACTGCCACAATAAAGTCCTAATCTTGTTAATTGCCTGTAGGAAGTCCTGCCCTATAGACCATATCAAGGGTCTTCAGCTCAGCAGCATAAGCTCACCAGAGAAAAGCGAAGACCTTTTTCTTTTTCCTTTTCCTTTTTTTTTCTTTTTCTTTTTCTTTTTCTTTTTCTTTTTCTTTTTCTTTTTCTTTTTCTTTTTCTTTTTCTTTTTCTTTTTCTTTTTCTTTTTCTTTTTCTTTTTCTTTTTCTTTTTCTTTTTCTTTTTCTTTTTCTTTTTCTTTTTCTTCTTTTCCTTTTTCTTTCTTTTTTTTTCCTGAAGAAAGCAAGCCACTGATGCATTTCACATGCTGCTTTTATGAAAAGCTTCTATTACCTTTTTAGCTAGCTTGCCCCAATTTCATTCAGCTATCACAACACTGAATTTAGATGATGAGACTGAATTACTCTATTTGATGTATTTAACACATAATAGAAACCTGTTTTAAGAAAATGCAGTGTTGGGATTTGATGAGCTGAAATGTTAGGTGTTTCAGATAAAAGAGGCCTTTATTATCCATGATTTTCCCCTCAAAGGCTTCCTCCTACACAGACAGTAAGAGTATTCCTTTCTCATCGCGGCGCAGCACAATAATACACAGTAGTTCTGGCATGCTTGTCTGCTGTGGAGTTGAGAAACTTAACTCCTATTTTTAGACATGCTGCTGGATATTCTCTTTAGGTTATACAGAGAAAGTGAAGATGGTGAGATTGTGGTCATGGGACAATCCTCACCATTTTCCCCAGTTTAAATATCTTTATTGCCTGCAACTGTGCCAAACCAGTTCATACTGGCTTAAGGTTTGGCCTACATACACCTTTTAAAAAATTTTTAGTGTAGGTCCACTTCTTCCACAGACCTTTTCCTGCCCAGCTGCCCGTTTGGTGAGCTTCGTGCACAAATTACAGCAGAGGCCACCTTGGGCAGGCAAAACACCCACTCCTTTCTGTCTGCTTATTTTTCCTTCTTTTGTACCACCTGTCATCAGAGAACCCAGGAATTTAATAGGACTCTCTGCTGGTTAAAATGGCAAGGTCAAAAGCAAGGGATGGAACACAAAATCCACAAGTTTGACAGTAGTATATACCACTGAGACAGGGATAGATAGAGGAAACTGAACTGTATGCTGAGAATAACGGAGGAAGAGATGTGAAAATTAAATATTACTGTTATTCTTAAAAATAATTTTCTCTTGCTCCGCAAATGGAGGGCACAAGAAACTAGCTGTGTAGCTGCACTCAGTGTTTTCTGTAGACAGGTGAACAGAAACCAAATTTGAAATGGGACTGAAAGGAGGATCATTGGAGCGGTGTGTCCATCTTATAAGACTTCACCTCTTGAAGTCATGTGAGTAAGCAAGAATTGCAGCTGTTACAGCAACCAAAAACTTTCTAGCTTTAAGAAAGCTTGGATATACAAATTCTAATAGTTTATAAAGCAAATTAAAAACTTTTTTTAAAATAAAAACATTTATTTTTAGAAAAATCTCGTGTATTTTGCAGGCTTGCTTTAGCATTAGCTGTGTTGCAATAATGCTGCCTTTTCTCTGCTATTTATCACCAGTGTCTTCTGTTTAGACTATAAACTGTTTGGGGCAGGAAGCGTCTTTTACTCTCTGCTTGCACGGCAACGCCTGAATCTCAGCTAGAAGCCTCTAAGCACTGCTGTAATGTAAATACTAAATAATGACAGTCACGGAGGACTTAGCCCCCACCCCACTTGGAGGCCTGCCAGTCTGCGGGATTTGTTCTAGCAGCAGACGTGCCAACAGTGAAAAGTGACAAATTTTGTTGGCGAAAGATATTCATAGGTCTAACAAGGATAAGAAACACCCGCCTCTAGAAACAGAGGCTTATGTCTCTCCGAGGATAAACACACCCAAGATTGACTCATGCTGGCATAATCCCCTTGTGCAATTTGTATATTGGCATTAGATGTGTGCGAGGCAAAAAGACAAATATTTGGTTAACAAAACAACACGGGGATAATAAAAAATAATTAGGCAGCTTTACCTCTGAAAACACTGCAGCAGGTGAGCTGCTGCTCTTCCCCTCAGACAGGCATAGCCATCCCTGCAAGCAGAGCTTCCTCATGTTTGTTTCATCTGCAGCAAAATAACCAGTTTATTTGGTTAAATGTTATAAGAGTAAAAATAATAAATAAATAAAGCCCAGTAACCCACAGTCTGGCGAGGGAGGGGGCATACACTGTGGTGGAAAAAGCAGGATCGTATTCCACAAGAGAGCTTTGTCAAGTGTATTGCATAAGGAGATTACAGCCCCGAGTCTGAAACACGGCTGAAGGTTTTAGTTGTTTTTGCCGCTACCTCTGTCATTAGCACGGTACTGAACGGCATCACAACAGCCCCTCTTTCATCTGTGTGAAAAAAGGCTCAAGGTCCATCATTACATTTTTCAGAGCTGTTATCCCACCTGGCTATTAGCTTCACTCCCCCAAGCCCTTTCTAGTTGTTGTCTTAAATAAAGGGAAAGGAGTTGGACGGGTTAATCATCTGTTCACATTATACCCCGTGCTCCTGGATTCCTTTGATGTGACAGGCCTACAGAAAGGACACGAGTCCAGATTCTGCTGCGCACGCCCTGCGTAAGGTTTGTCCTGCACTCAGTGTTTTGGCAATGTAGTTATGTTGATTAGCAAAATGAGAAAAAATTCCTCACACCCCTGTGTGCCGTACTTCTGTCAGCAGAACTCTGACTCGATGCCAGTTTCGCTGGCAAAAGGAAAAAAATAAACCCCAAACTTTTCCTGACGCAGCCTCTTCTGTGTGGAGAGAGATTTTACCACCAGTTTGTATACTGGGAGGCCTCACTTCCAGTTCTGCAACCCTTCTTCCACATCTGCATGTGCAATGCCTCAGAAGTGGGGTGGCCCCATACATTTCTCAAGCAGTTCATTATGTCTCTCATCACGTACCCAGCAAGAAGGCTGTCTGTCCTGGGATCAGCAGGGCCTGCTGGACAATCCACATCCCTTTCCATGGGAGGAGCAGGACCACAAAGACCACTAGATCCAACGTCCGCATTCTTCCCAAGATTCATCTGCACATCTGATGTAGCTGTGTCCCTCCATTGCGCATGGTGGGACGGCTATTGCCATCTTCCACTTGTGAAACACCCGTGAAGTCTCTTTCCCTTAAGCATTCTTGTGCACGCCTTGTAGCTCTCAGTTACGTACTCGTCTCCGGGGAGCGCCTGGGTAGACTAACATCTCTGTTTTAGCAGAGAGGCAAGAACCGCGCAGTAGCTAAAAATGGAAGGAGCCGGCTTCACGGCCTTCTAAAAGTTGAGATGCTGTAAAACAGGCTGGGCCAAATTCTGTTAGAGGAGCATCAGCCCTAATGCACCTGATTGGCATTGCCTGTTGAGTTCCTTCATAGGAGGTGGAATTCCGCAAGCAACTGCCCGTGCGTTCTGGTGTTCCTCCTTGCCTCACAGCCTGCTCCTGCTCTACTGAGTCAGCTCTTGGAGACTGGATTTATGGAAAGCCTGTGGGTAGTCTAAAGGAAACTTGCAATGTTACTATGACTATTTAGAAACTCAAACCTGTCCCCTGCAAAAAACTGGCTCAGCTGCAAGTCATTACAGTGATGATAATAGAAAGGATATTTTATTCACCTATCAATCATTCTAGTTCTTGATGAGTTGAAAATTAATCTGCAGAAGGAAAGGCAAACACAGATCCTTTGTTCCTTCTGATTCAAATTCCTTTGAAATCAGTGTCTTCCCAGTCAGTAAGTTTTGGATTAGGTCCTCATTCCGCCTTCCTTTCCCCTGTCCCTATAGAACCATGAAAATTCAGGCTGTTTCTCTTTACTTCCTTCCTCTTCATAAAATGTCTAATAATCAGCCATCTGGTGTCCAAGATGCCTTGAGTATTAGGGCATTTCCTTTATCCAGGGGAGGCTTGTGAGAAGAAAGATAAATGTGTTCATGACCCATCCCTGCTGCGTGCTGATTAGGGTCTGGCTTTTTTTCTTTGTTCACAATGATTACTGTAGCGCTAAGTTGTTTGGTAGATAAACATACTAAAAGGGAGAATCTTAGTTTCTGGTCTAGCAGATTTCATGACATTACTTAACTATTCTTAATTAGAATTCTATATCACAGTATAATACTTGTAATATATGTGAAAGTCAGAGGGTGATTTTGAAGGGAAGAGGCAAAGGGAGATCTATAGAAAATACTGTATGTCCTGAAGTACTGCAGTCTGGATTCATTTTCATTTTAATTCTGGCACACAGTGACACCCTATTTTTCAGAACTAGCTAAAAAACGTAACCCCTTCCTTTCATTCTGTATGGCAGACTAGTAGCCATAGACCCAACGCTGCAATATAAACTGTGCGCCGGGCTCAGCTGAAGTCAGCGACAGTCCCTGGGGAGCAAGGGTTCTGTGTACCATGCTGTATAAAACTGTGTCAGGTCTCAAGGTAGCCAATGGATTGAGATTCAGGTTTAAGAGGAAAATATTGAAGGGCACAAAGAAACTGTGACAGAGCATCCACTGGACCATTGCATTTTTTTAAAACAAAGCCTGGAGGGAGAGGGCAAGTCAGACTAAAATGAAAACAAAAGCAGCAGGAAGGATCTGCCATCTTATCTCTTAAGTGGAAGGCAAAGAAAAGAATCACCCCTTTATTCTGTGATGACTTGTAGGCCAAATTCTTGACATAAAGTAGGTTTCTGTCTTGATTTGTAAGCCCTTGGGAGTTGCAAATTTTGTGTTGCTGTGACTGTGGTAGCATGAAGAGAGGCCAATAAGGTACTGTTCATATCCACAGAATGATACTCCCTTCCCGTGAGGGTGTGGACAGTCACTGGCCATTTGTACCAAGGGCCTTCACTTGATGGTATGTTTATAAATAGCGAACAATTTTGGTCAAACAGGAGTTTGTCAGGTGAAAAAGAAGTAAGAAGAGATGCTTAAAATACCTTTAGGCTGTTTCTGTACAGCTGTTCTCAGCAAACAAATATTTATAACTTTTTTTTTCCTTTTGAAAGTTACCTTTACGGCTATGTACTATCCAAATCCATGCTTGAACTCTGCATACAGTTCAGACTGTGGATTATGGTAGTCAGACTGTGGATTATGGTAGTCATACTGTATTGAAGCTATTTAGTGCATCCATGAATTAACCAGCTAATAGCATACATTAGCATGAGCACAAGAAGTAGTAACATAGCCTAAACTTTCTGTGAAGACTATGCAAAACTCCCTTTAAATGGAAACATTTCCCTCTGCCAGTAAGGAGCCAGGGTTTCATGCATAGCCTTAACTTCTCACACAGCAGATAGTTGCTGCCCAAACTACTCACCAAGCACAAATGTACATGCAGATAAACCTCCTTCTGATGATGTTACAGAAAACAGTGAAGCACATATTCTGCAGTCTACTCAGACACAGTAAAAGTCTTTCTAAAATCCAATAGGCATAATTTTTACACTAACATTTGACTTAAGTTTCTCATTTTGAAAACATACCGTGGTAGAAACGCTCTCTATTTTGGTTCTGTGGTTATAATGTATGATATTCCTAAACATGTAATCATAATAGTGGGAATAAAGTCTTGTACAATAGACCATTTCAGACAAAGAGCGGCAATTTAAAACCATACACCCAGAAGGCTGATCCCTTTGGTGTCACGCGTTTGAGCTGTTTGTGCTCACACTTTTACTAAACTTTTCCTGCAACAGGCACTAGCAGACACTGTTAGTCAGTTATATTTATGATTGATCATTTTAAGTGCTTCATGGTCCTGTTTCAGTGCTATGGAACATTCTGGGGAGGCTGGATGGTTAAGGTCCAGACAATCTGAAATCCTGGGCTGTAAAACTGAGGTGCACGGCGCTACGTTATAGCTCCTGATACTGGCCCTGACTCAGCAAAGATTTTTAAACACAAGTTGTTGTGTTGAAGTCAAGCTTGGAGATACGCTTCTGTGTCTTGCTGAATCAGGGCATGTACATAACAATGTGATTTAGAAATCCAGCTCTGAACTGATTCTCGTTTTGCAGTGATCAAGCTTTTATTCTTGAGCTTCGTTCTACAGCTTTGGTCTGGTGTGGGCACTCTGCGGTCCCACTGCAGCCTCAGTACTCAGTCCTGCTCTTCCGCCTGCTTCCTGGCAGAGAAGAGCATAGCCTGCTGCCGAGTCTCGTACAGATACCTGGGGGGATGGCATTGCTCTGGTTTTAGAAAACTCTCCTTAGAAAGAAAGTGCTAGAAAACACAGCCTGTTTCACTACCCTATTTCTGTCAGTAGCTGCTCGTGTGGTAGGGCTCAGCTGCCCCAGTTCTGCACAAACGCACACTCTAATCTTGCCGATAATGTCTGGAGAGAGAATGCTCACGGCCAGGTCTTGTCAGTCTTTGAATTCAGCCTCTTGGTTTTCTGCTAACTCTTCCTTCTTGGCTTCCATCACAATCGTCAACTTTCTCAATAACACCATCTCTGGAAATGGTTTGCGCCGGAAGCGAGATAAGCAGAGCATGAATGCTAGCAGGAGCTGAGCCAGAGTTTTAAAAATTCTGGCTCTCACCCCACAGCACCAAATAGGAAGCCCTTTGCATTTATGGCAGACAAAAGTACAGGAAAGGACAAAGTAAACCGTTGCCACTTTCCCTCATATTTGAGCTTAGTTTTTCCTGATCCAGCAGCTCACATGTTTCTTTACCTCTGCTCTCACTGCAAAATCGAAGAATTCAGCCAGCTGAGAAACAGGCAGCTGGCCCTGGCGACTGCCCGCTTCTGCAGTTCCCAAGGTGAACGTCCCCATTGTTTTCTGATGGGGAATATAGCCCGACGAGACCTGAGCGCTCGATCGCAATAAGGACAGAGGTCTCAGCGCAGGAAAGTGGTTTTATTCAGGACATTGCATAAGCATAGAGTTAATTTTCAGTCCATACTTAAATGCTACAGCAGTCAATATGACAGAAACATTTAAATTAAAGTCAAGTTAGTATCTGATATTAATTGCTACTGCAGAGGCTTTGCCTAAGCACACTGTCAGGTGCTGCCTTGGAAAGGAACACAAACCAGCACAGGCATAAGTATTTTGCTAAGTCAGAGCTCGTTGTAGTACGTTTTGTCACTCTGGATTGTCTCATGCCATTCATGGAAGGAAGGTGGAAGAAACCCAGCTTTTGCCACTGGAATGATCCCTGTGCACCCTAAATTCCAAGTTATTTTCATTAGAAGAGTGAGTCACAAAAGCTAATACAGAAGACTTCATACTTCCATAGGGCGCTGATATTTTTCAGGGTGTCTGTAAGTAGCTGTCCAGTTGAAAGCCAAATTCAAACCAGGGGAGAAACTCCCCTTGACTTCACTGAGCTTACGGTCAGGTTCTGAGCAGAAGCCACATGGCTGAATGACCTGCGCACCACTGAACAGCAGATGATTCACAGCTTCTGACTGAGAAGTCAGGAATTCTAACCGCAGGTCCTGAAACTGATGTCACTCTATTTTCTGAGCATACTAACAGGAGAGAGGCAAATCTCTTTGAAGGGAAAAATTTGTAAAATATCATAGAAAATAATTATCTTAAGAAAATAATGCTTTTCCATTTCTCCCATGTGGTATGTCCTACAGGAGCTTGGACACTCACCTGAAGGAAAAGAGTGAGAGAACTTTTAGTCTTAGCTTGATCATCATGAAGAGGCAGTTGGGCAGTTGGATCTGTCTGTGCTTGGGGATGACAACCAGTTTACACAGACCTTTGCCTCTCTGGAACACTGGCTCTCGTCATATGCACCGATAACAAACCCCCAGTGTCAGGAAGTAATACTAACACATCCTCCTTGCAAAGCTATCTAAAAAAACAGGGAGGAATTTGTTTCTGACTGAAGTAGAGTGTCACCAGTGCTACAACAGCGGTCCGCATGCCTCTCCTGCTTCCTTCCTTGTTTTTATTCTCAACTCTTTTTATAGCCAATATATTTCCTAACACGCCACACAAGATTTGGACTTGGCAGCCTTTGCAGTTTCTGGTCACTTGCATTAGGCTAATGCAAGGTATTTGCAGCAGCCCTCCTCCTATATAACTTACCGGTACAGCTGCAGTAGCCCAATGCATAACACTAAGCCCTGAGAGGAAAGTGGCAGAGTACAAGGAATCCAACAGGTCACCTCCCTGGGCTAAAGAACCAGTGGATTGGCACGGTGTCTCTCACATCTCAGGCGCTCATGTTTCCACCATTCAATGCAGTGCTCTGTTTGTTCTTTGCTCAAATCAATCCCCCTCTTCCCTATGAATGAAATCGTAGTTATAAGGAAAGGAGATAGATGCTGGCACAAAGCAGCATGTTGTGCTTCTTTCCCATGGGAAAGTCCTGTTCAATAAAAATTGAAAAGGACTTTCAAAACCAACAGATTCATCTTGGTAAATCTGTCTCCTCTTCAAGCCAGAATATGTTTCTATGCCCTGAGGAACTAAGAGAAATATTCTGAAACTTTATTTAGGAAGTGCAAGGAGAGAGCCCATAAGTGTAGCTTGTGGTTTATTGGGAGTACAAGTCTCCACTACTTTGGCTTCCAACCATGATTTCAGAAACCATTTCAAGGAAGGGAATGATGACCCTGTGGTTGAGACATTGAGACTGGACCGGTCTGGTTCAGTTCCTGGCTGTTTCAGAAAGTATAGCCATGGGCAAATCATCTAATCTCTCTGCCTCCCCCATGAAGTAGAAATGATAATGTTTCCTCTGTCCGACACGTCTACTTAAACCATACAGAGCACTTAGGATTTAAAATTACAAGGATGAAAAGGGTAGATGTCATTCACATCTGTGCTTCCCAGAATCCTTTTCAAAAGGTCAGATTTTGCCCATTACATAATAAAAAAAAATAATTCAATTGGTTTAGTGGAGTTACTCCACATATTCGTTGACCTAAATGAAGTCAGAACTTATAACACTAGATCTAAGCACTTCATGTTGTTTCTTCTTTGATGGGATTGCAGTCATAGATACTTGAAACAGAGTGTCTCCGGCTCCCGTCCATCCATGAACCTCTTCTCAGTTTCAGCCTGTTAGCTCTGTAGTTCTGCGCCATCTCTGAGATTGGCAAACTCCTCCAATTTCAGAAGCATGGTTCCATAGTATTGCCTATCTTTTACCAAAACATGAAACAAAAAAGCCCTCCTCAAAGCACAAACACCATAATTTACCCTAAACTATTCACATTTAAAATAGGAAATCTGAAACATCAAAACCACAAGCATTCAAGTTTTTCCACGAAGGACAGTCAGGATGTTAGACTTGCTAATAATTTTATGTTGGTGTTCAAGCTATGAAAGAACCCTTATGGTCCTTTTCAGTTCTGTATTTCTGTTTAAAACTGATGTCTGTAGAATTTCAGCAGTTGCTGGCTGTCCTAGATGTCTTCAAAATAGCACGTGCTGTTCACCTATGCGGTGACACTAGGAATTTTAGCCCAGTCAATGCTCCCGGTACTTGCTCTACGTCCTGACCCCTCCATACCCTTCAAACTGGGAAAGTTTCACGGTCAGGAGGGTTGTTAGAAATTTGCCCAGCTCCACTTATCAGCCTTGGCCCATCTGGAAAACAGCAGAACCGGAGCTGCAAATGTCTTTCTGTTCACATCTTTCCCTCTCTCACATGCCCCAGAGCTACACAATGGGAGAGCTGTTCGGAATATCATAGTGGAGTTCTGCCTACAGCTCCATGCTGAGCAGATACAGCCATCTGCAAAGAATTCACATTTCAAGACACGCCGGCTCCGATGTATCTGAAAATCACAACTAGTCAGCAGGAATGGATGCAGTCTGCATTGCTAAACGCTTGGGTGCACTCATATAATTGCATAACTCCATGTTGTGAGCTCCCTCTTCTCAGACAATGTGTTTTAGATATTGACTGCGCAGAAGGTCAGCTTGTGCTAGAAAAACAAACAGGCTGCTCTGCTCAGTACAGCAGTGTAGGGAGGGCTGGGAATGGGCTGCGACAGGAGACGTTTAGCCTTGTTAATTGTTGTTACTCTGATGTGGTCACAGCATTTCAACCTAGCTTTTAGCAGTCCGGACTTAATGCGCTTTTTTTTTGCATCCAGTGATGTGTAGAGGGACTAATCAAGATTGGCTTCTGATTACATTAGTCATTACACAGTCGGTTCTCAGTCCAAACCACTGACTGACTGAGTGCGTGAGACGTACGGGTAAGAGGTGCGCTGTGCACCAGAACATGGCGCGGGGGCACACGAACTTCTGTTCCGCATGGTACTGCCAGTCCTTACGGAAATACTGGGTAGATCAAGGCAGCCCGTGTGACTCCCTAATAAAGTATTTATTGATTTCAAGCAAATTTCATAGGAGGGTGGAGATATTAGAGATAATTAAATCCCTACCTGTTTGGGGAAGATAATCTTACGATGAAAGAGCCAGCTGTAGCGTGAACTCATTACTGATTAGACAGACACCAAAGAAAAGTTCTCAGCAATGATGTCCTACGCTTTGTTTGGAGCATGCAGTTAACCACAAAATCCAAATTGCTTTTGCTCACAGAACTATTTTACGCACCTGAAAGGTTGCGCACAGGCAGCCCAACTAATCATATTAGGCCACACCACCATTCAGGGGTAACCTGGAAATGAACGGCTGTCGCCTCTTCTGCTTGTGCCTTGAATGGGGTTACCCAGGCTCTCGCAGTCAGCACGAGCCAACATCCCCCGACAGAGTGGCTTTGCTCCCAGAGAGGCAGTTGGGAATTACAGTGGGGGAGAAAAAGCAAAGTTATGCGTTGTGGACTTTTTATGGATACAGTTAGAATGGGAACACAAAAAAAGCAGAAAAAAAAAAAAGTGTTTAATTAAGGCATAATTTATTTTTCTGTTCTGCAGGGCCTATCGCTATTCTGTGAGACAGATGAAGCAACACATTTGAAAGGCACATGAACCGTGCTGCCAGGGAAACCTGACTTTTGTTCTCGTTTTGTTGCTTCCTTTAATCCTACATAGGGCATTCCTGCTGAGAGCAGACTGGTAGGAGCTTGTGAATAATGGAGAACAATAACACTTAGCAAAGTCATCGCAATGCGCATCTGCTGCACAGAGTAATTTTATTTAACCCTTTATTTTTAATAGGTGCTTCAAGGGTATGTATATAAAAAGGTGTATATACATGCAGAGAAATCAAAAAGATACCACAACAAGAAGTAGTATAAGAATACCAGGAGATGCAGAAATAGTAGCTACCAGCTAGGTCTTTTTCCCCAGGGTATCTGTTTTCTAGGATGAGGCCACAGTTACAAACATGTTAAGACAGCCTGTATTTTTTTTTCCTTTGGAGAGATGAAATATGCTATCTAACTTGTGTGTTATCAGGGGACACCGCCTGAGCAGTCCACGACCTCAACCTCCTTTAACACCACCCTTCTAGAAGATACATTTTCTTTACCCAGTTGTCAGGAAACACAGATGCGCTGATGAATTAAGTTAAAATATTACAGGCAACAGAAGATACACCACTATATTAGGTGTTTCCTTGATGGCAGGTGTGGTGGTGGGGATGAAGCAGTATGGCAAAAGCAGTATGGAAAAACAGACTGAAAAATAACGGCATGGAGCCCTGCGCACTTGCATCTGTGGGGGAAAGAAAAAAAAGCTCAGCAAATGATGAGAATTACCAAATCAGAGGCTTACAAACCACTGTAGTTGATTATCTTCAATGCCCAATGAAACTGTGTGAATCGGGGGGATGCTGGGAGAGTTTGCAGTTGGAGGTCAGTCCGATTTGTCGCGGCACTCCCCGTGAGAACTGCCGAGGCGCAGGGTGTGTTTAGTGAGCGTTGCAGTTGCCTGTAGACAAGGATGGACCCCTCACAGTCAAGTGCAGTTCAAGTACTAGGACTGCCTCTTCCAGCATGTTTTAAAGAAGCGACATCTATAATATAGAAAGGTGAAGGAAAGACAGAACTCGTTCAAGAGAACGAGGCGCTGATGATAAAGGCTGGGCTTGGAGGCAGTGCGCTCTGGAGATTACAGCATGGCATTAACAGAGGAATGCGGTCCCGTCTGCCTTCTGGTTGTGCGTGATATGTAGCTTTGGGCATATCTCATAGGTAATCTTGTGATCTCCTTGTAAACTGGGGCTGATAAAACTTACCTAACTATCTCTTTCACAAGGTTTTTGAAAAGGTTGATTATTTAATTAGGTGTAATTTATCATGATGAGTCCTATTTAGAGGAGCTCTTCAGAGGTCCTAATAGGATAGGCCCTAAGCTGACTTTAGAGACAAGTGCTGTTCAAAGCCTCACAGGGCCCAGGAAAGGAAGGAAGGAAGGTCAGTTGTCTGTCTGAAGCTGTGTGTTACCAGCAGAGCTGGAAGTGGACTGCAACAGTTTCGTCTGGCAGCCTGGGAAAGGCTCTGTGTGTGAAGGAATATAAAGAATTACTGACCGTGAAAATGAGGAAATGGACTGGACTGGCCCATCCCCCACATGACTGCGGGCACTCCCTTCTGATTATTACCTGGGACCGTGACAGCAAAGAACAGGAATGTAGTCAGGGTATCGCGGGAGAAGGCTCTGACCTGGGCTGGATGGTCAGAACAGCTCCCTTCTGCTCCTAAGAGCTGTGAAAACATAGATGAAAACCAGCGTAGCATGCTACAACTCCGACACAAGCTTTATGTGCACATAGAAATAATTGTTTGTACGTCAGCTTTTGTGATTTTAAATTATTTGGCAAAGGGGGAAAAAAACCCAAGTGACTGGACGCACATCAAATCCCCCTGACCTGGGCTGTGGTATATATGATTCAGCTGAAAGTTTTAAGCTCTAGAAACAGTGGCCGTTGGCACTCTGCTAGCGCTTACCGACTCAGCTGATCCCGTGTCAGGGCAGGTAAATAAGTATCAGCCTGCATTTCAGAGAGCAGGGAGGTGAGGAGGTGCAATGACTTCGACACAGCTGAATCAGGAATCAGAACCTGCTGGCTGAATCCTGGATTTCTGGCTAAAACTTTCTCTCCAGCTTCCAGTACTATTCCATTCTTATAACTGAAACAGAATACCTTTTACCTTTGCCAAATCCTAGACTGTCTATATATTTTCTTCAGCACATCGAAGGGGAAAGACTCTCTTCCCATGTATCTTGCCGTAAGCTCACAGCATCAGTGTTTTCCAGGGCTGATACAGAGTTGGATCCATTTTCATCGCGTAAGGAACCCGAGTGCCAGATTCTGTGTCACAGGCATCTTTAATGGAGAAGCATTAGCCATTTCAGAATCTGCCCAGCCTTCAACCCTCTCTGCAGGAGTGCTGGGGACGGACTGAATTGTTGCAGGAGGGGGATGTGCCAGCTCACACACGGAAGAGAGGGTGCGAATTCAGGCTGGGAATCCCAAGGGCAGTACAAATTCCACAATCACTTGTGGAAGCAGTTGTGATCACTGTACTTTCCCCCCCCCACAGAACAAACTCAGAGAACTTTCATATAAAGAGGGGGAGAAACAAAAAGCCACTAGCAAAAAGGGACAACAAAAGCCTCCAGGAGACAGTCATCTTATCTGCAGTTTGCACTCAAATAACCCAAAATGGCTGCTTATCTGTAGCAACAATGGAGCTCTTACTGATTTAAAAGTGAAAAAAAAAAAAAAACCAACAAAACAAACAACCCAACCCTGAGAAGCTTATCAAGTTACTTAGATAAATATTCTGCAGTGATGTCACAAAGGGAGTACATGATGAGGTCATAGGGAAAATGCAATTCTTTTCTGTCACTGGAAATGAAGGATCTTGTCTGCTAAACTCAGATGAAAATTTGAAATATTGACATGCTTGGGATGTTCAGGGCTGAGGTTTTACCTGTCTCCACTTGGAATTTGCAGTAAAAGATTCAACAATTTTCACGTACAATACAGCTATTTAAAGATGCCGGGATAAAAACATATAAACACTTCTGTAAGAAGAGTTGCAGAACAGATGCTAGCTATCTATGGAGGCTGCTAAACATGCAGCAATGATGTTGCAGATAAGAGTAGTGCTTATTTCCTCTTCCCTATGGGCTTGATCCAGCATCTCTTGAAGTCTTGAAAAGGCTCCCAGTTGACTTGTCTCTAAACTATTGCTCTTTCCACCAAACCCAGACATGGTTCTTCAACCCGTTCTCCCTGTATTGCATGAAGAGCATCCTCCAGTAAGCCAGGGAGAGATACAGACTCACTGAATTTATCAGAAGCTAAAGAGTATGCTCACGCCTCAAACTCTCAGCCGCGCTACAGGGCTGATTTCCCTCACACCAACCGCTTAGTTCCCGGCTGGAATGAGCACTGGTCGATCAGGAGAGAAACAAGTTAGCTGTGTGGTGAATCGTCAGAAGAGTTACTGTGATGTGTCCTGAGAAAATCCTTCTCGGGCGGATTATTTGGCTTCCGAATGCATTCAGATGCACAGGTAAGGAGAGCAGTCAGGACGATGTCCCACTTTCACCGGGACCGGAGGATGTATTCCGAAAAGCAGTGAGTATGAGCCCCTAAACCCCTTTTACACCTCTGCAAATTTCATGAGAGCTTTTGTTCATTGCGATGGCAAACCCGGGGAGAGCAGCGTGTCGGAGCTGGGGTGGGTCACGCACCCCTCGGAGCTGGCGTTGCGGTGGCGGTGACAGCCCCCGCTGCGGGCTCACCCCTGCACGCCCCGTCCCGCCGCCCCGGGCGCGGCGGGAGCGCTCACCGGCGGTGCCGAGCCTTCCTCTGCCCTCCCCGAGATAAACACCATACGCGGCTTTCAGTGACATCCCCCGTGCCTCGGGGTGACACAACAGTGACAAAACGGCCACTCAATAACATTGTGCAATTCCGCATTTTCTCTCAGTCCGGGAAATTACTTAAGTCAGAAACTGGGCCGGTTGGGCCAACGTGCTTATTGCTGCCGTTTCTGACCCGCGGCCCCCAGGGCTGTAAATCCCCCTCCCGGCCCGCGGTACCGCAGGCGCTCCGGCGGCGGCGGCGGTGCCAGATGGTCCCCGGCGGCCGCGTTTCGTAACGGGATTCGGGGCATCCCCGAACACAACCGCTGAGCGGGCGGGGGGGCGACGACGACAGCGACGACGACGGCGACGACGACGACTCTGTCCCCCGCCCACCCCCGGCCGAGAGGCCGTTTGCCGGGGCCGCGGCGGGGGGTTCTCCCCGGTGCTCTGGTGCCCTCTGCAGCCCGGCGGGGAGGGGCTGCCCCGGCGGCGGGACCCCCGCCTCCCCCGCGCCGCGGGCGGCAGCTGCGGACAATGGCAGGAAACGCAAACAAGGCGATTGTGCCGGGAGAGAGCTGTTTTCAGGGGATGAAGCTGCCGCGCCGCTGGTCCGGGGGTCGGGGGCCCTTCGGGAGAGGGACTCGGGCGGCCGCGGAGCGCTCCCGTGCGTGTGCGCACCCGCGGGGCGGAGGGTCGGGGGGGGTATTTCTTCCTCCCCCGTATAGTCTGTGTTTTCTTTACCCCCGTCCGTGAATACTCTGAACTACAACCTGGGGATTCCCCTCTGTGCTTTAACTGCGCCACGTGCAGGACGGAGAAAAGACCTCCTGGCTTCAAATGTATGTGACTCGAGAGCAGCCCTCTTGCAGCCCCGGGAATAACAGCAGCATAAATAGGCTGAGTCAGCCCTTTTCTGCTCCCTGTCCCCCGTCCCCCTGCGTCCACACGCTGTTTCATGCAGAAGAAATGCTTCCAGTGTGGGCAAACGCGAGCTGCTCTCCCTGCACCCAGTCACTCCGCTTACTGAAGCCTCTTGCGTCTCCTGTGGACCTATTCTTTTTGAACCTAAATATTCTTTCCTTCATCATGCCATGTATTTATTAATGTTCTGGCCCTTGGACCTCAGCCAGGGACTGCCGCCCCACTGTTTGAGTCACTAGGGAATACGGGAATGTAGTTAGGGACAGATCTAGAACAAGAAAATGGTTCTCGCCCCAAAACATTTGCACTGCGAGTGTGTTTATTTATAAAACAGATGTATGTATACTTTTGTGTGTGTATATATATTATAACAACCTCAGGAGCAAGAGACTCCAGGTGCTTAAGAAGGTGGAGTAAATCAGTAGTGGTCTTGCATAAATAATTTTCAAATCTACTTTCTTCTCAGCACTGCTTGTGAGAATGTAGAGTTTCTCCTGTTGTGGGCACGATGAAATAAGGTGCATTCCAGGTGATCTGGATCAGTCATGCTGAAGGGAATGGTACCTGCCCCCCACCTACCCACTCCACCCCTACTGACGGCTGAAATATGGAGGCAACTGTTTGGGGTGACCTCAAACCATCTCCACTACACAGTAACAATCTCTAAGAGTTACTCACTCTCATGTCCTGGTGAAATATTTTTTCAGGTGGCTGTTTTAGTGGTTTGAGTCTTATCACTGGAGTCCCATGCTGTAACGTATTCTCTGTTGGAGAACTTTGGTTTCAGATCTTTCCCTTCTTTGTTTCCTGTTGTTGAAGTTGTTATTTTTTTAAACGCAGCTATTCTAAAATCATTGCTAATGTCCTGCATAAGCAACATCCCACTTTCCTCAAAGGTACAGTTGCCAATAGAAGTTGACTTTGATGTTCTTGGCACAGCTTTGCCTTCAGCCCCTGATATGTAGGTCTCAGCATCTCTGGTCAGGAAAAGGAGCTCCTGGCGGCGGCTGTTGCTGAAGCACAGGTGTTGTGCGAGTTCGGAGGAAGAGGATGTTGGACCCCTTGGGCCCAGCTCAGAGCTTTGAAGTCATTTCGGGCTGGCGGCCAGCTGTAAGCTCGCTTACGGCTCAGGGGGTTGATCAGAAGTCTATTTCTAGCAGACAGATGTGTGATTCAGCAACAACAATGGACACTTGTCTTGCAGAGAGACCCCCCAGTCACCTTCGGCATCCCTCCTTTCTGGGGGGAGGTAGGGGATCTGTGGCAGCCCGTGGGATCCTGTGATGTACCACCCTCTGTGTCCATGGTGGGGAATCCCGATGTAAGGATAAATGAGCTCTGAACACTTTGCTCGACCGGTGCCTCTGCTGAGCCTCAGTCTAAGCAAAATGTTCCTACTTCTGTCAGAAGCATGGAGACAATTAACATAGCTCCTGCTGCTAGTGATGATTTTGTAGCAGGTAAAAATAAATGGGGAAAAACAAACAAACACAGGAAAAGTGGTTTATGATGACAAAGCATCCTAACACAGAGACCCTAAAATCAGATGTGTTTATGTATGTGTGTTGAGGCAATTTCAAAAAGAGATTTGGCTCCCCATGGAAGTCACTGGCTCAGCATAACTCTGGATTTGGCCTTGTGTACACATTGAGAATTCCCTTACGATTTCTTTGAACACAGATAAGATCTAATCTTTTGCCACGACACCGAAAATTGGCCACTGTGACCAGAAACACTGTTGAATCCAAACAGCAGCAAGGAAAGTAATGATGCCAACCAACATCATTGGGCTGGATTTTCCTGTGTGCTCAAATGACCTTTTAGCACCCAAGAAAAAGACAGGTTTTCTGTAGGGCTCAGCACGTGGGGCTGCATCCATACTCCGGAGCTAAGGAGGCGCTGAGCTGTGACCGCTGGAACCCTGGGGGTGTGTGGAGCCCACCCTTTCAGCTGGACCGGGGGCACGAGTCAGTGAAAAGCAAAATAGCACTCGTCAAGCTCGTTGCTGGGAGGGGAACCCAGCAGCCGACGAGGCCAGGTAGTTCATCGCAAACTAAAACTTCGGGGCAGTTTTGCCATCCAAGAACACTGACCCTGCTTAGCCATGAGGAGATTTGGTGCCCTGTAATCCCGCACTGATCTGGATTACTTTTTTATTTAAAGAAACTGACCCCCAGCAGCCTCACTAGGTCCCTCTGGCCCTGCAAGCGAGTCCTGAGCATAAGTAAAGAAACAAAAGTTATAACTCAAAAAAAAATGGCAATGACCAATATTGGGCCTCAATTAAAAAGCCAAGGAAAATCAGAGCGCGTTGTCTTACGTAGATCTTAAAATTTTACTAGTAAATTAAGTAGTTTAACAAGTCTCATTCATTCTGTTTCTCAATTAATAAATCAAGGGTTACCAAATAATCAGCACATTTGCTAAGAAATAAGGCATTGTTGAAATTCTGGCTTCTTGTTACGAGCAGCCAGCCCTGTTTCTTTTGTTTTTGAAGAAGGAATCCACACCTCCATAATGCAAGCATTAACCAAAGACACAGGAAAACTACGTTCACATCTCTGATGTGACACAGACTTCGTGTGTGTTTCTGGGTAAGTTCCCCAGCCCCTCTGTGTTTCAAACGTACTCCGGAACTCCTCTGCCTCCCGGAGGTATCATGATGTAGGAGTAGGTGATGCCTGGATGCCTTATGAGCGAGGCCATGACACTCATACTGCATGCAGAAGTAAGTAAAACGTAAGAATATGAAGGGCACGGTAGGCGCTCAGCACCGTTGGCCGTGACTCACAGTGCAATGTCACAGGAGTCACCCAGGGTCCCCTCCCTCTGTAAATACCACTCTCATGCATTTTCCTAAACATTTTCCCATGCCCTGGCTAATTTTAGCCTCGATACTCCACGGGAAAGGTCTCTTTGGAACCCTCAGGTATTTCACGTGACTGCATAAACTCAGGCAGCGCTCACTTAACTGTCTTTATAACAGAAACAAGTCCTAAAAGACCCACTGTTAAACTTCCGGTTTAGGCTTCTTCCTAAAAATAGTCCTTGGGTTGCATGTGGGCTAGGGACGTGATTTCACACCCGCTATTCCTTCCGTGACCATGAGTGCCGCCTGGTTATAGCCCTTCCTAAATGCACTTCCTTAAGGAGACTTCTAAAAGATAAATGATGGGTGTGATGTTGCAGGTCTGAGGCTGCTTTGTCAACGAGGAAGAGGCTCTTTGCCTCCATGTGTGAGTGTGATAACCGTTGGGCAAAACACAGCCTTATTGAGGCAGGTATTGCAGGAGACGCTGCATTCCTCCCGTGCCTGGTGTACACTTGCCTCCTCGCGCTGCCAGGGTTTGCTATCACTCCTGGCTTACCAGAGCTGTAACGCAGTAGCCCCACGCCTGGAAGTTTGGAGAGCAGCTGTTCACATCCATGCCGCCCTATTATGAAAAAAAAAAAATACTGAAAATATAGTCCTCCTGATGAATGAGAATAATTCTTCCATTTTATGCCTCTGGGAGTTATAAGCTGACTGAAGTACTTTGCAGTACCAGCAAAGACAGGCTGCTGGGGCGCTGTTGGAGGGCAGTGCCTCTGAGGAGCACGAGGGCTGTGGAGATGAGATAGTTCTGAACAAAAAGATGTTTTTCTGCTCTCCTCGCTGACCTTCTGCCATGCTGTACTGTTGGGGGACGTTTACCCAGTCCTGATCGCATCTATGGTCAGAGATATTTCAGCATTAGATGGGGTCAGGGTAGCGCCGTAGTGCCTGGTTTGCTTCAGATAAAATGTGAAAGAAGCGGTGACGTTGCCGGTTACTAAAAAAAATAAAAATCTCTTGACTCTTTTTGATAGAAGTAAACACCCTTCCCCCCTGTTCCTGGCTGGAAGAGGAACTGTTAACTTTACAGCAGTGTAAGGGATGGGTTGGGGATGGTGAGCAAACCAGAACATTGCGATGTTAAAGTCGCAACAAACCCTCAATTCTTTAACAAGATGTCATCTATATGTGACAGAAGAACAAAGTCGTTATGAAGCTGGAAGCCTGTAAAGTGATGAATGATGGCTTCATTGTGTTTGGGACAATTTCAGAAATTCCTCAATATTTGCTGGAAGAGCAGTTTTTCCACTCTTCCTTAGGCTGGGAGCCAGACTGGTCTTTCCCAGAAGTGATGAAAATAGGCAGCTTCAGCTGGAACCCTCCTGACACTTTCCAGCAAAAGGACTCTTCCAATACAGCCCCACCAAACAAAAGCACGATTGTTCGCGGGCCCATAAAAAATCCTGCTTGCAGATGTCGAGTGAGCGGCTTTGAAAGAGGAAACCAAGTTTTGATAGATGCCAGTCGCTCGTCACCATCAGGCTGCCGTCCCGCTGCGGTGATTCACACGCACGGTGTGCCGAGAAAGGCCTGGAAAGCTGTGCGTGATGTGTGATTTCCTTCCTCTTCCTCTCCCAGGGCAGCAGTTCACACGTGGCCCAACTGACCTTTGGTCTCAGAAGGGGTGAGAAGCTGAAGAGCTGACAGAGGGGTGTATTCAGGAAAAGACAGCACTGGAGTCTGACATTTATTCGGTTTTCTGGGACTGCTTTTGTTTCGTGCCTCGGTTCTTTCCAAAGCAAAGCAGGGGAAACAAAAGAAATCAGAGGTGTGTCTCCAGCCCTCGGCAGAACTCTTTCATCCTCCATGCTGTTGCGTACAATGCGCACAAGCAGCTCACAGCTTACCCAGGACGCTGACGGGACAGAAAATCCCACACGGCTCATTTTCATGCTCTAAAGCTGCCAAACCCTCCCTGCTGCAGGACGCAGGTGGCTGTCGTGATGCCGAGCGGAGCTGCTGCAGGGGCTGTACCTCCGAACCCAAACCCTGCCAAACCGCTAATCCCTGCGCAAACCGCCTTCGTGGTTTTATTGCCTGCTAAAGAGCTGCTTTCTCCGCTCTGACCTCAGAGCCTCTCTACCTTTGTGCATAGCCACGGGGAGGTCACCGGGGAGCATCAGGGCCTTCTCCCAGGAGCCTGCGGAGGTGAGCGAGCACGCTTGCTTGGAGAACTGCTTCTGCAGCTGACGTCCCGGGCTCCGTCCAGAGCTGCGCTGCCTCAGATGATGGCTAAAGACAGTGGCCGTACAAGGGAACCATGGGGCCCTGCAACAACATTGCTGTTAACAGCTCTGGAGTTACTGAAAAGCCCCTGGGACAGGAGTTGGCTGCACCCTCTCGTACTCCCCCAGTCCTCCCTTCCCCACGTGCCCTCACACCGCCTGAGACGGAGATCTTTGCCCCTTCAGCCGGTCTGTACGAGAATCCCTTTGCTGTCAGTACGGCCTCACACCACCTTTGGAAGAAAGCCGCTATTATAACCATTGCAACTGCTGAAAAGTTAAGTTTTACTCCAGTGAGTAAAGCTTGCAGGAGTCAGGACTGCGGCTCCAGGACGTGGCCCCGCGGCAGATGACAGCAAGCACACCAGCTGGGGGATAGCAGGCGTTTGCTATCACCAGCGTGCGGTATTCTTGGCCGCATTTCTCTCGTTTGCGATTGCTGCGGTTACAGAGCAGGTGGCACCTTGAAGGGTGACGACGCGGAGTTCACCTTTTCTGCGGCACTCGGAGCGCGGGGACGTGCCGGGACAGTGCAGCGCCCGCAGGTTCCATCCCAGAGGCTGTTTCCATTCCCACCAGGTGAGCAATAGCGTGTGGCACCCAGCAGAGAGCACTGCAGACCCAGGAAGGGCTCTGCTCTGGGGGGAGATGAATTCTCACAAATTGATCATAACAATTTCTAACCGGATTTTTTTTTTTTTTTTTCCAAGGGGTTGGTTCTTCTCCTTCCTTCCTCTTGCCTTTTTTTTTTTTTTTTTTACTGGTAAATGAATACAGCACCAAGTGAAACCGACCCCAGCTTTTCAGAAGCTGAACAGGTCTCAGCCAAGGTCACACGTGAAAGTGAAAACTCATCAGGACACGCACAGGGTCGGAGCCGGGTGCGGGGCTGCCAGCCCCACTCAGCTGGAGTATGAGGGTCAGTATAAAATGCTTTAAAATCTTTAAAAATCTTTAAAGAGCATATGGCCTTAAAAATGACTTGATCCGGGTACCTCGGTACCTCTTGATTTTGGTGTAGAAACAGTTATCATGTTCTCAAACACTTCTCTAGAAATATAACAAAATTTTGCTTCTTTTGCTTTCAGATGAGATTCAGCTCAGTTTGTTTTGCTCTGGAAATTGAGCTTTTAGAGCATCGATACTTGATGTAAAATCACAGGTCCAGTGTTTTGAAAGAGCAGAGCAAATCAAGGCAGCAGCAAAGCTACATCTGTGGTGAATGAAGTGAAATCTCTGGCGCGATCCCCGTAGACTGACTTTGAAGAACTGTATTTACATTTGATATTTGTTCTGAGATGCGAGATAGGCATGTGCCAAAGGTACTGTCTTACCACATCAGGGACGAAAATGAAGTCCTGAGGTTGGCCACGGTTTTCCTTGGACTCCCTTTTTGTGCCTCATTTGTTTATCTATAAGAGAAGGATTATCTATAAGAGAAGGATTGTTTTCTGTTCACAGCTTTGTCTCTTATCTGTTTAACTTGGGAGGTTTTTTGGACTCGAAAGACTCGTTTAGTAAAGGCTTGGATGCTCCTGTATTGCACAAATGAAGATAATTTGAACATTTCCGTAAACATTCTGAATGCGATTATCCTTTCATTTCTCCGTATATGCTACTGACTTACAATTTGATTAAAGTATGATTTGAGATAATTGGTCACTCAAAGTACTGCTTTATTTCTGAATAATAAGGGGTTAATAACATCTGGTGTTGAAGCCAAGATCTATTATAGATTCAAAAAATAAACTAAACTAAAAAAACCCTTAACACCACATTTCTTATGAATTACTAGACAGAACTGATACTAAAAAGAGGAAACCATTCTCTACACATCACATTGCACAAAACGTCCTCCCAGCTGAATATAAGGATCTCTGTGGGGGGGAATCTGGGGGCTGGTGCTGGCTTAGCTTTTGTGGGCAAAGAACTCCATTGGAAAAGGGCAACTTAAGAAGTTCTACATCCACACAGATGGACATGTTGAATTCATTTCTTTTGGGGCCTGTTGCCAAAAGAGCTCATGATCTGGCTCCCATACCATTCTGCAGACAGTAGCAGTTTTGTTTAAATCAAGCCCTCCAGGTCTGATTATGCAGATTAGCTGCAAAGAGACCCTTCCCTGGCAATTACCAGGCTGTCTGTGCAGTGCCTGTGCCACTGCAGCAGTGAGTATTCAGCCAGGGCAGGTCGTTTTCTGCTATTTAGTGGCTCAAGTCTTTATCACAAGAGGGTGACATCAGAAGATGCAACGCTTGGCTGAATGCCGTCCTGGCAGCTCTTCACCAAACACAAACCTGTAAGCAGGTCAGTCTGCTTCCAGCCTCTCTAACGGCTCATGAGCCAGTGGACACAGTAAATAAACCTTCTGAAGCCACGCGGCCTTTGCACCTTCCCCTGGGACACCACAGTAAATGCCCACACAGTTGCCACCTCTCCAGAAACATGATTATTGTGCCAATTATGGCACAAGTACCGAGCTTTTCCCAGGCTCAGGAAAAAGTCTTGGTGGTCAGCTGGGCAGCACCACGTTTGAATTACACACAGACACACATGGATGGAGGCACTCATCCCCGCATCAGTCCATGTTATGGCACAACCAAAGTATCAAAGTTCCCTTTCTTTATTGCAAGTCTTTCTTCGCTATGAATATGGCTCATTAGGATCTGGCCATTCGTTGATCAGATTCCTGTCATGACATACTCTGTTTAGCTGGATTTTCATTCGTGATGTGTTGGAGTATAGTCAGGAGAGGGTCCTCTGGGCAGTAGATCAAACTCATCTATGATAGCACTGAGATCAGAGAAATGGCTTTAGCAAACTGCAGACCAGATTTAGTCCTGATTTATAGCAACAACAGAAAAAAATATGCCACACACCTAATTTTTGTTTGTTCTCCTGCGCGTGCTAATTGTAGCTGCTTCACTTGATCGATAGGACTAAGGCCAGCTTGGACGAGGCTTTGAGCAACTTGGTCTAGTGGGAGGCGTCCCTGCCCAGGGCCGGGGGTTGGAACTAGATGGTCTTTAAGGCCCCTTCCAACCCAAACCATTCTATGATTCTATGACTGAATGAACAACACCTTTGGAATCAGTGTCAAGAAAATCACTCGGCACATTAGAAACCTCCCCTTGGTGCCAGGTGGCCCTTAGCCCTTCTCGGATGTCTTGCCGTTTTGCAGACGTGTTGCCAAGGTCTGTAGGCATGGGGTAGTTTCGCAGCTGCCCCCGTTCCTGGAGAGGTCCTCATTTCAGAAATGCCAATGGCCTAACAAAAACCAGAACAGCTCTCTGGGCTGGGACAGCAGCAAACAGATACCTCAGTCTTGTGACATGCCACATCAGGATCAAAGTTCTTCCCAAACTAAGTCTTCCCACTACTGTTATCTGCAGTGGACCTTGAATTTTTTTTTTTCTTTCCCCTGATGCAATTAAGATGAAGCAATATTTCTTTTTAAAATCTTTCCTCTGGACGTGTTTCTTCTGCTGTGACCACGAGGAGGTAGTCAATAATTAATAGTACCATCAAAACATACCCTAATGGCTCCTGTGCAGGTGCACAGGAAGATGCGAATTTGTGAATTTACATTGCTAATAGCATGTATCAATACATTTTTTCCATATAATTTCAATTTATTTTTTCCATCCTGGTATTCATTCTGGTACAAGATGCTTTTTTGCAACTGATGTTATAAAATTTGAAAGCGGATTAAGAGGGTATTCCCAAAGAGGTGCGTGTCTTTTGGAGCAGGAGGTAACAGAAAAGAACCAGAAAAAAATCGCTTGTTCTAATAGAGCAGTAAATGACATCATATATATATAATTTTCTTTTATAATTCACCCTTAAAGGATGTGTTGCTAGTCTAGTTGCTGAATTAGTGTTTAGCCATCTATCTCTTAAACTCTGACGTTTATTGACAAAATAAAAAGGAACTCAACGCTTCTGTTGGATTGCATGGCTATTTCTCCAATTAACCTTATCTGCAGTGAACTTCTGATCTGAGTAATAAAAATGCAGTCTTAGTGAGTGATGCTTTTAAATTGAATTATATCCATCAGAGCAGCTATTTCTGCCCTTACGCTTTCAAGAGATTAAGGGTGAATTCAAGGTCGGGACCAGCTGCATGCCAAAGAGACCCTGTTTTTCTGCAGAGTGTACAAGATTTAGAAAGATTATAGATGGGAGAAAGCACAGATAAATGGCAGTTCAGATTTTAAAGGGGTGGGAAGGAAGGAAAAGCTTCCTGCGGCTGTCTTTCAGAAACAGACAGTGACAGCTTTCCTCTCCCGCTCTAAATACCCCTAAACTCCTGTTTCTGATTATCATTTCTAATATGCCTCCTTGAAAGCGCCGGTTTGTACCTTGCAGTGTGACCACAGTTCTGCACAGCATATCATAATTTACAGCAGTATAATGCACATTTATTCACGATGATGGATGGGATCCGCAGGGCACACTTGCATGACTAATACTATTCATTTCAGCGGGACTCGGGCCAGGTCTACCCATTGCCAGTGCAGCCCTCAGTCAGAGTTTCTTTCCAAAGTAACAGTTCATCAATAACTCTCCCTTTGTACTTTGCGATTTCCGAAATTTCTGAGCACCAGCAATGCAACGCTACTTTTTGCCTCAGCTCTCCTGCACTTTTTCAGCATTACACAGCTCCTATGTACCAACGGAACTCAGCGCCAGTGCCTAAACGTCATCCAAGGCTTGGTCACCTTTCTGAGTTTTTTTTTTTTAAATTGTGTATGCATTTTACCCATACCAAGTCCCTGTGATTTTTGCCACGTTGAAGATCATGCTTACAGCTTTGCCAGTTCAGAGGACAGACTGAAAAATGCATTTATTTTACATACTTTTTTAGAAAGTGCATTTGAAACCCAACATAATAATTCATTTGGGCAGTCCCAGCCCTGAATGTAAACAGCCCTTGGGTCTTTCCCAATTCAGTTTAGATTTTGAAACCACCACAGCTTTAAAATATTAGTTACTGCAGGTTTTAAATAATCCATAACGCAAAAATGCACTCCTTTACAGGAATCTCACTTCATGCGTTATAGCAACAAATCTTCTTTTGTTTTTTTTTTTTCAGAGTTCAGTTTTCGTAACTTCTTGACAGCTACTCGGGTAGCCGGAGAGCAGATCCCCTCTTCTCTCCCAGAGATCAAATGTGAAACAGGTGCCCCAGCGTTAGGACAATCACCACCTGCCCCGTATCTGCACTTACAGCGTAGACAAAGCATCTCCCGGGATGTTATCCACTCTTCCCTCGTGCCTGTGGTGGGCCGACTTTAGCAGCTTCTGCTGGAAAATGCTGACTTTGGGGACAGCTTGTGAAAGATGTTAACCCAGCTCCTGAATGACTGTTCTCCCCCAGATCTGTGCCTGCGCAGTGACATTCAGTTATGATTCGTTTTCCCCACCAAGACGCTCAGCAGCAGTTCAGGGAGGAGCCATTACAGGAGATTGCAGAGCTTTATTGAATTAAGCACTCTGTGTCCGGCTGTGGCATGAAACCCGCGTCGCTGGAAGGCAGGGCAGAGAGGAGGTGTGCTTAGGACTCATTTTGCCTTCAGTTCTGTGCATTAGACAGCAGAAATACCCCACAGCCTCACACCTACACCCGGTCTCGTGCTTCTGTCTTCCTTAGCTGCCATTAGAAAGTAACTGCCGTCCTGTGTGGAGTTTAGAAACACCAGGGAAGGCAGTTACACACGTACAAAGGGCTGCGAAGAGACGACTTCACCTGCAGGTTTTTCTACTGACAGTATCTTCTTCCCACGTACACAGAACTGGGCAGGCAGGAACTGGAGTTGGGTTTGATGCGAGTGAAAAGCCATCCTTAATGGCACAGAGGTAGGCTAAAGTTGTGTTGTCACTTAGACACCCAAAGAAGTGTGAAGTACTCTCCAATTAAATGAGAAAAAATTCTTCATCTAGTGGGGGGGAGGAGGGGGGGGGGCAAACTGAGCGCTCTTTAACGTCTGTGTAGACTCAGAAGCGAGGTTAGAGAGAGATGGGATCATGCCTTGTGCCATGGAACCCGACTAGCAACGCTAAGATAAGAGCTCCTAAATAAATTTTTTTCTCCTTGATGCAACAAAGAACTCAGCCATCTGGAGTAAAAGCGAGCACTCAGGATCCTCTGATCTCACGTTAGAAATAAATAATATCTGCCCCAGAACGTCTCTCTGGAATTCAACTAGTTATACAAGTCATAACCTTGCTGATAACTAATATTGGTATAACGACTTGACTTAAACAAAGTTACTGATTACTTATCTGAAGTTTACACTGGCTTTCTTTTTGTTCTAATATATTGATAATTAAAGCTGTTCTGAAACAGCTTATTGCAGTTGGATTTGTGTGCTGTGTCGAGTGGTGTTTATAAAAGAAAATGATCCTGCAGAAGCCAGCATCCCGCGTGAAACCCATTTACCTTTCTTAGGTGGTTCTAGTCTGAAATAATTACTTGATAAAAAGTTTCTGCCTGACACCTTTACCAGATTTCCCATGGGATCTTACATAACCTCTGTCCTTTGGGAGAATATTGTAATACGTAAGGAAAAGAGGTCATGGGATTCATCTGCCCTGTTTCTAAACTGTTCCAATGGAAGACCTCATTCAGTATTAAAAAAATAAATCACACAAAATACTTAGCAGTGTTATTCTTTCGACGTGATTCAACTAAAATGCTGCATATGAATGTGCAAAAATAATTACTATTTTCTGAGTTATTTCTGAGAGAAATAACTTCCTTCTGCCTGAAGCTCCAGTTTTCCCCAGGACTTGCTTCTCCCTGAGGCAGAGTCTCCGCCAGCCATGGCAGACCGGCTTTTGTAGGCAGAAGCTCGTCTGTCCCCGGGGCTCCCAGGGCAGGCGGGCACTGGGGACCAGTTTGCGAACTGTCCCTGCATCTTCAGGCATTCCTTCCCCCTGCGCCTCGGCTGAGGGCCAGGCAGGACGGCCCTGTGGGGACGGAGGTAGCGGGAAGCTACGTAGAACTGGATTTTCAGGTGGAAATCTGCTTCGCTGCGTGGTCTTCACACCATGAGGATCCAACCTGATCATTTCAGTGCCCACGCGGAAGAGACTTTGGCACTTAAAGCCCAGACTTTTTCGGGGCAGCAGAAGATGGGGTTTACTCTGGAAATGAGCGGAGCACTTTGTCTGAGATGCTCCTTCCCGCTTCCCCTCCGTGGTCACTCTCGGTCACAGCTGCTCGTTGAGGTCTGGGCTGTCGCAGCACCTCTCTGCCGGCGCTGCGCCGACCGGGGCTCCCCCCCGCAGAGACCGCCGGGCTCAGCGCTCGCTGGAAGGGGGCACAGGGCCTTTAGTTGTAGTACAGATTACCTTTTTTTTTTTGTCCCTTTGCCTTTTTTTACTTTCTTCTCCTCCTTGTAACAGGTTGACAGCTGTTACTGAAGAACAGCTGGGAGGGAATTGATGTCAGCCTGGGATGGGTTTAATTGCCACCAAGCCTGAGAAAACTCCTTCCCTACACCTTTAATCCTTCAGTTCCTTCCTCCCAGCCTTCTTTGGGGAAGGGGTTTCCTGGGGAATATTCTGTTCTGTGTCCTACACGAGTATGCTGCTTCTCCTCGGGTGCTTCTCCCCCTTCGGCTGGCCGCGCGCTGCTGCCCCGCGGTTCCCTGGCCTGGGACGGCTGCCACAGCTCCTCCGCCTATAAGTCATTCATGGCTTTCTTGTGTTTCTGCAAATGTTAATATCAAGTGATATGAGCAGCTTCAGTTCTCAACGTTTGTGCTGCTCAGGCATCCGGGCCTGTCAGAAAGTGCCGCTGTGCGCAAACGAAAGGGAGGATAAATATGCACCGATCAAAAATAAGCCTTTTCCTGTTAGACTCCCAGAAGAGTACTAAACATCTCTCTGCAAAGCGTAGCGGGTTATTGCCCAAAGGCCCCTGAGTCTTGTGGTGCTACAAGGAACAACAGCAGCTTTGTAACTCATCTGTCACGGCACGTCTCAACCGGGTTTAGTGTCCCCGAGTCACAATGCCACACAGCTCCTCTTTCCGTTAGTCTCAGCTGATGAGGTGCGTCTTCCCCCATGCACTACCACGGGCCTCAGGGGCAGCTTGAGATAGTCACGTAGCGACAGTCTCGAAAAATCCTCGGGGGTACCCCTCCTTCCTGCGGCTGCGAAGTGCGGACATAAGCGTCTCTAACATTTCGCATGTCTGCATCGAGCGGTTAAGCCCCAGCTAAGCTCCTTGGGATGCCGCGTCCCTCTCCCTGGTTGCCCTGCGGAGCAGCCGCTGCGCTGTGACAAGTTATTTCTCTGTCTCCGGGAGAAGCCGTGCGTCCGTCCTTATTGATGGGCTCAGGTTGGTCCACTGGTCGGAACGGGAAACTGCCGGAGCGTGTTGGGGATGAATCAGTTGTAAGCCTCAACTCGTGGTATCCCACCATAGCAGGCAGAGGCTTGTAAACGTTTTAAATGATTATAAATACCCTTACTAACGAGGTAAGCTTGTGTGCTTAGTCTAAAATTATCGTTTATGTCCTGGGAAAAAGGTTAGAACAAACAGGAGAACAGATGCAGACCGAGCTGGGAGACGCAGGCTGAGACTCCATGGAGGAGGAGGTTTCCTTTTGGGACACAGTGTTTGGAGTTGGGGAAGGGGGGGGGGCAGGGAGGCTGTTTTCTTCCTCCGCTTCCATAAATCACAGCTTTTAGTGAATGCAACCTGAGATGACCCTTCAAAAAGCCTCTCCTATAAGACTTCGTGTTTAAGTCACACTTGCGAATTCTGGGACTGGACGGGTGATATTGCATAAATGCGCACTTGGCAAACCCGGCTTTCAGCTCGGTTCGGGGAGGTGTGTAACCATGTGTGTTTCCAGCTGCCACACTCATATGGTACTTCAATGCCTTTCGAGAAAGCTCTGTAAGCATCTGTTCGGTAGCACAGACCGCATCCTAACAGCTCAGCCTTGAACGCTGTGCTGCCAAGCATGGCGAAATGAAAAGCACTAACAACTGTGTGCTGCAGACGAAGGACAGGTAAATACAAAACGGGGTCAGTAGCGGGCCAGCCTCTACCAGTGTGCCTTTTGTTTACAGAGAAAACAAACAGGATTACAATATTTCAGTTATTTTCTTGTCTGTACGTGTGGCAGCCACAAGAAGCTCCGGTTGTAGAAGACCCACACGTGTTAGGTGTGATATGAACACGGGGTGGGGAAGAACTCCAGAGACCATACAGCTTGAAAAAAAAAACCCAAACCTCTCAAAGTTGGCAACATTTATGAAAGGAAATTTATTCTGGATCATCTTAGACTCTTGATCACCCTTTCTTAATTTTCCTACAACTCTGCGCAGTGCGTACGGCAGCAGAGCCACCGCTCTTGCCTGTGTTTCAGAGGTGCTTCCGCAGGATCAGCAACCGCAAATGAGCCAAACCTGTGTTTGGAACCAGATCTGGGCCTTCCCTTCAGCTCGGGGACACCGGAGTCTGCCAACTCAGGGCTCGAGGCGTAGGCGTCCCAGAAGAGAGCCACGTATCACGGTGATGCTGAGGCTTTACTGTGCTCAGGCACAGAGGAACGGAGCAGATCAGTAAGTACTCCATGTGGTCCAACATCCTGCACCCGACAGAAACAGCTGTTGTGTGTTGCTGCATGGGATTAATAAACAGTAACAATAAACCCCCAAACCCACTCAACCTTTCTAATACCAGTGCCCGGCCGCAGAGTAAATGGCCAAACTCCTCCTCAGTGAATTAGAAATTTCCACTTTCCTCCTGCCCACTTGGACTACCTCTGTCTGTTGGTTTTGTGTCATGACCGCGCTTTCCTTTTGAAAAGAGCTTCTGACCCAGTGAGTCTCAGTTATTTATTTGTGTCTTTCTGTCTTCCTTTGCTTGTTATTTCTGCTCCTGTCAGGAAATTTTGCAAGGTGTTGCATCATCCCTTTTTCCTGTTGACTGCCTGTGCTGCCTGCCCTGGCGAGGCGGCGCTCGCCATGGCTGCACAACGCCAGCAGCGTGTCGGCGCGCCGCGGCACCAGCTTTGCCTCCAGCTCCCTCGACTCGGTTCCTGCCAACTTGGTTGACTTTCAAACCCAAAGCGCGCTTCTGTAGAGGACTGCAAAAGGGTTTGCAGCCATTAATGACGCTCACCACAGAAATACTCACCACGCAGAGCACGTTTCCAGATGGCTGCGAAGAGATCTGACCCCCGTTCTGCTCAGCCGCAGCCACACAGCACATCCACAACACGAAGGTGCTGCTTTGCTCAGTTCAGTTTTTCTCTTTATGAGCTGTTTTTGAGTGGGCCGGGCTGCTGACAGCACAACAGCAAAGCGTACCTTCAGCTACAAACCACTTCCCCCCGTCTTAACAACATTCCAGAGGCGCAGTTTATTCCCTTCACTGCAGACTGTACGCGCAATGGTAATGGCCCCAGCAAACTTCCTGCAGGTTGTTCCAAGGTTGTAGAATAATTATTTCCTTCATCGGGCAGAGCTGTTAAGTACATACTTTAAACCCACAGCTCTCTGCATCCATCTGCTTCATCTTTGCTGATACAGAAATACTGGTGACCACTTGCCTCTCGGTGTGGGGTCTGTGATGGGAAGGGCTACTGCTGCCTCGGGACGAACCTCCCAGCAGAGAGCGCAGGATGGAGCACGCAGCGCTCGAGCCCGTCTGAGTGACTCCACATTCAGAGGGAGCACGTGTTTATAAATTAGCAAGATCACTGGCAGAAAATTTCATGCTTGATTGCTCTTCTTCACTCGTATGTGCATTCAAGTTGAGATGTTCTGGGGGGTAGAGAACTCACCGGTTCTTCCTTCAGCAGGACAGTATATGAGAAGCCTTGTCTTAATGATACGTATATTTAGAACAAACAAAAAGAGGGAAGCACTTGCTTGAATTAGGGGCAATATTTTGATAGAAAATATTGTGCCAAGTGAGTGAGTCATTAAATAGCACGGCCACATGTACACTTTCTGTTTCCTTGAAAGCTGGGTTTTAATTCCTGAGGAAGGTCTGTCCCATTGGCTTTGTTCTGTAGTACTCCCTGGAAAGTGCAAAGTTGATTTATGGTGTTTGGAAACAGTGTTCGGGGAAATCTTCCTGGACAGTAGGCTTGGGTGTCTGGGCCGAGCCGTCGAGAAGGGAAGATTGCTTCCCTGCTATTGGCAAGTGTCTCTACTCTTTTGCATATGTGCAAATAAAATGTTACATTGAAAATAGACTGAAATACCACATTACTACTCTTTCCCGGAATCTGATGCTGCACAGGTGTAGCAACAGAGACAGAGCGCATCAGTCTTTTCAGGCTAAGGCCTGCTGGGCTGTCCCCAGTAAGACTTCTTGTCGTAGGCTTTTTGTACTTCACCCAAGAAAACAAGGATGTGCTCAGAAATCACATCTTTCGGTGAGACCAGGACGTTGAAGTAGACAAGTGCCTTTGCGGTTCCAAGGCATTGTAGGCTCTTAAAATGCTAATGGCATGCCTGAGAACAAAAGGATTGATTTCATTGCGTTTATTTTATATAACAGTTAAGCTGGTGGAAGCCAGGAAGGGATTTAGCATTGTCCACACAGAAAGTAGAAAAATGCATTACTCGATCAAATGGGGTTGGGTGGAACCTCCCTTCCGTTTTGGACAGGTAAGCAGGAGTTGCACATCTTCCTTCCCTGCTCACATCAGTCTACGATTTGCCACGTGGCAAGCTCGGGTTAATGCAAAGGACGTGAGTTACCAATGGCTGCAAAGCTCCATGTCGTGATCACAATTTTAACTGCACTGGACATTTATTGATGATTCAGCATCTGCCCTTGCCCAGATCGACCTTGTGCCAGCTGCTCCCCTGGGGCTCGGAGCCCGGTTACAGGAGTTACTTCTCATCACAAAGCAAAAGATTCTGCGCGGGCAGAGGATCTGCGGTGATTCCACGCAGGGACTGGGGTAGTTGGCAGTGGTGTAGTGCGGTTAATCTGTAACAAGCCATTGGCTCTGCAAGGAAAAGAATTTGGGTCTCCTGATTGCAGCTTGCAAAATCCCTACCTGCTACATGGTCTGAATTGTGTAACACTCGATACGACAAGGAAGGGGCTCACCACAACACTACTCTGGGACAGCAAGGGAGCAAGGAGCTGTGTTCAGGGTGTGCAGTTTTACAGCCTGCGGCGGCCGTGGATGTGTGTTGCAGTCAGAACTCCGTTCCCTACATTCTGCACCATGCAGGAGCAGGGGAACACTGACATCATGATTCTTCTGACCTTTGCCCATATAAAAGGTCTGAAGATCTCGCTGTAGAGTCCTGCAGTAGCAGAGTCGCACTAGAACTGCCGCATGCAGATAGTGGTTGATAAATCAGTCACCAGATGTGGTATCAGGAAACTTTTATAGAAGTTTTTAATAAAAAAATGCAACAAAAAAATATATATAATCAGGCATTTTATGCAATGCATACATTCTTTATATCTGCAGGTACAGATAAATAACAGAAGGCAAAACCAAGTATTTTGCTTATCTTTGGCCATTAACCAATAATCACCCCCGAAGAGATATTATAGGGTTAAAGAATAGTAAACTGAGTCTGTAAATTTCTCTCATTACAGACAAAGTATCAGGCAATAATACAGTAGTCAGATTTTCAGAAATGCAAGGAACTATTTCTTTAACACTGCCCAGTACTGAAATTTAACCTGGTTTGCTGCTAGAGAACTTAAGGCCTTCTTTAGGTGACGTGCAGGCACCGTTCCTGGGTTTACATTAGATATACTCCAACCCTTACCTCGATCTACCTCCCTTCACCATACATTGCTCTAAAAAGCCCAGCTGTACCTCTTCGTGAAACAAACTAGCACGAATTCTGATCTGTGGATCAGTTTCCTGAAGCCCAACCAAGGTACATACATACAGAGTCGTTAAGCTTCCTTAAGTCAGTATTTTTTCTAAATCAGTGCCCCAGAATAACAGCTATACTTTCACTTTACAGCACAGGTGCATCTGATGGCTCTACCAAAGCAATATATACATGATACACATTAAAAATCATAAAAGCAATTTTTAAAGGTACACTGATAACATGTAGCAGCTTATGTCTATATATGTACATGTTTTCACAGTTATATTTTAGAAAATTGAGAACACCAGGAATACTTCTATTGTGTTTTCTATAAATATTAAAAATTTACCTGTCAGGCATTTTGACAAAATAGTATTTAGGTTATCACTTTAAATAGCTCTTGAAAACCTGTAGAGTTTTAAGCTTAAAGGCTGTAAAGTTTGAGGATTCTTTAAAGTGTTTAGCCAGTTTCAGCAGCTGGGCCACCTACCAGTTTGATTTTTTTTTTTTTTTTTTAAATTTTGTGAAATTCAAATCTGGTAACAAAGGAACTCCACCACTTTTGATGGGATAGGCAAGTTCTTGACTTGGCTAGTGGGCATGACTCTTCGAATCGCCATGCGACATAGATGTTGGAGACTGGAAACTTGTCTTGGTGTTGCCCAGAAGTACACGCTGCCATCCTGTGTCCTACACACACACACACACACGAAAACAAAAAAAACCCCACCAGAATTATGCCACCTGAATGATTTCAACTTAGTACCAATTCCCACATACACTGCTAGTTAGGGGGAATGCACTCTGAACTTCCCGTTGCTTAGTTCTAGCTCTTCCAGGCTCGTCTACACTAGATGCCAGTTCTTCTTTTAAGCTATAGCAGCACAGTAAGCAACTGGCTGATTACCTGTGCAACAGGCCCGAGCAGATCTTCCAAGAGCTACTGAGTATACCCTGAAACAGAGTAACTGACCTTCATTATCTAATGGTCTTTTTCCAATCCACATGTTTGTGGGTCTGTCTTTTATTTATTCTCAAAGATAAGAAATGAGTTTATCAGCTTCTTGATTTTACTGTTATTCCAGGCATGTTTAAACTAATAGCACCAAAACCAAGTCAGGAGCGTCAAGTTGCAAGTCACTGTGGAAAATCTTTAGAACACTTGGCCACTGTTTTCAACCTTTTGTTACCTTAATATTTTAGGTGGAGGAAAAAACCAAGTATATACTTGCCCTGCAGCTAGAACACTGCCATCAGTAGAAAATGTACAGCAGAGCCCATTGTTCAGAGGTGCAACTTGTACAGGGTATTCTTCATCGATTCTCCAGAATCTGACCATTCTGAAAAGGGAAAAACAAAGTAGTAAGTTATCAGAGTAGACATTTAGTGCTGCCTGATATTTTCTCTGAAGCTGCACAAGAAATTAGTCTGAAGCAGAGCTCAGAGAACTTTTATAAACGTTTTAATATGGATACAAGGTGCTTCAGATTTGGCCTGAAATGCTGAGACTTCTTCATTCCTGATATATACCTTGAACTGTACTTCTTCAACCATTTTAACCCTACCAGTTAAGAGAAAAGATTGCCTTTGACAGCAGAAAGCAATAACCTGAACTACAGATTTAGACAATCTCTCGTGTCATATATGCTAGGAAATCCCAACAATGCTTATCTTAATTAAAAAAAAAAAAAAAAAAAACACAAAACCCTCCTGAAGGTAGTTTTAATACCTTGCTGTCATCTTGAGAAAGCATTCTTCGTATTCTTAAAATATAGTTCTTCCAATTATTATTTGAGTCTTAGCAGAAGTTAAACATGAGATCACAGAATACTTTTCTTTTTACTTTAGAATCTACTACTATACAAAAGACTTACCCACATTATTAACTCCATTGACATTTTTCCACTGTTTAAACCTCTGTTTTCAGCTGTAGTCACCTACGTTATTCAGGTCATCTACACTGTACACAACTATTTCTACATTCAGAATGAACATTAACATATACCAAACAACTCATCTACTTTTAGCAAGACCATCAGAAGTCATTTCTTAGTTAAAAAAAGAAGCTGACTTAGTATTTTAAAAGTTCACGGGAAGAATTAGAGGAGTCTAACAAACCTTTCCTCATACTTACTTATCATCAGCAAGGCTTGCAATATGTAGTCCATCGTGACTAAAAGATACTGATCTGACCCATCGGTCATTTGCACCTCCAGCAAATATTGGAGTAGGAGGGGGAAACAGATGCCTGGAGATAGAAAGACACTTAGCTAACAGCATAAACTTTAAGAACTATGAAGTGTTTCCTTCAGCCAGGACTAGCAAAGCTGAGGAAGAAAAAGTGGATTGAACATTTAACTATGAAATCAGGAGTGGTGACTGAACTACTGTAATTTTTGTAGCACCGAACACTTCAGCTTTGTTGAAAATGCTTAAATTAGTACATGTTAAAATATCAGTGCTTTAAATTCTTTTTCTCAGACAGAAGAATAATCTCCACTGCTCTGCAACTTTAGGATTTCCATTAGCTGCTGCTAAGATTCTTCCCAAGTCTAATTACCAGTTAAATACATAAACCCATTAATTTTCAGTAGTCACCTTCACTATAGGAGAAAGTTTCTAGATTTGACTACTTTACTTACCCAAATTCCATAAGAATAACTCCAAGATGTGGATCCCAGACATAGACTCGAGTATCATAAGATGCAGTAGCCAGTAAAGCTCCATCAGGAGAAAACTCACAAGCTACAACATCATTGTGATGTCCTTCAAGTTTCCGTATCATGGAGTATTTATCCATGTCCCAGAGAAAAACCTGCAATTAAATAAGCTAATGTTATAGCTCTGCTCGGAGATGCAATAAAGCATTTACTTTTTTTTTTTTTAAGTATAGCTGCTAGTCTTATTTAAGATTATATTAAAATCAGGCATTATGAATTACTACAATTAAGAAATATGCTCAGTGTCATACTCAGATTAAAATCAAGGTTTTTTAAAAAATAATGAAAGCAGACATGCAAGTTCTAACTCAAGTTTGTTAAATGTTATTAACAAAATAAGCCAAAATATAAGATAAAGGCAACACAATTTAACCATGTAGCTTACTGAAATTCATGTATTACAAGACTATTTTATTAAAATATGCAGAAATAAATAGGGTTAAACTCTACAGTCCCCTCTTTTCAGTAACTACCAAAATTTTAAGAAATATACAGACAGAAAATGTAAGGTTAACATATTGTTACTCCAGTGGCATCCCTTTGAGTTTAAGATCACTTGTTTACAATTGGCTTGGATCACCAACGTCAGCCTAGGAAGAGAAACAGATACTGCAAGCAAAAAGAATTTTCACAGCCAAAAGTTATGTCTTTGGCAAAACAATAGGGAAGTCTAACCACATTATTAGAAAGAATTTATGCATTTTATATCAAGTCAACAGTAAAAAAGACATTAATATTACAATTTACCAGGCTAATTGCATATTGTATTATAAAAATTGATAAAAGATTATAATATTCTGGGATTTTACATGCAGTTGTACATTATATATAATCAAAATAACGACTGTGCAGAATTACTTAATAGGAACGATCTATGTAGTGCAGTGTAATTTTACAGTAAAGGTAAGTCTTTAGCATAAGATGTTATGTCCCTAAAAGAGCTCATTAGAGTCCTTGTTTTTTCCCCGACTCGGTTTTACTGCACAGATTAAATACTGACATCTTGGATAAGTTTATATGTTTGACCAAAGCAAACATAGCCTTAGTGCCTCACATACTTCCTAAAACTGAACCATTGTACAATCAGTTATAAACATGTTGACCAATTTCTCTAAGGAGACCCCAACATTCCATAAAACTGGAAACTAAGTTTTAGGAGTCAGTGTGTTTCACTGCTGTGAAAATTATTAAAAAAAAAAAAAAAAAAGAAAGAAAGAAAGCAGAAAGTGGACATCAACCAGCACCTGCGTACGTACAGTACACCTTGCAGTCGAATGCAAGGTTACTTCGTCCTATGGTAAAGTTCGCCCCCAGCCTGGTAGCCAGAGATGCCACTCTTTCTGCCCAGCTAACACCATTGTGCTCCTGTGAGTGGTGCCAGCTTAACCTCAATCACACCAATATTGCTGCCACCACCTGTGACAGGGAAAGCAAGAAGCTTATGGAAAACACACAGCCTAAAGATATCAATGTATACATCCACATCTGCTCTATTTAAAGAAAAAACAAAACCTCGACCTCAACTATTCTCTACCAAATCTGCACTGATAATTTAAAGTATTAAATGCATTTGAACAGTTATCCATATGAAGTGGAATTCAATGACTGAATTGTGCTTTTTACTCAGCATCACTAGGCTTCAGTAAGCTACCTACAAAGCCCCTGTAACCGGACTGAATTCCCCTTTCAGTTTTATCCTAATTCTTCAGTGCCAAGAAAAGCAGCTTATGGCGTATGTGCTCTACCTGCACTGCTTTCAGTTCTCTAGTAGGGCATTAGAATACGGATGAAAACAAAACCAGTATGCTGTTCTTCGTTCTAGATCTTTTAGACACGAGTGCCATTTGTATTGGAAAACATGCAGAAACAGTTTTGTTCAGCGGGAGATACCATGACTGGCTCAGACTTTGAAAAGTCCTTTTCATTGAGCAAGAAATAGAAAGGATAAAATCAACAGCAAAATAGTTTTATGCATTAATCTAGGTATCTTTTAATACCGGAAGCTTTAGTCTTCTTTGGTTTTATACTACGAACACGTGCAGATGTGTAGAACTGTTTCTCAAAGAATGCTTACAGTTTCTTCAACTAAAAGCAGTGCAAGCTCAATTCATAAATCAGTGTCTCAATGCACCATTTGCTAGTTTTATTTCATGCACTTTTACATCATCATAAAACATTAGAAGTTCATGACACCGAGCACAAGCTTAATGTTACTTAGATTTAAAATGATTATGCACACAATTCAGTAGACTTAATGAACAAGAAACTCTGACACATACTGCTTTACTAGCTCCAACAGAACAGAGAATAGAAGAGTCTGGAGAGAATGCACAACCATACACCCAGTTTTGATGTCCTCTCAACACTTTCATCATATTTCCTAAAAAGAAAGACATTGCTGTAAGAATATTACAAATTCAAATTGAAAAGCTTTTCCAAATTAGTTCTTCCTTTATAAAATTTTATACTGTTTTTCCAAACAACAGCTTGCAGAGTCATTCTACACAGGCTGTCATGCAGCCTCTAAATACTGTGTCCCTATTCAAAAAGGGTCCCTTCATGCACTCTCTTAACTTAATCCATACCAGCTTATACCTTTAGGGTACATATAGACAAAGAATTTCAAGAGAGCATACACAGCGAGTGACTCATAGAACAAAATTAATTTTTTAAGAAATGCTGGCCTGAGTTTATAGCAATAAAAGAAGAGAGTACATGCATATTTCTCCTATGTGTTACAGCAGATAAACTTAAAATGCATACCGTCATCTTTCAGGTCCCACACTCTCAGTGTTTTGTCTCTGGATGCTGACACTAAAATCAGACTGCCATCTGGGGCAAAAGTTAAATCTCTAACGACTTCAGTATGGTCCATCAGGTTAAGGAGGAGTTTTCCTGTTACATGAAAACACCACAATTTAAAATGAAGGACTCTAGTTTCATTCACATCAAATGCTTTATGGATACAAATACAAAGTCACAACACATAAAGCCAAATTTTCTTTGTAGAAATTCTCCCAGCAGCAAGAACCGTGGATATCCTTTCAGACTCATCTGTATCGAGAGGCAATTTACTGAAAAGCTTGTAAATCTACACACTAAAACCATATGCCTCAGAAGTAAGGCAAGACTTGTCTTTTGATAAGACATCTCTGTTCTAAGCTCAAATTTACAAGATAACAACAAATTACTTAATAGTCATTAGTTTCATTGTTTTAAAGATGAGACCTAGCAGCTGTGCTACCAACTAAATTGAGATTCCTTCATTTCAGATTCAATCTCTTATCTTCTGAAGAATTATTTACTTAAAAAAAAAAAAATAAAAGGTCATCATCAACACAATCCTTTCTCATACTCAAGAACAGAGAGCAACTTCATGTTTTGAAAGTATCCTTTGAAAGTATTTTAAAACTACAATCCAGTGGAACATTTTACAGTAAACAACCAATATGCACAAAGTCAATCACATACTTAACAATTTTGCAGCAACAAGGCTTCACCCTTCATCACTTGCATCTCAAAGCAAGACCTGAGTCTGTTCCTTCCTCTAGCAGCATTTGAACATTTCTAGTGGCAGGAGTTCATGTTTTTTTTAGGTTACTTAATTTGTATCCAAGGTCCAGTTCCCAATTGAAATTCTGTAAGCAATTCATTCTGTGTATTAAAAATGTTACTACTGCATAAAGTGACGATGAAGTGCCAACTCCCTCTCACATACTCTACCTGTATATACATCCCATATCTTGATGCGCCCATTGTTCAAGCCTGTTGCAAGTAGAAGCTGGTCTTGCCCAAATTTGAAACGGTGCCATTCTATATTGACACAGCGGCTCTGCTTCTCAGGCACTGAAGACCCAAAAGCAAGGCTCCAGACAATATCGCCACAGTCTATTATATGTTCACAAGGCTTATTTTTCTGACCACTGTCGCTATTCTGCCTCGTAAGTCTTGTACTGACAGAGTTTGCAACATTCTTTGTGCCATGCAACAAGCTGCAAAACAAACAGAAAACACAAGAAAACAGCATAAGGTATCTTGAAAAATAAATAGAACAAAAGGTCTTTAAGATGTGATGAAATCTGTAAGTTGCCATAACATACATTTTGGAGGCCTATAATGATGCATTTTTGTTTTCAAATTATAAAAGCAGCTTTTTCTTATAACTGTCAAAAGTTATTAACACCTGGAAACTTCTCACACAATATAATACTAATACTTTTGTACACATTTTTACCTCTGTAGAGAGCAATATATTAACTTAACCCACGGTGAAAAACAACATTTTTAAAGCATTTAGAGAAAAATGAGGTACAAAATTCCTAAGACTTTCTGCTAAATAAGCAAGAAGTTCCCTGCAATTCACTTACACATGTTAAATGCTGGGAAGAGACACTAAGGCCAGCATAGGAAAACCAATTAACCCACGACCAGAAAGAGGGGGGGGGGGGGGGGAAAGGGGGGGGGAGGGGAGAAGGCAGGATTTGCTGAGAGGAGAAATGTAGCCAGCTACAAAAATGCAGCTGCTGGTTACTTAACTTCATTAAAATGCAACCTGGAAATGAAAATAAAGTGTGTCTTTTGGAACTTAATTTGAATTCTAGTAAGAACAATAAGGAAAGAGGTTTGCCTTTAAGTACATTCATAAAAGGTAAAACCAAATAGTTCTCCGATAGGAAATTTAAAAGTCCAGATCTACCAAGTCTTTAAATTTCCTTTTCATTCTAACTTCCTCTTATTTTTAGACCATCTGAATCAATCAATAAATCACTCCTCTGTAGCCTTTGTGAGGTTGCAATACAGTTGTTTCTCTCGCTGGCCACAGAAGAAGATACAAAGCAGTAGCTGTTACTTTAAAGAATTCGTTTTTCCCAAAGACTTTAAAGTCTTTTAAAAAACCCAATATGTGCGTTTTAATCTATTCAAAGTTATCTCCTGTTTTGACATTTTAAAGGTTTTGAGGTGAATTAAAAGCCATACGGTTTTGTCTTACAAGTTATGAAGGCACTGAGACCAGGGGACCAGCTTCACTATGCGGTGTCCTTGTGACCAAGCAAAGTACGATCCATCGGGAGCAAACGCCACAGTCCAGTTTTCACGTCCACACTTCTTGTCAAAAGGAGAAGTTGGGGCTAAGAGTTCTCCTACAGTGCGCGATCGTGCTAAAAAGAAAACAAAGAGGAAATTCCATTTAAAAAAAAAAAAAAAAGATAGCATATTCTAAAAGGTTACAAGGGAACCAGGCAATAAGTTAATTATTTTGCTTTTATTTCATAGCAGTCAAAGTAATCGGGGAAGGGGTCTTTCGTCACTGCAAAACCAATCAAGAGAGGAAGCCTCAGCTGCAAAAGGGATTGAAACAGCTTAGTGTAAAACGTCCCGGCTGTCACGTAAGCAATATCACATCTTGGTATCAGAAGCAGACCTCAAATAAATTAAAAATTTACTGAAACCAGCTATTACTTCAATTATTCTAACTATAGCTCTAGAGATAGAACTACGCTCCAACTTGACCTAACACTGCAGAGTTCAGCAAATAAGATACCCAGTAATTAATTTTATATTTTCTTTTACCCTCAAAGAAAAGACGTGAGCACGCTTGCCCGCCCTCCTTTAGCAAAAAAAAAGATCAATCAATCAGCAAAACCACAGGCACCAGTCAGCAGCCCCGCGCCATGGCGGCGGCCCCTATGCCCTGCTCCCGCTCCACCGCCCCGGCCGCGGCCGCCGGCCCTGAAGGACCCGCGGGCGGGACAGCGGCACCTCCACCGCCCCGGCGGGGCCGGCGCCGAACCAGCCCCGCTCCCGGCGCCGCCGGACCCCGCCACGGACGGCGTTGCCCGCTCCCGCCCTCCCGAAGGGCCCGGCCGCCCCAGGCCCCGGCCGCGCCGGCCCCGCTCCCCCGGCCGCGCCCGCCCCTCACCGATGAGCTTCTCGTTAACACTCAGGGGAAAGCTGGCCATCTACGGGGCCGCCCTTCGGACCGGCTCGGGACCTGCAACGGAGCGAGAGCGACCGCCGCTCGCCGGAGACGCAGGGACTGGGACAAAATGGCGGCGGCGGCGCGGGGTGTAGCGCGGGGCGGGCGGGGGACGCGCCCGCCCTCCCTCGCTCCTCCCGCCGGCTGGCGGGGCCTCGGGCCGGAGGGGGGGGCGGCGCCTGCCCGGGGAGTCCCTCGTCGCACCTTACCCTTCCTCCAGCATGCCCTGCTGCGCCGTAGACCATAATTCCATTTCTACTCTTCGGCCGTGCTGGTGGTCTCGGTTTTGCCCCTTCACTGCGTTGCAGAGTGCTGGCTCGGTGACCCCAGACCTCGGTACCCCCGGAGCCTTGGTGTCCCCCGGGCCTTGGTACCCCCAGGACTCGGTGTCCCTCGGGGCCTTGGTATCCCCCGGGCCTCGGTACCCCTGGGGCCTCGGTGTCCCCCGGGCCTCGGTACCCCCAGGACTCAGTGTCCCTCGGGGCCTTGGTGTCCCCTGGGCCTCGGTACCCCCGGGGCCTCGGTACCCCTGGGGCCTAAGGACCCTCGGTGTCCCCGGGGCCTCAGGACGCTCGGTGCATCAGTGCCCCCGGGCCTTGTCCTTCCTGCCTGCTCTGGCCGGGCACCTCTTGGCTTGCCCCATCGCTGCAGCTCTCCCGGCCCTGTGGAGCTTGGCCCCATCCGCCCCGCAAAACGCAGCATTGTGTTCCCTGGAGATGGTCAAAGCACACGGTTTGAGAGGAATACAGCCTTTGCTGCAAAACAGCCTCTGGGACATATTAAAATACACCCTGTTCCTTTTGCGTCTGGGGGGAAAAACGGTTCTCGGCAACGCGGTAGCAAGACTTGGGCTGCAGTGCCGTCCTGGCGGGGTCTGCAGTTACAGCCCGTTTCAGCGACATCTTCCAATCCCAGCTATGCCAAAAGCTGAGTCATGTTTTAACTATACTAAGGGATTAAATCTGTAGTAACCTGTCTACCTCAAAACATGAGGGTTCACAGTGCAGAGAAGAACCATAGTGACCCCCTCAATATTGCAATTAAAAGACTTTTTATATCCACTGTTGTGGGGATGTGAGGTTGTGTTGATAAACTGCCGAGTCCTCAAATGGGATAAGAAATGTTCTTTGCATTGCTTAAAGGCCCACCCAGCAGCAGTTAACGTTCCTGCCCCAGTGAGGTAGATAGAGATTGTCTCCAGTATCTTTTAAGACAGGTTGTGACATCCTTGATGTCTGTTTGACCGTGGAACTACGAGGCAACACGTAAACCAAAAAATATGCAAAAGCCGATGCGACTGTGTTGTGGAATGTGTGTAGGACAGTGATGTGTGCACTTGATTTCATCTTCCCTAACTGGGGGCTGGAAAACCCTTGGGAGTTTCCTACTCTTTGATGTTTCTTTCTAAACGTGTACAGTTCAGCATCCAAATCCAGCAAGATCTGGTTTATGATAAAATTTTGAATTTACAGTTAAAATTAATGGAGTTGTCCATAAACAACTTTGAGAGAGACCCTGAGGCCACCTCATTCCCTGCGTGATTTTCCATCCACGTCTGTGTATTGCCCTATAACCTTCTCTTCCTTTTCCTCTTTCTTTCTCCTTTTGCATTTTGCATTACCTAGGTTCTCCCCCTCTTCTAGGCTTCCTTGCTCTCTCTTTGGACTTCAGAAAAGCACATAGCAGGATAATTAACTATGATTGCATTCCAAAGTAGCGACCTGGCTGGTTGATGCACTGAAATGGCTGTATGGATGAGCTATTCCGCTGTAGCAACATCCAGAAATTACCCCTATGTAAGCAAGGCCAGCAAAGCATTTTTTGAGATCATGTAGTGAGACAATGTCAAAGAAAGGAGCAGGAAGAATTTTTGAACATTTTTGATGGTCCAAACACTAGCGTGGATTAACACTGGTTTGTATAAACTCTCTTAGCACATCATAGCACTAATTTGACACGGTACTTTTTAGCAGCATAATCCTGTTCCTGTTCTATCAGTCTTCTGCTGCCTGCAGATGGAAAAGCCCTGAGCAGCTATCTTCACCCAGTCCCTCACCCCCTTTTTATAACAAGGCAGATTTGTAGCCAGTGAATATTGTGAATTCCTGGTTTGGAGTTACTCATAAGCTGTGAATGTTTGAACCAGGCCGCCTCACAGCTGAGATGACTCACTTTGAAAGATTTCTCGAGGGTCTGAGCCTCACGTACAGCCAGAATAAGGCTGGGTTCTGTTTGCTTACCTTGGGGGGCTGTTACAGCCAGGGAAAGATAGCAGTTGAGTTATGCAGCTTTGTAGGAGTGTCACCATGTCGCTGACTTCTTTGCTAGTTTTTTGTTTGTTTTTTTTTTAAGAAGCAAAGCATTTGGCAATTTATTATTTCTTTAAGTCTCTGTATTTCTGCAAGTACTGCTCCAACAGTTGTTTCTTCCTCAGTGTGCTTTCCGCTTATTAATGTAATAGATTTGAGGGCCAGAAGAGATGATTAGCTCATTTAGTCTGGTCTTTGTATAACAGGGGAATATAATTTAATCTAATTTAATGCCCCTTCAAACAGTGAGGATTTCTAGCAGTTATCCTGTTGTTCAGCCTTTACAACACTGGAGTCCAAATGCCAGTCTTTGAACTTCCCAGTCCACGTTTTGTGTGTTGTGGACACCAAGGAAAATTATGATATGTAAATTCCCAGGTTTTTGCAAGCTTATTAGAAATTGTTTGGTGTCACAGGCTGTCCTGGAGACATTACCTGCACCTTCTATTTTCATGCCTGGCTGGAAGGGCCGTTGCCTCGTGTCTGAAGCCGGAGTAGGAGAGGGGGAAAGCTGGGTGCTGTCTGCAAGCCGCCGACTCAACCATCCTGGTCAGTAAAATGTATCTTTCTAAAACTCAGTCAAAATGTGAGGAGATGAAGAATCCACACTTTCCTTTCTCGGCACCCTTGTCACATTTATTTTCCTTGTAAGTGAACCAAACTGGATGATTTTTTGGATGCTTTTTACTGTGCTGTGCTGCTGAGGCATAGCTGTGGAATCAAGGGTGGCACCAGGCTGCATACCCCACACAGTCACATGCCGCGAGGGCCTGCAGGGCTGCGCGAATGACTCAAGGCTGATTTATGTGTTTTCCATTATCTTCCTTTATGGATGCAGCTGCCAAGTCTGCACAGTGCTGTTCAGCTGGGAAGCTAATAAACTCGGTGCCATCTTTCTCCGTCAAGACTTTACACACTGCAATAAGCTTTCACAGATGAAAGGACTTCTGTTGTCTGCCTGTCTTGGAAATGCTTTCCAAGATCCAGGTTACAGAGCTGTTCCCCAGGCTGCTGAGGCACCAGGTTCTGCTTATTTCACATTCTTGTATCCTGACATGGTGAATCTAGTTGTACTCATTTCATTTGCTTTTTCTTCTCTGATTTTTTTTAACGGATTTGTGATTGTATGTTTCTTAATCAGCTTTGTTGAAGTCTTTTTGACTCAGTCCTTCACTAGTCTGGACTAGGAAGGCCACCTGAAATCATTGTGTATCCCAAATAAGGGACCGTGCTGCTTTTATAGAAATTGGTTTTGGTGCTGTTTTCTCTTTGTATCCCTTCGTAACATCATCTGGGGTTCGTAAAATGAGCCTAGGCGTTTGCCTCACACGTTTCCTGTCTTCTGGCTACTTGCAAGACTCTCGGCAGTGTGCTTGCTGCGCTTCATTTCCATGGCTATGGCTTCCTGCTGGAAGGCTTCCACCACTGAAAGGCTGTTCGTTACGGTTTCTAGCACAGATCAGCAGTGAATTTAGATCACAGTTTCTGTCCGCGTCCTGCTCATTGTGCAGTTCCCCATTGAGCTTGCGCAAGCCATCCCAACGAGGTTATTCTCTTCAGGGACCACCGAGGCTATTGGTTTCTGTTAGTTGTGGCTGTTTGGGTTGTACAGACAGACCTCTGGAAGTCAGACCAGCACAGTAAGTGTAAAATACATAGCAAAGTACTATAAAAGTCCACGGTGCCTTTTCAGGCCCACAGGTTATGACCTCCCTCTTCACAGCTGTCATTCACAGATGATAGGTAAGGTAGCAATTAAGGCCAGTCACGCTAAGAGCAAGGTAGCAAGGTAGATCTGTGCCATAGTGCGTGCATCTCGGTGGTCTGGCTATCATTAAAAATTACGCTATTTATAGTCTACACTGTTAATAATTCACAAGCTCCTGTTTGTTTTGAGTAGCCTCCTTGGGATGGAGAAAGTTCAGCATGAGTCTGTGGAGGCAAAAGAGAAGGTGAAAGGAAAAAGCAGAATGGAAGAAAGAAAGAGAGGGCAAAAAAAAGAGAGGTTGAAGAGAAAAAGGGACTGCAGTGAAGAGAATGGTGAGCAGCAGGGAAGTTGTGTTGGCCAGAGAGAAGAAAATTCCGTCAGAGTCCAAAAATGGATTAGCTGCTGTTATTGCCACAGTGCACACTGGAAAACTCAGCACCGGCTGACCGATGATTCCGGGGGCCCGTGGAGGCAGGGAAAGCTTGAACCTCTCCCTTGAGGGGGTGAGTAGGTAAAACCCACTACAGATATCACTGGCGACTGCATCTGCCAACTGCAACATTGACGGAAGGGTCACCCTGTAGTTCCAGACCTACACTGGGAGACCTGCAGTCTATCCTACATGGCTTTCCGTTTGGCCTTTCTTGCAGCAATTGTCACTGCCAGGTCCCATCTCTGTCCCCAGCAGAGTTCAGGAGCTCGGACTGTAACGAGCCCTTACGTGGCTGTGAGAGGAAGGTGCCTTGTGCTCAGCATGTGCAGGCCTTAGTGGTAATCTTCCTTAAGAGGAAAAATTTAAAGAAGGATGGATTATTGACTTGTGAGAGAACGTAACAAGGTTCCGACTCTAACAAAAAGATATTTTCAAAAGCACTGAGAGTTGTGTGCTCAGCGCTTACTGAATTACTATGGGAATTGGGTGAAAAAAAATCCTTTTTCTCTTTGAAAAGCTTTAGGCCAAAATAGTGGGTCAATGAACTTTCCAAGCACTTATCAAATAGCGCTAAGGTTCAGCAGAAGGTGACGGTGGTCCAAGCGACAGCCCCATAAAATGAAGGGTTAAAAAAACTTGACATATGAAGAAAGCGACACCCCAGCCCTGCAAGAAAGTGTTCGGAGTGTATGAGACCTTGTGTACGAGGCTTTGCAATTTCATATACTGAAAGTATTTTTTTTTAAACACTTAAGGAGTCTTTGCCCCTCTCAGTCTCTCCCTGCCACCCTTACTATGGTGTATTCCTTGCTGTGAAACGCTGCTGTGATTGGCACAGTTTCAGCTGTTACTTCATTTCATGTACGTGTTGTTATTTGCCTGGTGACCACAAGTAATATTGGCATAGTTCAGCAGCTTCGTATGGGACTTCTGGCCCTGAAGAGTTTGCAGTCTAAATAGACAAGACAAACAACGGTTGGGAGGGGAAGCAGGGAGATGGGGCCACTTTCTCAGGGTCATCATGAGCCAAATCTTCTGGTTTTCCCACAGGCACCTCATGGATTAGACGAGACTGCCTCCCTTATTGGAATTCGGAGCTGTCATTTCTCTGTCCCCTTCTCCCCCATTGCTCTGTAGCTTATTCACTATTACTTATTGTGAAAACTAGAAATAGTTTTCTGTAGATGGTCATAAATTGATGCATGTCTGGTACCTAAGGGGTTAATCTGTAAAGGTCCGCTAAGAGAGTATGCTGTGGAAAAGTTGCACAGATGGAATATCAGAGATAGACTACAGTCATTTTTTCTCTGCATTCTTTTGGTCTCTTTGGGATTTTATAATTTTTGGACCACATCTTTGAGTATAATAAATAGAGCAGATGCCTTAGTATGTGTGGTGAATTCAGCGCTTTTGTGATGAGTAGTTGCACTAGAATAAGGGAGACAGAGGTTTGGGTTTGTTCCTTTTAGGCTCAAAACCATTCGTTCTTTGTAAGCTAGCCGTGGGTACCTCCTAAGGCAGCTGCTTTCAGAAACATCTGCGCTAAATTTACCCACTGAAGTTACAAGAGCTGTTATCTCAGAGAGCTGAAGGTCATGCTGAGAGTTTTGAACTTGAACCGTCCTAAACAAGGAGAGTAGGAAAGGGTCCCGGCGTTACAGAGAAGGCAAGGCAGCCTCCCTTGAGTTCGCTGTATCCTCACCCTAATATACATCGGCATAATCTCAACTGTCACTGACCTTTCACTTCTTTAAAAAAGCCTTTCTAAAACATACTCGTTTTATGTGTCCCTCTTCAGCCGGTGTTTTCTCTGAACGCAGCTGCGATAACTTGAGTTTGTTTGCAGGCGTTCAGGCTCCTCGCAGGGGGAGCGGGGTGCCTGGCGGGCGGCGGTGCGCAGTCCGCAGAGTTTCCCTGGGATTTGAAATGACATTCTCTGCCGCTGTGCGGTGAAAAATGTTACTGAGCTGTATTTTGTATTCCTTTGGCTTCAATTCCCTCACTCTGCTCTGTAATTATATCTGATTATTTACAATGGTGCACAACACCAATCTCTCATTATAAACGGGGTCAAAAACATTCTAATTGGTTCATTAAAATCAGAGAGGATACATGGCCTCGTAGCCAAAGCATGGCATGTAGAATCAGAAGCGCTAGCTTCTCTTCTTATCTTTGCTACCTGCTTCCCAGGTGAATTTGGTTATATTATTAAGCCCAGACTTAAACCAAACGTAAATACAACCAACTCAGTTCAGGAGTGGTAACAGAGCGCTCTGAGACAGAGACGCTAAGTCTTATGAGAACTCCAAAATACTACAATTGAATACCGAATTATTTTGTGGATCAATTTCTTTCGTACGCTGTAGATTTAGAAGCCTCCTACATCCAATCAAAATGTGCCATGAGGGAATAATATAAATGAAGACAGAGGTGTTAAACAACAGAAAATCAGGCCTGGTGACATCCTGGTACTCATGCAGGGCAAGGACGGGGACAGTGCCCTTCAGCAATCACTATGTGCCATTTGACTGAACGCAGAGACACTCCTCAACACAAATTCCTGCCAATGCAAAGGTCCGGTCCTGGCCTGGTTCCTGCGGAATTCACATAAAAGAGATTCAAAGCTTCAGCATAGGCCTCTTCTCTCCTGCCATCTCCTCCCACCGCACAGCAGCCCAGGCAGGCAGCCCAGAAGCTGTTTGAGACGATGCCTCTCGGCCCCATTGCCTTTGCTGGCACAGCTGCAGCCCCCCGGCAGACGCGGCGCAGCTCTCGTTTGGCTGCTGAGAGCTCTGCTTCAGTCCCCTCCATTTTTTGTTTGGTTTGCAAACCTGCTCCCCCTTCCTTGCCCAAGGTGCAAGATTCCTAATTTGACTTTCACCTTCAGGGCACCAGGGTCTGGCCGGCAGCGCTGGCCCAACAGCTCTCAGCTCAGCAGTGCTGTCAGGTGACAGAGCCACTTTGTGAGAGCATTCATTTCATGTCTCTACGGAGGAGGAGGATATATCCAGCTGATGTTCTGGTCTGCAACAAGCTCCATCTGCCAGATTCAACATAACCTTTCTTGGACTGCTCATTCTTCTGTCCTCCTGCTCGTTCCTCACTCCTGATAAGTACGGCGCAGTCAAAGATTCCAGACAGAGCCGGCTGGAGGGGAGAATCACAGAATCATAGAAGAAGAGAGAAGCCTGGGCAGAGGCAACTCGGGCGCTGGGGAAGCGGAGCGTGTCCCTGCAGCCCTCTCTTCAGCGCTGGCTTGTGCTTGGGGCCGGCCCTGAGGCAGAGACTGTTCTCCTCCGGGTCCCTCAGCAGCGAGCGTTGTCCTCAAGGGAAAGCACCCGGGAGCGTTCGGTACATACAGCTCTAAGAGCTGAGTGTTCCCGCGGGTGACAAGCTGCGCCTTTCAAAGCAGGAGTGCTGCCTCTGCAAGGGCTAAGGGGATGTGTGCTCTCTTCTGCCTGATGCCATCGTGCGTTAGCCGAAAAGGGACGGGATTGGGAAGCTGATGTGAGACCAGAGGAATGTCAAAGCAGTCATGTAACAAGTCAGAATGCGGGCTGTGTCCTGGCCAGCTCGGAGTGTAACAGATAACAAGACAGCAGGGAATATTCTGAATCGTTCCAACCCCATACGCTTTTGTGTAAAGATGAAATAGCCTTCCTTTTTCTTTTTTTTTTTTCTTAAATATCTGATCCAAGGCAGAAACGTCCAGTGATTTATGCTAAGGTAGGATGTAGTCAGTAACAAACTTCTAAACATGTTTACAATAGGAAGAATATTTTTTGCTTTTTAGGAAATCTGTGTTTTGGCATTGGACTGGCAGGATGACACAAACAGAGGGAAAATCAATTGCCTGAAGGGTGTCATTGTAAATTTCAATAAATTGTTTGTAAATTCAATTTATAGAAAAGCAAGTTGAGTTAAACAGGAAAAATTGAAGGGTTAAACTGCATACATTCTGTAAAGCAGATCAATAAAATAAGAACAGAAAAAGTCAGCCTGTTGGGGCATTACATGGTTGCGGCTGACAGCTTCTGCCTGGAAACAGAGAAGGCTGCATTCCTGCTGCGGCTGAGTTGGGAAAGACCAGGTTGCTTATAGATAAAGAGTGTTTGCTTACGGGTCAGAGATGGGCCTGAGCTGATGTGGGACTGAGCTTGAAAATATTTGGGTGGTTGGTGTCCAGGCCTGTTGCTACAGGGAACCTATGCACAGGGCTACAGCAAAGATGAAGAATTTGAGAGAAATTTTGGTTCTTTGAAGCTGGACGTTGGACAAAATAATTTCTTAAGATCTCTTCTTGTCCCCATTTTTGACAGGTTGTTAAAATGTTGGAAACAGGTATAAGAGCGAGGGGAGAAAATGGGAACTTGCTTATTGGCAATGCAGCCTTTGGCGTTACACTGAGAATGTGCGCCTGTGTTTGCCCGGCGACTATAGGGTAAGAGTGGTGTAAAGGAGTCTTAAAGTAAATACTAGAATACGAACTTGAATAAATAGTAGTGCAAAGACAGATATTAAGGCAAACAAAAGTAAGGCTCTAACCCCAAATTTGTTCTTAGGAAACCTGTATACCTCCCATTGCTTTTGGGAAAATTCCCGCAAACGCATCTGCAGCTCAGGGGGCAGAACTTCTCCAGGCAGAAATATTCAGACTAAAATACAGGTGGGGTTACTAAAGGTAACTAGTGACATTTGAGTAAAAGTGAGTATATTGGTGATATTGGTTATAGCACGGGCTCAGAACTCACATTACTGATAGACACTTACAATCTTGAAGCGAAGCATGGCAGGGGAAGAAGAAGGAAAAACAGGTTAGGGAAACAGGAATTGGTTGAGATTAGAAAAACAAGATTTTGTATGAAACCTGGCAATGATTTGGGAGAGTTTATTACCAGACATGACCCCGGTATATTACTGTAACTTTTTTGCAAGAGATTGTTACTCATTTTCACAGTAGCAGGAATGGCCAACAGTGCAATCTCTTGGTGTCTTTGCAGTCTGAAGAGAAAAACATAAGGAGAGGTATATTGAAGAACTGGGGCAATGTTTAAAAGCTCAAGAAAAAGGAAGGCTAGAGATATAAGCAGCAAAGATTTCAAGCAAATGAGCAAAGGTCCATGAATAACCAGCAGTAGAAACAGCGTTTAGAAAAGCTTTATTTAGTTCCTTTCATAGGAATGGGTTAACAGAGCTTCCTTCTCACAGTACGTTTTTTATCCTTTCTTGCAAACATTGCATTCTGCAGGCTGCCGAAGGAGCTCTTGGCCGGGAAAAGTCGGCCTGTGGTCATACCACTCCTAAAGACACGTAGTAACGTACAGAAAAGCTAGCCGTGTTGAGCCTTCCAGTAACGTCACCTTCTTCAGTTCTGCCTTCCCCACCAGATTTCGGTTCGCTTTATCCAAATTTCTGTATTGTGGCAGTTGAGCGGTGTCGTTTGGCAGCTGAGTTGGATCCGTGCAAATCCGAGCGCTAGTCTGCAGGCGGTTTTCTGTGATTGTAAGTAAAGCAATCTGGGAAGTCGACATAGTTAAAACACTGCAGACTCGTACTGCAAGCAGAGCTGTAATCACGTAACAGCACCTTATTGTGAGCACAGCCCATTCCTGTAAATTAAAGGAATAAGCTATAGCAATACAAACACAGCTATTCCGTTTAACTGCCCCACGCCGCGGGCTTTGTTTCGTCATATCTATGTCTAAACAGACCTGGATACAGAGGCGCCAGGGCTGTGGCTGTTGTCATTTACCTCCTCGCATTACTTTTTTCTCCACTGAAGCGTCGTGTCTGGCTCTGCCATCAGCCAGGCAGGGTCACCCCAGTGAATCGGAGAGCTTTTAAGGGGAGGACCTGCTCTCTGCATTAATGTAATTGCAGGCTATTTGTGAGGTTCCTTCCGTGTCTTACTTCCTGAAGGTCTGGCACAGAAATCCGGTTTTGTAATTTGAGTAGTAAAGAGCGGCTGGATGTAATTATGTGCTCCATTATTCCAACAGCCTCCGTAGCACAGAAAGTAACAGCACAGTGTTGCCATTAGAACTGAAAATACACAAGTTGGTATATAATAATAATCTTGCACAGGCGGTGTAGTGGGCAGTATGTGCACAAGTGTGAGTTCAAGTTTAACTTGGGTCTATTTTGTACTGTTTATAAATGTTTCCTGAAAGAGACTGACGAGATTTCTAGTTATACACTCATTATATCTCTCTCGAAGTCACAGATTGTACAGAAAATTTTTGATAAATAAGCCTTGGCAATAGCAATGGGTTCCTCGCTAAGGCAAAGCAGGGTTTGGGGGGAGCATAATTTACCTTTTTGCCAGATGCCGTTTGGATGACCATAAACAGGGGGAATGAGATGTACGTGCTCAGCCCCACAGACGGACTGGTCGGCTGCAGGACAAATGTAATTGCGGCTGAACATTTTGTCTCACAGCAGCCGCACGCCACCTCTTCCACGCGGGGAATGGTCCGGTCACTGGAGTTCTGAACAGGAAAAGGCTGCCGTTAAATAAAGACACAGGGAAGAGAGAGTATTCTTGCAAGAGCTGAAATTTAAGCCTGTACCCAGACAGGAAGTACATATCCGAATTTGGTAACACACTGTATGTTAAAAATACGCATTATAGAATTTGGGCTAGAAATGCTACTTTTGAGTCAGACATCCTGTGCTGTGATGGCAGTAACACTTTGTACTCCTGCAAACAGAAAATTATTACATTAAAGATTTAAAGCTCACATGGCTTTGTCTACTGGTCATTATTAGCATTGTTTTATAGACGAATACACATATCCAGACTGAAGATCAAGGATTTACCAAAGTTTGTATGGAATAGCCTATGGAAGAACGAAAACTCCTGCAGAGCCGGAGTCCAGAACTTCAGCCTAGGGACTGTCCTTTTACCCCTACGGAGGCTGAGGCAGGACCTTCACACACAGGGTGCTAATTACCCGGGTTCCGGGTGCTCTCAGTCGATCTCCTTAGCTGGTGCTTCACTTCAGGCCACAGTCTGCATGTGGGGGACACTGCTGCACCAAAAAGCACTCGTCAAACAGTAACTCTCCCATGAAGGCAGCAAACATCGGTACCGTTCCTGCAAAAACGCCCTGCATGGGGCCAGCTGTGAGCGTCAGCGCCGCGCGTTGCTGACCGGGGTAATGCAGATGGAAGGGGACCGTGTTTCGTCTGTCTTCTTCGCTAATGCCCAAGTTTCTGAAAGCCAGGCTGGCTCCGGGCTCCCCTGCTGGGTAGGGACAGCGGGGATGTGGCTGTGGCCATTCTGGGAGGTGGTCTGTCTGGGCAGCCGCCTCGTCTCCCCACATCTTCCCTTCTCAGCTGAGACCTCTCTGTCTCCCCGTTTAGTCAGGCAAACCCTGTGCTGTGCGACGGGCCCAGCGTCACTCAAGACATGGCAAAGCATCAGCTGTGGATGTGCAGAAGAGTATCCCCTGCAGGAGGAGGGGACTCCGTCACGCGCTGCTGCTTCACTGCCAACAACAACCAGGGCTTCGGAGGAGCAGTTGCTGCCGCAGGTGGAGTGGTAGGACCCACGCGGGACGTGCTGCTGTGGCATCGTGTGATGGTGCCTCATCAGGCCCCGAGGGAACGTCACGCGGTACAAACATCCTGTGCCACCAAACACGGTTTACAGCGCAATTAGAAGGCTGATAGCAGCGTTCGTAGGAATACACAAGGCAGTGGTGTCAATCAATACGGTAATATCAGGGTGGGGTTTGGTGGTATAGTACCTTCCATTGCTATAGTAGTACATAAAAAATGGGTAAGCTCACTTTTTCTTGCTACAGTGCCCAAATTAGAAGCTACTAATTAGTGTTTATCCTCGCTAGTGCTGCTAAGCTCTGAGCCTACGTCCTTCTAGAGACAGCTCAGCTCTTCTCTGAGGATCTGGTGAAGAGAGAGTTTCCTCGCAGGACAAGCGCTGATCTGGGAGCCAGACTGACGCTGTGCTGGCGGCTGTGGTACTGCCGTGCCGCACCGCCACTGAGTCAGCCCCACCGGCTTCCCGGGCTCCCGTGTGCCTCCTTGACTTTTGCCTGTTTCATCTTTTAAGGCTGCAAGGAAGGGATTTCTTTGTAATCTGTATTTGTACAGCACCTAATATAAAGGGATCTAGGTTTCGGTGGGAGTCCTTACAAGCTACTGCAACGCAAACAGCACATCGTATAGTAAAGAGCTGTGTTACTCAACGCCGGTGTAAGAGCGATAAAGCCGCCACGTGGAGGCTGGGCAGCCTTACTCATGCTCAATTTATGTCTGTGCAGCTTCTAATCTTCAAACTGCAATTAGAATCCCTTCCACGCTAGTGTGATAAAGCCTTCTATCTCACAAGACAGCTCAATCAGTGCCCTTTTGGTCTATATTTGAAGGTTGTACTACCATGACTGTGTCAAGAAAGGATGTAATATATTTTTTTTAACTTAGATCAATGTGCCAGTGAAAGTTCTGATAAAGATACAGCTATACAACTGCAAAAGTGCACAAAACTGCATAATATTTTTGCTTTTCAGAATAGAAATAGACTTTTATAGCAGTGGAACTATTTCTTTATATGGAAGGAAAAGATGAATTGACCACTTCGATTCTGCCAGTCTAATACAGCAAAATATTTTAAGTGCAATTCCATTACAGGATTAAGCTGGGGGAAGCTCGTGTGTTTCACAGGTGTAACCTTTTCTTTTCCTTTCCTTTCTTTTCTTACTGAGCGAGGAAGTATTTTCCCTCTTGCCTTCTCTCTCCCTTCCTTTGGAGCTGGCCTTTCCTGTCATACTACATACTCTCGAAAGCACTTGGCATTTTTCCCTGCCCTTTGCAGCTTTGGAATGCTTTATTCCTGTTTCTCAATCCCTGTTACAACTGCAAGTAAGGCAGAGGTGATGTTTTTGTTTCATTGCTGCTTTTAAGTCACATGATGATATTGAGGAAATCCGTGGACCTGCAGTACTGCAAGATTACACCCGTAATGAAAAAAAGATTGCAAAAATGCCAGATGGGTTACAGAGTGCCTTGCACAAATGGGTTAATGACTGCCCAGATCCCTAATCAGTCAGGGTCAAGTTTAGGGCAAGAATAGCTACTAGTGGCCAGCAGTTTGATTCACCAACATTTTCCTTGCCCATCTGGCCAGACAATTAAAAAAAAAAAAAAAAGGAAAGACTGGACCTATGTTTGGATACCAGTGGAGAGTTCGTCAGGACAGTTCTGATGTAAACGCGGTGCTCACAAGAGGGCCACGGCTCTGGGGTCCTTCACAGCGCCCGGTGCACTGTTGCTTTAAGGGTCAAAAATAATGAGATGCCCACTGTTCTCAGAAACAAGAAACACCCCTCAACATGTCCAGTGGATCCTTACAACCGTCCCTTTTGGTTTGCGGCTTTAGCGATACAAAGGAAAAGATGACAGAAAGTGATACCTTAGGCCTCCGCGCTGCTTCCCAGAGTGCGGGTAAGACTCCCCTCTGCGGCAGCAGGCAGGCGGTGCGTTACTACTTGAGACTGAGGTCTCGACATTAGTGCCAGTCAGGTCCCGATTTGCCATCGACAAAAGCATTGCGCAGTGCCAAATATAGCAATGCTTCACCGACAGTAGCAAAAATAGAACTGCTGGTTGCTTCGCAAGAATCTGTCAATCTGACAAATCCCTATCTGTCTATCTATCTATCCGTCTGTCTCTCCATCACCCAGGTAAAGATGACCCTTAGGTCTAATTAATTTCCATGGGGTTAAAATTCACCTTCCTTATGTTTCTCCTTAGGGGTTTTCAAATCTGCAGTAGTACTGTTACTTTCCTGCCATAGGTAAGCTTCATGCCCAATTTTCAGCTCCATTTAACAGCGGCTCTAAGACACCGCAGCTGAGGGCTCCGTGCTGCTCAGCGTTATTTGGAAGCCCAGCAAAGCAGCGTGTGTTGTCTCCGCAGGGCAGTGCCATACACCACCCGTTCAAAGCGCTTGACGTCTATTTCAAATAAGCTTTTTTTACATTTTATTTTAGAAAATCTTGTGTGGGCTTAAGCAGCCGTTGAAATTAAATGGGGCAGCATAAGCTAATAGCATGACTCATGGGAAGGAAATAGAGCAGCAGTTGGTAAAAACTGTTCAGTAGCAAAGAGTCTTTATATTCATAAATTCATACGGGCTACCGTGGGGCTTACAAAAAGGTTGTTTAAGAAGCAGAAAACTAAATTCCGGTCTTGAGATTCTCCCACTTCTTAAAGACTTATCTTTCCATCAGACACTTTCCCTCTTCAGTCCCACTTGTGCACCGCATCGCTTAAGAAGAAAGAGGAGGGAAAAAAGGCCATCTTTGGTGAATGGGCAGTGGCATTTCCGTGTGCTGCAAAAGTATCTGTGTTTAAAGTTAAAATAACAGTACGGATCCACCAACTGTGAATTTACGCAGACCTTTGCTAAACCATTGACTCACGGCTGTGTAAGTAAATCCCAGTTCCTGACAGCAGCCCCTTGGTCACAACTGGGTCGAGCAGGAGTGCGGTGTGAATGCTGTTGTGTCCGTGGGGCTTAGACCTTGGGCGCGCCAACTAAAGACGTACTTTATCGATATGCTGATGCTACCGGACCCAAATCCCGTCTCTGATGCTGTGTGATTATAATTTAAAATCAGCCGATCTAACTGAGAAATAATTCCACTGAGCTTAATGGAAATTACACAGGGCTTTCTGTAGTGCCACGGGAAAAAAAGTATCAGGCCCAGACTTTTATTGTGTCCCTGAGCACATTGAGACTGGTTTTAATTTCACAGTTGCGTGACCCATCACAGAGTGATGGGCATTCATCTGTGACCCGTTGGGTAGGTTTGTGTGGGTGTGAGTAGCCTTTGGCACAGCCGATCACGAGGCACTAGAGAGCTCTATGAAGACACGCACTCGAGCAGATATAATACGGTTTTACCGAGAATCCTGCCTGGTGGAGTAAGGATAAGGCGTTACCCAGAAGGAGCATCGCTTACAGCGGAAACGCTGCGCAGGTTACGCGCTGCAGAATGCAGAGTAGGCGGCGACCGTAATCAAGCTGGCAGGAGAGTGAATGGGCGACGAGAGTACGCGTTCCCGGGTGCACCACGCTGCTGGAGGACGTACCTGTAGGAGGTGAGGTGGCTTTGCTACCGAGAGAGAGAAGGGGTGCAAATGGAACGGGTTTTGCTTAAAAGGCATCAGACAACAATGCTGGCAGATTTAAGGGGGATGTTCTCAGGTGGATACACACATAACGCTTGAGAATAGGAACGTGCCTTGGGTGAGTCAGTGGGTGAATTTACTAAACTTGTAGGAGTATCGGGTTTCTGGGCAGGGCTGGAAGGACGCTGGATGCTGTGGCAAGAGCAACGGTCAGAAAAACTCTTTATGTGAGTTCTGCCATATCTTACAATCTGCCTTCAGGTAATCAGACCTGGTGCATTGCTGCAGAATTCGGAGAATTCAGCCCCAAATGGGAATGGAGCATAAGATGTCCTTGGGGACACTCACAAACAACAAGAGAGTGGTGGACAGCAAAAGCAAAAGGCTGCTGGGAAAAAACGAAACAGATAAGAAGGAACACGTGCCGTTGAGTGTTTCCCAATGAAAGAGAGGCAGAGCCCCAAACTGAAACTCGCAGGCAGGAGAACCGCGGCTGCTTTCCCGGGGGAGCAGCCTGTGCAAGCAGCCGAAAGGCCCCAAGCCACAGACACAGTAACAACACGCGTAACGGGTGTCCTTGGCCGTTACGCCCAGATGCCCATATGCTACAGCCCCCCAAAGCTTTGGCGAGGGGCAGCTCTCCCACATTGCAGTAAAACACAGCAATATGAGGTACAGATAAAGATTAAAAACGTAAAAAAAAACCAATTAATCACAGCACAACCAAGAGCAGGAGGTAAAAGTTTGTGTTATTTATAGTAGCATCCACTACAGGGAGTTAATGGGGATTTAATCTGCACCTTCCCGGTAACAGAGCTGCGGTATCTGCAATGTTCCTGACTTGTTATGAAGGAGAAAAACAGTGCTGAAGTGTTTCAGTGCCATTAGGAAGTAAAGCACAATCACTTCCCCTGGAAGACCGAATCTAATGAAAACACCTTCCGGTGAAAGAGCACGGGCGGTTCCTGGCTGGCCTGCAGCTCTGGCCCCATTTTTGCCTCTCCTGGTCTCATCCCAGTGGCACTCCAGACCTCCAGCTCCCTGCCTGTGCCTAAAACTCCCGCCCTTTATGTGGGATCACACAGGAAAGAAGCCAGAAGGTATTAGTCAGTTCTGAAGTCACAAGGTCTATCTGGTCTTCCTCTCCTCTGAAATCTCTCCTCATTTTGACCCCTGTTGTGTGACAAATGAGTAAGGAAACAGAATTTCAGGGAGAGGAAGCGATAAGCTTGAATTATCCTTCGGGGCAATGTGATAATCTAGGCCGAGCTGATTAGTCATCCAGAACAATTAAAATACTGCTTTATAATATTTATGTAACTTAATCTCTGCAAATGACTGTAATACGTGGGAAAGGCATTGCTTGCGAGGGGAAGAAAAATGTAGATACAAAAAATGACCTCATTCCTCTGAAGTTTTTAGAACATAAACACATACACCGGGAGAGATTGTGATCAAACAAACTTCAACCAGGATTTGACAACGAGCTTGTTTATACCTCTAAGGCAAAATAGCAGACACCAACTTAATACGTCTTTATCCATTTCCAGCGCACGGCATAAGCCTCAGTTTCAGAAAATACTGTGTTCCATTAAGTTCCTTTAGAATATTTGAACTCTTTTGACATCTTGATAATGGACCGTTTCTTTGTGTCAGACCAAGTATCAGCGATTAAACTCCTGGTGCTCTGCATCCAAATGAGATTTCTGCTGAAACAGAAGTATTTGCATTTAGAAATTGTGTGAATCAATGTGCTAGAATTTTAATTATCCTTTGCTGATTAGACTTTCCAGGATAAAAGTTCCTGTGTGAATATTTTGTATGGAATCTCTAATTTCTCTAAAGTATAATCCATCATTCTGTGATTACTGTTAACGTAGTCAGACCGTTTGCTTGCTCCTCTCATGTTTAACAGATCCTATTGCAGCCGGGGAGGAAGCAGAGAACGCAAAAGAAAATCCATGGCTTAATCCTTGAGAAAAAGTTTCTTCCCATTTTGAACTCTGTCCAGCACACGTCAGGTGAGTCCGTGTGGTACATGTCATGGAAAGAACACAAAGCCGGCAGTCATTTAGCAAATGAAAAAGAATCGCCCGAGTCACAGCATCCCAGACTGGTGGGGGCGGGAAGGGCCCTCCGGAGCCCCCCCAGTGCCACCCCCCGCCAGAGCAGGGGCACCTCCAGCAGTGGCACAGGACACGTCCAGGCGGGTCTGGAATGGCTCCAGAGGGGGAGACTCCCCCCCTCTCTGGGCAGCTGTGCCAGTGCTCTGCCGCCCGCACAGGAGAGAAGTCCCTCCTCAGGCTGAGATGGGTCTTCCCACGGTCACGTTTGTGCCCGTTCCCTCTTGTCCTGTCACCGGGCACCACTGAAAGGAGACCGTTCCCACCCCCCGGCCCCCTCCCTTGGAGTATTGACTGGGATAACGGGGCTCTTTCACCCCCCCCCGCAGCGCGCCGCAGCCGCGGGGCTTTCGGCGGCCTCTCCCGCCCTCTAACGGACGGAGCGGCGGAGCGGCGGAGCCCCCGCGGCCGTGGGGCGGCGGGACGGGGCGGCGGCGGCGCCGTGCGGGGTCACAGCCCATCGCTCGGGGTGCGCAGCTCTGGGGCGGTGTGTCCCCTCCTACCCAAACCCGGGCAGATCCCCTCCTGCCTCCCTCCCTCCCGCAGGTACGGCCGTAGCTGGTTCAGCGCCACGGCAGAACAGCAGGAAAAGGCTTTTGACGCCGGTTCCAGATTTGGGACGTGTCCTCCGGGATGACCCCCTGTCTGTCAGGGACTGAAACCGAACGTGTGCCTGACAGAGGAATGTAAGCGGCGGTAGGTTTCTGGACCAAAGCCGATAAACAGAAATTAAAAAGTATCCCTTCGCATATTTGAGCCACCGCCGGAGTGTTTGGCAAATGCTGGTGAAAATGGGAAAGTGGGATGGGAGGAACGAAGAGGAGAAATCAAAGTATGAAACAGACTTCAGTGAGTAGGAGAAAAAAAAAAAAAAAGATAGGCTAATAAATAATTTGACATGAAAATATAAAGTAGAGAAAAGCAAAAAATAAAGATGTGGGAGGGGGGAAAATCCATATTCTCTGGCAAGAAGCCAAGAGAAGTTTCACCTCCAAGAGCCAGTTCAGGCGTAATAAAAAAGAGGCCCAGCTCTCCTGAGTAAATTGTAGGCAATATCTAGAAATTAACTGGATCTTAAAGGGTAAAACATATCAGAAGGAAAGAAAATGCTTAAGGGCTTCTAGCTTTAAAGGGAATTTTATTGAAAGTTGTGTTGTTGAATGATGCTATATAACGACATAGTATCAGTGCCTTTACTCTGGATTAAAGGACAAAGCGAGTGAGTTGAGAATTAGTGTGGATTTTACTACGGATCTGGTCAGGTCGTTTTCTCTGCGTGCCTCGACTTTCCTATCTGGTTCCCCATCCTGTTACTCGGGCAAAAAGCAGAAGTGCCAGAATACCTCCAAGGAAGTGATTCAAGTGGCATTTTCTGCCTTGACTAGAAACATCAGTGTCTGGAAATTTCATGGTCACGCACAGATAAATTTCCAACTCGTACTTTTATTGGCTTGGCTCTTCAGGTTTTAGTAGGTCTACATCTACGCTGAGAGGGGATAGAGACATAGCAGGGACTTTCCTCTTACGTGTGACTCCTACCGCTGGTGCCGCTTCTGACAGCCGCAACGGGAAATTTTTAGTGAGGAAGAACCATTGGCATTCACAGTAAAGCCTGGCAAGAATTTGTGGATACCTTAGGCTGTAATTTCTTACTTTAGTTTGCATAGAAGCTTAAGGAAGTGCATTAAGAAGCTCTTGCTAAAATGTCTTAAAAAAATCCACCAAAATAACCAAGCAGCATGAGATTGGCAAGAGCTGCGAAGGAAATAGTACCATGACTCAGAAGTTATCTGGAGCTGAGGAACTTGGAATTATTAGCTTCAAATAATATCTAACTAGCAGTTATAAACTGTGACGCGTCTGCCTGTTGGAGGACAAAACGTGTGTTTTCATGGATCCGAGAGCCAGGGTCTAGCACCCAAATGAATAGCAGAGACACTGTGTTTTTTTCTAGGACAGCGGCTCACTTGTGGGATAGCGGTTCTCAGGGCACTTTGTATTGAATCTAGGAAGAAGAGGAAGCAATTAAAAGGAAGCAGAGAGCATTGGGAAAGAACGATCTTGACCAAATACTGGCTGGAATTTTCTAGAGAGTTTGGGGGAAACACTATGAGAATTTCCAACATCACCGTTCGACCTCTGAAGTTTCCCCCTGTCTAAAATTCAGGAATATTACAGCAAGTTGTGTTTGCTTTTAAGGGGCAGATTTGCTTTGGGAAAAAAACTATGAGAAACAGGAAGAAGCACTGTTTGTTTTGTTTATTCAATTTTGAAGGGAAGAAATAGCCTGTCTTTTTCTACCTAAGTCAAGAGTTCCCAAGTTGCTTCTCTCTCAGCTAATCTTATCCCCCCTGATTTTGTTCTGGCTTTTGGAGACATGTTTCTCATAAGCATATCAGTAAGCTGAAGCCCTTTCCTGCCCCCTGCACGAATTATTATTGTTTAGATTTTGGCAGAATGTAGAGATCCCTACGAAGATTGTGGCTGTATTGCCTTAAGTGGATGTTATTCCTGCCTGATTGCTGTGGAATGCTTAGAGGTCAAATGTATAAACAGTTGAAAAAGGAGGTTTGACAAATTCATAGCGGAAGGGCCCGGCAGGAGTGGTTCGGGCTCCAGCAATCCCAGAACCGCCGCTGCCGGGAATTTGAAAGGCATGTCAGCGGAGGGCGTGCTCTGCTCGCCCTGCTGTGCTGGATAGGCACTGTCTCAGCACAGCAATGGACCCACTGGGAAAAATGGGTAATTGTTCCGAGGCACGGCCTCTTGTCTGCCGTCAGCAGAACGAGCCAGCTTAGTGCAAGCCAGTGAGGAAGGCGAGGATGAGATGAAGCTGGTAGACTGTGCCCGCACGCGGAGGAGGGAGTGTTCACGCAGTCCCTCCCGGGGCAGGTGCCAGTCAAGGATGAGCCGCGTTCCCATCTCCTGGCAGGACAGCATTGGCAGAGAGCGCGTGTCTGTGGCCAACGACCTCATACCAGACTGTTTTAGACTGGTTTTAAGGATGATGTTTCAACCTGTGATGCCCCTTCCAGAGAGAGCCGAGCTGGCCAAGGGTGTTATCATTTCCAGCAGATTGTCACTGCCCCTCTGCCAAATGCTACCGGTCCTCCTCCTCTGCCAGCCAGGGACCTTGGAGGGGCTACGGAACGTGAGAGGGGTGAGACCTAGCCCGCAGGGGTCTGCTTAATCAGGAGTCAATAAAGATTCTAGGTAAGATCTTTGCTCCACTGAATCTGTTGGGTGTTTCGTGTTCATTTCTGCTTTTACACTCTTTGTGACAAAGCCTCTTCTGGCAGTCCAAACAATTTCTGGGTGCGCAGTGGCGTGAACCAGACCTGGTGATCTCAGGGGCGCCGGTCCTGGCCCTGCTCCCGGATACCCTGTGTGCCCGTGCCGGGGAGAAAGCCCGTAGGAGCCGCAAGTCTTGGAGGGCAGACCCCGAGCCTCATCCTGTTTTCCAGAGTTCAGAGTAACCATTTACCTCTGCAAGGGGAACGTTGGGGAGAACGACAAATGCTGCGGTGCTGCAAACTACTCCTTTGCTGATGCGGTTATTGGCTGAGCCTTTTTTTGTGCTCAGACATACAAATACGATCAGAAAAGGTTCCAGGGACCAGCTTCACTCGCCATCCAACTCAGCTCAGATTTTGATAATTAGGCAAATATATACACATATCATGTAGGTTTGATTTGGATATGAGTACATTAGAGGTCTTTTCTAGAACATAAGACAACATTTAGTCTTAAAAATCTTTTTGAAACATATTAATGCTGACCATTATAATGCACTCTAATGCAAAGGAATCAATAGCCTTTACACCACAGCGAGTTTATTGTACACAGCAAATGAATAATACAAAATTCAGTGCACTTAACTGCCCGATATTAGACTTCACAATTTGTATAAATCAGAATGCTTTTTGCATTTCCTGAAAGATGGTACCACAAAGTGTGCAGACAGAAAACTGCTATTTATTCTTCAATCAATTAATTGTTTTTTTCTTAAATAAAATATTTGCAATTGATTTTCATGTTTTTGTAAAACATCTGCCTCTTCAAATATTCGCTACGAACTAAGTTCCTGAATTTGTTGCTAGAATACAATGGACTTGTTTGTACTGTATATCTGCATTACAGGAATTTAATTGTTCGTTATTTACAGGGAAAGAATATATACCTCAGAATATATTTCATATTGCTATTGCTGGTAATAATTACTATGTGTTACGATAATAGCAAGAGTCTCCAAGCCAACTCAAGGCCCCTGCTGGGTGGAGGGACAGAGAGAAAGTCCATTTATTCTCCAGTTCTTCACTATGTATTTGTCAATTTTAAATCCTGTGTTCAAGAGGTCTTACCTCAAGTTGCATCTTTGTTTATATTGTCAGAAGTTTAACTTGACTCTGGCATGAAAGGACATTATTTTGTGCTTCTGTCGACCCAGAAGGAAAACAAATTAACATTCCCAAGAAGGAAACTGGAAGTGGGTGTTTATTTATCTTGTTATCCGCGTATCCTACTTTTCTGAGTCACAGAGTAAACAATCGGCTGGGTACCGTTGAACTAGGCTGGGGAAGAATTTTTGTGTGCTACATTACGTACTTTTAGGTACTGCGAGAGTTCTGCAGTGAAGCCTTGGGATGTAACAGAAGCCGGTAAAAGGAAATAAACTAATTTATGAAGGAATAACTTTTTTTTTTTTTTTTATTTAAAAGGTAAAACAGAGCTATAGATTCCAGTCTGTGTATAATACCCAAATCGTAGACAATCTCCGTCAGGCACAGTGGCTTTGAAATGGCCACTGCAATTCGAACGCAGTAAGCATCTGCCAACTGTCTCGTCTTTCTGCCAAGAGAAGGTGTAAATCGTGTAAAACACACACCGCAAGTTCAGAGAGGCAAAACATTCCCTTATAATCTGATGTTAAAGGACAGAAATTTAAATTTATTGAATAAGTAATTCCAAGGGAGACGTTTAAAACAACCTTCTATTTTGAGGGGCCGTTTACGCTATTTCAGTTTTTTTTTAACCTGGGAGGGGTTTTTGCCTTCCTCCCCCCGGCTCTGCAGGCACAGCCGGCCCGGCCTCGCCTGCGGCCGCCGTTACTTCCCTCGGGAGAGGCAACGAACCGCCCGGTCCGGCCCTCCCTCGCTTCACCGTGGGCACAGCCGGAGACCGGGCAGCTCCTCCGCGAGCCGACCGACCCCGCACCCACTTGAGAACCGGCGGACCGGCAGCAGGTGGCGGCCTCCGGCCGGCTCCTCACACCGGCTGCGCGGGCTCCGCTCGGCCCCGCCGCTCTCCGCGGCACACCCGTCGAGCTGCCGGCCCAGTAGCCCCGGAGCCGAAGAGGCCGATGCCGCGCAGCGGACGCGGCAGCGCCGGGCTTAGGGCCGCTCCCCGGCCCTCATAAAGCCCCGCCCCCTGTGGACGGCGCATGCGCCACCCGCCCATTCCCCGCTTGGCCTTCTGCGGCGCAGGCGCGGGCCGGGCGGGGGGCGGGGGAGCGCAGGCGCAGCTCAGCCCCGCCCCGCCACTGCGCAGGCGCAGTGCGTCCCCGCCGCCGCGCAGGCGCCGCCCGCCGCCGCCCGTGTCTCGGCGCTCCCCCTGGCGCGGCGGCCGCGGCGCTGCTGCTCGGGCGGGCGGGGGTGGCCTGCGCTCCCGCTTCCGGTGTGGTGTCATGGCGGGCCCTGGGCGCTGATGGCTGCGGGGAGCTGAGGGCCCCGGAGCGCGCCAGGGATACGGAGACCCTCCCCTCGCCCGGCACCTCTCCTGCCGCCCTCCCTGCGGGGATCCGCCCCCCTCCCTGGCCGGGCAGGCGGGGGGACATGGCGGCCCACAAGCCGGTGGAGTGGGTGCAGGCCGTGGTGAACCGCTTCGACGAGCAGGTAGCGGGGGCGGCTGTGAGGAGGGGTGGCGGGCGCTGGGCCGGGGCCGGCGGGGGAGCAGGGGCGGCGCGGGGAGGGCTGGCGTGGGCCGCTCCCGGAGGTGCCGGGCCTCGGCGGGCCGGGGGGGCCGCGGGCGAGGAGGGGGCGAGCGGCGGGGGAGGCTGCCCCGCTCCCCGGGGCGGGGGCGGCGGGTGGGAGCGCTGCCTCCTGCCTTCTCCCTCGCCGCCGGTTTCCCGGCCGCGCCGGGGGGGCTGAGGGAGCTGGTCCTCCGGTGCCCGGCTCGGCGGCGGGTCTGGCCGAGCCCCGGCCGGGGGCGGCGGTCGGCTGCGCCCATTGTGGCGGGCGGGGTGGGGCCGGGGGCTGCCCGCCGGTCTATCACCCCTGAGGCCGCCGATTCCCGGCGGGGGGACCCAGGTGTCGGTGGTGGAGGGGCCTCCCTGTGCCGGTCTGCTGGAGGTGCAGTGGCGGATCGGTCGCTTCTGTACGGGCAGCAGGGCTGCGATGCCTGGTTCCTCCTCGCCTCCGCTCCTCCACATCTTCCAAAAGTGTGTCTGCTCTTTGTAGGCATTGCCGTGAAATTTATTTATTTGCTTTACACCGTCTTCTTCGTCAGAAAGGAGGTAAAGCCTCAAGAATGATTATAAGGAGGACTACATGAAACTGCTCAGGCAATTCCACCTTGTTCCCTGTAACATCGCAGTGGCTGTCAGTGGGAAATCTCATCTGCATCACTGGGAGCACGACTGTATGGCATGAAGGGCTTCTCTAGCCAATGTTGCTATAGCGGTAGATACTTACTTCTCTCTACAAAAAGTCAGTGCTAGTTTGGAGAAGGATTTTTCTGAATGGAAGGAAGAGGGATTTGTTTGCCTTCGACTCTGTATTTCTCTGATCCACAGGCAGAAACTGCTTACTGGGATTAGGTGGCGTGACTTTCTCAGTGGGGCTAAGCTTAGCGCTTAGACTCTGCGTTTTTACTCCCAAGATGCTTTCCTGACGTGTCAGCGTGAGCTCACTTCAGGCTGAATGATCAGTTTCTGTGTTGTCTGTCTCATTTTGCTGTACTGTGAGTACAGCCTTTGTGTCACACAAGACACAGCTCTCTGAGACGCTGTTCAGTGTAACATCTATCAGAAACATTAAACTGGTTCTATAGATGGAATTTGCTTCAACTGCCTTATAATCATATTTCCCTCTCAGTGATGCTTGGCTCTTAATGACCTGCAGAAAGATTGTAGCCTGGTTGACTAAAACTAAGCCACTCTTTTCTTCATTTGTATTAAAGCTGCTGCAAATGAAGTTTATTTTAAAAAGGAAAATATCAAACTTTGTCTTTTGACATTAAAATGGTGCAGATTTTTCCAATACATTTTAGGTGTATTTGCATAGTTAACTTATCCCTCCCCCCCTACCCCGTTATCTTGAGTCATAGATCATTTTTTCCATAAGCTTAAAAAGCATGGTACTGATTATGCTCCCAATAATGCAAGAAAATGTTTCTTTGTGTACTGGTGTTAAAAGGCCCTAGGCTTTGTCATTTGCTTTGTTATGTATATTGTGGAATTGGGCTTGCCAACATCTGTTAGGAGTTAAGAACTTCAGCTTTTTAAACAGAATTACTTTTCTGTACGTTTTATGGGATAATTACAAATAGATGTATGGGAGGAATCCTCTGCTGATAGGAAAAAAAGCTGTTCTGATTTTTTAGATGCCAAAATATTGGAGTTGCAGGGATAATATGCATCAAATATGGTATTGACTGTTGCAGTCATAGTGTAGCTTGTATGATAGGTGCTATTTACTAAATTTTGATTAGTTTATTGCATATTTTTGTTTAACTGGTGCAGTTTTTTTTTAATATTGTATCATCAAGTGAATGAAACTGAAGCAAGGGTGAAACATTAATCTCTACTTTTTTTGTGAGGCATTGTCTCTCTCATTTATTAATTTAAACTCAGGCTTCTCAATTTTACTTATTTGCTCTTAATACATCATTTCCTCTGCCTTGCCTAGTCTGATAGTGATCTTCATGGTGGAAAGGTGACTGCTCTTAACTGAATACCCAAATGCCAGATTATTGTGACACCATCACTACTGCTAAATGCATTGCCGATCAATGGTGATATTTATGTGCTTCTTGTAACTCCTTACGCTTGTGTCATTATTGGGTAGTCGTGTGGTTATTAAGTTATCTACTTGTTACATTTTAGGCTGCTCATTTAAGCATCAAGTTTATACTTCATAAAAATATACTGAATATATGCACATTATTTTAGTGGTGATAATGCATTTTTGAGTTTTTGCATACTCTGTCTGCCTGTCTAAATGCAGGATGTCTTGATTCAGCACTGAGGGAGCCACTACTTATTATATCATCGGTATGTTTGAATAAGGAAGGGCAGCTCATGTTTGTTGTGAGTTGTTCTTTCTTTCTGCGGGGGAGAAGACAAAATTTTTCAGGGTTTCTTCCTTCCTTTACAAAGGAGGAAAATGTAACCATCTTTCACCAGAATTTATAGACGTAGAGAGTCTTTTCATTCATTTGCTGAGTGCTTGAATTCATTTTAAGACAGATGAAACAACAAACTGAGAGAATGCTAATCTGTATTGAAAACAAGAAAAATCAGTGCAAACCAGTCTGTTCTTGCCTATTCTTGTTTATTGTTATAAATGCTGCTTTAACTAAAATCTGCTTTTGTGCGTACAGTTCTGTGGGCCTAAAATGACTGGCAAGCATAGTTTTATGAATTAACCAATGACTGGCTCACTGAATAAATTTTTCAACTATCCTGCCAGTCTTGCCCAGCTGTGCTCGCTTCTGAGACTACAACTGCTGCAATGCACTCTTCTTTGAGCTACCCTTGAAGGCTGCGTGAAGGTTTCAGCTGGTGCAGAAAGAAGCTATTGATTGTACATGGGAGGCTAGATCACATTTCTTGTATAGCACATGTGAAATCTCTTGACTGATTTTGCGTGTAGGACTTGTTACTGTGTTTTTCAAAACTTTCGATGATCAGTGTAGGTTGTGGTAGCACAAAGAGGCTAGGCTATGTTTTAGTAAAATTCTCTGTGGTTTCAGACATAATCAGGTCTTTGTAAAAGAAAATTATCCCTTTTTTCCTATGGAAATGTTCACTTACAATTTTATGTACTGTATTTTTATAGCATTTTTAAGTGTGTTACAAACTGAAATGATGGGAAGGCTGCTACAGTAGTGAAATAGTTCTAAGCATAGTCAGAGAAGCCTTACTGCCTAAAGCATTTAAATCTAGGCTGTTTTAAAACTATCAGATGTAATAGAAGATATTAATCCTGTATAAACTTGTGGTGACTTAAGTGATTACGATATGCTTTAAAGAGAGAAGCCCTTCGTTATGTGGATTATGGTTTAGGCTCCTGGTTTGTAGTTTATGAGATATGATTGCTTTCAGTTAAGAAAGCTTCTGTAAAAATTGAGAGCCAGTAGGAATGTTCCGTCCTTACTTTCATTAAAAGTCATTAAATTAAACCAAATATTCCCTACTCATGTTGATTCCCTCTGTGGCATTTGAAATCTATACAGAATCAGAGACCTGAAAAAGCACTGGCTGCAAGTACCAGCTTTGTGTTTTTCATTGCTGTTTTTCATCTTGGCTTGTTAGGAAATTCCTAGTAGGAATAAGATGTATTTTAAAGTATTTCACATGAGTTCTGCTGACCGTGCTCCCCAAGTGAAATGGTATTTTTGCCGCAAGATAAGGCTGGTCTGTGCAGAAGATGGAACTTTCTTCCACAACTGCACTGTCGGAAATGGATTTCCACAGGAGCTCAGAACTGAGACAGACTTTAACACTGCTCTTAACCACAAAGTGTGCTATTTCATCTTTCTCTAACATAAACCTGAAGCAGCTTTGATCTTATTTCTCTAAAACAGTGTGTGTAACGTATTTCAAAATGAAGTGCTATGCTGCACACAGATGGTGTCCTAAAGAATAGATAAAGGGGTGGCCCACGTGCAGCAGATGTTACCTGGCTCCATTAATGAACTGCTGAAAAGCATCGAGATGAGTTGATGATCCTTATTTAACACAGCAGTTTGTGTTAACGGTACAGGTAAATACACGTTTGTTCACAGTACCAACTTCTAGTTAACCTTTTGAAAATACTGTTTTTTTGGAGCAAGATATATAAAATATTTTCAGAGTTCCGTGTTCTTCTGAAGGGCTCAGTTGTGAGGTTCTTTCACTAAATAATGCTGTTTTAGATGGTGATGCAGTGCATGTTTATAGGTGGGAGGAAGATGCCTGTTGATTTTTAAAGAGATTTGTATCTGGTTCTGACAGTACTGATGCTCAGGAAGAGTGGTGCTGTGTATATTTTCTGTCTCTCACCAGTACATCTCTGTGTTACAGTCACTGAATAAATGCCAAGAAATTATTTGAAAGGGAAAAGCTAGGTAGATTTCTGTGCTGTTAAGGATAGCACCAGGGATTTTGTTCAGGATGGTCGTTTCAACGGCTGTCATTGTGAATCCCGTGGCAGACTAGGTTTATCTGACAGATTTTGAATTCCTAGTGTTCTGCAAAGTTGTATCTTGCACAAAGAAGTTGAAATAGTGACTTTGTTTGAAGTGATGAAGCACTTACACTTGTTCCATAACATCTGAAAATAAGAAATAAATAGAGTCTTTTAATGTATTTAGTAATCATCTAATTAATCATCTAATTATAGATGATTAAACTCAGTGGTCATTAATTACAGGTGATAACGAAAAATCCATGGCTTAATGTTAGCCTTTCTCAACATACTGAGTGCAATATCCTGCAGACCTTCAAGCCTGTAGTGGTGTTGGTTTCAAATCAATGTCCCTGTATGTTTAGCAAAAGATTTACCTTATCCTGTCAGATTAGAGGATACTTGAAACAGGTGATAATAGCTCTTCTACAGACATGGAGAACACCGATTTTTCTTAATAATTAACATCTTATGATCAAAGAAGGATTCCTTAACTGAAAATTTATGAATAAAAGTACATCCGTCTCTAAACTGATACAGCAGTCTTCCATGCTGTCAGATACCACAGTGCTTTCCACTGTTTAAACAGCTTTGCAGTTCTCTGGGAGCACTTACTTTAAAGTTTCAAAGTGAGTTTTTATAATTTGACCGTAAAGATGACTTATTAAAAATGCACACTAAATCTTTTTTTCTTTTTTCCTCTGGAATAGCCAACTACTTGCTTTTTGAAAAAAAATATTTAAATTGGCAGAGTTATTGTCTCACAAGTCTGAAGAGACTAAAGCGCTTTTATCTCCAGAAACAGATAGGTAAGGGTGAGTAGGCATAGGAGAACCTTTGTGTTTTCTCTCTTCAGCGGTATGGCAGACATTGTGGATATCACTGTAGACAGAAGATTGACCAGGTGACTTGTGGCTGCCAGACACCAGTCTAGAAGGGTTAATAACTTATTCCCTATCAATGCATAGGGGCAGTAAGTTTTCAGATGCCAAACTTGAGTGTTGAAAAAGCTTTTGAAGCCCTGTTTTAGTACTCTTTTCTAAGATGCTAGCAGCTGACCATGTGCTATGATTCTGTATATCTGTGAGTTGGTCCAGTCGCATTTTTTTCTTAAATAATATTATTTTTGAATAATATTTGTGATTAGTGATTTAATTTACATTTTTCATGAAGATGGAAGAATGTAATTTTACTTTGGCAAGTTGAGAGAGGAATTTGCCTCTTTTGGGTAATAAATATCGGTTTAAAATATATCTTTTAATAGGCACTAATTCAGCTGGATTAGTTTTAACAATCCTATCTTGTTGAGGGTATGTGGTTCAGATCTCCATTTCTAAGGTTTATCTGTTACTGCATGCCTTTTGGAAATATAAAGAAAATAATAATCTCTTATAATCTATGTTGCTTTTTATCCCACTAATAGTGCTTTGTTATCTCTTTGCATTTAGTAAACCTTGTGAGAATTGTTCCATTTCAGAATTGTGTCGTAGCGGATTTGGGAGAAGCTGTAGATCGGTCAGCAGCACTTCCTAAATTAAAGTCAGAAATGCAATTCTAGAAACAAAGTTTGACTTACATCTTTTGACTGCATAGGCAGCGTGTTTCAACAACTAGGGAGCTTGCAGGGCTGGTGTAAGCTGGTAGATAGTTTGATTCTGCATCTTAGAGATTTGCTTTTCCTGTTGTTTCAGCAGTACCTGATACGCGAGATGACTCGTATCCTGAATTCCGGATACACTGGGTCTTGCACTGCGTTATTGCACCTGGCAGGCTCAGCTACTTACTGGCTTTTCCTTGTCTTTTGCAGCAATGCTCTTTTTTAATAGGTCCTAAAAGGTTTAAAATTTGATAGTTGGAAAGATAGCAGGTTTCATCTACCTATTCTGTCTGTCCACTGCATAAAATAAGGCAAATTATAGCCCAGAATGCCATTGTTCCCTGTCCTCTGTAGCTTATTAGACACCTTAATGAGATGTAGTCAACCGGGATGAGAGAGGGAAGGTGCATGGCAGCATGCCTCAGTGCGGGCTGTATGTGCACCAGTGTAGTTATAAGGTTGTTGAAGATTACTTCCTATTTCTGTGGTGAAAATAGCTGAATTAGAGGAGTGGACTATCCCTTCCCTAAACTGGGATGAGTTCAAAATGGTACAGGTGTTCATAGTTGGAAGCTCCAGTTATAGTTAAGCTTTGTGCTTTAATTTCTGTTTCTAATTCAAATAAAAGCTATACAGGAAACCATTTGTGTCAGACTTTCTTTTTTCTAAAATAAAATTAGAGGCAATGAAAGTAAAATTTCAACTTTTTAACTTTTTTCCTTTTTTTTTTTGCCTTGTAGTGTTTAGATTGATGAATATTTGTACAGAAGTTAAATAGTTCTGTTTTGATCACTCAACACTGGTGCTGCATTCTGTTAGGGGACGTCAGTGTCAGATTGCACAAAGGAAACAGCTGAGAAATAAAAAACAACAACCCAACACTGCTAATATTTCTTTTTTATATAGTTTCCTATTTCAAATGGTAGTATAAAAAGCAATTTTACTTCTAGGTGACCTTGTTGCAGTGGTTGTTGTGGCAGGAAGCTCCAGAAGCGTGTAACGTGAAGTTTCTCCAGCATGGAAGTGTACAGCACTAGATCTATGACACAATTTCTTTGAGAGGCACTTCTGAAGTGTTTTATCACTAAGTGGTATTGAGCTTTTCTGCTGTTGTCAGCACAGGGACATTAAAATTCAAATAAAAAGTACTAGTAATGAGGAAAGTTTTAATTAAATGTATCTATGTTCCAGTAGTGACTTCTGAAAATGTATTGTAAAAATAACATCTAACAATGAAAACAAAGCTTGAGTCATAAATGCTGTTTGTTCTGCTTTTTCCAGTTGTAAAATGAGCATCTTGAAATGCATCACAGTGTTTTAAAGCATTACAGAATCACAGACTGGTGGGGGTTGGAAGGGCCCTCTGGAGCTCACCCAGTCCACCCCCCGCCAGAGCAGGGGCATCTCCAGCAGTGGCACAGATCACATCCACGTGGGTTTGGAATGGCTCCAGAGGGGGAGACTCCCCCCCCTCTCTGGGCAGCCTGTGCCAGTGCTCTGCCACCCTCACAGGGAAGAAGTCCCTCCTCATGTTTAGATGGAACTTCCTATGGTCAAGTTTGTGCCCGTTCCCTCTTGTCCTGTCGCTGGGCACCACTGAAAAGAGACTGTTCCCATCCCCTGGCACCCTCCCTTCGAGTATTGATAAGCGTTGATAAGATCCCCCTTCAGTCGTCTTTTCTCCAGACTGCAAAGCCCCAAGTCTCTCAGCCTTTCCTCATTAGAGAGATGCTCTGGTCCCCTCATCATCTTTGTAGCCCTTTGCTGGACCCTCTCCAGCAGTTCCCTGTCCTCCTTGACCTGGGGAGCCCAGAACTGGACACAGTGCTCCAGATGTGGCCTCCCCAGGGCAGACTGGAGGGGGAGGATAACCTCCCTCAACCTGCTGTCCACACTCTGCTTGATGCACCCCAGGATGCCATTGGCCTTCTGGGCCACCAGGGCACATTGCTGGCCCATGCTCATCCTGTTGTCCACCAGGACTCCCAGGTCCCTTTCCACAGAGCTGCTCTCAAGCAGGTCAGCCCCCAACCTGTACTGGTGCAGGGGGTTATTCCTCCCCAGATGCAGTACCCTACACTTGACCTTGTAGAACTTCATAAGGTTTCTCTCTGCTCAATTCTCCAGCCTGTCCAGGTCACGCTGAATGGCAGCACAGCCTTCCAGTGTGGCAGCCACCCTTCCCAGTTTTTTGTCATCAGCAAACTTGCTGAGGGTACACTCTCTTCATTCAGGTCATTGATGAATATATTGAACAGGACTGGACCCAGTACTGACCCCTGAGGAACACCACTTGTTACTGACCTCCAACTAGACTCTGGGCCACTAATCACAACTCTCTGAGCTGTATCTGTCAGCCACTGTTCAATCCACATCACTGTCCATTCATCTAATCCATGCTTCCTAAGCTTACCTGTGACGATGATGTGGGAGACAGTGTCGAAAGCCTTGCTAAAGTCAAGGAAGACAACATCCACAGCTGTCCCCTCATCTACCCATCCAGTCACGCCACCGTAGAAGGCTATCAGATTAGTCAGACGTGACTTCCCCTTGGTGAATCCATGTTGACTGCTTCTAATAACCTTCTTTTCCTCCAGATGCTTGGAGATGATGCCCAGAATGAGCTGTTCCATCATCTTTCCAGGGATAGAGATGAGGCTGACTGGCCTGTAGTTCCCGGATCATCCTTCTTGCCCTTTTTGAAGACTGGAGTGACATTGGCTTTCCTCCAGTCCTCAAGCACCTCACCTGTTCTCCAGGACCTTTCAAAGATGATGGAGAGTGGCCCAGCAATGACTTCCCCCAGCTACCTCAGCACGTCCCATCAGGGCCCATGGACTTGTGGACATCCAGTTTACATAATTGTTCTCTAACTGTTCCTCCTCAACCAAGGGAAAGTCTTGCTTCCTCCAGACTTTCTCTGTTACCCACAAAGTCTGGGACTCCCAAGGGCCAGCCTGAGCAGTAAAGACAGAAGCAAAAGCGGCATTCAGCAACTCCGCCTTCTCTGCGTCATCTGTCACTACGGCACCTGTCTTGTTCAACAGCAGGCCCACATTTTCCCTAGTTTTCCTTTTGCCTCCTATGTTAGTAAAGAAACACTTCCCGTTGACCTTGACATCCCTTGCCAGATTTAATTCTGAGGTGGCCTTGGCTTTCCTTGTTTCATCCCTGCATACTCTGATGGCATTCTTTACTCTTCCCTTCTTCCACATGCTGTAAACTTCCTTCTTCCATTTGAGCTTTTTCAGAAGGTCCCTGCTCAGCCATGCAGGTCTCCTGCTTCCCTTGTCTGATTTCTTACTTTTAGGGATGTACCGATCCTGAGCTTGGAGGAAGTGATACTTAAATATCAGCCAACTCTCTTGAGCCCCCCTACCCTCTAGAGCCCTCTCCCATGGGATTTGTCCAATCAGTTTCTTGAAGAGATCAAAGTTAGCCCTCCTGAAGTCCAAGGTTTCAATCCTACATGTCGTTTTGTGCATACTGCATGTAATCCTGAACTCTGTCTTCTCATGATTGCTGCAGCCCAGTCTGCCCCCAACCTTAACATCCTCCATCGGTTCCTCTTTGTTAGTCAGTACTAGGTTGAGTAGTACACCTCTCCTGATGGGCTCCTCCACTACCCGAGTCAAAAAGTTATCATCAATGCACTGGAGGAACCTCCTGGACTGTACGTGCCCAGCTGTGTGGCTTTCCCAGCAGATATCAGGGTAGTTGAAGTCCCCCATGAGAACCGAGGCCTGCGATTGTGAGGTGATTCTCACCTGTCTGTAGAAGGCCTCATCAACTTCCCCATCTTGATCAGGTGGCCTGTAACAGACACCCACAACAGTGTCTCTCATGTTACCCTGCCCCTTAATCCTGACCCACGAGCTCTCAACTCGCTCTTCGTCTGCTCCCAGGGAGAGCGGGATACATTCCAGTTGCTCTCTCACATAAAGAGCGACTCCACCACCTCCCTCGCTGGCCTGTCTTTCCTAAAGAGAACATAGCCAGCCATGACAGTGTTCCAGTCATGTGAGCTGTCCCACCACGTCTCAGTAATTGCAGTGAGACAATCTGAACACTTGAATTGAATGAATTGCAATTACAATCTGAACACTTGCAAGAGAATTACAATGTTAAAAGGAAACTGCCTTGATTGCCCTGTGGAACTTGTTGCTGTAGGAGGTTGTGCAGGAGAAAAGCCGTAGGCCTCGCTGGGGAGGGCCCTTAGGGAGGTTCCCTGGATGCAGCACTGGGTGCCGGAGACCCCTCAGCCACTGCCTGAACAGGCAGCAAGCGTTCCTCATGGACCTGTCCGTGCTGCTGCCTCTCTGCTGTCATCTGCTGTGGCAGTTCAGTCATTTTTTTAATTTGGCATCGACCATTCTCTTGGGAAAAAGCAGCCCATCTCCATTGTGATCCTCGTCTGTGGTACTGACAGAACTGGTACTTAAACCCCAAACCAAACCACAGTTTATATGGAGAGGAAATTACACTCGGGCATGAAAATAGATAGTGAAGGAAAGAGGTCAATTTCCCTAGAAATGGAAGATGTCAGTGTTGAGTGGAATGCATTTAATGATGCAGTCAAAACTGTTGAAAAAAATGTTCCAAGTTTGGGGTTCTTTAATATGTTTCATCTAGCATTTTAAATATGGGCCTTTAAACTTTTATCCACAAGGGTAGTAATGTTAAATGGCTGGCAGAGACGTTCGTGACTCCCGACAGCAGTTTAACTGGATGACGGTATGGAAAGCACCCTCACCACATCTGCAGGGGCCCCCAGCCTGGAAGGTCGCTCTTTAAGCATTTTGCAGCTGTAAAGCTGATTGTAATTCCTTGGAATTCTTCCTTCAATCTCTCTTAAATTATCTTTTTTTTTTTTCTTCTTTTTTTTAAAGGTACCCTTTCTAATGTGAAATATTACATTGTGACATTTACTTTGATCTATCAGTGTCTTTCAGAATACACGTTTATTGAGAATTCTAGTCAAAACTGGTTAAAACTTGTAGTAGCAATTTAAGTTTCTATAGATAGTGAATTCCTAGGTCAGGCTTTAAAATACAAATGGCACATGTGAATTATAAAAAGCGGTGATAATAGTAATTTCCTCTTTTGTTCCCACATTTGTTTGCTTTTTAAAAATGTAAATCCACAGTAAAATGGATTTTTCCAAGAATCACTTTTCACATTTCCACGGGGTGGTTGGTAACGGGGCAGCTCCAGTGAGCAGCCTGCAGGGCACGGTGTGTATGCTCGGCAAGCAACTCGGTTGTGACGCTCAAGGAATTTGGGTACAGCATGAAACAAAGTGCCTAGTGTGTGTGTAGCAGGAGAAACATCTCCGCCTTGTGCAGTCCCTCTGAGTCTTATCTTTCCTGGAAGAGATGCGTTTCAAGTCTAGCTTTTACTGCTGGCTGGTGGGCAAGGGCAGTGAGGTGGGCTCGCAAGTGGTGCTTGGCTGGCGAGTGCTTGGGGCATGTTTGATCTGAGGCTTCATCGCCCGGCCGGCCAGGGGGGTGGTTGAGAGGGGACCCCAAGGAGCTCAGGGGCTGCGGGGGCTGTCGGTGGTGGTTCCTCCTGGGCTTCGCTTGTACCTCTTGGCCAGCTCTGTCCTGCGGAGGAGTAGAGGACGCACATAGAGCCGCTGTTGTCACCGACTTCCAACTAACCTGCTTTGTGAACCGCTGTGATATTACCTCCTCTCAGGTTTCAAGATGCAGTTTTTTCTTGCAGGTGTTGGCCTTTTGAAGATTTCTGGTATTTAATGAGCTAATTTTTGAAATAAAGAAACTTTTCTTCTCAGAATTCTGTCTTATATTTTTCTGCTCCTTTTGATTGTGTTGACACTTGGTTTGTAGACTATCACAAAATAGAGGTTTAGTTTCAATTCAGAAAAAGGAATAGGTGAACTTCAGTATTTTCATAGATAACTAATAGAAAGATGAATGTAGGGAAAATGAAATAATGTGTTTGTGATTGTCTCTTGTAAAATGTTTTTCAAGGTTGTTTCTGGTGCCTCAAAAATTTTTAATCCATCTTTAAGGATGTAACTTTCAATGTAAAAAAGCTTACGATGTTTGTCTCTTTTTGTAGCTTCCAATAAAGGCCGGCCAGCAGAATACCCACACCAAAGTCAGTACGGAGCACAACAAGGAATGTCTCATAAACATTTCCAAGTACAAGTTTTCCCTGGTCATCAGTGGTCTCACTAATATCTTAAAAAATGTTAATAACATGGTGAGTTTTCTAATTTTGGATTGTTGGGTGATTTTTCAAAATGGTTATTTATTCACAATATACAATCTGCAGAGAGTCACTTGAAATTTAGTCAAATTGTTGCTTGCCTTTTACACTTCTTTTCCTCCTCATGTGCTGAAGTTCGCAACAGCACTGAGCTGTGTTACCTGTGAAGGCGATGAGATAGTTGCGGCAGAGAGACCTAAAGGAAGGTGGTGATGAAGGGGGACCTTCCGTTAGCTGTGGGAACGGTCTGGAGCTGGGATGGTGCGGGGCGTGCTGAGGAGTGGGTGCACGAAGGTACCTGATACTACACAGGGTTGCTGATCAATGGTCAGATACCAGTAGAATGTGCTGCTTGTTGGGAAGTGTGGGAGGATGTTTCCCATTGCATGGAAAGGTGCTTCAGTTTGCTCGGGAAGCAGTGCCAGCAGAGTCTCTAGAGGAGGAACACAGCAGGGCAAAGGAGCTGTGGGGCAGCAGCACTAGGAGGTGGTTTTTCTCCCCTCATCTATCCTGCCAGGAGTCATTTTGGGAGAGGAAGAAGGGAAAAACAAGGGAAAAGGATTTAAAACTTAGGCTATTTGAATTTTCCAGGCTGTTTGGATGTTTTAACATCTGTGTGTGTAAAGAGAAAAAAAAAATATATTTTAACAATGTCAGTCAGAACCTTGTAAGAAAAATCTTTGAAAACAATCTCTTGTCTAATACTGCCACTATAGACTCACACCTCCAAAGGGGTACCTTGCTAGTCAGTAAGAAAAGTGAATGATGAATGTGTGGGAGTGATACACATCTCTTCCATTCACTGTTTGATGTGGATCACCGCCTCTCATTAAAACATTTCGTGTTGATACTTGAGGGCAGTACAGTGGTGGGAAGGGATGAGATTCAAGGTGATTTTTCTGCAAGTTCCCACAGAGGAATCTTTAGAGCCAAGTGTCTTAGTAGATGGTTTCCTTCTGCATACTGGTTTTTGTTCAGCCTCCAAAGGAACCATAAAATGATTCCTGAAATCCATCAAAATATTTGACTCATCCGCATTACTAAACCCGTCTTTTAAAATAGATCTTGGTGGAACCAAAGAGAAGAGAAACCTAGAAAGAAAAAAAATGAATGTGGATGTCCAGTGCGTTGACTCTAGAAAAATAGCTATTACCATCAAGTTGGGTAAATGGAAAGTTTAGGAATCCTTTATGAGGAGGAAGATGCAGTTTGATATCTTTTTTTTCATGAAGGTCTGGTTTTGGATTTGTCATGAGAAAAGCTTAGTTCATTGAGTTTTGAAGCTGTGTGATTTATGATCATGTGGAATCTCCACAAACAGGTAACAGAACTGCCCAAACTCTAGCACTACTTTTTTTTTATGGCTTTAGTAAGATAGTTTGCAGTGAGCTCTTTTGGCTGTCAGTTGTATAGATATGTGCAGCTGTTAAAACTCTACCAAAGGGTTGATGAAATCAGAAAATAGGTTGCTTACAGCTACCTGTAATCCCATTTGAGAGAGAATTTATTTTAATTATACTCCATAGGCGTGAAGGAATGTGTTGGTGTGCAAGATGATTGTCTGATAAATGAGAAAACTATACAGTTAAAACAAGTTTCTGTATATGATGATATAGAGATCTTAAGAGAAAATACTTAGCTAAAAATGTCAGTAAAAAAAGTCAACATTTGCTGTGCACTGAGGAGCAAGACTTAACATTTTTTATGTTTGATAGACGGAGCTACTGTATAGATCAGCAATATTTTTGAAGGATTTTTTTCTATAGCTGAAACAAAGCAGACCAATAGACCGTCGTAATGGCCTTACGTTTAGAAAAAAGTCTTGCACTGTGCTGAAACTTAGACTTAGTTGAGCTAACCTCTCCCGTGGCTTCAAATATAATTCTGCCTTCGTCCTGTGCCTGAAGTGTGGCATCTCTTTGGAGGGGCTCATGTGTTTCTTCCTGTGGTCTGTGCTAAATTTTGCAACGCTCTCATAAGCTTGTCGATATGGATTTGTTTTAACATCAGTTTTATTAAGAAGTTGGCAATGAAATACATAATTGGAAAAGAGTCAGCAGTAATTGATACCAAAATAGTTTCTGAAAAGGTATAACCTTCATTTCTGTATAAATTATAGGCCCGATGAAGGTACGGGGCTGCAGTGTACCTCCAGTCTTACATTGCGGTTACTGTTTGTTCCTTATTCAATTTGGCATTGCAGACTGGACAAAGATATTTCTTCAGCAATAGGGTTTTAATTCCTATTTTAATCTAATTTTTGCTGACTTTACTTCTAAACTCAAAACCAGAGCAGTAAAGGAGCCATAACTTACTGTGCCACTTTGCTACATAACTTTAATGTGTTACAAGTCAAATTTCTGTGTCTCAGATGAATCCGTATCCTTTCTACTTTTAGAGAATATTTGGAGAAACTGCTGAAAAGAATTTATATCTATCTCAGCTGATTATCTTGGATACACTGGAAAAATGTCTGGCAGGGGTGAGTAGGCTTGCATAAGCAATTGCTAAGTTGGAATCAAATGAGTTAGAGACCACAAGTCAAATGCTTGTGTGTCTATTATTACTGGTACTAAAGTTAAAACTCATCCCATTTAGAGGGAAGTAGGATTAATGCCATTTGAAAAATCCTAAACCTTCCTATAAATGCAAGTAGTTGATATAATTGATAAATTAAGGATTCGTGGGGTGCTTTTTCCTTGCCTAAAATTAGTGATTTTTTTTCAGCTAAGTAGATTAAAGTAAACTTTTGAATTTGTCCTTCCCACTACTCCACTAGTTTGCGGAGTTATAAGTAATGTTTTTCTTTTAATAATTTGTTAAGAAGAACTGCAGACAACTGTACTCTCGGACATGTGTCAACTGGAGTAGGGAAAAAAATGAACCCAAATGAAGAACTAGATGTGGTTATGAAGTTTTGCTAGATTTTTATAAGCTTTGAGTGCTTGTGGCGTCTTCTGCTCAGTACTTTTTGCATAGGTGCATGAAAAAACTTTCATCCCACTATTTAACCCAAAAAAGTAATGTGATGGTAAAATCACATTAAAAGTAGCAGATAATTCAGTATTATTAAGTTTTAATTCAGTATTTTAAGTTTTATGCTAGTAAGTTTTCTGCGTACGGTGTTGATTTTTCTTTCAATTTCTTAAGTCTTTCATTTGGTGAGATAGTTTTTTCATGTACTTGTACATACAGCAGAAACTCTGCTATCGCTATTCTAAAGATTACTTTTGCAGGTGTTTCCTAGATTACATTAGCTAACCATGTCCAAACTTCCACTGGGAGCCCGGTCCTGAGCTTTCCAGTCAAAGCTGTGCTGCAAGGCAGTTTGCTGGGACCTTTGGGATGTAAACGGTTGTACAACTTACTGTGCTAAACTGTATAATTGCAAAGCCAAACTTCTCTGTGAGCAAAATTTGCAATGGTTTATTCCTTTAACAAGAAAGGAATTTTTTTTTTAAAGCTGTATTCCTGGATGAATGTCATGAAATCATCTAAGCTCTTTGCTGTTTCCCTGCAACAGTTTTTGAAGGTTCTTTCTTTATAAGGTAATGACCTTATTATGGTTAGAATTGTGAAGCGGCATAGCTTATATTACAGTGCTAAAACAGTCTGAATAATTGTGGATTCTTCTAAATTCACAAAAGATCCAGGTAAATACATTTTCCAGAATAATTTTCAGCTTTTACAGCTGAGGTAAATACCTCTTTTTGGCACTTTTTGTGTCTTTGATGCAGTGAGTCAAAAAACCTATTTTAGCTTCGGAAAATAATTCTTTTTAAATATTTCGTATATGCATATCATTTGAAATGTTAGTGGCTTTTTCCTGATAGATGGTGATATTTGAACAGCCTAAAATTGTGCTGTGTACTTCTTGCTTTGTCAATTCAAATGAGAGCAAGTTGAGCCAGTATATGTTTAATAAGACTGAGCCAAAGTTCTATACAAAGAGTGTTGTGTTCTATGATATCTTCAGACGTATTTCTTGCTTGCTGTTCTTGCTCAATGTTTCATCAAGTTCTCATGGCAACAGGACTCAGGTCAACTAAGTGGGAGTCTCTGAAACTTCCCAATTCCCCATGGTAAATTCATTGGTAGAATTTTAGAAAGCTTTAATGCTGACCCTTCTGTTAAAACTTGCTCTTAGTAGAGCAAAGTTTCACTTTGAATTCTTTTGTAAATAGTTTCCTTATGTCTCATACTGTGCAAACTGGCAAAAATGAGATTTTTCTTTTGCAGGAAAGTTAAGCCATTTTTGACTCATATAGAGCAATCCCAGGCAAGAGCAAGGGAGAAGCACCTCTTTTTCGGTTCATTTTGTTATATAAAATATTTGCTGTCAAAATATAGTGGTTAGAAAGCTACCCAGAAGAGAAGTATGGGTGGGTCTTTGCCCTTTGAGCTTCCATTCAAAGCCAGCATATTTAATGCTCTACTGCTAATATTTTACACAGATCAATAGGGTGCATTCATCAAAACAGGGATGTGTTTTACTACAAAAACCAGTGTGATCTTTTGCTTGATACTTGATGACGTTGATCAACGTGGTGTCCTACATATTTTGGAGACATAACTGAAAATGTAAGATGCTTTGAATGATATGGAGTATTGTTCAAATGGAAAGAAGCCTTTTTCCATGCAGACTACTTACACTGTGGTCAGTGGTAGCCTGCAGATTCATGTCCTGTGCCTACTAGTGGCAGATGCTCCATTTTTTTGCCTCCAAACCTGCAAAATGGAACTTCATGAAATACTGAATGTTTATTTTTAGCAACCAAAGGACACCATGCGACTAGACGAGACCATGCTGGTAAAACAGTTGCTGCCAGAAATCTGCCACTTCATCCACACTTACCGTGAAGGGAACCAGCATGCAGCTGAACTGCGAAATTCTGCCTCTGGGGTTCTTTTTTCTCTTAGCTGCAATAACTTTAATGCTGTGTTCAGCCGCATTTCCACCAGGTAGGTGTTTTTCAGTAGCCTGACAGTGTATTAGAAGATCTACTAAATACTGGTGTATAGAACATCTGTCATGAATTGTAGTCTTCCTAATTTCAGAAAAGTTAACTGTTTAAATGATATTTAACAATATAGTTCTTAAGTGAAACTCCCTCTACCTTTCAAAATTTCAGGTTTCAGGTTACAAACCGAACCTGTTTCATACCCATTCTAGGTTGCTGCCAGCATGCTTTCTGTGAGCTGCAGTTATGGCTTTTTTAATCTGCTTTCTTAAGTACAAGTCAAGTGCTGTTCTAGAGTGAAAGTAATGATAACTCAGCTGCATAAGTTGTCTAAGTTCTTGCGGGTGCAAGGTGTTTTGGAAAAAAAAAGGGTGCTGAAGATATTGGGGTGCATCCATTTACTTACCAATTTAGAATGCAAAATTGTCTACAGCTTGTTGATTGTCCGCAGCTCTGTTGGAGCCCCAAGGCTGTTTTCCTTCCTATTTTTTCCTGCTTGAAGGCTTTTATGTTAAATCTATCTTAAGCCTGAATGGGACAAACCAGCTGGACTGTTTGTTAGTTGTTGGAAAAGACCCATTTGTCTTCTGTCTGACTTGAGTTTCACAGCACATTTACTGTAAAAATAACTGGGTTTTTTTTCTGTTCTAAGTGAGAAAAGAGACAGGCCCAAGGTTTTTCATCTATTCTTTGCTCTTTTTGCCCTGTTCCAGGTCTTCCTGATGTTTCAGCATTTGCCAGTCCACTAGTTGTGTATTAAGCTTTCTATTACTGAAATACTTTGATGTTTTTTGAAAGTTGCTTGAAGTAGCTTAGCTGTAACAATGTGTGATAAGAGCTAACATAATTCTTGATTTATTGAAAGTGGAGCCTTGGGCAGCCTTATGTGGTCACGTAGCAACGAGTGTGCCAATTTAATTGAAACAAAGATTTATATATTCCTTATAATGTAAAAACAATTCCATTCCAACATTCTTGAAAATATTTGCATTTTGGAACTCAGTCGAAAATTATTTAATGATTTGAAGTTTTATGTATTTTAAAAACAGAGCCTTCAATAACTTCTGTTTCTGGAACATAGACTTGGCAGCTAGCATGAAGGATGTGGTTTTACTCAATAGGTTGATTATGTTTTGTTGCTTATAGAAATGGAAACAATTTCTTTTGCTCCTTTTATAGGAAGTATTTTTCAGTTGATATTTTTTGACAGTCTTTGAATTTAGCCCATGCATCTATATCTATTTATATGTCTGTAGCACGGTTTAGTTCTCAAGCTCCAAAGCCCTTCTTACCATCCATTTGAGCTGGAAGATAGTGCTTTTTGCCAACCTGTTTTTCGCTGCAAGATGGCCTGTGCATAAATAGTTAAATATTTGACCAGTGTTGCTGATCTCCACAGGGGTCAGCTTGCCGACAGTCCGCATTGCTGATCTCTTGACCTGGGCTTCCTGTTTAGGCATATTTCTAGGCCTCGTACAGCAGCTGAGGGATTTTTGGCACGAAAAGCACAGCAGCGGGGACCTTCCCATTCCCAGCGAGGGCTGTTAAGTTTCCCTGGCGCTGAAGAAATGAAGAACTGCTTTTGTGTATAGTACTAGAAATCACATTCCATGTCTAAAACACATCTGTAGCTTTGGAACGAAACATGGTGATCTTTAGCTTGTGAGAACATATGATTTAGTTATTAGTGGCTTAGTATCTGACGAGATGTTCAGTAAATCATCTAATACAAAAGTGTGAAAAGGTGCCATTGTGTTTAAAATGGCGTGATTAAACTTCATCCTATTTCTTTAGGCCAGAAAAACATGGACCCTCTTTAGCTTACAAGGAGTGGTTGTGGCTCACTTCAGCGATACTCATTACCATTGCTTTACTCTTGAGAAATTAGCTGGGGCAAGACTTGCTGTTAAGGAGCCCTGGTCTAAAAGTATCATGATTCCATGAATTTTAATGTTTAGATGAAAAGGTTACAAGATTACTGCTACAATATAGTAGATAACAGAAGGATTTAGGCAAGTCTTGGGCATAAACAGACTATCACCGGATGGTATTGGTTTCTTCTAAGTCTCATCAGTAGTATTTCTAGATCCATTTTCGGTGTGAGTATGGAATATGAATCTAATATTAACTCCTAACCATGCAAGGTCTGTCTTTCATTTCTAAACCTGGCAAAGTTTATCTGAGGAGATCATATAATATTCCCCTGCCATTCAGATGTCTAGAATCATAGGTATGTGTTCGTACCTATCTGACGTAATCGGATTGAGATGTTAGTTTACTTTGCATATTTTTAGATTACAGGAACTGACTGTTTGTTCAGAAGATAATGCTGATGTTCATGATATTGAACTTTTACAGTACATCAGTGTGGATTGTTCAAAACTAAAACGACTCTTGCAAGGTATGATTTGAGCCTGTGTTTTGAAATATTTTTACCTAAATATGCCTAGTTAGAGATGACACAATGGTATTGATACGTATAGCTGTTTACTGCTGTTTTTTACTCCAAATAGTCATATATTAACAAAAATATTTAAAAATACTTAAGTACCATGAAGGCATTGGTTTAAAAATTGCTTGGCATTTCAAATTTCTTTTATAATCTGTGTTGCTTTTTAGAACCAAGTTTCTTTTCTAAATGCAGAAATGTTTTACCTTTACAGAGACTGTATTCAAGTTTAAAGCCCTTAAGAAAGTAGCTCAGTTAGCTGTTATCAACAGTCTTGAAAAGGTAAGTATTTTAATATTTATTTTCTGTTTCATTGCTTATTTGCAGACTTTATCTAATTTAGGAATAGTTGCAATTCAGTAATTTACTATAAAATATATGTTGTTGCGTCCCTTCGATGCATATGTTTCGTAAGAAATGTCGAGTGATTAGAAGTAAGAGTAAAATCTCTCTTCATTTAAGTACATAATTCAGAAAAAAAGTATTTTTAAGCTTTGGAATGTAAAGATGTTTTGCATTACCTGCAGGCATTTTGGAACTGGGTGGAAAACTATCCTGATGAATTCACAAAGCTGTATCAAACACCACAGACTGACATGGCTGGTAAGGCGTAACAAATGACAGTGTGTTCAAAAGTTAGTTTCTCAGACATCTCCACATTCACTTGCATTTTGTGCCCTCTTTGCTTCTTGTGCAGCCTGCAAATAAGAAATTTCTGTCAAACTTTGTCAGGGCAGGCAAGGATATATTGCTGTCTCTTTTCTCTCCTGACTTACCTTTTAAAGAGATACGTTTTGTGGTTCACAACACAAAGAAATAAAACCCAAAATGTGGAAACTCTTTAAATATATGTTTTTTCATCTTGACACAGGAAAGAAAACTTAAGAGAATGTGACCTGTATTTGTGTCTAGTCAAAAAGAGGAAAAATTATATATTTAAGTACACCATGTCTTTAACTGGGTTGAGACCAGTTATCCACAGTAATGTGCAAAACAGAACTTTTTTCTGTGTAGTTGGAGCTATCCCTCTGCTCTTTTATACCTATTCTTTAACTTTTCATAATTAAATTTGGTATTGAACTTGGGGTTATATTTTATGCAGATTGTGCAGAGAAGTTGTTTGACTTAGTGGATGGTTTTGCTGAAAGCACAAAACGTAAAGCAGCAGTTTGGCCACTGCAAATCATTCTCCTGGTCCTGTGTCCAGAAATAATCCAAGATATAGCAAAGGATGTAGTAGAGGAAACGAAAATGAACAAGGTAAGAGAAGAAAAGTATCTGAATTCTGGTTCTGATGTCTAGAGGATGCTTGTCTTTGGCTATTCTATATTTCAGGTGTATTGTATTTTATCTTTCCTGCCTAAAAAGCACATTACAATTCCATATGTAAATTTCTGCACCCTTTTTAAGTTCTCACTGAATAGTGTTCTTTCACTATCAATAATTCATACAGATAGTATGCCCCGAACAATGTTATTTCAGAACTGTTACATCTCCTGGAGATTTGAATCCTGGTCTTGTGATTTCCCCTGCCTCCACCAGTAGTAAAGTTAGCATTGCTTCTCGCTGGCTGATATTGTACCGATCTAGGTTTCTGCGCTGTGTCCCCTGCATGTTCCATAACCACAGTACCTGTAGCGGATGTTGAGTTTGATGTGGCTGCAAACATTATGAGTAGACAACCATCTATCTTTGTGCCATTCCGATTGCCCTAGATTTTTCCAGATTAATGGCTTTAATAAAGAGAATGTTTCTCCAGAATGCTGCATCAAGTTGTTTTTTGGAATCCCAATATCCATGATTTCTGATCAGAAAATGCAGTGTTGTTTGTTTCTAATATTTAAGCATCTAAAAACTCTGACCGCAGATTACCAAAGCTGTGGTTATAACTATTCCTGATTTGAATTCTGCAGAAACTCTTCCTGGACAATCTCAGGAAAGCACTTGCAGGCCACAGTGGGAGCAGACAGCTGACTGAAAGTGCTGCTATTGCTTGTGTTAAACTGTGCAAAGCATCTACCTACATCAACTGGGAAGATAATTCCGTCATTTTCCTACTAGTGCAGTCCATGGTAGTAGATCTTAAGGTAAAAATGTCTGTTTCCTAGTTGCAATGAAGAAATTTGGATTTTAAAATACTGAAATAAACATTGAATTTCTCCTTAACTGAATACCATAGTGATTTTCAGTGGAAAGTTTTGTATTGAAAGTAGACAAGAATGTTCTTGGTATCTGATATATATATTTGTATTTTTTTAAAATCTATAGAATTTGCTGTTTAATCCAAGCAAACCTTTTTCAAGAGGCAATCAAAATGCAGATGTAGACCTTATGATTGACTGCTTAGTTTCCTGCTTCCGCATAAACCCTCATAACAACCAACACTTTAAGGTGAGAACACTGCTTACTGGTAAGTCATTCTCCATGTGCTATTGATGACCTGTCAATTATAAAAGATATGCTAACAGCAGCTGGAAGCTCATAAATAAATTCAACTGTATAAATATCCCTTAGTAATAAGACTCTGCATGTTTTTATAAATCTTTTCTTAGCTGGTTAGACTTTCTCATGTTTAGATTTGACAGCTTTGTCAATTTAATAAAAAGGCTTCAGTGTGTTATTCAGTGTGATAAAAAAGATGGCAAAGGAAAAAGGTGTTCCTAAGTGGCTCTTATGTGTTTTTATTGTAGATCTGCTTGGCACAGAATTCCCCATCAACATTTCATTATGTACTGGTAAATTCACTCCACCGAATAATCACAAATGTAAGTTCTGAAAGTGTTTAATCAGCCCAGCAAGCTGTGGCTTCTATTCAGATCAATATCAGCTTATTAAATACAATTTGAATAGTAGACCAAATCTTGTTGCCTGTATCTGTGCAGCAAGAGTTGCTTGCTAATAAGGAAGGACATAGAAGTCTTGGTTCGTGCTGTCCACCAGTTGGATTCCCAGTATGAGAGCTTGTGTTTCAATGTAAAATTTCAATACAAATATCTCTTAGTACCTCTAATGTAGGATGGCAAATGGATCTTATGTTCTCTGGTTTTATAATAGGTACTGCTTTTATTGATACATGAAAAACACCCTCAGGACATTCATAGTTACACCACCTTCTTCTACTTGCGGTATATGGATGTGGGAACTTAGGGGAGGAGCTGGCCTCGTGCTTTGCTCAGGGATTTCATCCAGTAGGAATATAAATAGTGTAAAATTGTAGTAAATGCTGAGTGCCAAAAATGTTTTGAAAGTTTGTGCAATTGTTTATCTTCAATGTGCTATTGTACTTTAAGTCACTAAAATACGACTTTAATATTTATACTGTTCAGAAATACTTTCCCGATCAGTATGAAAATAGAATCAGTCAGTGTTGAGCAACCAGCCTTACTTAATTTACATAACATTTTCTATTTTATTTATCCCAACATTGTAATGAAAACACTATATTTAAAACCAAAAAAAGTATTAAGCACTTTGACAAACAGGGGAGGAAATGCTACTGTAGATGTGGTGGTGTATCTGTGGTGGAGTAATACAACTTTTCAGTTATTATCAAGCACTTAAAATACCAATTTTTGATTTTGTTTAGTGTGTCAGGATGAATTGAGTGAACATCGTTTTTTTTTAAGTATTATTTAATAGCATTCAGTGTTCTTAAATTTACCTGCATTCCTGGTTTCAGAGTTTGTGCTTGGTCAGAAAGAAGAGTAATATAGTAAGCAGCTAAGTTGGAAGTATTGCTTCTGTTACAGCTCATTTAAATATTATGAGTTTTCTAGTGAGAATGCAAAATTAATGTATCAGTAACGCTGTGTAAAGTACTGTTGTGTAAAGGGTCGTTATACTACAGCTTTTGTAACGTTGAGATATACAGTAAATCATAACCTAGCTCATATATCACCAGTTTACCATTTGAGCATTTCTGTGTTTTCACTCTAGTCTGCGTTGGACTGGTGGCCCAAGATCGACGCTGTGTACTGCCATTCCATGGAGCTTCGCAGCATGTTCAGCGAGACACTTCACAAAGCTATTCAAGGCTGTGGGGCACATCCAGCAATTCGCATGACTCCGGTAAGGCTTCTAAAGAAGCTGTTAAACCTAAACCTGTTGCTTTTCCCGCGTCCCCATTCCACTCCAGCTTTTTTATTCATTAACTTTAGACTGGAAACTAGAGGAGGGAAGACTATTGCAATCTAAAAAGCAACAGAGAGCCATATATGCTCTGTAAACTTTGCAGATGTTGCTGTGTTGACTGTTTCTAGCCAGTTATTGATGCATGTTTCTCAGTTTTCATGCTGCTTTTAAGCTGGCAACATAGAAATACTTCTTCTGGAACTGTCCTCTGTGGCTAGCTGTTCGTTCTGAGCTTTCTTGTTGTGTGAATGGCTAAGTAATACATCCATTCTTGTTTAATCTGGAAACCAAAAGCATTCTGTATGTGAAGATAATTTCTGAAAACTGCAATGCTTTTACCATGGTCAGCATGAGTATTTCTTCTTTCCATTTGTCTTGCTTGCTTTCCGTTGAGCAAGTTGACTGTTTGGTCTTGGTGACAGCAACAAAATAAAAGATTTTTCAACCATTATGAAAAAAAGTCAATGTTTTTGATTGTCTTAGAAAAAATATTGAGTAAATTCAAATTCGTAGTCTGTCCAGACTTTTTTTGTAAGTTCACATGCAGTTGTGTTGCCTTTCCTTTGAACTTCACATTTAGGACTTCCGTGAGCAACAAGTTCCAACAAGTGAAGTCGGTTGGTTGTTTTAGAACGCCTAAAATGATACATGAAAATATTCCTATTGGGCTTCTCAAATGAAAGCAAATGATCAAAATACCTTTAGTTGAAAGCCACGACATGTTTGACTTGCTTTTTATGTGTATATATTCATCTGTTGAGAAAATAGCAGGGGTGTTGTACTGGCAACTCTGACATTGATTGGTGGTGCTTTGTCTTCTGCTTCTTATTTTCCGTTCTTATTGGCGGCTGTCGCTCACACGGTCAGATGCCAACCAGGCCCTGTTTTGCATGGCAGTGGGCCTCTGTTGCTGTAAGTATGACCCATTGTAACTACCGCAGAAAAGCCTTTCCTTGCTCTGACTTTTCTGTGCATAGTTACCACTGCAGTCGCTCCACCTGGGGAACAGGTAGCGTGTTTTACCCGAGAACGCAGGACTGGAGGAGACCCCTTCAGCACTGCTTGGCGGTTGCGAGGCGATCCCTTTCACAACCAGTTGAGCGCCTTCCTAGAAGGAAAGGCTTTTTGTTGGTTCTGTTCTTTTCTTTCTGCCCCCTATTTTTCCATCACGATGCTCTTCCAGAATCTCCCCGCTCTGATGGTTAGAACCGTTTTCTAATTTCCAGCCTAAACTTATTTATGTCTAACTTATCCCCGTTTGTTCTCGTTCCAGTGTTGTCTGTTAGCTTCGAACTGGTGTTTATCCCCTTGATACATTTGCAGAGAGCAGTCATGTCCCTGTCTTTGTTTATTGATAGTCTTTAGTTTTGATTATGTGAAGTAAATAAATTGCTTCACAGAAACGAATCAGCTTCTTTTGCCATGTGCCTCTTCTCAGAATTCCCTTAACTGTAGCAAACTAAGCTTCAGCACAGAATTAGTTTCCCCTGCCACTGTGGTATTGATTTATTGACCAGATGCTTTTTTTTATGTGGTAGATTTTATTCTGTATATTTCCACACTAACTATTCAGCAAAATAGCGTGAGGTTCGAATTTCTTGTAGAATTTAATTATACAATGCCGTATCTCTTTTTCAGTTATCTTGAGGGTGATTTCAAGCTAGGTTTTTTGTTGTTATTGTTCAAAACTTGTAAGTTTAGTGAAAATGAAAAAAAATAGACAAAATAGTTTAAAAAGCTGAGTTTCTAAAGAGAGTTGTATTCTCTCTTTTGTTGAATACCCACAATGGCATTTTTTTTTGTCCTAGTTGCTGTCTTGTAACTATTTTGGTAGCTGTAAGCAAAAATACTAATTTAATCCCTGCTGATAGAAGATTAAAATTAATGAAAATATAAATTCTGTAAACTTACTTGGAGAAAGATGAAAATCTTTTGTCTTTGGATGCACTGGAGACCAGTTAACAAACGCAAGTTCACATTTTTTATATATATGTATTTAAATTTGTGTGTATGTGTGTTTATGCATATAACCACACACATACATATATATATAGTATTTTTCACAGACTTCAGTATGCATTCAAATTATTTCTGTTGAGATGAAGAAACTGCAGTTGATTGCAATGCAACAGCGTGCTTCACTTTGAAGGGTTGTGCACGCTGTAGGATTGAAGCATAAACTCAATTTTTTAATTCCTTACAACCGGTAGCATCCGTATGCACTTACTTCACAGCCAACACTGTCTGACTGTTCGTTAAATGTATTGCTCATACTGCTACCCGGATGCTGTTGTGTGAACAGATAGAATATGATATCGTTCACTCTGGAGTCCAACCAGAACACCTTATGTGAACTCTCAATACGTATCTTAAAATGTCCTCCATTTCACATGAGGAAGTTGCTGGTACAGAAGTAATTTACTGATTTTTCTGAAGAAGCTAGATGTTTGTTTTTTTTTTTTTTTTTAATGAAGTGATGGACTGTGTACCTTGTAAAAACTGAAAGGTGCATTTTTCAGAGGTTGTAGAGATGAAAGTGCTATCATCTGAACTGTGACACTGGCAGAAAATAAAGAGACTATTTTGCTTTGGAAAAAGTTCCCCACCCTCTCATGTATTCAAGCTTCCTTGGAAACATTTATTTTTATTTCTTTCTCAGACCAGAGAAAATCCCTGTAAATGCTTTTTGGTCCTTTTTTCCATTTTTCTTTTGCTACAGTTTGTCTTACGCGAAAACTTTTCTTATGTCTCCATACAGCTCACTAAAACAATTCTTAAGGAAACTTTAAAGATATAATAAAGTGATAGCATAAGCATATGTAAAAGGGGATTTTTAAGTAGAAAGCTACGTGACTGTATTTGAGTGAATTTTATATACTTTTAAACTTTTTCATGAATTATAGATTATAAAAGCAATACAATTCATAAGATGTTTAATAGTTACTACTATGTAGACTACGTTACTGACAACTGTGATATTTTCCTTCCGTCAGAGTCTTACATTTAAGGAGAAAATGACAAGCCTTAAATTTAAAGAAAAACCTACTGATTTGGAAACAAGAAGCTACAAGTTCTTGCTGTTATCCTTGGTAAAACTGATCCATGCTGATCCAAAGCTTTTGCTTTGTGTGAGTATATCATACTGTTCGTTTATAGTAAAATTGACTTTTGAAACTACTAATTGAATAAAAATTGAAACCACAAACTTGGCATCTAGGATACTTCCCAACTCGTTCTTTTCTCTGGTTACAATGCTTCTGTGCTTTCAAAGGAAAAAGACAAAACCAAAAAGAAACCGTAAGGAATTTTACAGAACCAGAGCAACAGAATGAAAGGGAGAATAAAGCCCTGTAACACCGAAGGGGGTGGGGGGAGGTTCGGGGAGTAGAACAAGAAGAAAATTAAAATAAGGAGGGGGGAATTAGTCATCATTTCAATGAGTGAAAAGACAGATGCACTCTTAGATCTTCCATTATTCTCAGGTCTGTTTAGTGTTTAATTTAAAAATATTTTGATTCTATCAAAGGTGTGAGATGCAAGGGGTATCAGAGCTTAAAAATAAATGAGGTACTCTCTTAAAGGTTCAGAAATCCACCTGGTTTAATTACAGCAGTGCCGCTGTAGCGGTCAGTAACACGGCCAGTCATGAAAAAGTTTTACAACTTAAACTTGCTTTCCTTTTTGCTATTTAGAATCCAAGGAAGCAAGGGCCCGAGACGCAAGGTAGCACGGCTGAATTAATTACAGGCCTTGTCCAGCTTGTTCCGCAGTCCAGCATGCCAGATATAGCACAAGAAGCCATGGAGGTAAGGGGTGACTGTTCTGTATGCCAAATAATTAGTACGCAGACAAATCAAGGCTTTTGTCGGAGCTCTGAAGTACTGATTAGCTATGAAGTTCTGTGTCTTAGGGTTTGGTCTCTATTGATCTTTTTCTAAATGTCTCCTGCACTGAAAGCTTTACAGGAGAGGCCTATACGAAAATTTCCCAAAGCGATCCGTACTGTTTCTCGCGCCTCTTAATGTGGCTTGGTCGTCCCTGCTGTTGTTGAGAGAAAGTTTGACAGTTCCTCTGCTCCATCTTTGTGGAGAGCACCATTAAGCTTACCCCTTCTTTTCTGTGTTTCCTGAACGGCTGTGAGAAAAACACCTAACGCAGGGGCTGGTCCTGTGTCCTGTTGGGAATGGGAGGTTGTGCGGGTGGGAGGGATGGACAGGATACCTTATGGCTACTGAAATCTTCCCGCCAGCTTTGATTGAAGAAGTTAACAAATCACCAAAGTTACTTCTGATTTTTAGCCTTTCCGTGCAAAGTTGCTGATTCTGTGACTTTGCCAGTTCAGTTGTAACATTCGGGTGATTTTCACCATGGTGGGTCTCCGGAGCACTTCGTGTGCAGTGAAAGCAGGCGTCAGCTTCTCCTTGTGCATAATGCAACAGAAACTTTGTGTTATTCTTTTTTAATCCATGGTGCCCTTTTTATTATCCTGCCTTCTTTAGATTCCCGTTCTAAAAAGCGCACCGTAGAGTGTGTGCTTCATTGACTAGAGTAAAAGCAGAGATTAAAGTTTTGTCCATATCTCACCAGTACGCTCTTGGATATGGCCAGGACCTATTCTTATCCAAGTTTTTGCTTGTGCAGGGAATGGTTACAAAGAGCAAAGTATTTGCATGTCCCGCCTTGGCAAAGAGCTTGAACTACAGAACTTTTGTTGTTGCCACTCGAGGTTTATATCCGTAGGATTGGTTGCATTACTTTTTCTGCAGCTGGACACTAAGTAAATGTCAAAGCTGAAACCTGTCATCTAAAAACATTGTGTCTGTGTGTCTGGTATGGATTTGTGTGAAAATACAAGGTAAAACCTCTAGGTTTGGTTTATATAAATACGTAATAAAGACTAAAATGAAATACTTCTGACACAGACTAACAATGAACTCCTGTTCTTCTATATAAAATGCTTTTTATATCTTTTGGTTTTTTTAATTACTGTGTGATTGCACCTAATTCTCTGCCTGTGCTGATGTGCTTTGTAAATTTCTGCCTTTAAGTGAAACTACTTTGTTTTGAATTTAGGCCTTGCTAGTTCTTCACCAGTTAGACAGCATTGACTTGTGGAACCCCGATGCACCTATAGAAACATTCTGGGAAATCAGGTATGTAAGTTAACTTTTGTAAATTAGAGAAATAGCTGCTTTGATTTGTCTTCTCTTTTGAAATAGCTGTGAAAGTTTGGGGAAACCTATGCAACATCGGCATGAATCTGCAGTCAAAGTTATTATATATGTTCATAACAACATTTTATCTTCCCTATACTATACGGATTTAACAACAATATAACATTTTGCTGGCTTTCTTAAAGACTCTCTTCATCCTGATGTTAAGGTGTAGAAATGATGATTAGTTTGAAACGTTAGAGACTTCTCCACCTCATTCAAATGTTTACTACTTGTTTAAATTCTATTTTATCTTTTTGGGGCTGAGGGAGCACAATGCTAAGTAATTCTAGGAGTTTGGATTTGCTAATCTTGACTCTGAAGCCCTCACCTCAAGAAGGTGGTTGTTTGCTCTGCCCTGGGATCTCCATTTGTCTTCCCTGTGTATTTAAAGAATTTTTATTCATGAAAGTCGTCTTGCTTTTTGTAACTTCACAGCAGCTGTTGCCGTTGATTTCTTGGAGAATATTAAGGAAAATGACGTTCCAAAAAAGTCAGAATTACACAAAATGCTAAAGCAAAAAATAGGAATCTGTAAACTCAGATTTCTAAGAATTGCATGAGCTAAACACTTTTAAAAAGAAATATTTGGTGATCTAATGGGAATTGGTACAAATGTTTGCTTTAGAAGACAGGGGATGGCAGTCTGGGAGGAACACTCTTACCAGCATCAACAAATTGGCCTGCCTGACTGCTGACCGTGGCTCAGGGGCTTGGTACGGGATAGGTTTGGGCCTGAGCCCTACCTCGGTGGGCTGGAACTGAACCTCATCGCTGTAATTTCTGATAGTAGAAATAATTTTGTGGTCTGCTCGGGCTGGGGGAACAACCCGTTAAAATTGACACTAATTTGGACCCTTTGGCAGTTTTAACAGAGAGAGTGAGGCCTGAATGGATATGAAGAAGGAACATCCCTAGATGTGTTCCTTCCAGAACAGAGTTGAGACACGTTATCAGAGCAGTGTAGGTAAACTTGTACTGCCACTGTCTGTGCTGTATCTGTTCTGTGGATAAATGGAGGACTTCCAAACCGACAGCCCTGGAGTCTGGACTTCTAACAAGTACCCAAATCGCTTAACTTCCTCTAGGGAACTAAAAAGGCCAGCTGGGTGGTGGGAAGGGTCAGAGGGGAGCTTGTCTTTTAACGTACACACCTGTATGATATCTATTACACATGTTAAAAGATGATGCTAGTATATGTACAGGATATTCATGCTAACTGCCTATTTCTGTGTAAGATATAGTCATATCTTCAAAATTTTGTCACTAGATTGTAAAGCTAATGCTGAATTCCATTTTGCTGCAGTTCACAAATGCTTTTTTATATCTGCAAGAAACTAACTAGTCATCAGATGCTCAGCAGTACTGAAATCCTCAAGTGGCTGCGAGAAATTCTCATCTGTAGGAATAAATTTCTTCTGAAAAACAAAGTAAGTAAATGTTAACATGTATCTGTTAGGATCATTAAAACGAATTGCTCTCTGTTTTGTCACTCCCTTTATTTACCAGTTTATTTTTATGATTGGAAGAGATTTAATAGCTACACCTACACTTCCTGTTTTTTGATTTCTCTCTGCTGAGAGACGGTGCTTTGTGAAGCACCCCTGATTGGAATTGTTAACAGAAGTTAGGTTTAGGAATTATTTTTTTTCTACTTTAGCTACACAGTTTGTCTTATTTCCCTGGAAAATGTATGTTTTGCAGAAACCAGGTGCCTGATACCTGTTTGTGTAATACAAAGAGAAATAGTCAACAAGGTGAGGAAAAGGGAAAGTTAGCTATGATAAAATATACTTCTTCATGGATGAAATAAGAATTTATTTTTGGATCTCATGTTCATGTGAGTCCTAGAATTCTGACTTGCTTCTTTCCAATAATCTCAAGAGACTTTTTCCAAGCCAAACACACATTGTAATGCTCTAATTACTGGAATTAAAACCAGACTCGCTATATTACTTTTTGAATTAAAGATCTACTAGAAAAAATAAAGGGTTTCTGGTTTTTCTATCTGACCTGAAAGTAGCTGTGCTAACATGAGAAGGATAATATCTTATGTGTACTATATAGCATGATTAAAAAGTCTTCTTTCAGCAACAGGATTTTTACCTTTAAGTGACTCTTTTCTTCTGTTTTCAACTTGGGTAGCTCTCTTACTGATGGCGCTACTTTTTGTCCGTGTTGATGCTGAGTAGTGAGCTTTTGTCTTTGGTATCTCCAGTTTAACGTATATTTGTAAAATAGAATCTCATGTATTGCAGCTGAAGACTGTAGGAATTCTGGCTTTCTGTTCAACGAGACTTTTACATTTGGCCTCTTAAGTGGAAATCAACTGTCCTTCAAGTAGAGTATGCTTAATACTATTGTTCTCATTCCAGTTAAGAAGTAATTAAAAATCTCTTTCATCTTAGTGCTTAGAGGATATTCATTAATATTGGGATCAGAAAAAGATAATAGTCTTTATTAGAGCTCGGCTTCACAGTCTCAGTTCCCCTTTTCTGATCTCATATAAAATGTATAGAATAAAATGCACAGTACTCCTGGCTTGGCTTCTTTAGATTTAATTACACCTAAATTATAATGATATTTATGTTAGTATTTATTCTGTGGGGTAAAACCAAGAAGCCTATCAGGCTTTAAGGAGACTCTAAGAAAGGGAGGAAAAGGCATAATTTTGTGCTTACCTCAAGGTGATGGATTTTGAAGATGACTCTCCAGACAGTTGCTTAAGGGGAAATATCATTCTAAGATATCATTAATATGGGTAACTTTTATAAAGCCCTGAAAGCACTGGTGTGAAAAGTACTGTGTAAATGTTGAAGAGGTTTTTGCCTTCCTGAAATCTGTCCTTTTTACCCTTTTTAAAAAATAAGTTGGTTTATTATTTTACATATCCGTCTCTTTATAGCAATCAGATAGGAGTTCCTGCCACTTTCTCTTCCTTTATGATGTCTCTGGAGGTGGAACTAGTCAAATTTCTCTTGACCATGAAGAGATGATACGCTGTGCTCCAGGAGCTACCCTCAGGAAAGGGAAAGGGAATTCTTCCATGGTAAGTAATATATGATAATAATTCCTTTTCACACTTGGGAAGAAAACCCTATGTGCACGTAGAAATTAAATTACTTTGAGGGTAATTTAAAAAAATAAAATTAACTATTTCTGATGAGAAAAAGACATCTGTATCCTACATAATGTATGTGTCTAATATGCTGGTTAATAGTGATGTTTCAGACTTTAAAAAGTCACATCTTTTTCAAGTTAAAATGGTGAATATTTTTTTCTTAGGATTGCACATAGCATCCCTACACAGTAGTCTATTGTTAAGAAATCCAAAGCGTCACTTTTGAAAGTATTGTATGTGGTTTGAATGTACCATGAAGGATCATAAAATGAAGCGTTTTAGCAAGGTATGCCCTTTGACAGACAAGTTTCTCAAGCCTAGTTTTACTACCAGTTCTAGCCGCAGGAAAAAAATGCAGAGGGATTTAGGACATCTTTTATGAGCCAAGACTTACATTTTGGTTTTTAATGTACACTTTTCCTAAGTACGTGGTTATCCTTATGAAAGGAGCAGGTTCTTCGCCACTGTGTGCAGCAGCATGTAAGAGCTCCGATCTTGTTTAGGATTGTTTATTCCTACTGGAATAAAAGCGGTTTGAAAGAACAATTTGGATAAGGCTGAATTTTAATAAAATTGCCATATTCATAAGCAATATTACCAAATTTGGAATTCTCCACTTCCCAAGGAAAGTACAGCAGGATGCAGCGGAACACCGATTTGTCGCCAAGCCCAAACAAAATTGGAAGTCGCCTTATACATGTTTTTGTGGAGCCCGGATATTGAGGCAGTCCTTGTTGCAATGTCCTGTTTCCGTCACCTCTGTGAGGAAGCAGATATCAGATGTGGAGTAGATGAAGTCTCGGTGCATAATTTTTTGCCAAACTACAATACTTTCATGGAGTTTGCATCTGTTAGCAATATGATGTCAACAGGTAAGAATAATGAATCTGCAAAATGCTTTTCTGCCTGTATAATAAGACTATTATTTGTATGTTCTTTAAACCAGTTGAGATTCTTGATTTGATTGCTACTTCTGCTTTCGCTGAAATATCTTAATCAGAATTGCTAGAAAGAGTAGAGAATTTGGGTGACTGAATTCATGAGGATTTTAGAATGTAACAAGAAGAATCCTCTTCTAAACACTTTAAAGGGTTATGTTCCTCTGTTAATTTAATAATTACTGTCAAAGATCTCATATTTGATGTAGGTGCGTTTTCAAAAAACTTGATTAAACATTCTGTGCTCCTTTGTAGGGAGAGCAGCTCTTCAGAAGAGAGTGATGGCATTATTAAGACGCATTGAACATCCAACTGCGGGCAACACAGAGGTAAACTTTCTTCTGAATTCATATATTCTTTTTATGCATATTTTTTTTTGAAAAAAGAAAATACTGTTGCTACAAGTAGTTTTGAAGTTAAATCTTGATATATCTTATTTTAGGCCTGGGAGGATACACATGCAAAATGGGAACAAGCTACAAAACTAATCCTTAACTATCCAAAGACCAAAATGGAAGATGGGCAGGTGACTATGAATTTTTCCATCGGTTCAACCCTCAGAAATTCAAAATAACTATTTAAGCTTATTTATTTTAAGGAACTGAATTTTAGTCTAGCAAATGTGTTTTGTAGGCAGATTTAAGCTCCATTAAAGTATCCAGAAAAATAATGGTAATCATTTGTCAACTATGCTTACAAAGAGGCCAAGAAGTAATTTGACTTAAATTGCTGTAAGGGAGACGGAGGCTGAGCTTAAAAATTAAAAAGAAATTGAAAAAAAAAAAGAATAATGAAAACTCTGGAATACTACTAGAGAAATTATGAAATCCCTTTCACTGGAAGTTTTTAAAAAAACTGCTGGCTATCATGATTTAAATATACTTTATCCTGGTGCAGAGCAGGGAATTGTCTAGGCAACCCCCTTCAGTCCTTTCTAGCCTTGCTCTTTCAACTTCTCTAAAAACAGCGCCTCTGCAGAGATTTCTGTTTGTACTATCACAATAAACTATAAAAGGTGAATCTTAGAAAATTCTTGAGCCTGGAATTGTAATTGGTAGGACGTTACAGAATACTTTAGAATTCTGATCTCTCTGTTAGTTATGTTTAATTGAAGAGATTTCATCTTCAGCCATTCTTTTTCAGGTTGCTGAAAGTCTTCATAAGACAATTGTTAAGAGGCGGATGTCGCACGTTAGCGGGGGAGGCTCCATAGACTTGTCTGACACAGATTCTCTGCAGGAGTGGATCAACATGACGGGGTTCTTATGTGCCCTGGGAGGAGTGTGCCTACAGCATCGTAGCAATGCAGGATTCGCCACCTACAGCCCCCCCATGGGCCCCGTCAACGAGCGTAAGGGCTCCATGATATCCATGGTGTCCACTGAGGGGAATGCAGAGACTCCTGTTAGCAAATTCATCGATCGATTATTGACTCTGATGGTCTGTAACCATGAGAAAGTGGGACTTCAGATACGGACTAATATTAAAGATCTGGTGGGTTTGGAGTTGAGTCCAGCACTTTATCCAATGCTGTTTAACAAACTGAAGAATACCATCAGCAAGTTTTTTGATTCTCAAGGACAGGTAAAGTGTTGATATATTCCTTCACGTTTGCTTCTTAATAAAAAATGTCGGTCCTGTCTTTCACATGGGTAATTGAAATTAATACCTGTTCGTGTTTTGTACAAAAAACCTGCAAGCGTTGTGATTGTATATGACAGCATGGGTTAATAATTACTGTATTTGTGATACCAGGCTGTATTTAACATCAAGTAATTGAAAACGTTCTTGAATTTTAAGTGAGCTCTGAGTACAGAATCTGTGAGAATGTTCTCAGAATCATTGTGGCTGGTAGTGTTGACATATTTAGTCTTGACATGTATTGGAGTTCTTTTGTCTAGGTGATACTAGAAAAATGCTTGTCCATTAGGTTTTTGAAATGCTACACTATATTTGATAAATAACCTTTTTTTTTGGTTTTGTAAAAGAGTAAAGAGTAAAGAGTAAAAGTGTAAAGAGTTAAGACTGGCAATTTTCTTCCTGCAGGTTTTGTTAACTGAGACCAACACACAATTTGTAGAGCAAACCATTGCTATAATGAAGAATTTGCTTGACAATCACACAGAAGGGAGCTCAGAACATCTTGGACAAGCCAGTATTGAGACAATGATGCTAAATCTGGTTAGGTAAGAAATCGTGTTGACCTTCCTATACAAAGTAGTATATTTAAAAAGTGAGGTAGACCCTTCTAGTTTATATCTTTTCTGCTTGCATCCATGGAGAAGAAGCAACTGATTTTATGATCCTCCTCCTTTATGGTTCTGACAACTTCAGTAATCATGGAGGTCATTTATACTGTAGCATAAAGTGTGCTGATGGAGGGTGACTTCTTTTTTTTTTTAAAAAAAGAACTAACCGTTCCATAGCTTGGCCCCATTCTTGTAAGCATTCCTGGTTCCTTTTCTGTGCAGTGGTGCGAGTGGTTAAAAGCCAGCTGGAGGGCAAATTTCTGTTCAATTTTATACTAATAGAAAACTTCTTTGGCCAGAAGAAATTTGGTACTGGTCTTCAGCTGACATAAGGTCTCATTTGGAAAATTAAAGAAGGTAGTGCAAACACTTTCTAGGCCATTACGTGAGTCTGCTGGGTCAGCCAGCGTGTAGGTTCCAGCAGGAAGCCGAAAAGGTTCCTGGGGGCCTTGTGCTGTGGAGTAGTGTGACATATTTAACCAAACTTTCTACTTTTTTCTTCAGGTATGTGCGTGTGCTTGGAAATTTGGTGCATGCAATTCAAATAAAAACGAAGCTATGTCAGTTAGTAGAAGTAATGATGGAGAGGAGAGATGACCTTTCATTTTGCCAAGAAATGAAATTTAGGTAAGTATTGCATCATACATCTTCTAGCATAGTGTAATGTGGACAACTGTAACTTTGTTTAGTTACACGTTTAAAACAAAACCAAAACCAAACCAAAACCTATCTCACACCATTGTTGCTCGTATAGGGCTAGTACTCTTGTCTTTGCAGAATAATTTAGAGCCTGGTGCTGCATTAAAATTTTATTTTGATTGTGGGGATAATAAACACATGTAAAAATTTTGTGTATGATACAGCCTTGGTTATTACTTGGTATAATAAAATTAGTTCAGGTCATCTTCAGTGAGTGGTGGTTCAAGTAGTTATTACACTGAATTTGTAATAGTTAACAGTGATACTGACAGCAGTTAGTGTGGTTGGGGGAAGGGTTGCTTAAAAAAAAAAACAGTAAAAAAACAAATCTAAAGCAATATATCTATATGTAACAGGAACAAAATGGTGGAATATTTGACAGACTGGGTTATGGGAACATCTAATCAAGCAACAGATGAGGATGTGAAATGCTTGACAAGGTAAGAAAGAATAATATTAACTGTCGCTAGAGTTGCTAACGGTGTTCCTGGTGGCATTTGAAACATTGTAGTGTTGAATTTATACTTAACTATTTTTTTAGTGACAAATTTGGTTTGCAGTTGTCCTCAGTAGATACACTGCATGAACCTGTATCACAAAGTGCAGTAATATGTTCTGGACAGAACTTTACTAGAATAACTTTTTTTTTTTTTTTAAAGATTCTTTTCACCTGCGGTTAGGTATATAAGCAAAAGGGTCTTGTTACTGGGTGGGAAAATTATCAAGGGGAAGGAGACACTACTTCTGCTGAACTAACTCACAGCTTCTTAAAACTTGATTTTTCAGAGATTTGGACCAAGCGAGTATGGAAGCAGTGGTCTCTCTTCTTGCTGGGCTTCCATTACAGCCTGAAGAAGGCGATGGTGTTGAGTTGATGGAAGCAAAATCTCAGTTATTTCTTAAGTAAATAGTGATTTTTAACTATTTTTCTATACAATGACTCTAAGTAGATGCACCATATAACTTCTGTTTCAATCTGTGCGTTTTTTTCTGGCAGAAATAACATTATTGTCCAAACACAAATTATCCCATTTCACAAATCTCTGCCTCCTAGGTTTATAGAAACATTTTCATTTAGAAAATAGTTATAAAATTTGACTTTGTTTCTGCTTAATGCAGAGGTGTGCTTTATTCATGGGAGGGATTATCTTGCTTTGATGTTCTAATTTTATCCATGAAACTTAAAATCTCTTTGAAGACATCTTTTTGTAAAGGCACACCTGTGAAATTCGCTTGCTTGGTTTGAGAAAATGTGCACACAAATTTTAGGCCAGTGCTTTCTGGTTATTACAACACATTTGAAAGTTTGGACTATGCTACAAGAAAGGTTACTTGGGGCAGTTGCGAGATGTTTTGTGAGGCTTATTGTCTATTTGCTACTGTATGCAAGTCTGGTTTAGGTGGTTGCCTTTGCAGAACCTGTATTACTTACCTAAGTCTTTTTCTTTTTCTTTAGATATTTCACGCTGTTTATGAACCTTCTAAATGATTGTAGTGAAGTTGAGGATGAAAGTGCACAAACAGGTGGCAGGAAACGGGGAATGTCTCGAAGACTAGCTTCGCTGCGGCACTGCACTGTTCTTGCCATGTCAAATTTACTCAATGCAAATGTGGACAGTGGTCTTATGCACTCAATAGGTAAAGTAGTTAGAGATAACTTTGCATAAATGAATACATAATGAAGACATTGGTATTTCATTTATTTTTACATCTTCCTTAGTAGTTCTGGGTTTCTTTAATCAGGCTTGGGCTATCATAAAGACCTCCAAACAAGAGCTACGTTTATGGAAGTCCTCACCAAAATTCTGCAGCAGGGAACAGAATTTGATACGTTAGCAGAAACAGTGCTAGCAGATCGGTTTGAGAGATTGGTGGAGTTGGTTACGATGATGGGTGATCAGGGGGAGCTTCCTATTGCTATGGCTTTAGCCAATGTGGTGCCTTGTTCTCAGTGGGTAAGTCGATTCATGCATTTTATTTCCTACATTTTTGAAAATATTAAGGCTTGAAATAGAAATTAGTGCAAACGCTAAAAGCGTTACAGCAGTCTGCTAAAGAGAGATTAGACCTACCGTTCGTGATAGCTAGCCTTTCTTTGCACATTCATGAAAAGTGTACCGAATCTAATTGTCAGAGATCTTGATTATAAACTGCATTTACGTAGTAAATTTTTAGTTCCTGTCTAGGAATAATTTTATGTATAGTTATTGTAATAACTGTATCTGTTTGGGTTGGTTATTGTATGTGCTGTGATGCAGACAAGCAGGACTGTGTTTCCTCCTCTGGATTTTAGCAAGATGAATTGGGCTTTGTTATAGAGCAGAGTAACTGCTGATCTGTCAGGACTAACCATTATGAATTTGTAGGCTGGATATCAAGAGGCAGATTTTTAGACAAGCAATGGCATAGGAAAGATTTAAAGAGAGATTGTGTATGCTTAATTTGGTATTTACATGCAAGACTCCATAGCAAGTTTAAAGCATTAGTACAAACTACTTGGTGGTTTTTTTTCATAATTCTTTTTTTTTTGTAGCTGCTTTGGCTCACTGCTAGTCAGATTAATATTTAATTGCTTCTTTTAAGGATGAGCTAGCTCGTGTCCTGGTCACACTCTTTGATTCCCGACACTTGCTCTACCAGCTACTCTGGAATATGTTTTCAAAGGAAGTTGAACTGGCAGATTCCATGCAGACGCTCTTCCGAGGAAACAGCTTAGCCAGTAAAATAATGACTTTCTGCTTTAAGGTATATTATCTAATCTATCTCTCTGCTACAGATCACTTCAGTAACAGGAAAAGTTTAGTAATATAAAAATAAATATCTACCAGTCTGTGGTGTTAAGCATGGGAGTAACTGGATTAAATGAAAACAATACAGAGTTGCCTTTGGGTCTTGGTTTAAGTTAGTCTCAGCTCTTGCATCTGTTAAGTTTAGGGAGTTTTGCTTTTAATGTTTTAACACTTGATGAACTAAATCTTGTGGATATCTTATGCCCAGGCCCAACTGAAAAATACAAATCCTCCTGGAACTAACCTTTTGCCAGGACTTCATGACTCAACCAGTTAGGCTTAAGCTTGCGTTTAGTCCTTTGAAAGTTTCCAGGGCAGTATTTCATCTTGCCTTATCTGGATATTCTGCATTGTAAAGATGAAAACCCGTGGCAGTAACAACAACGTTTGCAAGATTTGTAGATGTCAACAGAGATTATTAGTTATTTAGAAAACATAACTTACTTGATGCAGCTAATATTTGTAAAAGGTTTAGTTTTCTTAAAGTCCTTTCCTAAATAATCTTCAGTCATAGTAGGGCTCTTTAACCTTCCGACTAGTGTAGTTACATGAGTGGTTCTGGGACCGGTACCAGCTTGAAGACTGTTCCTGATGGTCTTTTTGTAACCAGCAGTTTAAAGATGGGGAGACAAACTCTGAGGTCCTGTTTGTGCTTCCATTTCAGTTTAAAAAGTTGTGTACAAACAGAGATGAAGAGTTGAGTCAGTGTGCTCTAAGAAACAATCCCATCTGGTTATTGCGGTTATTAAAGTGACCTATAGTTTTCTCTAAATTGGAAATTAATTAAAATACTTGTAGAAATTGATCACAGTTAAGTTTTAGAAGTGAGACTATAATACAGAAACATCAATTTTACAGAAATCTGGCTTATGCCAGAGCAAACCAAATGTTTTCCGACTCTTCTAACACTTACAGAATTGTGGCGTGTTTCTGTGAATTGCTATGTTAATCTGGCTGCCTATTCCGATCTTCTTTCCACACAGGTATATGGTGCTACGTATTTGCAGAAGCTTTTGGAACCTTTACTAAGGACTGTGATCACATCCTCTGAATGGCAGCATGTTAGCTTTGAGGTGGATCCAACAAGGTTTGAGATTCAAGGGGGGGAGCAAATGTATTGATTTGTAAACATGATTCCCAGTCATTGCAAATATTTTTCTCGTACTTTCATACTTTTCCACTCCTCACTTTACCAGACACATTAATGGTATCTGCAGCCCAGGGAGAACTGTACAGAGCTGCCCAGCACAGTGAGATGAGTTTTGCTGCATGTCCTCTAAACCCTGAGAGAGTAAGGAAGACAGAGAGCTCTTGCAGGACGTCTTCTCCTACTTGCTACTTCGTACTTCTATGTAGGCCACTAATGTGGGGATTTCCAGTAGTACCAGAAAGCGTCTGATTTAGGTCATTGAATTAACTACGGAAGCAAGATGGAATGCGTGCATGTTGTGTGTAAATTTTTTTGCTTTAATTTCTCGTATATCACTTCAAGACTTGGATTTAGTAGTTCTTGTTCTGTTGCTTTCAGCTATCTCTGACACTTAGAAAAACTTTTAAGTATTCATCTCTGAAGTAGCTTACCAAAAGATAGGCCTTCTTATTAATCGTTTAACTCGCAAATATCTGCGTCTACCTCAAAAATTCCTTTCAAAGAAACCATCATCAAACTGATAATGCGATTATCAGTTAGAATTACATACGCATGTCTCTGTATGGAATGGTGTGAGAGAATCCCACTTACAGCTGTCTATTGCTGAGTTTTAAATTACCTTATATTTATGACTTACATGGTTTAATATATTCATGGAAACTTTTGTGTAAAAGATCATAACTGTTTCTGTTAGATTTCTATTTTCCCTGTGAAATAAGGTTACTGCCAAACATATAAGTACAGCTAGTATCATTTATTTGATTGCTGGTCATACGTGTGTGGGTCTGTTTCAGGCTGGAGCCTGCGGAAAGCCTTGAAGAGAACCAGCGGAGTCTCTTGCAAATGACAGAAAAATTTTTTCATGCAATCATTAATTCTTCTTCGGAGTTCCCACCCCAGCTTCGCAGTGTGTGCCATTGCTTATACCAGGTATGCCTGCAATGGTTGCCTGCCCCTGAACTTTGGGGGTTGTTTTTATAATTCTGGCGATTTGGAGCTTGGTCCAGGAGTGGGTGCATAGTGGGCATTTCTTAAAGACTGTTTCAAGACATACGTTCAGTAACAGGAATCTAAACATGGGGACCGAATGGTGTTTTAAGACTTGGGTTGGCAATCGGGAGGTGACTAAACGTTATTTTTTTAAGGAGTTGAATCACAGCTGGGAACTCAGACCTAAGAAGGCAGCAATAATCTCTGCTTTAGCATCTCTGTGGGAGACTAAAGATTACCTGGGGAGGTAACGGTTATACTTGCTTTTAGCAGTTTATCATATGGGCCATCTATAGGGAAGGCAGCAAAAGGAGAAAATAAGTAAAAAAAAATCGCTGCTGGGTTGAGAGAGAGAAACAGTGTACTTTTTTATTTTTTATAAAGGATCAATTAATCGGAAATGAAGTTAATTATCTAAGTCTTATGGATCACACCTTTGATAAACATTCACTTTGTGAATAAAATAGCTGCTTGTGCAGATACTGATTCTAGGTAGTTTTTCTCTGCATAAAAAGAGGTGATTTCTTCAAGAGCATTTCTCTGAATTAATTTTTTCCAAAAATTGGCTGTGAAATGTATTATTCAGGTCATTGCTCCAGGGATATTACTTAGTCATCCATTACAGGTGGCCACAATCTTATACTTTCTGCCTTTGGTAGAAGAGCAGGTTAAAAAGGGTGTAAGATCATTCTAAGAAAAAACCTGTGTGGTCTTCAGTGGGACCACAGTAGTTACAAGTCCTAAATTTTACAAAATGAGTATTGAAGCTGAGTGTAATGGGAGGAAATAGGTGTATAAAATGTTGTTGGCTGTATTTGATAGAGAATTGTTTGTGGTTATATGTGCTTCCCTAAAGAGGATCATGTGCGGGTGAGGTCAAGACACTGCATCGTTCAGGTTTATTCTGATCCCACTCGGTGCCATGTTCCGAAAGCAGAGGCTCTGGGTGCTGTGGAGAGCTGTGAGCAAAGCCGTTAACTTGTGCTGGGAAGGAGGTCCACTGGCGTGTGATTTGGTAAATAACGTTGGCCTTGTAACTGGGATGCTGCAGATGCTCTGTGCTTTTGAGGATGATAGGTGGAATTCTCATACTTTAGAGGTAGAATGCCATCAGGAATAGTTTTTTGTCTATGATGTGAAATCTCTTCCAGCTGCCACGGGCAAGACCTCGTGGTGGGGGTACCGCTGCCTGCAGTACGCTGTGGTGCGTGGGGGGCTGCTGTACTTTAAGTGGCTGACCACGCATTTTGCAAACACGGAGTATTGAAAAATTCAGCAGGTAAATAGGAGGAGGAGAATCAGGAAAGGACAGCTAAATGTATATATAGAGTTCTTTTAATGAGGCAGATTGCAAAGACTGAATTTTACTTGTGGCTAAAACTTTAGTGCTGTCACCCAAACCTCAGGAAGTCACCAAGCTGGGACCACCCTCTCCTTGCTTGTTGCTGGTACCACTTCTAAATGATCCTTAAAGAGGAGAAACCTTCCTGAGCGCTGCACTGTCCTCCGTAGAGTAAGTTCTACCGTAGTGGTACCCTCCTGGCTGCCTCCCGTACCTGCGTTCCCCGGCCTCCATCCACGGCCTCAGCTCTCTCCCCTCTCTGCGGCTCTCTGGGGCAGCTTGGCAGCAGCTGCTGAGCCCAGGATGCTGTGGGTCTCTCTCTTGCTTTTTCTGTGCTTCTCATGGATTTACCTGCTGCTAAAAACTCCAGTGGGGGGTACTCCTGCTGCCCTCAGGGCTCAGAGGAAAGACAGTTCCCAGCCCCGCTGGAGAATGCCGTCCCGGGAGACGTGTGCACGGCAGAGGCTTTGAGCTGTGGTCGCAGCTAAGGGTTCTGGAAGAGCTATTGGCTTTTCAGCCATGGAGTCTGAATCTCAGCTCTAAAGCAAAGCAAGGAAAATAGATTTTCTGAGATGTATGGACTAATTATGAGTAATAAGAAAGAATTCTAATCAGTCTAGTCTACCATATTTTTATGGTGAATGCTGTATTAATAACAAACACAGCAACTGCTGCAGTTCTCAGAACTCGGAAGTGAAAACCAATGAATTGTATGTTGTGATTGTTGTTTAACTTGGGTGGTGTTTGTGAGCGGTTGGAATGAATTAGGCATGCAAATGATGCGCTTTTGGTTTTGCTGTAACTGCTTGTGTAAGTGGCTTCTAAAATCATCAGTTTCTCTCTCTGGTAGTGGTTGTATTGAGTTTGGGGGGTGGTTTGGGGGTTTCTTTTGTTGTTTTTTTCTTTTGTTTTGTTTTTAATGCAAAATGAGGAGGGCAGGTTGGTTTCCTTCAAGTTCAAATGGTCACAGTCTTGCAGATGTTGACTGGGAGTATATTTAAGTGTTATTGAAAACGTTTCACACAGCTTTAATTGTTGCTTCCGTTAATTGATGTTACATTGTCCCACATCTTTTCCTAGAATTGCTTTTATACGCTGTTACTAGGATGTATCAGTTCTACCTCCATTTCAGTGATGCACTGTTAAAAGTTATTTCTACGCAAACCACTTTTAATTCCTGCATGAGATGGAATTAGTAAAATTTACTCACCAGTGGGCATCGCCAGAGATTCTTCTAGGGAAGCTTTTCGAGTCTATTGACTTTATTCTTGCCTTTACATTTTTTTAGTAACAAGGGTAATTTGTTCCTGAAAGAGCTGATTTACTGACAAATATACAAGTGGTAGGAACTGATACTCAGCTTTTACTGAGTATTTACTACTTTAACTGTTTCTAGTAAGAGGTATCTTTGTGTACAAATGTTTATTCATCACAAATAGTGTGATAATTCATTCTGTACTTTCAAATTCCAGAGATTTTTAAGAGTCTGGCCTTTATCTGAAAGAAAGTACAATTACAATCTGAATTTGTGGGGTTATTAATCCATTTTTATCATAAGAACCAAATAGGTGATTTTTATAAGGTAACTTCCTTTTTTGTGAAGGTGAATGTATTCCATCCCAAGCAACGGTGTCAGAGTAACTGAGACTAAATTTTGCACTTAGACTTTTAAAGTAAGTCTGTGTGCAAAAACATACATGTTGGGTGTGCTCTGTAAATGATTAGTAGCTAATTGCAATCAATGTAGCAACATTATGGGAAGGGTGTATTTGCTCGGGCATTGGGGTGTAGTCTGGCTGGTGTTGGTGAGCAGCCAGACCCCGGTAAGTGTTGTCAGCTGGAAACACCATCTGCATAGCTGCTGTGACACAGCCAGGTGATTTCCAGTTAATGTATGTTCAGGAGTGTTACCTGGTCACAAACAAGCCTGGTCAAAGTAACCCATACAAAGAAATTGTGCTGTCTTTTTCGTAAATAACACACAAACATACGTGGTTTTTCTTAATAGAGGTGGAAATTTTACTTGCTTTAAATACAAAAGCCTGACTTTTTTTCTTTTTTACTCTGTCACATTCTGAAGTTGTAGAAATTTGCTTCCGGTTCCGGTTTATGTGATGCTCGAAAGATTATTTGAAGGGTTGGTGCATGCTTGCTCTCAGACTGCTAAATGTTGCTAGCTTTCTGTCGATACAGCTCCAGGTGATGCTCGCGGTAGGGCCTCTCCGCGATGCTGCTTTGCGTTTACAGCTGATATGAAGGATGTAGGAGTGAGCTCCGAGCCCCCGAGTCCCCTCTCTGAGGGGAGCAGAGCACAAGGGATGTGCTGGAGCTTTGCCCAAATCCTGCTGGGAAGCAGGAGGGAATGTGACGCTTCTTGGTGGGTCCCTTTGCACTTCAGTGAAATGCAGAAATAAGCACAATCAAGTCAGATGTCTTGGTTGGAAATCTGTGATAGATTAATGTAGACCTGCTGGCATTTTCTTCCTTCTTGCAGAGTGTTTTATGGCAGTGTTTAGCTGTCAAAGTAGTAATAACCGTGATGATTCACAGGTCTAAATTGAAGGACACACAGAGAAACATTGGGAAGATCTAAAACTCTAAATTTATTTTTAAAGCAATATGTATTTCAAAGGTATAACACTTTACTATTTTTACTATTAAAATTATTTGGGGACGGTGAAATACATTTGAAAGCTGAATATACCATTTAATGCCCAATATTGTGTATCATGAGCACATTAATGTGGTTTGACTTTTAATCTAGCCAGAAATAGTAGAAATGATTGAAACGCAACATTTGCTTGTTTTGTATTTAGTGCTTTGTAAATAAAATGTAATAAAATTGTGGAATAAAAACTCCATCATCAGTCTTTAGTTTATATATTTCATTTTCTGTTGGTTACGTTTGTTACATTTTACTGTGTAATTTATGTACAAGTCAACATTGGTTTTTTGTTGCTGTATGTAGTTGGTGCTGTGACTTGTTTGTGCTCATCTCTGTTCTGTAGGCAACTTGCCACTCTCTACTGAATAAAGCTACCGTAAAAGAAAAAAAGGAAAACAAAAAATCAGTAAGTTTGGAGACCTTTTTATTAGCCATTTCTTTCAAAGCACAACAGAAACCTTTTGCTGTTTGTTCAAAACATCTTCACTTCAGTCTATTTGACCTCACTGTAAAATCATTCTACTAATTCTGGCACAAAATAGCTTTCATTTCAATTAACACTGGAATTAAGTTCTATTTAAAATATTCTCTGTGTGCCTATTTGAGTAAACAAAAGACATGTTTAACATTACTGCTTAGTATTTAATACTCTGATTCTTCTACCCTTGCCACCATCTTCAAATTAAAAAAAAATGCGGAAGCAAAATGTTTTCTTCAGTTTTGGGGAAAACCCGACTGTTTAGTTGTTTTAATGCTCTGGCAGATAACTTGAATTCAGCTTGCATCCTGGGAGAAGAGCAATTAATATATATGGGTTACTGAAAAGAAAAGAGGCTTATATGACTTGTTTCTGATACATTTCCTTTTGTTTGCCTTGTGACTAAGCAATGCAATTTAGCACTTGTATTTATTTACAGAGAAAAGCAGACTTCCCATTTTAAGAAACTGGCTGTGTTAAAGAGATGAGCTATATAGACTGTGATAGAGTGGTGTCATTGAAAGTTAAGAGTTATCCTTTTCTTTGACAGTGACCTCAAAATATAAAGTGTGAATAAAACAAGAGGCCGAATGGAAAATTAGACTTTTATTAATTGCTCCCTTATTTTTTGCTGTAACTGAGCAGAAGAGTAATCATGTTTAAATGCAAAATCTGTGTGCAAACTAGTATTTTACAAGAAAATATTATCAGTAATTGCATGCCAAGTTAACTGAATGAAGTTGCTACTGAACCAAAGTGATTATTGAAGTATTATGTATGTACTAATGGCTTTATCCGTTTTAAGAAGCATGATTTGAGTTCTATTTTGAAGTATTTTAGTAAAACGGGTTTGTTTGTTTATAATTGGTTTTAAACGATGTAACTTAAAATACGAAGCTTGCTAATTTTATTCTGTGAAAAGGCAGACTGACTTGTTTGGATTAACTGTTGTTGCTCATAAGAAAATACACATAAAGATATTGAATCTTTATAGAACGACATGTAGCATATTTAAGAACTTTGTTTTTGTTAGGGAGCTTTATCTTTAACTAACTTTTCAAAGTCAAATGAAAGATATCCAGAGAATAGACTGTCTTCTTAGGAGTACATAGAGGATTTCCCGAAAAGAAAGGAGATTTTTTTTTTCGTACAACATTTTCAGAATTACTTTTTTTTTCTAGATAGCAAAGAACAATATTTTCCACTGCAGTTCTAGCAAATTCCTGCAAAGTGATTTTGGGCAGTGTCTGTATAGGCGGAGAAGGACGCTGGCCGCTCGGCTCTGGCACACTCTGTCTTTCCTCCTTTGGCAAATCTGTTGAGATCTGATGGTTTTGAAGAGTACTTCTACAAATAGCTCCTTCCCACAAATTTAAAATTACTCCCGAAACTTTACAGCATAAGTCTTACTGCTGGAGAGGCTCTTTGATCAGTAGTGAAATTACCAATAGTCGAGTAAAAGACCCACTCGTTTAAGAAGAATGATCTGTACCTGATGGGAGGACGGTGCCCACCTGCGTGTGGTCGTACGGCATTTGCCTGCTTTGCTGTCAGCGCAGGGGCCCGGAGTCGGGGGTCAGCGCCTCTGCAAAGCATCTGCTTATCTTTGACCAATAGCTGCTGCAGCGACTTCACCCTAGCGAGCGAGCGAGCGAGTTTGCCCGAGAGCAGAAGTAAAGCCAGCTAGTGCCTGATAGCCCCCTCGCCATTACTCTTGTTTCCCTCTCGTTCCTGCTGGTCCTGTGGCGCGAGAGCGCCCGACTCAAATGCGTTGGGCTCGGTTGGTGTGGAAAGAATGCTTAAAGTTGGATTACCATACAAGGCTTTTCTCAGCTTGCTTTCCCTTTCCTTTAATGCAAAAATATTCTTTATAATTCTCAACTTCGTAGGTTGTTAGTCAGCGATTTCCTCAGAACAGCATCGGAGCAGTTGGAAGCGCGATGTTCCTTCGGTTCATCAATCCCGCGATCGTCTCCCCGTACGAGGCAGGGATTCTAGACAAAAAGCCTCCACCAAGAATTGAAAGGGGATTGAAACTGATGTCAAAGGTGAATCAGTAACGTTTTTATTTGGCCATATTGTGTGTTCTACCTGATTTAGTTTGTTCTTTGACTAGTATGAGAAAATTTAGTTGAACTTGTACTTTTTTATAGCAACCATCGGGTTTATTTAAAGTGCAGTTTCTACTCTGTTTATACGTCATGATGTTACTGTTACAGCTCCCAGCAGCATAAGTATGGGGAACGGCCTGTATGAAAAAACACATTTTGCCAAAACACTGTATAAGATAACGGAATGCCTTCTGGCTCCTCACTTGAACTTCTAACCTTATTTAAAAAGAAAGAAAGAAACCAATGTTACTTTTAGCACAGTGAGAAGAGTGGCAGCCAGATACTGCTTAAGTTCATACGAGCGCTAAGGAAGTGATTTTTCCTATCTTTAGTCTTATTTGGTATTATTTCCTGTAAAATTAAAATTAAAAAAAAAAAAGGTTTAATGATGGCATAGAAATACTGTGGCTTGTGCATATGATCTATGTTAAATGTTGAGAAATTCTAGTTCTCTTTAAATAGGCATATGCTATTGCCTTTGCCTGTCTGTATAACTTCTGGAAGAAATAGTGACGCTTAATAAATGGTGATTTTGAAAGACGATTTATTTTCCTTGTCTAAAGCTGAATAAAGTTCATAAATAAGGGAAGTAATTTTCTAGTATTTAAAAGCACATAAAGGAAAATATTTTGAAAGGGAACATATTTTGAATTACTTGGCTTGTTGGCTTTTTTTGCCTTGAGCTTTCACAACAGGTTAAAATGACTATTTCTGATAGTGAAGTTACACTGGTTGCCATAGCAGTTCATTTATTAAACTTTACCATCTTTTTATTGTTTAGATACTTCAGAGTATTGCCAACCATGTCCTGTTTACAAAAGAAGAACATATGCGGCCTTTTAACGATTTTGTAAAAAGCAATTTTGACGCAGCACGAAGGTAGGCCCTTTGGAAACGTGCACTAAGAGTCTGTCCCATGTATAAAGTGCAAACGGAGAATGTTCTTAGAACCTTTTAATTTACACTGAGTCCACTGGGCAGATTTCCCTGGGGCGCTTATGGGAATTACTGGTTTTCTGCTCTAGGTTTTTCCTTGATATCGCGTCTGACTGCCCCGCCAGCGACACGGTCAATCACAGCCTGTCCTTCATCAGTGACGGCAATGTGCTCGCTTTGCACCGGCTGCTGTGGAACAATCAGGAGAAGATTGGCCAGTACCTTTCCAGCAACAGGTGAGGCTTCAGAAGTGCTACGAAGAGGGGAGGAGCTGATGGGAAAGGAATATTTGGGAATATGCTCAGATGCTTCTGTTATTATTACCGAGAAGAATATTGTGGCTGCAAATCTTACCTTTAGAAACATTTTTCTGATTGACAAGCCATTATTGGGAACATACCTAACATCTTTGCTGCCCCCGTCATTGGCAACCTTTTGTGCATGTACAAAGTTTTCTGTCAAAGTCTGTCTTACCTTTTGTAAGAATTGTTCCGTGTGTAACAGACATTTTTCTTATTTCTTTGTTGAACACCTTTTTTTTATTTTATTTTAAAAGAGAAAGTCCAGCCTGTTCAAGGTAAGGAAGGGTAGTGGGAAAAAAAATAAGCATTGCTGAGCAAAGGAGGACTTTTCTTGTAAGTAATATTCTGTTTCTAGGGACCACAAGGCTGTTGGAAGACGACCTTTTGACAAGATGGCGACTCTTCTTGCCTATCTGGGTCCTCCTGAGCACAAACCCGTGGCAGATACCCATTGGTCCAGTTTAAATCTCACTAGTTCCAAATTTGAAGAATTTATGACAAGGTAATGAGATTATCGTGGAGGGGGAGCCGTTGTGGGTGGCGACTTCAGCATGGCAGGCAGTAGAAGTAGTTATTAAGACTCCAGCTTTTGTTTTTACAGGGATTTTAAAAAGCTGGGTCTACACGTACCTTTTAGGTTGCTCAATAGATTTTAAATTTCAAAAATTAAATTGAGAACCAGAGATGTAGTAATATTTGTGATTTAAGAAAGGTTCAAGCTTGTGTGAACTATATACTTTTGTTTAAAGATACAAATAAAGGGGGGTTGGTTTTTTTTTTCTTATTTTAAAAGTTTTTTTCTTTGTTGTGAAAAGTTGATATCAATGTACTGCTTTTTAGGCATCAGGTACATGAAAAAGAGGAGTTCAAGGCACTGAAAACGTTGAATATTTTCTACCAAGCTGGGACATCAAAAGCTGGCAATCCTGTTTTCTACTACATTGCTCGGCGGTAAGGAGTCTTTCACCTTCTCTATCTGAAAGAAACGTGTAAAATGAAAAGTATCAAATGTGTATAAGAAAGGGACACCAACTTTGTAACAAACAAGAATCTGAAAATAGCTTATTTGTCACATTTTTGCGACAGTGTTTTGGAATTGCGTTGTTTCCTAAATCAGAATTGACGTAGTTTTCTGTGGAAAAATAGCTAAAATTTTAAATACATTTTATTAATTTTTCACTGTCTCAAGTAAACTACATCCACACCACATTACTGTTAACCCTTTATCAGAGATTTTAGTGTCTTCATTTTCTGAAGTATAAAATGAGTAACAAGCTAAAACATGGGATAAAATCTCTCAAGTGGCCCTGTATCCCATTTTAGAGAGTAATACAGGCATTTAGAAGTTTCACACGTAGACAACACCATGATGTTGCTTCAGTTTCACCAGTATGTTCTAAGTGAAAATAATACCACGTTTTTGGAAATGATTGAGTCTGTGGAAATATCACTAAAGTAAGAACAAAAGCAGATGTTGACATTTGAACTTTGCAAAAGACTGTGTTTTTCCAATAAGACAAAATTTTGAAAGTTTTAAGTCTTCCCGACTCTGACAGACAGTGATTCATAACAGTGAGTAACATATGCTGCAGTACTGAAGAATCCAGGAAGAATATCCCAAGCTCAAGATTAGTCAGTTTATGGTCAAATAAGTTACAACTGTCTTTCTTTCTTTAAAATAAAACATAACAAAATTAAATAAACTAGTTGTTTTATTTAAAGTAATGCCTGCGGTCATAAAGCTGAACTAGAGTAAGGATATAACTGAAACTTGGTATTTCAATCTAGTTATTAAGTAACTGCCCTATAAAATCCATGGAGAACAGCACTGTCAAAACAGTTTCCATAGTAATTACGCTTAATACTAAAAGTCATTCCGAGACTCTAGAAAACCGTCGTGCTCGCAACCAAGTGCGATCTAAGACTGAACTGTAGGGAGAAGATGAGCGCCATTGTACCTTTCCTCTGTGCCGTGGTGTTGGTGCCTTGGCTTTTGGGAGTGGTGCTGCCGGGGAGGTGTGGGCTGGCGGCGGTGGCACTGCTGGTTTTGGCACCGGCGGGCTGCGTGATGGTGCTGCCAGTGTCTGCGAAGGTCTCACCGGCAGTGATGGTGGTAGCGAGAGTCCTGACTCAGTGTGGCGCTTACGGGTGCTGTGATGATGTTCATGGTTGGACTGTTGCCGATGCATTTTGTACCAGTGGGGCTCTTGGCTTTGCTTCTGCTGCTATTGCTGGTATGGTTTTTGCTGGTGCTGCTGATGGTAGCTGAGTTCATGCTGGTGGAGCTCCTTGTGGCACCAGTGCTGGTGGAGTCCGTGTGGTTGCTTTGGCTCTTCTTGGTGCCTCTCTTGGTGGTGGGGTGCCTGTTTGTCGTGCCAGTGGGGCGGCTGCTGCCCCAGCGGGGTGCTTGCTCCTGGTACCCGTGCTGCTGCCATGCTTATCCGTGGCATGGTGAGGAATGGCTGTGGGCCCTGGGGAGCTCTTGCTTGAGCTGCTTCTTGGGGTGAGGCTGGGAAGAGAGCTTTTCATGGTGGTGCCAGTGGTGCTGTCCTGGGCGTGCTCCTTGCTGGTCGGGGCACTGCTACGCGCGGTAAATTGGTGGCAGTTTCATTGATGGTATTGTCGTGATCTGAGATGTCATCAGTGGTGAACCTTCTGCAGACCCTTTGAGTTCATATAAGAACATGAAAACAAGCAGAGGAAACCACTTCAGCAGTATCTCCTTTTGTATTCAACAATTTAAATAAGTAGTCAATACATATTTGCAAACGAGGCATTCTTGGAATTTACATATTTCTATTGAAAATCATACCCAACAGGCATGTAAGGTTTTTTCAATTAATTAAAATTTTAGATCCCTAATTTTATTAATTTTCATAGTTTTTCATTGTTTCCAGTAGTGCCCTTTATTCTGTATATTGAGTTACAAACTTACTTTCCTAGAAAATTTGTATTCTCTTATACTATGTGACTTTTGTCATATCCCCTCAGAAATTTTCAAAATTTCCAAATTTTCAACTAGGGAACGATTTTAGTGATTGGAGGACTTCAATGTTTTACCACTGGATAATAAACATACCTTGTTCCAAATTCAGGTTGGAGGCTAAAATCATGAGCAAGCTTTGAAGAACCTTTCCAAATATAACCTCTAACGTGGTAGTTGAATTCTGCTGCTTAAATATGGTTTCCTAGCCAGGATGCAATTAGAGATCCAACAAATGAATATATCTGTTCACGTTTCTTTTATTATGTTTTTGATTTTCAGAGCAACAAACAAACAAAACTTCTGTTCGGTATCAATGTGGAAGGTAAAATAAATTTCAAAACTGTTTCCTTCTTCTGGAATTTTGTACAGGCATGCTAAAGGGCTTCTTCATGCTTTAAAAAACCCAGTACAAACCGCTTGCTTTCAAGCCGGTAGTGTAGGGAGGAGATGCTTACGTTCTCGTAAATTTGTTGCTGTGAAAGTTCTCAAGCACTTGCTTCGCTGCTAGCTCTTAGGAAGACTTCCTGTGTAAGGCAGTCCAAGGGGGAAGCAGGAGGAGAGCGTGCCATGGCTGGTACCTTTTGCTGTGAAGGAGAGTAAAGTGCCCGTGCTTGGTGTCAGCTTGACACTTAATGAATCTCTCAGCTCGTGCTAATCAAAGGAACACTGAATAACACAAGGTAACTCTCATTATGTAGAGGTAGGTAAGAAAACAAAATTTATCTGAACCTCCTTCCAATGATTTATAGCTCTGAAATAGAATGTAGATAAGAGAACATTTATCTGAGCCAGCTTTTAGCTTTCCTTTTGCTTGGGAAATTGCCTTCCTTTAACTTGACTCCCTTTCTGCATTTTCAACACCCTTGAGTCTCTGGATGGAGTGGAAGGAAACAAGATGAGTAGTACCACTTACCTTCTGTCCTCATTTTTTGTCTACTGCACTTCTCTGCCCTCTGTGAGGTCTTTGAGTCACCTTTGAGCCTATTGTGTTGGCTGAAGTGGGCCTTTATAAACTCTCAGCTGAAACGTCAGTTTGCAGTATAAATGGCCGTGCAAGTTTCTAGCAGTGATCCACTAGTATTAAATGAGGTTATTGTTTGTATCTCTCTCTCACATATTACAACAAAATGGTTGCAAAGAGGAGTACCTTCTGGAAATGCTCCCGTTGGAACATTAGTGGTCGTTGTTGAAACAAAAGCAGACCCATTTTATGTCAGTGAAACGCGTATCTGCGTATCTCGCATCTAAGGCAGTTTTCTGCTTTTCAGAAGACGTTGAACAGCACATGACTCGTAGAGTGACTTCACTGGGATATCAGAATGTTTCGTGTAATTCTGTACGAGGAACAGATTTATTGAATCTGAAGTTTGAGCCTTGCATTTATGCCAGGCAGGAGGAAAAACGCCAGTGATGTCCTAAAGATTCAGAGGGGGGACGGAGTTGACAGTGAAGTGAGTGTATACAGTGCTGGAACTGCAATTAGTTGCCTGTCTTCCATTTGTTCATAAGCTCATCTTTTCCTAGAGAGTCCCAAAACTAAATCTGCAAAGTTTCAAAAGTTTAACTAAGGACACATTTTTAACTGCTGTATTGTGTAGGGGACTAACTCACTGTGAGCACTTAAAATTCCGTGCCCTTGGATTATGAGTTTTGCTAAAGTTGACTTCTGCATAGGCTTGAAAAAGGATATGTACTCAGGGACAGCATGGGTCAGCTTAAGTAACTGTTTTTCAAAAAGCATGTTGGTTGTTTTCGACAGCATAACTTTATGTATCTCAAGGTCAGTAAAATTTTGAAGATTATGTAATGTACTGTTTTCAGACCCCTTCTGAACTAGTTGTACTGCTGTCACGAGAAAACTGATCATCCTGAAGATTCAGGAATAAAAATGGATGCTTGGAAACTCAGTTTTTCTTCCAGTTGTTGTGCTTATTCACTGTTGTAACGGAGTAAGCTTGAAAAGTTGTCAGACTACTGCAAGTTAGAAGGCTCAGCTGGAGGCGTTTTATCTCCCCACTCCCACCTGAATTTCCCATCCGCCCCTCTGTTCCATCAAAGTAATTTCAGAAACTGTTTCTCTGAAACTTGTGCAGGTATATATCACAGGACAAAATACCTTCTCTTTAGAATAAAAAGCAAAGTAGAATATATACTTTCACGAATACTTCAACCTTGTCCTTTTCTAAGGCAAGCACTGGGGGGGTGGTGTTCCCCCAACATCTTTCATGAGCTATGTTGAATATACAACAACAAAAATATTAATATATTAATATTAAAAGTGCTTTTGTATCCTTGCACGGTTAATTTTGGTATGAGTGAGTCTGTTTAAATGAGATTTCTTCCCCCTTTCTTTAGGTGAGATGTGTAGTGGACACCAGTAGATATTTGAAGGGAACTGGGAATGCCTGATCGTTTAATTTGGAGTAGGAGGATGGCATGTCAGTGTCTGCTTCAGGAAGCGTGGTGTCTTCTGCACGCTCCAAGGAAGGACTTAGTTGCAGCTTAATGAGAAAGGGTCGTTGACTTGTTCCCTGCAGAAGTGCACTGGTGCTTTTCTCTCTGGTCTGGATTGTTTTCCTTTGTCAGCACTCGGAGCCGTACGGCAAAGGATTCTTTGAAGCACCTGCGCTAAACCGAACTCACGCGCTAGGCAAAAGGCATCGGTCACCATCGAAGGTGCCGTTGCTGCTGTCGGGAGGATTTTGCTGTAGTTAAAGACGGGGGCAGTGTGATCACAGAGGCGCCCACGTGTGCTTCTGCTTGGAGCGTACCCCGAGTTCAGCAGCCTGCGGGGCTCGCGGGCAGGAGGAGCGATCCCCGAGGGAGCCCGGCACCCCCTTTTTTTTTTTTTTTTTTTTTCCTAAGCAAGATCCCAGATGTTTAAGCCCCTTCCATACACAAAGTTAGAAGAGAAGGTAGTCTTTTGAATTCTCTTTAAAAAATTCTCTGTTTGCTTGCCACATTTTTCTCCTCTGTTTTTTTTCCATTAGACACTGTCTTATTTCATGTCAAGTAAAATAAAATGCCTACATTGTTATCCCGTCCTGTTCAGATGAGAAATTAGGCATACAAATGCCAAGAATAGTGATAACCCATCTTCAAAAAGTCTGCTCTGTCTGGCAGCGATCTGAGGCATCTTTATGTATTCTGCGAAGACTTGACCTGCCGTGTGTTTTCTTCATTTGCAGAGCAAGAAATGGTTATTTCATCCATAAAGAAAGAATTTTTGGAAATAAATTGATACAAATATGTGCAACACATGCTTGCTAGGCCTACATCACTTACCTACCTGTTCTTTAATAGTAGAAAAATGAAATTGTCCACAACTGGCTGACTTAATAGCAGTGGTGTATCTGTAAGGAAGTTTACAGGCATAGTGCTTATGACTTACTAATGAGCTCCTGCGGAAGCGATCTCAGCAAAAATAAGTTGTTGTTTAAATGCTACCAACTACTTCAGTATTTTGAGCTGAGGCCTGCAAACTGTTTATATAAATCTGTTGTAAATGGAAATGACCTGGTGGTGATTTTGTGCTTATTTCAGTATTTGAAACTTTGGCGTTTTACTGTTAGCTGGTCCAAGGCGCAGTGGTGTTGTAAGTGTGCTGTTGGAATGTTGGTGGGTAGGAGGAAAGTCAGCATCGGGGCGTGTTTTTCCAGGCATTTGGAGAGGTATTATCGATACATAATGGCCCTGTCCCTTCAGCACTGGGGGGTTTGCATCTCAAATTCCACACAGCAGAGTACATGAAAAGGCGGCGGAGGAGAGCTTAAGCCTTAAGTAGAGTTACCGTATAAAGTCTGTGTAAGGTACCTATGAATGTTTCTTGGGGCTACATGTAGCTAGAGAAATGCATAATCCTCACACAATCAGCCAGTGATACCTGCAGAGAGAGGGGAGATTGATTAAACACTCCCTGGAACTTGATTATACACATCCAGGAATCCAACAACGCAGCTGGTGAGATGTTTACAAGATACATAATCTGACATTGAAATGGGCGACAGTATCATTCGCTTGTAGGTGTAGGTACTGCTTACCGCTTGTCACGAGTGACGCACACTGTAAGCTAAAAGAATAGTGATAATGCCTGTTCATTATGGGGCTAAATTCTGCAGAATATCTACTCAAGGGCAGGTGAATCTGCTTTTCATAATTTTGCATAAGGGCTATTGATGAGAATGATGACATTTTATGGCTGTTATCCTCATGCCCTTTACTTGCGAATAATTCAACTTTTTATGCGTGCTTCCTTATCTGAGAAAGTATGCGATCGTTAGCACCTGTACCTACGGAGTGTGATTCAGGATTTTTTCTTTGGAAAAAGGTGCCAGCTCAGTGGGTTTGTACGCAGTTTGTACAACATCCGTTTGTACACAGATGTTTGAGAGGAAGCCTTTCCAAGTCTGGCCAAGCCAGTAACAGGCGCTAACGAAGCTAGTACATAAATAATAAAGCAGGCTGCCGCTAACCGAGTTACCTGGCAGTTTAACAGTCAGAAAAGTTGTTTTCAAGAAAATAGCTTTATAAACTGTGTCCTGGGGATTTTTGAATGAACACAAACCTCAGTTCCTCAAAGGAAGAATAGCATAGCGATCGTGGGAGAAGTCGGATAAGCGTTCCTGCGTTGCGTGAAGGGGTGGTAAGGGGCGGGTCCCTGTACATTTTATCCAGGTACAGGGTACTTAATGAAAATATTGTTATGCTTTGACGTCAGCCTTGCTGCTAGGTGGAATATTGCATGCCTTTACCGCCCTTTTTATTGCTTGCTCTCTCTTCAGGAGCTACGGAGTCGTTGAGCGTTCCGGCGTGCGGCAGGTCCCCCGCCTGGCCGGTGGGGCCGGGCCCCGCGGCGATGCTCGGACGATGCTTCTGCTGAGCGGGACGTGGGCCACGGGTGCCTCGTCGGGCTGTTTGCCTTGTGGCTCTGAGCCGGGTGTTGTTTTTAAAATTGTGAAATTTGGAAGGAGTGTTTAGATCGGGGCTGCCAGTATGTTTGAGCGCTTGCGGCAGGCTGATTTTTTTTTTGGTAGGTTGAGATCTCGTTGCTAGGGCATTGTTGAGTCATTTTACTGATATATCTGGATCAGTTTATATCCTTCTTGTGCTGTGAAATTTAATCCCTTCTGTCATTTTTGTTCGCATTTTGTTTCCTGGGCAACAACCTGTCTTCCGAAGCCACTGCTCATCTGTTTTTAATCCCTGCACTGCTACTAAAATGATCAATAAATCAATACTTATTGATTCTGAAGTACTGCCATTAAGTTTTAAAGCTGATATCTCAAACTAATTAATAGGAACGCAAACCTCTGAGTTATTGCTTCAGACTGCAGCTATCCTTACAGCGATTTTAACCTTTCAAAAACAAGGATATTTCTACTACAAGGTGTGCTAGGCCATTTTGGGGTGTTTTGAATATTGTCCTGAAATGCCAAAAAGGTATTTTGGAAAAAAAAATAATTTTTCTGAGAAGAGATTATTTAAAATATTTTGTATTTGTCATGGACGGAATGACCAGCATGTTTAAAACAGCACAAGCGGATGCTGTGGTCCTCACATCCGTGCCCATGGGTTTGATTTCAGTTTGACTGCGCTGTTGCCAAGCGACAAGTGCGCGACTCCCACGATTGCCTGCCCACTCGCTGCGCCGTTATCGACTCATTTGTATTCCAGAAAAATACAAGGAAACCGAAATTTCAGTCGGCTTTATTGAAGGCAGTCTGGCTAAGCAGCCCTCTTGCTTGCACCTCCCGCCGGCGAGGTTTGGGCAGCGAGCACAGCCCTGGGGGTCGGGAGCGCCATCTCACCTCCATACCCGGCTGAGTTGTTTTGTGTCCAACTTCCCAATCCTGTACGTGCATTTGGGAAACTCTGCAACCCTGTTTCCGCTTCCAGGCTTTTACCAGCGTGCGTAAGACTTCAGAGTCTGGGTAGCGAGTCGTTCGGTGTGGGCACTTGCAATTTGCCCCAAACAACTTCTGGCAAACAGTATTTTTCATGGAGTCGATGTTTGCTGAATGGTCCCATTACAGGTGAGACAGTCTTGGAGCATTTAAAGGGTTTTTTGCATCCAGTAGAATTTGGCATCCTGTATTGAATTCTTCAGCACAGACACGTGTAGTATTTCATGTAATTTCCTCAGCTCAAGGCGGTTTAGTCATAGCACCTCATTTTGCGATCTGTGCTGCCTCGCGGGCTGAGCTGCCGTAGGCTGTGTGAGATGAGGCCGTGGGAAGGAGTAATTCTCGGAAACGCCTCGTTCTGAACGTGGTAAGTGGGTTCTGCTGGTCCAGAGTCAGTCAGTACCTAGCGAACGTGTTGTCTGTCCAAAGAGAGCGGCAGGCAGCGACATTTTTTTAATACTGATCCTAGTTAGTGGAATTTATCAGTTTGTGTCAGGTTGTTTAACCTGGGGAAAATCTGTGGAACTTGTGCAAATGGTCAACTCTTTCCAACCGCCGGCAGCCACTTTGTGTCCCGAGGCACTCCGGCTGGCTGTTGGAGGTACCGTGCACGTATTGCTTATGGTCTAGGTTGTCTAAACTTTCACTCGGATAACTAGTTCTTGTCTACCTAAAATGTATATGAAAAGTCAGTCTTTTTTTTTTTTTTTTTTTTTTGTTGTTTTGGGTTTTTTTCAGTTTTCTGTCCTATTAAACATGGAGAGTCTTTTTGTGGGAGGGAGGAGAGAGCTCTGCCTTGTTCTAGGGGATAGAGATAGGCCGCAGGTGTTTGCAAGTTCTGAAGGGTGGGAAGGGGAAGGGTAGACCTATGTTGCTGTTGTCTTATTAATAAACAATATTAGGGATACGTCAGTATCGAAATAATATAATTTGATTTAACCATAATTTCCCCCCATAAGACATGACGATTTAGCCAAATGTCTGCTTGAAGTGGGTTTGTGTAACAAAATATCATCTCCTCGGCGGTATTACTATGCTTATTTGAAAAGAAGCACGGTCACTAATTCAGTTCAATACAAACGTAACTTTATTTTTACTTAAATGCCAATGAAATAACTGTACAAATCCATTGTGTAACATTTACTGTTAGAAATTAAAACACATTTCCGGTTATATAAATACTGTTCGCAATTGGAAAGTTGTGATTTCGCTGATACCAGTGGTTGCAAATGGTCAACAGCCCTCGTTGACACCTAGGAGAAGTAGGTAGAGGACTCCAGTCTCAGCAGTGAGGTTTTCTGGGGTTTGCAGCACCTTCATGCTACAATAACTGGAAATTAAATGGCCTGAAATGAATGGAAAACATTGTATAAAGATTTGTAATATTAAGTGAATAATACTTTTTCGATGATCTTGTTCTTCAGTTTTCATTTCATGCTGTTTGCAAAACTTCGTCTGTAGTATATCAAGTACCTTTGCCACATAAGTTAAATTATTTTCCTAGAGTGGACAGAACCACGCGTGCAACTATTTCTACTCACTGGTGGTGCAGATGTCAAGGAGAATACCGTTCATGCTCGTCCTTACAAAGCAAGGATTTGGGCATGTTCAATGCCATGGACTGAATGAATTTTTTTTCAAGTCACAAGATTCAAGGATTGTTTCAATGACAGCTTGACAACTAATTGCTTAATTGATTTGTTACATAGCTTGCGTTAGAAATTGGCTGATATTTCATTTTACTGATCAAAAAGTAGTAGTTTGGTATATTCTGGCTGATTTGTGATACTCTTTCAAGCATAATATATTAACATCTCATATTTTTGGATGTCACTTGAAATAAAGTCAAGGAGTTCCATTCCGTTAATTTACGTAGATAACTCCTTGTTGTTGGAGAGTGTCATGGCATTGAACATCTTGTGTTTTCTTCTGCTTTTATCTTTTTTTTTTTTTTTTTTAATATGGAAAGTGAGAAATAACTTGCCTGCAGTCTCTAAGTCAAGAGCAAAAAGAGATATCGGCCCCTGCCACTTTTCCCATGCTGAAGGCGGACCACGCCGCCTTCTCGGTTTACACGCTCTTAGCAGACGTCATGGCATTGTCATATTTAATTCCTAAATTCAAAACTGTTGTTCTTCTTATTTAAAATATCCTAATACATATGAAGCAAACATAGATACACATGCTAGCGATTTTTCTCAGGAATAACTTCTGATTAGTGAAACAGCTAGGTTTAGTTCCTTTATTTTTTCCCTTCCTTTTGCACGTTGTCATAACTTACAAAGAATCTGTGCTGCTATATTACAAGAATTGCTCACCGGCAAGTCAAGCAAGACAATGCGGATATGATACAGGCCTTCTGTTTGTTTCCAGTTGTTTAATGACAGAATCATACATAAAACCAGTACTTAAAATTCTGATGGTTTATTCTGTGCAAGTAAAATTAAAAATTTAAATACAAAATAAGCACATTTTAAAAACAAAATCATAGGTTAATTTTACTCAATTAAGACATATTAAAATAAGTAGCAGCTTAGTATCAAGACATTAGTGTGCACTTCTTTGATGAAGAACTGTTATTTTCTTTAGATCAGAGTCAGAACTTTGAGTTTCTCGTACTTTGCTTCCTTCTTTGACCTGGATGTCTTAACTCCGGCTGTGTATCACAGGAATAAACTCAATAATTTTCACAAGACACAAGCCTTTAGCCAATAAACGCTGCCACTGCATTAAGCATTACGACATAAACCAAATATATCTCACAGATACTTGCTTTGGAGGGCACGTGAGTATTCAAAATACTTGTAGTGGATTCCTCTTTCCTTAAGGTCGCGGTTGTGCTTTGGGGCATTTTGGAGTAGTTTGTTGGCATTCCACTGGTGATACTTAAAGTCATGGGGGTGGTGGGGGATCCTGTTGAACGAGTCAGGCTTGAGTTCGCCTCGGCGGAATCTTTGATGTAGATGGTGTGTGTGGCTGCTGCTTCTTGGGAGCTGACCTTCCTGGCGGTGGGATCTTCCGGATAGAGGAGGAGCGGTCGGTCTGTGCTCGTCAACAGGACAGTTTGGCTTAAGGTGGCCAAGCTGGTGACTTCTTTAGCTTTAAATTGTTTATGCATTTTTGTCATTTTGGTGGGTTCCGTTGCCACTGGAGAAGGAGCTTTGTCTGCTGCCTTCATTCCTTTCATCGTGAGGCTGGAGTCCGTGGCGGTGGGAGCCGCCGAGGTCGGGGTGGCACTCATCCAGAGCCCGGACTGGTTAGCACAGGGAGCCCCTATGACGCTGGCAGCTGTGCCCTGCACCCATTTAAGCAGATACGGGATATTTTGTTTGTCACTGCAGGACCACGGGTTGTTGTATAGGGTTACTACTCGCAGCTGGAAGAGCTGGTCGAAAGCTTTGTCGGGAATGTAGGTGAACTTGTTGTTGTGCAGGTAGAGGCTCGTAAGGTGCTGTAGTCTCACCAGCGTTCCCGGGAGTATCTGGGACAAGAAGTTGCTGGATAGGTCCACCGTCTCTATGTTGTAGGGCATGTTGGTTGGAACTGTCCAAAGTTTGTTGCTGCTGAGATTGAGAAACTTGAGACTGCTCAGTGTGTTGTTGATCAGAACAGCTCTTTCCACCATATTCCTGGAAACATCGAGCACTTTAAGATTCCACTGGTAAGCCGTATCAAGCTTCTGAAGAACTTTAATGTTGTTGTTTATGGCGTATAATTCCCATAAGGACTTGGGCAGATGGGCAGGAACATTCTTGAGCCAATTATTTGAAATATCAAGGGTCCTCAAATTGGTGAATCTCGTTAGCTGATGATCGAGATCTACGAACTGGTTAAAGGACAGATTTAAATATGTAATGTTGTCTTGAAGTCCGTGTGGCAGTATAGTTAAGTTTCTGCCTGAACAGTCCACATTCCTGTCGTTTCCTGAGCATGTACAGTTAGAAGGGCAGATACCCAAAACAGTGGGCATGAAAAACAGAAGGACCAGCAGACAGGTAGATGTAGTCAGTGTCTGGTACTCCATCGTTGCCTGAAAATAAATATACCAAAATGACACCCTTTAAATCCATGCGATATATTTTATTTCTTTATAAGGGCTGTCTTTGCAACGACCACTTGCAGGAGAAATTAAGTAAAAATATCAATAAACCCCTTTGTGGCACGGTCCTTTTTAGAATTGTTCAAGAGAGACTTTACAAAGCATCCCTTCAGACTGTCATGTTGTCTGGCAGAATGAGACTTGTTTTTTCATCTCCCTTTCCCCCTCAAGCTCAAATGAGGGCTTTCTTCCGAAAATGCAAGTCTCTTCCAAATGTTATACAATGTCTGCTTCTTGTTTTTAGTGATTTCAAGCCTATATTATGTTTGGAATAATGTGTTCTTTTATACAGGATGAAAAAATGGCTGTCAACTGGATCTGCTTTACAAATCTCTGCAGTAATGTAGCAGTCCCCCCCGTACACGCATGCTATTTGCTGAAGTAGAATTGGTTCAAATACATCTTAAATTGTTACGAATTTAGTTTGAAACCCCAATTCCACATTCATACTAACATGCACATTGTTATTTTTCCTTATTATACTGCTAATTGCATTCTCAGAGCTGGTAACACATGTTTGAAAGCTGAATAAATGTTAGTAAGAAATCTCTGACACTGCAGCAAATTTCTGGTGCAAGCATCTGTCATCGACTAACCATTTCCCTCTTGTTGCCGTCTCTAATTTTGTAGCAGGTTTTTGTGATGAAAAACAAAAAACCCCACAAACTTACCGTAATCTCTTCCGCGATATCAGCACATCATTTCTGTGGCAGATCGAAGCTTAGAGGTCGTCTCGTTCTGGGGAGTAGCTCCAGTTGCTGCCGGGGGGTTGTGCTTCCCTCTTCAGCTGCATCGTATTGCTGCTGGCTGGGGCTCCGCAGCACCTGATCTGACTACACGGAGACTGCAGAGCTGGCCCTGCTGCTGGCTCCCGTTCGTTGCACAGCAAGCATATTCACTACAATAGTTGGCTTTTGTAATTCGGACCGGTTAACTTCTCCGTGTCTGTATTTTAGGCTCTGTTAATGCATCGCAACATAACACGTAAGACTGCCTACGTAAACGGCACCGAGGCTATTCTAGCTTAAGCTGTGATCCCATTTCAATGTTCCTATTTACAAAGTCATGTTAACTTGTGTTCCTTTTTACCTTCGATTAACCTCTCCTCCTGTAATAAAGGTTAATCTTAATTTAGGCTTCCTATCTTAAGCTTTTTTAAGCTACGCTGCAGAATATCTTTTCATCATTTTAAAATCTTCCGTTTTCTGCTCCTCAGATCGGGCTATCACTGTTTTGTAGGGTATAATATAGCTCAGCTGGTAGGATTTTACAGATTCCTATAGGAAATCTATATCTGAATTTGTCCAAGCAATATGGTAAGAGTGGGTATACTTTATAATGCTGTTAATTTTAACATGGCGTAATGCAACAAGCCTTAAAGAAGTCTTTGGGTAATTGGAGTGCTATTCTTTAGGCAAGCACAATCGTACAGCTTATATAAACGGTAAGAAAACTTTGTAAATCTCTTTTCCTATGTCCCTTGTATGCACAGCCGCCTAGAATTGCACTTGCATAATTTAGGATGTTAATTTTTGGTGGTAATTTAAAAATTTTGGAGTTTATTGTTAGAATATGCGCGAACGTGCTCTGTGCAACATCCACAGATACATTCCCTCCCCAGGCGAACACAAAACTACAAACTGCAGTTTTGCGGAGCGGTCCCGGCAGGGTAGCTTCAGCGTATAGCAGCTTCTTTCTAGAAATCTAAACATTCAGTACTGATAAAAAAATAATATCAGTTTACCTCTAAGACCACCCTCCTACTTCTCCCCCAAAAGTTAGCTTATCGGAACGCGCAGCTCTGGCCAGTGCGGTGAGCTGCGCTTGTCCTCAGCGCCCAGAAAGGGACGTGTAAAGCACTTGAGGTAAAAGGAATCTGACATCCATGCAACATTAAATGAATTTTTAAAGTTTATAGTAGTAATATTGAGTGCATTCTGAAAATACTACTTCAGAGGAAGGAACTAGTGAATGTGCACAACGAGTTCTGCTGATCATTTGCCCAGGTGTTCTGCAAACTCTTTCTATTTTATCCATGAAAATCAAAAGTATTTAGGTAAAAGAAAGCCTTTTTGTACTTGTTCTTCAAGTGTTTGGAGCCATTTCAGCTGTTCAGTGACCACTGTATGAACTGTTACTCGCACCGTTCTCTGCTTTACCAATCAGTACTGGCGTAAAACCTCCAGTCACTTCACACTCAACTTTTTGGCAATATTTGGTCTGAAGGAAATCTCGTTGCGATTAGTGAAGAACAGCCGATGGCTGTTAGGAGGATTTGTGTCAGACACCTGGAATCCGTTGTTACCCCATCACGTGCAGAAGATGGCCTGTGTGTGAAAGGCGGCACGTGTGTGTGTCGAGGGACACGGACTTTGGTTTGAATTCAGAGCTTTGTATCTAAGCAAGTATGCTTTAAGTGACCAAAACATCTTTGAATCAGAAAGCTTTATTAAAATTAACTTGAATTCATTGCATCCTCTCATACAGCCTAGTAGGACAAACAATTTAGAGAAGCTCAGAGCACCTCTAAAGCTGTACCGTTTCTTGAAAGCTCCACGTCTACACCTCTGTTACGGTCTGTCTGTACGGGCACACACAGGTCTGTGCGTCTGCTGTGTTTTCTGTAGTCTCCAAAATCTGGACTCACTAGGAACAGTATCTAGTGGGCACAGTCCATATTGTATTTTGAAATTATTTCCTTCAGGCAGAAGCAGGTGGTTCCCTTTTGTGAAAGCTGAAGTTAAGAAACGCTGGGGAAGTGCCCGTGCTGTGGTCTCACTGTTCCGCCTGCGTCGACTTCTCCTTTTTTCGGTTATTTGAAGAATACTTCATTTAAGAAAAATGTGAAGTGTGCTGGAAATCAATTCTGGCGGTCTGCAGAGGGTCCCCTGGCTGCGGCTGCTGGGGCAGCGGTGCGTGGATCTCTTGAATAAGCGACTCGGGTGGCGGGGGCAACTGTTCCTCTGTTTCTGAGGGAAATCCCTGGTACTTGCTGTGATCCGAACTGTGGTCCTCAGCCGGTTCCCTGAGCCAGTCAGGTGGAGGGGGCAGATCTGGGAAGTCGGGTGAAGCCGTTGGGTGAGGACAGGAGGTGCGTGCAGGGCTTACTGCTTCAGCGGGGGGGGGCAGAGCCCCATCCGTGTTGGAAATGGGGAGAGCTGGAGCCCCATCCGTGTTGGAAATGAGGGGGGCTGGAAACCCATCCGTGTTGGAAATGGGGAGAGCCGGAGACCCATCCGTGTTGGAAACGGGGAGGGCTGGAGTTGGATCCGTGTTGGAAGCGCTGTCTACGGAGCAGTCTGCCACTGGTGGAGCCGCCTGGCTGTTCTCGTTGCTGGTGGTGCAGCGGGAGGGGTTCTCTGATGCAGCGGGATCCTGCTGTGAGTTTGTGTCTTGTTTCCATTTCCAAGGCAACATAAATAACACTGATGAACGTTTGGTAGCCTGGTCAGAGTCCATAAAGACATCTGGTGTGTCTCCATCCGCAAATGGAGAACGACCTGCCCAATTTGAATCTACTAGAACTGGCCTCTTGCAGCATTTCCAGAGAAGAATTATAATAATAGCCATTATCATACTAATCAAAATGATGCCAATTAGCAGTGCTGCTATCCAGCTTCCATCGCTAGGTTCTGCGTACGCTTTGGGGAACTGAGGCGATGTCGTGACAGTCAGTGCTCTTCCAGATTTGTGTGGACGGAGCCCGGTTGCTTGCAGTGGATATAGAGGAGCTTTGTCTGCTCTGGGACTCCTGATAATGGTGTATGAGTTTCTTTTGTTCGTGGAAACGTTTTGAGGTATTGCTGTAGAAAGTGATTTCCACAGTTCCCCACAGAAGAGCACCAGGATTAGCTGGTTGTTGGCCATTTTCCTGCAGCCCCTTTAGATATGTCCTCTCCTGTAGCAGGAATGAAATCAAACGTAGTCACTTGAAAACTGCGTTTGTTGTATTGTTGCACTTTATTGACACAAGATAACTTTATTTTAATACTCCAGTAGTGAAAATAATATTGGAGATTATGTTTAAAATTTCATGCTTGTTCCCTTTTGCATAATCAGGAGGTTTGTTGCTGACGTTACAAACAACAAGCAGATTTTCAACATGTATGATCATTCTAATTAAGAGACTTTTTTGAAGAGAACATCTTGGTTATTATTAACTTTTTTCGCCTTATCAGAAAAAGGCATCAGCAAAGAAGTCCTAACAGTGTTTCAAAATAACAACATTTATCAGTCATGTAAACGGTTATGGACCTGGAACGAGATTGGGAACACTCGCAGCAGTGTTGACAAACAGGACTGTCACAAGTAAAGACAATTGTCTTGTTTTGATGGGTATAAGCCGAGACCTAAGTAAAAGGCTCTTCGCAGTTCTCTTAAACTTTTATTTCCTGTTCTTGCCTTTCTTCAGCAGTTAAGGGCAGAGCGTAATAATTTTTGAAAAGTTTCCAAATACTGATGCTGTAATGGAACAGCATTCTAATGTTAAACTGTTTTCATAAATAAATTCCTGCACGGGGAACACTTTTTGCAATGGAGGAGATTGTGTTAAAATCAAGTTGTTGGCATGAAACATATTTCTTTTTTCTTTTCCTGTACTGTTTAGAGTTAGAGATCTCTGAGTGTCGCTATATGAAATAAATGATATAAAATACATCCACTGCATAGCATTTTTCTATCTGAAGTTACTTTCATGCAATTTGAGCTAATTTATCAGTTACTGTAATGGCAGTCATGTGAAGCTGTTTCTGGGACTTTAATATGCGTAAATCTCTGTGGGTTTACAAATATGCAAAATTAAATTTCCGATGTAACAGTGTAAACACCTATTGAGTAGTAAATTAATGCTTCTTGAGAACATTATGATCTAAACTCTGTAAGGTTTAAAATAGGTAAAAGTGATTCAATTTAATTTTTATTCTGCTCCCCCCTCTTCAAAATAGGATCAAATAATACTTACGTGTAGAGTTCATGGTAGTTCATAGGAACAACAGCAAAGAGTGTGTGTTTGAAGCCCTAATACTTTTAAGATGCAGGCATTCACAAGAGCTTTGAATACACCCTGAAGTCAGGACGTACACAGTGCTGTACGCGGTTCCATTTCAAACCCAATAATACAAATATTAAGACGTTCCGTCTTGCAGCTGATTCTTACCTGCACATTTATCTTCTCTCAAGCAAGCGCCGTCTTACTTTTTTCTTTGAAGCCTTAGGAAGACAGGCTGAGCGCTGAAAGTCAGGCGGCTGAAAATGGCTCCTTCCACGTTGAAGTAGGTTTCTGCAGCTCAAGAGGAAGTTTACCAACACTCGCTGCAGGAAGTGTCAAGAGTCGGGAGATTGCTAACAGCCTCATGGCAGAGTTTGCATGCTTTACCAGCAAACTTTTCAGCTCTGTAGTTTTTATGAAATTCAAATATCTAAAGGTTTGCGGCTTTCGTCCTCTATGTGCATATTGTGTAGAAATTCATGAATGCTTGTCTGCCTGTCTTTGTGGAAAATAGTTACAGTTACTTCTGTGTGAGTCAAAAATTGTGCAAGTTTGGACTGGATTTGAATTTTACTGATTGAATTTCAGTGGTGGTTTGGTGTGCTGTCATGATTATTGGTGGAAAAACAACCTTCGGTTCGTTCCAGTGAGTCATCGGAGGCTGGCTGATTACAGGATGCTGGCTTGCTTATGCATCTTCATTGGTGTAGTTGCATTAAAAGGCAGATAACTACAGAGTTCACCCTTCTTCTCCCCCCCCCCCCCCCCCCCCCGCATGTTTTTTTTCTCTCTGGACATCTCTGGTCCCTGCTGCCATTGTTGATGGGGGGCTGTGCTCTCTGGGCAGCCCTTTTCCCACTCTCTGCATACTATTTAATGTAACCCAAACTACTTTCTTTTGTCTCCTTGAGCATTTTTGCCTAGAAAGGCTGCCTGGCAAAAGGAAACCCGCACAAATATGTCCTCGTGGCATTTTGCAAGTGTATTCTGCCAGTGCCAAGTAGCTACCGCCAGATCCTTCTGCAGCTTCTTCATCTCCTCCTGCTTCTCCTGTTGGCCCTCTCTTCTGGTTACACTAGTTCTCTTTTTCAGACTCTTCCTGCTCCTGCAGCAAACACAAATCCTGATCCCATACTCTAGGTTTCTTGTCTGATTCCTTCATCTCATCCCCATTCTCTTCAACCTTCATAATTCCACCTGTCTTTTGCCACAGTTCCCACCTCAATGACAGTTCTTTTTCCTTCCTGTTTTTCCTCCCTCCCTCCCTTCCTCCCTTCCTTCCTTCCTTCCTTCCACTAATATGATCGTGATTCTTTTCCCTTTCTGCCTGCTTTTTTCATGACACTGCTGGTTTACCCCGTTAATCTGCTGCCTCTCACAGCTTGCTGTGTTGCTGCAGGCAGGCTGGCTAACGGAGGGGTTCATCCTCCTGTTCGGGCTCCGTTACCTTCCGACCTGGGAGCAGTGTTACACCAGGTTAGATTCTCATGTTTGCTATCTCAGATTCTGGTTTTTAGTACTTGCACAGCCTCTGCTGTTGCCTCCCGCGCTTGTGGTCATTTTGGGGAAGGCGAAGGTAACTGTAACGCAGCACCCCCCAACCCTGCCCTTTCCCTCTCTTTCTGTCACCCAGGGGACATGTTCTCAGTTATCTCCTCAAGTCCTGGGTTGTCATCACCCGTCTGTCACCGTTTGGCCTTATTCTTCTTCTGGCCTTTCTCCTCATGTTTTAAAATGCCTGACACAGCGCCCTGTCCTCCCCTTCTCCCTGTGTGTTGTGTTGCACCTCCTCCCTTTGAGCTCCGATACGTCTGAATATGTGGTTTATGGCAGATTCGTTGGAATTTGCCCTGTAGTTGTGTTTTGGGGTGTTTTTTTTTCTGTCTCCACTGAACTTATTTTCTAAAGACTCCCAGTTCTGGGCTCAGCTTGCAAACTCCTTCCAACTTTATCTTCCTCACTACGCAAACCACCTCTGACACAGGCAGGGGCATTTTTCGTGACATCCTGCGCTCTCCTGGCTCCCTTGAGCGCTGTCTTCGCTTTGCTTTTCTGTCGCTTCTTTACCTGCCCCTCCAGCCAAGCGTACGGGTGACGCAATGGAAGGTGAATGGAGGATTCAGTCTTACATCCTGATTCTTTCAAACTCATACCACCATCTCTTGTGTCAAAAATGTTTACTACAGATGCACGGGATGTTTAGAGCTTTCTCCCTGTGCAGTTTTACCACTTGTAACCATGGTGCAGCAGATCTTCTTTAAGCCCAAGTAGCTTGTGAAGAACTTCTTGTGTTGCCTTAAAATAACAAAGCTCTGCTGCAGTGAGACCAGATAGAGACATCTCCCCACAAATATGGGAAAAATGGGGTCTCTGTGGGCATAAAGAAACTAAAAGTTGTGGTGGTTCTTGAAGAAATTTTTGGCGTGTTCTAATTGGTTGTGTCAGGACAAAGTGGAGTGTGTTTCCGTACGGATGTTTCTGTGACGCAAGAAATCACAGGTAGTCGTCAGAGAAGACCTTCACTGACCTTCAGCAAATGTTGTAGGAATATAATATTCCAAAATGCTTTCTGTGATTTTTTTTCAGTAATATTTTGAGTTAGAGAAATAGTATCACATAAGTCAAGTTCTTTAAAAGCTGATGTTGGTGGTTTATTGGAGATAACAAAGTGAAATAGTTCTCATAGTGTAACATATCATACAAACATCATATATTCATACACAAAGTCGAAACACCATAAATACGATTCAAATCTCAATCTGGTTCAAAAGCTATTAAGCTGGTTTAGGAAGTCCTTGATGGAAAAACCTGAAAGGGCATTTTGAGAGTGACCAGTTCCTAATTCAGTAATTGCATCAAAGTTGTGATTGAGTTATGGTTTTCTTAAAGTCGCAGCCTGGATGTGCCTGCGCAGCACCTCGCGGTGTGATGTATTTATTAGACTAACAGTCCTTTCCTTTGTCCTCCTAATGATCCTTGAGAACGGGCAAACTTCTGGCCTTTCGTTTTATCTCGTTCGGTCGTGATTTCTGGTCAAAGGACTAAAACCAGTCTTGTCGCTGTTCATAAAAAGTTATTTAACACAATCTTATTCCCTTCTAGGCCTACAAGTTGCTACAGCGTTCCCACTATCGTAAAAGCAAAAACCCAGAGATCTGCTTTCCTGTGTTAAAATTCATGTTGTTACTCGAAAGCTAAGTATTTGACTCATATTAATGACGTAAAAAAGGCAAAAGATGAGTTTTTACCTGAGCATGAATTAAATCTCAACTACAAAATTGGTTAAAATGGGTTTGTGTGACTTTGACGGTTCGTTGTTTTCCTGTTCGTGATCTGTTTCTTTAGTGAGTTTCTCAGTAGTTTCATCTCCGGTTTTCCTTTGCATCGCAGCGTCTCTCCCTGCTATTAAGTCTTGCATTATCAGTCCAGTTCCCGTTGTCTCCTTAGGCATCCTCTGCCACGTTCCTGCCGCAGTGGGCCATAAGCTGTTGGTCGCCAGAATATCGCCATTGCTCCTGGGCCTGCGTTTTCCTTGCTGAGTTTTTTTGAGATAGGACATTTTGTTTGCTATTACGACTGTCGACAGAAACAAGAAGGTGCAGATAAGCACGAGTACTGCTATTATAATGAAACAAATCAGTATAAGAGACTTATTGTCTTCACATGTTTCTTTTGTCAGTGTACTCTTGGGTTTGCTGGTGTTCCTTGGTCCTCCAGTGGTAGAAACGGCATTTCTGGCAGGGGAAGATGTTGAGTTTTGGGCCATTGTGGAGGATAAGGATTGCAGGGTATTAGTCTGCATTTCAAAAGTAGTCGCTTTGCTGCTGAAATTGGTGCTCAGAGGGGAATTTGTATTGGTTTCTGTTAGGTTCTGGCTTCCACTTAGGTTCTGGCTGATGGGAATCCACGTTTCACGTACCCAGGGGTAACGGGTATGGTTTGCGCTTGTTTGCAAACACAAAGAAAAGATTATCACAGCAGGGAAGACAAAGTGTGGCTTACTGTGTCTCTTTGTCTTCATCTTCCTATTTTGTCACCTGCAAAAATACAAATTACGGTATTAGTTTAGCTATTGCTAGTTCTCGAGGCTCGAATCGGACTTCTCGGGGAATAGCAGGCAGCAGCCTTTTTGGTGAGAAAGTGTGTAACTTGACCTCGGTTTTAGTGGATGTAGGAGGACGAGTTCAAGTATGTGGTATTCTGAAAGAAGAGGTTGTCTCAAACTTCTGACAGTTTGAGGTTTATAGAAAATACACGGAGGTTAAAGAAGTACATGGAGCAAAGAGAGAAAGTGTTTCCTGCTAACCACTGGTGCAGAGGCGGGCTGGGTGGTAGTTCCTCCTCGGTGGCAGTTCCTCCTCTTTAAAGCTGCCCGCACTACCACTGACTGTAAGTTCGTCACTTCTGCTTTTGCACAGAGAAAGGAGAAACCCAGGTAAAGTTTACAGGTTACTGCTTCTGACTTTCCTGTGTTCCCCCGAATGCGGGAAGTGGAACCGTGCTTGTCAAGATGCTCAAGTGAAGGAGGTTCATCTGAAAGGGAGTGCCGGCGGGCTGGAGCGCAGCACAGCTCTCTGGAGCGTTTCGTGACTGCCTAGGGAAATCTTGGTTCTCTAATTTTTCTGCTTTGTTGCTCAAAAGGCTATTTATCACAAATGTACTTATCACATTTTTCTGACAAACATGTTACAGATTGTGACATTTTCTTTAAAGTGCCTGCGATAATTATGCAAATGATACTGCCGTTAGTATGTTCTGTTTCACATTTGTGTAGGATTCAAATTTGCACCTGTTGGATTTGTCTGGAGGGCGGGAAACCGATCCTTAGGTCAGTCTGGTACTGAGGTAATGACCTCAAATAATAGTGACAAACCAGACGAGCCGTGAAGCGCTCCAGTGCTGCTGCTGCTCGGGCCGGGCTGCGCGTGGGGGACGCCGTCAGAGCTCAAGGCTTGTTATCCCACCCCAGGGCTCTCTGTCACCGTCTCTATTAACAGAACAAAATTTTTCCTTTGAATGTTACAGTCTACATTTGGTTCAAATATAAATACTGTAGAGAATGACCGAAAGTACCAGTGCTGTTTTGATAAATACCTTTGTTCTTGAAGCTCTACTTTAAAGGCAGCGAAGCGTAGCTGTACGTTTGTAAGGTCAGGTAACTTTGAAATGTTCCAGACAGTGTTTCTTTTATTATAGCCAAAAGTTAGCGTGCCTGCCAAAGAGCTTGATATATTCACTTCCAAAAATCCAAGGGGTGGACTTGCCCATCTCGCGGTATCCAAACGGCAGCCCTTCGTGTTGCTCAAGTCCTCCAGGAGAACGAAAGCAGTGATACGCCTGGAGTGTAACCAGGGAACAGGCGATGGGCGTCTCTCCTTATGTGACAAAGGAGCAGCAAAAGATATGTGTATCTTTTACTTTGCAGTTCACCCATAACGTAAAACTAAACCTCATTCTGAGATGAATCTGTTAAGTTTGAACTAGAAACCATCTTAGTAATCAGCTACAGCCCAGGTAGAATTTGGCTTTATCTGGTAAATGTTGCCTGGATGATGCCTTGTAGTGTATTTTAAAAAGGAAAAAAAGCAAAAACAGTGAAGCCTTTTTTTGGTTTTTTTTTTTTTGAAACACAACAACATTTCACATAAAGTTTCTGCATGCAGAACCGAGATGCATTTGCCGCCACAGAGATGCTCCAACAGTTAACATTCCTGTCCGGGAGCTGCTACTGTCCTTCTGCCGCTCCCGCCAGGAGCGCAGCGAGTCCGGTGTTAGTGGTGTTAAGGGCTTTGCTTAAAATCACGAGAGCAAAGGAACTGGTCATTAAAGAACTGATTTATCTTTTTTTTAGTTCAAGCCTTTGCCTAGGCGTCCATGAGCACGGGCTTAGGGTCTTCCATGAGCTCACAGGAATGCACAGGGGCAACAGAGCTGAGTAGCGACTGTCACTGTTAAATCTTTGGAGTCTGATTATGAATAGCCTTTAACATTACTAAAAATACAGTTATATCAGCTTCCTTAATTCAGTTGGAGATAATATTTTTACAGACCATTACTATTTTTCGGTTACTTGAGTTTCTTTAAAAATACTTTTGTGTATAATTTTCTACAAAATCTAAGAAACTTTGAAGTGGAACTTAAAAGAGGAGAAGGAAAACGTGTACTTACCTTGCCAAGATGTAGTCAAAAGAAATTTGGTGTTTCAGGTGTTTAGTCCTTTTAACAATGAAATTTCTTTGTGCATGTATTTGCTTTTAGGATGTGAAGGACCATTAACGTAAAGCAAGTAGATTTAGACAATGCTGCTGTTTCTTAAGCAAATCTGTAACTGAAATTATATGTCGTTTACTCTAAGTGGAGAACTAAAACCACAGAGATGACACACTTCCTTTTTGTAACAACTATACCATGACACGTTAGGGGGGAAAAACACCAACTTACCCAAATTAGCTCTCAGAACAACAGGAAGTAGCACAAGGGAAAAAAAAAATCTCTTCAGCAGACAAATATTCTACGCTTATGAAGCTGATCCCCGCAGTTACCCTACGCGCAGGGGCTTTGCCTCGGGTGTTACCGGGAGCGGTGTCCCGGTACACTCAAAGCTGCGTATGTGCTTACGGTATTTATTACCTCTTTCCGTAGACGGTTGATTTGCCTTGAAAGAGTTGGGTTAGTGCTAGCTTGAATCAGTGACAGAGACGGAAAAGTACCTTAGGTGTTCACGAGCTACTGTTGAGTTTGATTTTTAATTAATTCTTCCGAGTAGAATTCTGTCTGCCGTGCTAACTCTGGAGACTTGGTTTAGGCAGATCGCTGTCTAGTCTCATAGAATTCAGAGAACCGTTAAACAAGAATAAAAGGTTCTTAATATTTATATATTATCTGAATCTTTTTTTGGAAAGAGTTGTTTTGTAGACAGATCCTCAGAGGACTGACCATTCCTAGAAACGTTCCACCAGGTGCTGCAGTATATAGCAAAAGAAATGAGCGTGAGACCCTTTGAAAAAGTTGGTATGTGGGTACTTAATTAGTCTTAATTGTGACTTCTGAAATACATCTAGTATTCCACCTATAAAAGTAGATATAATTTGAATCTCTAGAGAGGTTAAAAAGTTAGTTTGAGGCACTTATACTTTACTTTTATTTTAAAAGAAACTTTGAGGTCTTTTCATGTAATCCAACTGATGCACTGTTGCTCTCCAGCACGGATTTCACTTTTCCTTTTAGTTGAATAAACCTCCTGTCTGTCTGGAGGCTCCTTGGCTGTGCCAGGTTGCGTGGCACTGCAGGCTGAAGTCAAGCTTCTTCGTACCGGGCACTGAACTCGGTTGGCGTGTGAGCCAGGACACAGCAGCAGCAGCAGATGCCTTCAGGCTGCAGCCGCCGCTCCAGCACCGCTGCTTTGGATCGGTGGTGTTTTAGAACTACCTGAAGGATCAGTCTGGTTTAGTGCAGCAGGAATATGTGTAATACACCACTCAAACGTTCGTAATGTGGGTCTAAAATGCAAACCCGACAACGTCTGTCTTGTTTTCTTACAGATTCAAGACTGGTCAGATCAACGGAGATTTATTGATATACCACGTGCTGCTAACTCTGAAGCCATACTATGCAAAGCCATATGAAATTGTAGTGGACCTCACACACGCTGGCCCCAGTAACCGCTTTAAAACAGACTTTCTTTCTAAATGGTTTGTAGTTTTTCCAGGCTTTGCTTATGAAAATGTCTCAGCAGTTTTTATTTATAACTGTAACTCTTGGGTCAGAGAATACACCAAATACCATGAAAGGCTCTTGACAGGTTTGAAAGGAAGCAAAAGGCTTATTTTCATAGACTCGCCAGGGAAACTGGCCGAGCACATCGAACACGACCAGCAGAAGCTCCCAGCGGCTACCTTGGCCTTGGAGGAGGACTTGAAAGTATTTCACAATGCTCTCAAACTGGCTCATAAAGACACCAAAGTTTCTATTAAAGTAAGTCCTTTCAATGCTGTTCCTAGTGAATTGTTATATTTTTATAAGGATTTGAATATGATTTTACGGTCTCTTAATTCTCCTCTCCTGTCTTGAGGAGAAATCGCAACTTCTTAGTATGCCTCGTCAGGAAGTATAACATTTCATACACTTATCTTTATGAAATTAAAAATGTCAGACTTTTCCCTCTGTATTGCTAGCACTAGGTGCTGAACCGTTTTTCTGTTCTCTTTCTAAGGTTGGGTCAACCGCTGTGCAGGTGACGTCAGCGGAACGGACAAGAGTCCTGGGACAAACAGTGTTTTTGAATGATATATACTATGCCTCTGAAATTGAGGAAATATGTCTCGTTGATGAGAACCAGTTTACCTTAACCATTGCCAACCAAGGCACGCCGCTCACCTTCATGCATCAGGAGTGTGAAGCCATCGTTAGGTCCATTATTCACATACGGACACGGTGGGAGCTGTCACAACCCGACTCCATCCCACAGCACACTAAAATTCGCCCGAAGGATGTCCCTGGAACACTACTGAACATAGCGCTGCTCAACCTGGGAAGCTCAGACCCCAGTCTGCGGTACGGATCTTTTGAATTTATATGAACGTCAGTCAAAAACGTGGATTCTTTCCAAGGTTTTCTTAGTGTGAGCAAATCTCTCTTGAACAAAACAGTTTTTCTTTCACCACAGCTCCATCAAATGTACTTTTTAATATTAAGTTGGGGTTTTCTATAGGTGAAGAAAGACATACTTACTGTCAGGGTAACTGAAGGCCTATGGGAAGCTTAATTTCTCTTTACAAGGAGAAATACTGCTTTGCGACGTATGTTCATTAGGTCCGTCTGGCGTACATGGTGCTGGGAGCGGTGCCACCGCGAGCGGGCTCCCGGGTCCTGCCTCGGGCCAGGTGCTGGTGCAGGGGCGGCCCTCGGCCGTCTCTCCCGGCACCGGGAAATATTCAGAATTTCCTGGAACTGAGGGCCTCTCCGAGACGTCCAGTACAGAGTCCTTCAAGCATACTCTTTAACCTCACCAGAAATTGTTTAAAGCAAGTAGAGGAGTAATTTTCATTTCTCCAAGGCACATGTTGTTGTCTCTGAATCTTAACTGGTGCAGGGAAACAGTTCAGGATTTAAATGTAATCTCTTAGAGAGCAGTATTGATTTGACTTTTTAAATGTCAGTACTACTACTGTGATGCCTTGGTGTAATGTGTGTATTTTAAAATGTACAAGAAAGCTATTACAAGTCACACTGCTTGCTTTGTTACAGGTCTGCTGCCTATAATCTTCTCTGTGCCTTAACCTGTACCTTTAATTTAAAGATTGAGGGCCAGTTACTGGAAACTTCAGGTCTGTGTATTCCTGCCAACAACACACTATTTATTGTATCTATTAGTAAGACTCTTGCAGCTAACGAACCACACCTTACCTTAGAGTTCTTGGAGGAGTGTATTTCTGGATTTAGCAAATCTAGTAAGTAACGCTGGTATTCCTTAATGCTAACCATGAGTTTGAAAAGATTTCAGTTGGCAGCTGTCTAGCTTAGTCCATTAAGCTTCCTCATGTTACTGAGTCACAATAAGTTTAAATTGCAAGTGCTTCTGAAGGGCTGTTTTAGCTGTTTTCAAGATTATCCATTTATATCTGTTTCTTAATAATCGAGCTGCGTAATCCCCCGAAGCCAGGCAGTTTCACAGACTGGAATGGCATCTGTTGGAGCAAAACCATCGCTTTGTACGTTTGAACGTGCTCTTTCCTTTCTCATGAAATAAATTAAAACAAAACAAAACAAAAAAAACAAAACCAAAAAAAGCAACTGCCTTTTCAAATTTGAAATGAATGTTAAACCAATTTTTATTAGACATCTCATTTGTTTAAAGGATTAAGTCCATTCAGAGAGATCACAATACGAATCGGTCGTTTCATATCACTGTCGATATTTTTGTACAGCGAGTACTTTGGATAGATGGCTATCCGGCTGTTGTTAATTCACCAGAAGTAGAGAATATTGCAGAACAAAAATCAAAATTTGAGGTCCATGGTAGTGAAGTTTTGAACTCTAGAAGACATGTACATGGAAGAGTTACCGGCTTCTTTAGTCGTATCAGAATTAATCTTTTCAGATTGATTCTCTCTCTCAATTGTAAATCTGGTTCTGCTGCACTACTTTTGTCATCCTTTTCTTCCAGACATAATACAGCTCTGGCTTTACTGTTGGAAGCTGTTTAGAATGCATTCTCAAGATTAAAAGAAATTATCTTCAGTAGTCCTACCGAATACTGAATGTACACATCTTTATGTCACATCTCTTAATAAGACATTAAAATGTCAACATCTCCTTGCCAGATTCCTACAGACATTTCTTGGATGTCATTATTGGAGTATGTTTCTTTTTGAAGCTTATCTGTTTGCCCAGTATTATTTGCTCGGCTCTGTTATTATTTTAGACAATAAGACTGAAGGGAAAAGCGCTCACAAATAATTATTTACTTATAAATAGAGACCAGTGCTGATTCTGTGTTACAAAGTGAATTTTTATTTCAGGTATTGAACTGAAACATCTTTGTCTGGAGTATATGACTCCCTGGCTGTCCAATCTGGTCCGATTCTGTAAACACAATGATGATGCCAAGCGCCAGCGAGTCACTGCTATTCTTGATAAGCTTATAACAATGACAATAAATGAAAAACAGATGTATCCTTCCATTCAAGCTAAGATATGGGGAAGTCTTGGACAGGTACAAATTCTGCATAATGTATTGCGGTTTGTTTATAAGCAGATTATAGAGTTTTTAACCACTTAAATGTCAATGCATAAATATAAAATTAATCTCGACGTGACCTAGGTACATTAGCTGTATGCAGAGCAGTACGCAAGTCCTTCTGCCGTTTCCATTCTATAAAATACTTTGTAAAACCATTGATGAACTCTGACTTGTAGGAATATGTTCCTGGCCCCCACTGAGAATTTAAAATTTAAAATCTTTGGTATTAGTAGTAATTACTTCATCAGCCGCCCTGACTATGTGGGTACGGCATGGCAAGAACAAAGCACTGGCATTCAGAGGTGCCTTGGGCACGTGGAATTGAAAGAACTCTTTCTTTTCTTTTTCTGTTTGCCCTTTTAAAACAGAACCATTTTGACTGCAATTAATAGAATATCAGTCCTCCTGTTGATCATTAGCTTAACGTTCTGTCTTCATCCTCCCCGCAAAGTAAAGAAAATGAAAAAAATAAAGCTGACGTATACGCCACTCGTGAAGGAGGTGTCGAGACAAACGAGACCAGCTTTCCTTGCCGGGGCTGGGCTTGCTCACAAGCTTTGTATCAGCTTCCTCATTGTTGTACTATTTTTATTTTTGTTAACTGTCATCCAAACTGATGCAGCCCAGCATCACAAAGCTGCTCTTGGAGAGTGCGGAAGCACTGTCAGGTGGATGCACGAGTGCATTTTCTTGCTTGGTCCGACTAGACAAAAGCAAAATGAAAAAAAAAAAAATCAATATAACTTTAAAGCGTAAATCACATTAAGAGCAATATGACTGTGATGTCCGGTATGAAAGTCTGTTAACAGGTAAATATGGAGAAGACAAAATTAAAAGATTAAATATTCCACAACAGTCATTGGAAATTTTGTCATTGGCTTAGCTGACCCAGAATTTCAAACAATTTTCATCATGTAATGACAGCTGAATTTGAACCAATACTGAAATAGCATTAGCCCGCGTGTTACACTTAGAGTTCTCTGCGCACTTTGACAGATTTGATTCTTACCTCCATATATTAAATGTCCTTGTTGTTGTTTTTGTACATGAGAAGAAACGTGTTTTTCTTGTAGCTGTGTTCACGCGCGGCTAGTGCTCTAAGCACAGTGTGTGACAGACGAGACCCTGCTTATTTCTTGGAATTATGTTTTTCCCCCCTGCTTCAAATCCAGTTTCTTCGTATTAGGTTCAGCATTTTATGTATAGTTATACTTTAAAATGGAAAATAAAATAAAAATCGTACAAATGAAATCCTCGTTTCTTCACAGTTCTGGAGTACGACCTGATACAATTAATCTTTATACTTCTAATATTTACAGTAGACTATTTTCCAAAAGGATAACAAATCACTAAAACTGATGCTTCGGTTCGTGGTAGTTATGCATCTTCAACTGAAAAAATGAATGATTGCTTATTTAAAAGGTGGTTTACTGTGGAAAAATAAAGTTAATCTGACTGATAAAAAAGAAATTTTTTTTCTCTAATAGATAACAGACCTCCTTGATGTAGTGCTGGACAGTTTCATCAAAACTAGTGCCACCGGGGGCTTAGGATCCATAAAAGCTGAGGTTATGGCCGACACAGCTGTTGCGCTTGCTTCTGGAAACGTGAAATTGGTTTCAAGCAAAGTGAGTTCCCTCTTTGCCTTAATTTCCTTTTATATAGTAATTTCAACTTGTATAACAGTGTGACACTGAGATGCTTTCTGATAACTCAGTACAGGCAAAACCATGATAAATTAGGTCCCAAGCAATAGAATAATTGCAGTGGTTTTTACTGAAATTTTGAGCTGTGCTCTTCGTTTGAGTGAAACGAAGTGGTGGTTGTCTTTCAGGTGATTGGGAGGATGTGTAAAATAATCGACAAGACTTGTCTGTCTCCCACTCCCACGCTGGAGCAGCACCTGATGTGGGATGATATTGCCATTCTCGCCCGTTACATGCTGATGCTCTCCTTCAACAACTCCCTGGACGTGGCCGCCCATCTCCCCTACCTCTTCCATGTCGTCACCCTGTTGGTGGCCACTGGTCCCCTTTCTCTCAGAGCTTCCACTCACGGTCTCGTCATCAACATCATCCATTCTCTTTGCACTTGTTCACAGCTTCACTTTAGCGGTAAGGTTTTTTTCAGATTTTCAATTAAGCTGATTGCTCCTTGGGTTGTTTAAGAAATATTTGAGTTGTCCTGCTCTCTTTAAACTGTTCCGAGAGTTTGAAAATACCCTGTTGTAATTCAGCTTGTGTTCAGATCAGAACGAGATATGATCTACAACAAATGAGTGTGGAATTAAAAAATTAATGTCTGGTTGAGAGCAGGTGCATAATGTAAATTTTTTGTATAATGGGTTTTAGAAAAAGAGAAGAAAGTAAGTGCCAGAAAGTTCCTCTAGTGCAGAGAAGGGAGAAAATATGTCTGTGCTAAAACTGGCTCGTGTGCATCGTTTGAGTGGTTATGTAATGTGGTAACAAAAATATCAATTACATAAGGGATTGTGAACCTATACTGTTAAAACAGGTATTTTGCATACTGCTGTATTTTAGCAGTCCTAAAATAATTGGTATTAGCAAATATGTAGCTGTCGCTTCTTACCACAGAAGTACAGTATAAAACCGGGCTGGGTTTTGTGCAGAAAAAAATTAAAAGTTTATGTAATCTTGTCTTTCTTTTAAAGTAGCTGAAAGCTCATTTTATATCTATATATATCGACAGACTGAGTGAGTGAATACACACACACACACATACATTATACGTATAAAGAAAAGCTTCGCTTTGACGCACAGAGAGAAAGGCAAACCTTCCTGTTTAAACAAGGAATTTGAAGTACACTGAAAGGCACTGAAAGTTAAGAATTGCAAAAATATTCAGTGCTAGTAGCAGGGCCATCATTTTCTTCTGATTTAAGTGGCTTTTTTCATCTTAGTGCCAGAGCCAAAAGCAGAATTTGATTGCAGTTTGAACGTACAGCACTGCTGGTATTTCACAGCAGGAACCCTCCAGGTTTCCATTTTCTGAATCCATGTGAGAAGTCTGACAGAACCGCACCTTTAAACAAGTTTCTGTCTACCTGTTTTTAGAATGCATCTTCCTGGAGGCTGATTCCAGCAGTCTGTGCGGCGGAGCACAGGTGCTGTGGTGTACTGGGGGAGAATAGCAAAGGAAACGGTGCCGGAATGTGCGGAGTGACGTGTAGGACGATTGTCTGCTTTTGTATTCGTGGGAGGGTGAGCCTCAGAGTCTTTAAAATGTGGATTGAATTTCAGTGGTTTAAACCTAATATGTAAAAAATTTATTCGACAGAGGAGACCAAGCAAGTTTTAAGGCTGAGCTTGACTGAGTTCTCTCTGCCCAAATTTTATTTGCTGTTTGGAATCAGCAAAGTGAAATCGGCCGCAGTCATAGCGTTCCGATCCAGCTATCGAGACCGGTCGTTTTCGCCTGGTTCCTATGAGCGGGAGACCTTTGCACTGACTTCGTTGGAAACCGTTACCGAAGCCTTGTTGGAGATCATGGAGGTATGCGTTCAACACAAAAGAAATTATCCGTACGGGGAAATGGCACTGCTTACGCTGCCTGCAGGCAAGCGGTGTAGTGGCGCGTACCTCCCGTGACATAATCAATAGTTAAGTAGCTGAATTCTGAGAACTAAAATAACTGCACATTCTGAATTTGAAAAAGACTTTTTCTTAACGTTACATGTATTCAACCATATAATTCTTTTTAGGCTTGTATGAGGGATATTCCGACGTGCAAGTGGCTGGACCAGTGGACAGAACTAGCTCAAAAGTATGTCGGCGATCTCAAACATAACCCCTGCCTGCCTGTGTAGTATATTGAGAATTCTCAGCTTGCTACGCAGCCCGTTTGTTGTATATTTGTTTACTATAGCGTACTCTGTTTCTTCGCAGGTTTGCATTCCAGTATAACCCGTCCCTGCAGCCAAGAGCACTTGTTGTCTTCGGCTGTATAAGTAAACGTGTGTCTCATGGACAAATAAAACAAATAATCCGAATTCTTAGCAAGGTAATAGACCCACGTACCCTAATTTGATTTGGTGGCAATACGTTTCATCGGTGCTGCGACTTCTAGAGTAACAACAGTTTTCAATACTGGGTTTAAAATTTGAGCCACTGAGATTGATACAGAAGTCGGTATTTAAATAAAAGTGAAATTTTCCGTTAAGGCATTTAGCTGCATGTGCATGATTCACAACTTCCTTTTATTAAAGGAAGTCAGTAATCTGGTGTGTTTTAAGTAAATGCAGTAAAGAGCAGGGCATTCGTATAAGAAAACTTTGAAACAGAGTGCCTGGCTTGGCAATGACGTTCCATACTTTCTAAAGAAGGTTGTGCTCCATAGCAAGTAACAGCGTGCTGAATAATGTTTCCTGTAAGCATTTTATTAGAGTTTTATGGACATAAACTTTAACTGAAGAGCTTCTGAATTGTAAAAGAGCTATTCTCTAATTCTTGCACCCTGTCCTGCACCCTTACTTTTTTAATACCCGTTGTGCAGTTGCTTTCGGGAATACGTATGTCACTTCTGTGTAAATCTCCATTTGTAAAAGTCCTTGAGAATTGGTTTAAAATGAGCTCAAGCTTTGTAGACTAATTGACAGCAACAATTATTCTTTAGAGCTTTGATCTTCTTTTTACAAAGCAAAATCTAATTATGGTTGTATTTTTAATTACCCTTTTTTTCCTACAAAAAGGGACTTGAGAGCTGTTTGAAAGGCCCTGATAATTACAATAGCCAAGTTCTAATAGAAGCTACAGTCATAGCACTCACCAAGCTGCAGCCTCTTCTTAATAAGGTAAACAACTGGGGTTTAGAGTAAACAGAGCGCCTATTTGGTAAATGAAAATTACAATTATGGCTATAATCTCAAAAATATAAGTAAGTGTTGTGGTATCTGAAGTTCACATTTCACTGCTATGACTCATGCTCCAAGCGCTCCACGTGGGAAACGGCAGATATTTGCGTGGGGGACCTGTGCAAAGGCTCCGCAAGCGGAAGGCCGTGCCACTGCCTGTCGTAATTCTTTCTGAAAGATTTTCAGTCTTGGCTTTCAAATGTCTGATTGCTGATATATGCTTTTTAGATGGTGGCTTGTAATAAACGTTAGTCTTACCTGATTCGGTATCAGTTCGCCATCTGTGTGTTGCTTGCATGGTTGTTATTTGATCAGCGTACCAATGGGCATGCCGTTAATGAAGAGCCACCTATATTTACTATTAGTAAATAAAACCTGTTCCTAGAAAAATCTGCTGCTTAAGAGACCGAGAATCTGTTGAATGCCAATTCTTCCTGCATGCTTTTTTGATTTGGAGAAGAAATTGCCTGGGCAGTTAGGTGCAGAATTGCAATCCGTTTTCGACGTGTGCGCTCCAGTTGATAACAAGACACGTTTCTGCTCAGCCTGGTGTAGGGCAATCTGTGTCTGACGTTTTCATGAGCGAGGGAGGGAATATGAGAGAGAAGGGACGGCTTCAGGGGGGCGTGAAAGGCTTGAGAAGCATTTGCTGTCTACTGTTCAGCTGTTAAGTGCATTAAGACAAGAGGTTCGTCCGTCCCTCCGTGCTGACGGGAGGGGTGCTGCAGGAGGGACGGCGATGCGCGTGCAAACCCGCATGTCAGCCTTAGGTGTCTTTGACTTGCAGCCGCTGCCTTGACAGTGACGTTGTGGCTCTTCCATTTTCCGTGCAGGACTCCCCTATGCACAAGGCCCTCTTCTGGGTCGCCATGGCAGTGCTGCAGCTGGACGAGGTGAACCTCTACTCGGCAGGTACGGCGCTGCTCGAGCAGAACCTGCACACCTTGGATAGCCTTCGAGTGTTCAACGACAAGGTACGCTGGGAGCAACCAGCTGTGACTAACCCTGAGTGTATGCAAGCAGATAGATCTGTTAAAAAGGAAGAAAATGTCCTTGACCTCTGGGACAGTAGTTAAGCATCTAAAACTGAAATTTGCATTAGAAATTGTTTCATGTGCTCAGTAGCAACAGTAAAACTAAGCTGTAGACACGAAGCTCTTATTTTGTTCTAAACTGGAACAGAAATATATAGATGTGTTCTAATCAAGGGTGTGTTTGCTATTGTTGTGTAAACTCTTAAAATTACTGTTTTGTCGCTTAAAAAAAAAGCTTGCAGTATGATGAGTAACTTTCGATGAGGTACTCCTGTGTTTTATTTTTTCGGGGTCAGAGCCCAGAAGAGGTGTTTATGGAGATCAGGAGACCACTCGAGTGGCACTGCAAGCAGATGGATCACTTTGTTGGACTAAATTTCAACTCCAACTTTAACTTCGCACTAGTGGGACACCTCCTGAAAGGTGAGAATGCATCTTGCTGTTCATTTCAGATGAACACTCTTAATTCAGAAATAAAAACAAGTCCAAGGATAAAGGGGAAAAAATAGGTGGTGGATTTTAAGTAACTTGGATCACGGAGTAGATACAGAATTAAATGTTCTTTGACTAAAGGACTTTGCCACGTTTCCCATAGACATGTTCTTTACTACTTCCTCCTGTTACGCTGTCTCTCTCTGCGTGTTTGCCTGTGTTCAGGCGCACTGTTTCTTTTAGAAGAATGATTTGTGAGACGATAGATATAATATATGCACAGACTCTTGAAATGATGTGATTTTTGGAGGGAGGGACAGAAAACATTAGTCTTGAACACGTGATTTCGGTTGGTGTTGTGCGCCCTTACCATTTGCATGAAGTTTCCTGAGACCGTGCTGAAAAATATCTAAAAATCTTCTCAAAATATTAATGCTTCATAAATACACATTAAAATTAAATAAAATACTTGGTTTCTTAACCTCCTTTCTTAGGGTACAGGCATCCTTCTCCTACCACTGTAGCAAGAACAGTACGGATTTTACATACACTACTAGCTCTGGTTAACAAACACAGGAACTGTGACAAGTTTGAGGTGAACACCCAGAGCGTGGCTTACCTAGCAGGTAAAGTTAAACCAACAAGCATTCTCTTAAATTTGTGCTAACTGAAAAGGAATGAATTATTGTGGGGATTCGTACGGTTTTAGGTTGATAAAATTGTACCAACGTAAAGGAAAGGTGTAACTGGGGATGGAGGAGTCTGGGCTAGGCTGGGGCGCGCCAGTTACGGCTTTCTGGGGAGGGAAGGTTTGCCAGCACAGGGCCTACTGTGCAACTTCGGAAGTACTTCAGGAGGCTGAAGCTTTCTTGGTTTAAGTGTGTGCCTTAGAACGTGCAAATTTCTGGTGGTCCAGAAATAGAAATTGTGACCATGTGAGGGCAAATGTTCAAATCGTGTAACTGGATGGGGAGTATCATTCTTTTTGAATGACCTACTTTTAATCAGTACATTTCAATAAGATGTAATTACATCTCCGTGGTCATCTTTATACTAAGTAAAAAAATTAAATTAATGGAATATTGCTTACATTCTTCAATGTATTCCTACTGTGGGAAACTTATGTTAGCTTTCTTTGAATTTTTAGCTTTGCTGACAGTATCTGAGGAAGTTCGAAGTCGCTGCAGCCTAAAACATAGGAAGTCTCTCTTGTTGACAGACGTTTCAATGGAAAATGTTCCTATGGATACATATCCCATACATCACAGTGACACTAGCTATAGGTTGGTTGTCTAACTTTTAGATAAGTTATCCAAATTTCAATGACTGTTTACTTTAGTTAAGTTATCTAAAGGTAACCTGTGGTATACTGAACACTGAAACCCACCTTGGTAAAGCAAAGTTAATGTTCTGTTATTGGTTCCAGACCAATATGCTACTGGTACTGTGTTCAAGAGTCACAGAGAAATTTGAGTATTGAACTCCTGTAGGTTTAATTTTGAGATCCATAAAGCTATTTCAGAGCTGAACTGCTTTGGAGGTTCTTAAACTCTTTGCTAACCCCTTTCCACAAGACCTAATTTCGCCTCATTTTTCATGTATACTTGAGAAGAAAGTTTTGTTTGTCCTTTTAAGAGCTTCAAGTCGTGTATTAAATAATCGCTTGGTCCGTCTCATTGGAAAATCTCGACACCTTAGAGCCCGTCTATAAGCAGCCACAGAGATTGGAAATCAGCCTGGAAGTGAGGCGGAGAGCCAGTTTCCCTTTATAGGGAGCGCTTTACTCAGTATCTGTCTTTTTAGCATCCAGTATGGAGTAGTCGGTTATTGAAATGTCTTTCATCTTGCCGCATAGGCTGATTTGCTTGTGTTCTTTTCATTGCTTTATTTTTTCTCTCTTGATCATTACATGCATATCAGATTGTTAGTTTTCACTAGCTCAGACATTTTTGCAAGCAAAGTAATTACTATTTCTTAATATATGTTTTTGGGAGGTTGAGCTGTTAGCGAAGATGGGTTTAATAAAGGATAGTTTGGCTAGTTGAAAAATTTATGCCTAAATGTGCACAGTTGTAAAGATTTTCTTAATTTAATTTCTCTGCACTTTCAGGACACTAAAGGAAAATCAACCATGGTCATCACCAAAGGGGTCAGACAGACATCTGGCTGCCAGTTACCCGACAGTGGGACAGATAAGCCCTCGAACACGAAAATCCATGAGTTTGGATATGGGGCAGCCTTCACAAGCGAACACTAAAAAGCTTCTAGGTTATTAAGATAACTAATTTACTAATTTGTCTGCAGAATACCCCAGGAAGCGTTACTGGAGAAAAATTATACTTGTATTTATTCTGACGTTAGGTGCTTATTCCCGATTCAGAGGAATATATGTAGTTGCTACAAAATATAGAATAGAGAACCCTGTATAGCTAAAGAGGACTAACTCAATTCTTCTGATCACGAAGAGGGGGAAGCAAGAGTGGCACTCAGAATGTGCGTGTTGAAAGGAAGAAACAAAGATATTCCAGATACCAAAGATTCATAGTGCCAATTTTCCGCCACCGGCCCCCTTTCAGCGGAGCGGAGCGGAGCGGAGCGGCTGGCTACCGGAGCTCAGCCGCTACAGTGAATACTCTGTCTTGTGCTAGAAAAGATGGTCCCAAAACATTTTAGATGTTTTGGAAGCAATCTGATTTTTATCCATGGCTTCTCAGTGCATCATGTTTACAAGCAAAGTCTTAATATCAGAGAGACAAGATGAGTTGCTTTGCATAACTTGTGGTTACCCTCTTACATTATCCGATCTATGTGGAAGAAGAGGGACGTTTCTTTCATTACAATCCTATTACTGCTTCCTTTTCAGTAATCACATTTTGGCATGTTTATTCGATGTGATGTGTTGACCAGGAAACCATAGCATGCCCACAGCTTACCTATTTGAATAAGTTGCATGCTTTCCTCATGTGTATGGTGAAGCATTTTGGAAACCGCGATGGAGAGCGGCATGGTGTGATCGTATTTTTTCTACCATCCCTGAAAATGGTGAAAATGTCCCCAGATTCCTGTCAATATGTTGTAGATAGGAGAGTAGCTTGGCCAGAAAAACAGAAATACTTAGCATATGGATTTAGGTGTAATGTTTTTAATTTCCTGATAAATTGTTTTTAGGTACAAGGAAAAGTTTTGACCATTTGATATCGGACACAAAGGCTCCTAAAAGGCAAGACATGGAATCTGGAATCACAACGCCTCCCAAAATGAGGAGAGTAGCCGAAAATGATTATGAAATGGGTGAGAAACAGGACTAATATTTTAAGAATAATGCTAATTATGAATGCTTTGTATATAAATACAAAGGATTATTTCTAAATTCAGTGTTTATTTGCTTAGGTTACTGCAAGGTAAGGGAGAAATATCTTTCTTAGCAGCAGCTTCTGGAGAGCGCAGTCTTCCGTATCACTGGCAACTGAGGTCAGAATTAGAGTTGCTCAGTTTGCAGATACAGGATGAGCGGCAGCTATAAAGTACTGCATACAGGAGTGAAATGAAATAAATAAAATTTGGCTTTTTGTAAGTTAATAAGCCCTAGCTGCAAATTTCTGCAGGAGATGGAACGTGACCCGGTGCCTAGAATGCCTCTCTTCATCTTCTCCCACATCTGCTTCCCGTGCCCCCATCCCCAATTGCAATGCAAGACCAGGGTTCTTCTGCTGTATCTGCTGTCAGCCTGCTGCCTGACCCTCAGTACGGTACCTGCCACCCCTGGGCCTGTATTTCTCCAAAGAGGAAATTGGGGCTATTGTTTACCATTTGGTAATACATCCCATGTAGTGGTCTAGCGCTGCTAGTATTACGGCATAGCTGTTGCTTTTATACTTTACGAAAAGGCTGGTGAACTCTGAAGTTTGCGTATGACTGAATTTGGTGTGCAAGAGTGAATTCTATTTTGGTTTGGGTGTATTTTGCTTTGGATGAGTTGTTCTTTTTTTATCTGGCAGAAACCCAGCGAATATCACCGCAGCAACACCCACATCTTCGAAAAGTCTCTGTTTCTGAGTCAAATGTCCTCCTAGATGAAGAAGTTCTAACTGACCCCAAAATTCAAGCACTGCTGCTTACAGTTCTTGTAAGCCCTCTTTCTGTGTATTGTCTGTTATTGCCTGATATTCTTTTATCTTCCAAAGAACCATACCTGTTCCTAGCGGTGTTTCGAAATTCGTATGGATCAGAATCACTGTGCTGCGCAAGTCAATTCTTTTGTTGCCCTTCTTCAAACTTCCTAGAAATTGCTTTTTGAAATCTATTTAAATGTTCTTTGACATCAAATACTGAATTTTCACTATCCTGTATTGTTTTGCAGAACATATCCAACAGTTTTCCCTTTTTCCTGCCAGATTTTTATCACAAACTAATTTTATATAATAAAATGATATTATATATTCTACTTAAAAAGTTTAGTAGTGAAAACTGTTGGAATCACAGCATAATTCAGTTTCGAAGTTGCCTAACTGGTACTATAGGTACAGTATGATAGTGCTTTCTTCAGATCTGCCAATACAGTTTCCTTCCCTGATATAATTCGAAAAGACTCACTTGCTCAGTTTTGGCAAAAACTGACTGGCTAAATGTTTTTTGCCAAACTAGAAGCTGTTTATTACCAACTGTTTTTATTGTTTCCCTCATATACATAAAATAACTTTATTCCACTTCCAAAGAGGACATAAATTAATCTTTGTAGCACTGCTTTCTGCAGAAATCATAAAACCTTAAGCTACAACAAAAGCCTGTGACTACTCCAATTAAATTTGAAGCACGCTAATTTAATTCTTTACATTATGACAGGCGACATTAGTGAAGTACACTACTGATGAGTTTGACCAGCGGATTCTGTATGAGTATTTAGCAGAAGCCAGCGTTGTCTTCCCAAAGGTCTTTCCCGTTGTGTAAGTATCTAAATCTCTGTTTGTGATGGCTCTGGGCTTGGCCCATCCTTTAAAAGCTCTCTGGACAGGACAAGCACGGACAGGGCACTTACTCAGTTTAGGTTCGTAGCTGCGATCTGTCCGTGGCTCGTCAAGACAAATGTCCACAGCAGTTTGAGAATTGTCCTTTTTCCCTGTGCTAAATGAGTATAATGTTCTTACGAGAACAGGCACCCTCAGTCACCCACCACCGCTACAGATGGTCCTCAGAAGCACTCTTCAGCCGCAGATTTCCCGGCAGGTCGGCGGAGCGTGGGCGAGCTCCGCTCCGCTCTGCTCCGCTGTTGCGAGGGAGCCGGTCTGTAGAGCCAGCGGCTTCTTCCCAGAGCTTTCAGCGTCATTGCTGCCATTTCTCTGGTGGGGTGACTTCGCACGGCTCCCTCGCTTCTTTCACACTGCCGAGAATCGAATTGCATTTTCGTATGCGCGCGTCCCTTTCTGTACAAGTCAATACATACTGTCTCTGAAATATTATTTTCACCCCAGTCAGACTCGGGGTTTTTAATTAGTACCCCAAGTGCATGTCCAAATTGATTTAAGGCGTCATTCAAGATACCCTTTGGATATTTTTCTTCAGATGTCAGTTAAAAGTAGTATTCCCTGGAGTCAATATATGTAAGGGAAACTGTCAGAAATTAACAGGAGTAGACTTTTAAAGCCGGCCTGTGCGTGGTTCAGAAATACTGCCGCGGTTGGAAAGTAATGCTCAAAGTACAGACGAGTTCCGTGAGTTGCTGGAACCCCAATGGTGAGGAACTGCCATTTCTATTAAAAAAGGCCCACGCACGAGTTCTGCAAGGGAGCCCAAATGAGACAGTACCCCCCACAAATTTTAAAAACTCCTTTGAAATTCCAGCTCTGACATGTACACGAATCCAGTGAATAATTTTTTGGTTGAAAATAATTAAAATATTTGCAATTTAAAGTGTTAGGTAAGTGCTTCAGCGGGTTATATTGTGAGGGCAATTTTTTGCAGGCGTTGGGCGTTGTGAGAGTCCTCACTGAACGGATCCAGGAATGGTTTTCTACTTCTGAAATCACTGAGGTTTTAAAAATCCCACCCTAACTGCTGTTTGCTAAAGTCAGTTGGGAACTGCAGATTTAATGAACAAAAAATAAGCCGCTTCTGTTTTCTTCAGGCATAATTTATTGGATTCCAAGATCAATACCCTTTTATCGCTGTGCCAGGATCCAAATTTGTTGAATCCAATTCATGGGATTGTTCAGAGTGTCGTCTACCATGAAGAGTCTCCGCCCCAATACCAAACCTCCTATCTACAGAGTAAATATTTTTCCATTTTTTTGAAAACTGCTGTATTTTAAGTTGGATTTACTACTGAAAGTGTTTCTGTATTATTGCAGCCCTAATAGAATAGTCAGTCTTGTGCGGAATTTCTCCAACTTCATATATCCGAGTAAAAATAAGAGTTCGCATATTAAAAACACCCCACTGACATGAGTATTAAAACTGCTTGCCGCAGTTGTGCACCAAATATTAAAAGTATTACACTGTCTACATGAGTAAAAAGAAGTTGAAACGCAGTGTTCTGTTTCCATGAGCCAATTTGAAGAAATACAAAACATGAATGGTGGTGATAAATGATGTGGTTTCAGTTAACTTTGTAAGTTAGGGGTTGATTTCATTCTTGGTAAATTCCGTGGAGTAATGTTTGGGTTTCAGTGCCCAAGCTCTGCTTTCATGTGACACTTGACCACTTAAAAGCTAAATATTTTTTTAAGGTTCTTAATAAAATACTCCAGCAAGATCCTTAAGAAACAGACAACAGCAGAGAGAAACTTAAATGTTGATGTAATTTTTAAATTGAGATGCGTATTCACGTGTTAAATTCACCTTTTAAAATGTCATCAAGATTTTCTTGTATGACGGTTCTGAGATTTTGAGGTTTCTACAACTTATGTATTTCATATACATATCAAAATGACATAATTTGTTATACATGGTTCGGACAAAATTTAGTGTTGCATCTCCAAATCAAAATATTTCATTTCCATGCCTAAGTAATTCCAAGAGATGAGCTTTTGTAATTTCTGGTTGTTCTTGGTCAGTGGAGAACTGTGCTTCTGTGGTAACATTCAATTTGTTGTTGTAGGTTTTGGATTTAACGGGTTGTGGAGGTTTGCTGGCCCGTTTTCTAAGGTGAGAACGGTACGCTTTATATAAGTTCACAAGTGTTTTGCCTTCATTTTCTGTACAAAGCACATTGGTGCGCCTGTGTGCAGATAAATGACAAGACATAGAATTTATAGGAGCAAGTTAGTGGTATAAGGCTCACTTCTGTAGCCAAACAGGGTGTGAGCCCACGGCACATGTTTTGATAGACTCAGGAAGGTCAAATTCCCAAAGTTGGGTGAAAGCAGTCAGGTGTGTAAATGCGCCTTTTTACTGCTCCCCGGTTCTCGAAGGGCCTCGGACGCACAGGGTGATTCAGCAAGTCTTTCGTTCACTGTGCGCGTCTTACAGTGCAAGGGATTAAGGTGGTAAGAGTGGTAATTCCGTAAGGATAAATTCTGTTACAGCAGCACAAATAGATGGAGCGCTGCCCGTCTGTACTGCCGTGTGCTCCCTCCAGTCATCGCGACGAGAGCTCGGGGAGCAGCGCCGGCAGCGTGCCGGGTGTTCGGCTGCGGGGCACGGCAAGGGTTTTAATAACAGCCTGGCTGCAGGCAGCCGCGGCAGCTCACCTCGTGGGAAACGGCCCCTCACTCCTGACTCGGTGCTTCCGTGCGCTGCTGAAATGGCCCCCGCGAGCGGTCCTTAACGGCTGCTTTTAGACTCGTCTGGAAAAGACCACAAATCAGTTTTTACACATACTCCCATCAAATGCTTTTTAAGACTTTCAGGCAAAACCAGTGTGGTATTGGAGTGAGTTCTGGGGCAAAGCTCATACTGACAGAAAAGTAGAAAGAAAAGAAACAAATTTTGTAATTGATTTATTTTTCCCCCCCCACCCCCCACAGCAAACACAAATCCCAGACTATGCTGAGCTCATAGTGAAGTTCCTTGATGCCTTGATTGACACGTATTTGCCCGGAATTGATGAGGAAACCAGCGAAGAATCTCTCCTGACACCCACATCTCCATATCCCCCGGCCGTGCAGAGCCAACTCAGCATTACTGCTAACCTCAACCTGTCCAATTCCATGACCTCGCTCGCGACTTCCCAGCACTCCCCAGGTCAGTACCTGCTCTGGTACCGCGCAGGTGAGGGAAATGTATTGAATTCACTGCTTTTGTAGCCAAATACTCAGCCTCGTTGTCTCTTCGGGTGTGTTTATGCACCAAACATCATTGCGTTCTTGAGTCAAATGAATATTAAACTGTTTACTAAGCTATTACAGCGGTATTTCGGATGCTGGATTTTGTCCAGCACAAAAGCTGTCTTCCAAGTCATTATACACGAAGGAAACAGCATCGAGTGCCTCAGAACGAGTAACAGCTGCATCTTAACGTGGAACATATGCAACAGCGGAGCCTTGAAAATTAATAAATACAAATATACGGTGGTGTTTGCAAGGAGAATAATACATGTCTGGGCGCTACAAGGTAGCGCGTGTTAGGAAAAATAATGCAGAACTGCGCTGTTGGAGAGCGTGTCTGGGCTGGCTCGGTGTCAAGGGATTTAAGGTCAGTGCTTACACAGGCAGCGTCGTACAGAGGCCACGCTCTGCCGGGAAGAAGAAAAGTATTCACGTAGACACGTGTGGAATACCGGGTCAGTCCAGAGCGCTGTATTGCCAGGAATGTGCTGGTGGTGAAATGGAGGTGTTCAAGAAAAGAAGAGTCACCAAAAGCAGTAAACGGGTAAAACCACTAAATTCCTTCTGGCCTGGCGAGAGGGGAGGCACAGGGAGATGCAGAGGTTAAATTTAACAATGTAGGTTTTCAGGATGAAAAATGGAAAAAGAGAGTGAAAACTATTCAGTACTGCCGATGAAGCATAAGCTAGAGGAAATTAAATATTGGAAGGAAATGGAATTTATGTCAGAGAAATCTGCACAAAGACTCTTCCTGAAGTGATTTCGGATTAGTGTCTCATATATTGAGGAATTTCTTTACTCCTCTTTGTCATAAAAATTATCCTGTGTGATATTTCTTAAATGATTATTTAACTGTTGCAGTTCTGAACACTGAAGTCAATCAACCTCTTATTTCTGCTTTGTTTCTAACCTCGGTGGAAGGCTGGAACCCACTTGTATTTAGGTATATAGTATTTACAGAAGTGGTTTGGGTTTTTTCTCTCTCTTGTTTACTGGTTTGTGCTGGCCCTGCAGTGAGCTCTGCTCACCTGCACATAGCTCTGTGCGAGAAATCTGGTCTTCCAGCGCATCGCTCGGCTCACAGGTGCCGTGTGTGCTTTTGTTCGGTGCGGTGAGTCCTGCAGGGGCAAGGGTGTGCAGAGAGGTGAGACAGTGCTCTGTGTTTGAGTAATTTGGCAATTGTGATCTCTTATTTCACACAGTAAAAAGGATTGCAGCTTGCTTTTTTCCAGTATGAGAAGCCAACTTCAGTTGTTTACATTTGGGGAGATCACCTTCTTGAAATACCAATGCTGTGTTCTAGAGTTCTATTCCAAGGTGCCTCTCAGTCTAAATAGGCTCAAAACAGGATTTGCTTTCCAGTTTCCTGCCAATTCAGGGTCATTTATTACACTAAATAATGTCCCAAGTGAGAAGAGAAGGTGCGAAGCACTCTTTCCATAGTTGTTACCCCCCTCTCTGATCCTTTATTCATAGCACTTGTAGCCTAAAGGAGGCAGTTGTTGCCGTTCCCTTCTTCTGTGTTCCTGCCCGAGAATGAGCACGAGACCGTCGGCCTGAAAGGGACACGCTGCTGCCGTCCCGGAATCCCATGATAAGAACAGGAAAAAGTTGAGTTTGAAGATGTTTTAGAGACTGCTGTTTTACTTAACGTTTTACAATGTCCGTTATGTGTTATGAATGTATAATGCAGCCACTGTAGTATATTGTCAGGCGATTCGTCCTGTGTATAGAAATACTTCTGTATAAAAACCTCCTAATTGCCTCCAGGTGCAGATAACAGCCAAGGTTATGGAAAAGGAAAGTGGTTCGAGAGAAACTTTCTTGTTTAATATACAGCTAAGAATTATCTGTAATATTAGAACAGGAAGAAAGATAAAGGGAAAAAAAACAGACTGTGCCATCAGTGTGAAAGTAGGGATATTATGGGCAGCATCTTTCCATTTTAGCGTCGGTGGCAACTCCAACAGCTCTTTTTGCGAGGATGAAGTGATGATGCAGGATTAGGCCCTCTAATAGTGAAAAAAAAAACATTTTGCTATGGTAACGTCTGCCTTCCTTACGCCTCACTTCCTATTGCTCCTGCCATTGTTAGCTAAGAGGAAGGAATTAATCCAGCTCATCAAAAATTTCTTTCAAGTGTTCTGCAAACAGATGGTTGTTACCCACCGCTGGTTAAAACCTGTCTCCACAAACGGAGCTGGGAACCAGTGAACCTGTTGAGGATACTAAGGAGTCTGTACTAATGCATTTTTGACACTTGGTGCATGGTTTGCTTGGAAATTAAATTTTCAAAGACGGGTATGAAGGCCAGAAGATCACTAATGGTTCCATTTTTGTGTAACCAGGCTGGAGGCATCTTTGTGAGGAATCAGCCCTAGTAGGTGTTTCGGCTGCTGTGAAACAGCCTGAAGCGGTTGCTACTTTATGAAAGCCTCGTGCTTAATGTCTAATCGAGGTAGTACTTTCCCATCATCTCCTATGATTTATTGGTGTCTTGCCTATTTCCGTGAGCATTCTCACTTCATTCTAGCAATTTGTATACGAAGATGTGGGGTTTGATCAGGGGATCTCCAGCTGTCTCGAATGGTGGACCAGGTCATGACATAGAGCTTTTCATTTTGCTCCTTCATCCCACGTTTATTACATTGCTCCGCTTTCATCAACACAATTTCACTAGTTTAAACAGGCATGTTAACCAGTGCAACTTTGCATAAAACGTGCTTTGCTTTTTAAGCTGTTTAATTGTATTAGAAATTTAATCGGTCTTTTGGCACTTTATACCGCTCCATAGCCGCATATGTGAATTTTGCATCCTCCTCAGCTGCGCCTAGAGGGGTGTGATGGCGTTGTCATCGCTGTGCACGTTTGCACTCTGGAGACAAGAGTGAGGGAGGATGCAGTGAAAGACCCAGTACCTGCCAGGATAAAAATCATTGGTGAACGAACTATAGAATATGAAGGTGGGCCACAGAATTTATTGAAACAGCAGCGGAGCTCTGGGACTAATAAGGGATGCAGATCTATTGTGCACTTACTCTGATTTGAGAGCTACTGAACAAGAAAATCAAGTCTGTAGCAGTGCTGAGGCACTTCATCACACTGAGTTAAAGAAACAGTTTCAGCCAAGTGAGTTTTTTATTATGGTTACAAATATGTTAAGTTGCAGATACATGAAAAATTCTTTTCTTGCATCTGGAAACAACTAGGCGAGATCATTGTTTATAAATGTTTTGTCTGTCACCGTCTCTTCTCCTTCCCCTCCCCTTCCCCTTGTCATGGACATTATTCACTTACATTTTCTCTTTCATTCTGTGTCGGTGAAGCTTCTCTGCCTTGCTCTAAATCGGCAGTTTTCATGCAGCTTCCTCATCCAGGTACACTCTACTTTCATCATATTTGCACGAAATACTGCTTGATCTGCTTTAGGGTTGGGCTTGTGGCATGAGGAGTGGTTTACTGATCCTTTTGACACGGGAATGGCTTCAGTGTAAGTGCTAAGCTGTTGCTTTTCTTGAGTGATGCTAATAATATCTGATGATAGAGCAGGCAAAGAAAGTCAATCACATCCTTTGGAATAAGATAAATTTGGTAATAGAGAAGTGAACGGCATGTGACATTACTCTGCTGCAGGCATTAAGCTAAAATGAAGAACTATTTCATGTGAGCTCTGCAGATTCACAGGAACTCAGCTTTACCTTCAGTTACACGCCACCAGAAAATAGGCACGAGTTCTTTGGACTAAACTGTGGCAGACGGCAGCTCAGAGAAGTGGGTACTCAACACCACGGGATTTCTGCTTCTGTACGGAGCAATAAGAAAAAGCAGCAGCAGCGGGTTTTTGCTCACAGCCGCGGATTGCTTCCTCGTCGTAGGCTGTGGGTTTGCAAGCTCAGCCCAGCGGGGAGAGGGAGGACGCTGTAGCCTGCAGCCACCTTCTGGCTGGAGATTAGAAATTGTCCCTACACGTGTGTGAAATGCGGAGGGTATGCTTTATTCTCGCTAAGGCCAATCAGAATCAATTTCTTACAGGAATGGGTCGTAACTGTGGAAGATGTCATTAACAGAAGTAGGATTTTGTTCTAACCTTGTTTTTCACTGTCAGAAATCCTGATTTTTGCTGACGATGATACTTTTAGCCTCTTGCATAAAAACACCCTTCCCGCTATCCATTCCAATGCTGCACTTGTACCGTAAGTGTTGAGAGTGTTGCTGAACGCACATCAAACATACTCATTTCGTTGCAGCAATAATGTGACAGCTGCACTAAGATGTTGCTGTAGGAACGATTAACTCACAGTAGCATCAGCATAATAGTAATAATTGATTGGAAGCATGTCTGCATTAAAGAGAAGTCTCTGCTTTTGTATCTTCAAGTCACTGTGTCCAAAGCTGTCAGAGTCACGGCTCATAACCCAAAGCTTTTATGTGCTGTCAGCGTGAAGTTTACACTCAACCAGTTCATTTTTGAGGTTTGTTTGATGTTATTCTTTTAGCAAAACATAATAGAGTTACCTTGTCCTGCAGAGAACATCCAAAGCTTCTCAGAAAAGTACATGCACTTGGGGTAGAGCCTGTCTGGCTTCATCCTCCTCCTGTCCTGTCAGCCGCCTCCTGCCCTTGGTGGAGCTGAACTTGGGCAACAGCAGTTCTTGTAAAGATTTCCAGCTCAGCTCTGTGTGTGTGTCCGGGTAATGCCCTGCTTGGAAAACTGTTCCATTAGTTGTTGTCCTGGTTTGAGGTAAAACAGAACCAATTTTCTGTTCAGTAATTTTACTTTGCAGCTGTCCTTGTTAAAAGTTAATTGATTATTCTTTTTTTAACTATGAATTTGCCAGGGTTTAACTCATTATAGTTGGTGTCCGCATTTTGACACTTAGCTCTTCAAGTGGATGCCTGCATCAGTTCCTGCTGCATGCAAAATAAGCCAGTGGAGCCTTCTATTCCTCCCGGCCATGAGAGATTCCTCCAAACATTGATTTGTACGTTATGTAGTTTTACTGCCCTTTATTTGTGAGCCAAGATTCAGTGTTGAGGGCAGTTTTAGGTACCTGAATACAGATGAATCTTCTCTGGTAGCAAGAATCAGCCTCTGCCGTTGCAGCAGAATTCTGCAGGTTCAGAAATGAACCTTCCTCACTCCCCTCTTTAATGGCAGTCATTGATTTTTGGCTGGAAGAAAGCCACAGATTTGATATTCTGTCAGTTCTTCCTCCTAGAGAACGCAAAAGCCAGAAGAGACTTGGGTCAAACTCTTTCATTTGCTCAGTCCTCTCAAAGCAAGAGCCAGAAAGGGCTTTGTGGCTTGGAAGACTTTCATTTTATGTTTCAGTGGGTACAGCTACTGGTACGAATGCTTTGTGCATGGAGGGGAACCTTCATCTGCCCTGTGAACGGTTGTGTGTGCTACTTCCCACATTAAACAAAATTCCTGTTCAGTTTTAAGAGCTGAGCAGGTGAAATGGGTGAACAGTTCGTACCCCTCTCTATTTCCGTACAGTTGTAGGAAAGTAGCGTAGATGGAAACGGATCAGGCAGTGCCCCTAGGCCAAAGTATTTTGTCTTTTATTGTTGGAGACAGATTAACATCAAATTCAATCTGCAACTTTAGGGGGGGAAGAAAGATTATTTGAACGAGTCATGCCGAAACGTGATAAGCTCTGCGCAGGTGAGTGCATAGATCTGTGTGAGCGGGCATCGCACTTTAGCATGTGGAGGTGTTTTATCTGGTCAAAGTCCGGCTTTCACTGAGCACGGGGTCATACATCTGATCCTGAAAACATTATTTTTCATACTACAGTGGAGTATGGAGGGGCCCAGCCGGGCGGGTGACCCCGGCTCACCAGGGGCAGTTCTGTGCCGGGCAGTGTGATGCTCAGCGGTGTCGGGGAAAGAGGCACTGGGGCGGTTGGCCATCGCCTGGCACCTGGCTGAGCACTGGGCTGCCCCACGGGGATGCTGAGTGATTGTCTTTGCATCACTTATTTGGGTTTTGCTTTTTTTCTTCTTTTCTTCTTCCACTGATCCCTCAGTTACTAGGCCATTTTTTTAATCTCTACACCCAAGTTTTCTTGCTTTCCGCTTTTCCTCTCCTCTCCTGCCCCACTGGGGGCGGGGTGCGATGAGCGAGCGGCTGTGTGGTGCTTACCTGCCTACTGGGGCAAATATTTGTGTTTTTTTTTAAATACACCATGACCATGTTCTGCAGCGCTTTCCCAGGCAGGCAGCACTGCTGCTGGTTTGTGTTGCCACAGGCTGTTTTGAATGACCCGCCACTTGTCAGCATGGCAGAAATCAGTAGTGTTTGGACCACGACCTCCCCTCTCTGTCCAGATGGGCAGGTCCCCTGCGGCTCCCCGGCCCCACTGCCCGGCGGGCAGAACTCTCTGACACCTCCCTGGCCCAAAGGCACCATTGTTTTTTCCTGCCGTTGTCCCGTGCAGGCTCTGGTGCGCTGCCCTGCGTGCCTGCAGAAAAAGCCCTCCTTGAAGCGCTGAGTTAGAGGACGGGCAAAGCAGTGAGGTTAACCTCCATCCTTGTGTTTCCCCAGGGATCGACAAGGAGAACGTGGAGCTCTCGCCCACCGCCGGACACTCCAACAGCGGGAGGATGCGCCACGGCTCTGCAAGCCAAGTGCAAAAGCAGCGAAGTGCTGGCAGTTTCAAACGTCACAGCATCAAAAAGATTGTGTGACTATTTCTTTTTAATCTTTTTTTTTTTTTTTCGGAGACTGACTGACATTCGCGGGCCTCTCGCGAAGGGCCCCCACCGGTTGTGATGCTGCACTTAATTTTTAAAGTTCCCATCCTGTCAGCTGTGTTGCCAGATGATCAACTCTTGAAACATTGCCTGAAATTTAATGCCTTCATTTCTTTTCCTTCTGTTCTTGATTTAAGCCAGTGTTTCAGAACCGCTCACATAGATCCTGACGGACTTTGTAGCCGAAGGAGGTGTGGAGTTCTTTAACACTGCAGAACCGTATCTTGTCCAAACACGAAAGCCATTTCCCGTAGACAGTTCTACCTTACTTCTGTTATCTGCCTTGTTTGTGTCTTCTCTAAAGGAAAGTGTTAATCCTTAATCCTGTTTGCGCACTTTTCAAGGTAGTGGCTTTATGAGCCGGGGGAAGTTACTCTAATCCTGATTTTAATTCAAACCTGTAAGATTTTAGCTGTGGACTTTTTTTTACCATACTTAAAAGAAACTTATGATAGCCACAGTACAATGAGCTTAACCAGAAGTGGTGGATTAGATTAAATTTCTAGTGATTAGCAATAAATTTGAGAGGACAAGGAGGCTGCATGAGTCTCTGTCATTCCCCAGACCATAACTTCACATACTTGGACTTTATATGGACCAGACTGGACAAACTGGCTTTTTTTCCAAAGCAATTTTTTTTTTTTTTTTGCTGTACTTTAACTGCACTAAAAAGGTTGTATAGTGGAAAGAAAATCATCGAGAACTGACTATTATGCTGTTGTTGTAGCAGTGTTGAAAATTTATTGCTTCTTTCTTCCATTTAGTATATACTTTAGTTTTGCCCTTCCCAACAATATGCACCTTCGAGAAATTCCTGGCAGGATAACCGTTGGGATATGGAGGGGAAAATGAATGAATTCATTTCCAGCACGGGGAGCTGGTGTTTGGCAAAGCTGCTTTTGTGCTGCCCAAGCAGTGGTATAAAAACAGTAATGTTTGCTTAAGGTACATGAATTTAAAAATAACTGACACTGTGTCAAATCCAGGTTACGTCTGAACATTTGCAGTGCAATTCCTGGTATCAGTACAGACATCTGCAGGCAAACGTGTCTTGCAGAACTTCCAGAGGGTTTTAGTTCGTAAGGGTTCATGCGTGGGGGTTACACAAAACTGAAATTGCTGTCACTGTGAAAGACTTGCCAGCTACAGTCGTGTGTCAGCGATGGACGACTGTGAGGACATGCTGCTATGTTGGTGAGGGTGAAGGTGCGGCGCTAGTGCTGCGGCTGAACACGCGCAGAGCAGGAGCTGGGCGGCGAGCAGCAAGGCTGAGAGACGGGCCTGGCACCCGGGCGCTCGCTTGAGGGCTGAGCAGATCTCCTGCTGCAGAACGTCTCAACTTCCCCCTTTCACATCCCTGTTGTATGTTAGAAATTAACAGTCTGTAAGTGGCTTTAAAGGAAAAAAAAAAAAGTAGATCCACTCTATCAAATAAAATCCTCTAGTGCAATTTTGTTAGTGGCTTTCAGTAAATTAAACTCCACAGCTAAATTATTAGAGAATGGTACAACTAAGTGTTCAGATTTTATTGATATAGCACATAATTCACATGTATCCACACAGTAACAATGTAACATTTATGTAAATAAAAATACCTTTATTGTATTGATTCATAAAATAACAATTTAATCTCTTTAATTTGTTTACAGTCCTGGAAAAACTATGAACACAAACTTAATATGCAAATAGATTGCCAAAACAAGAGAAAAATTTAGAATTAGCAGTCTTGAAATAGATACGTTGGAAAATACGAAGACTCGTGCAATTAACCAAATTTTTTTACTCTTGGTCAAGTAAGAGCTGCAGTAGAAATGTGGTTACTGACCTGACTGTATGGCTCGAACTGCCTGTAGGCACAGAGCAGTGACCCGTGCCGTGTCCGAAGCTGCTGTGCCTGGAAAACTTCGGGAGTCACTCATTTAAAACCGTTCTCATCTCATACATCAAATTGCGAAGAGCCACCTTCAGCGTCACTGCCAGTTTGCACTTGGTTATACTGAATGAAGTTATAATGAATTCCAGCCCTTTCTGTTTTGCTGAAGACAATGAATTGTAGAAGCCTGAAGATTTGTAGGTAGGAGGGAAGAAGAATCTCTTGTAAAGGTAACGTGCTGTTAGAAAACACAGCTTTCAGCTGCTTCTCCTACGAGCAGATTTTCTTTAACCAGGAATAGTAATTCCAGATGAACTACCAAATCAGTTTTGTTTGGACTGGGTGCATTTGAGAGCAACTCTTCCAATATTTTGCATTGCCTGCATAAAAAAAAAAGTGTCCCTAAATTAGAGTTATTTGAAATACATATAATGTGAACTCAAAACGGACAGTGATTAAAATTTCCTACCACGTGAGAACGGGAACTACTCCGGGCTCTCAGTCCCAGCTGAAAAAAACTGGTATCTTCATAAAGTCAGTCAAAATTTAATGATTCTATTTCCTGGAAGGAGGGAGAGTCATTTGATGTTTTCACTGCGTGGTTCGGTGAGAGGACCCACACTTTCTTAGAGCAGGGGTGTCAAACGCGTGAGATACTGGGGGCCGGATTTGGGTATAATTACAGTTGAGGGCCAAGGTTTAATTGAGGGTCACGTGCAGCCCCATACAGAGGAACGTTATCTCCCAGTACCTGGGGAGCTTGTGCTTAGATCAAGGGGGAAAACACAGCCTTTCTTTAATGATTAAACTTGTATTAGTAATGAGTCGTTCAGTGCCTTACTGTCACATTCATCACTTGGCCTGCTCCCTGCAACAGCCAGTGCTGTTATTTTGCCTTTTGGTTTTCTTTCTCGCATCCTCCCTTCTATTTGTTCTCTTCTCCTGTTTTGAGTATTTTGCCTATTCTCCACCTGCTCTGTTTGGTTCCTCTGAGCGCCACTGTTGGTTCCCAGTCCAGCCTGTGTCCCTTCTCTCCTCATCCCATTACTCCCTTGATGCTCGTAGTGAGCAGCAGTTCGGTGCTGGTGACGATGTGGGTTTGAAGCCTGAGCTGACGAGCAGGAGACAGAGCAAAGAGTTACGACCTTCGAGTCGCTGTTTCAGGCAGCCTGCAGACTACCGGGCAGTCGCTGCTGCGTGGGCTACTGCAGCCGTGGAGTCTGTGTACTTTGAAATGAAAACCTAAATTCAGAAAAATCTGATTTTAACACGTGGACCATATAACTACATCATGGGGACTGTATGTTTGACACCCCTGTTTTAGAACACGTTATCCATTACGCACTAACTACAGTTAAGTACTGTAAAGATAAATTAACATTTTGTTTGTGTTTGTATTTTCCCTGACTTAAAAATAATTCAGTAGTATTTGAATAGTGCATAACCTACCTGTTAATTATGCCAATGTTTCTGCTTTAATGTGCATGAGGTTTCCAAGAACAGGAAACATTTCAAATAAGTATTGTGGACTGAGCACCTGGGAGCATTCCAGTGCTCTATTCCTAACTGGGTTGTAGGTTTTAGGGCTTTTTCTGTTTCATTAAGGTTAATTTTTTTTTCAAATGTAATGAAGCACGTCTTATTGTTATGCAACAAACTTACCACAGAAAGTCACTTTTAGTGTTGGTCCCGCAATTTTTTTTTAAATGCAGTATATTCACCTGTAAATAGTTTTTGTGTAAAATTTGACAGAAAAGTATATTTACTACACTGTAAATACATGTGACAATATATTGTATTATTTTGCTTTTTTTGTAAAGCAGTTAGTTGCTGTATATGTATAACATACAAATTTGATTATTCTAGTGTTAGTAACTGTTAACTACTACTACTCCTTCCTGCTGTTGCGTTCTGTCATTTAAAAAAAAAACAATGCTGTGTACTATAAACTTACACTGTGTATGATATCTTACTATTTCCATTTGGGCCTCAACTTTGAAAATTTTCTTGATCCACAGTCCTGTTCATATTGTAAGCAAGTGTGCGACCGCTGGCAAGAGCCCTGCTGCCTCAAACGCGGTTGGTAACTGTAGGTAAAAATGGTAGAAACCTGGTTTCAGATTATTGTTGCTCACCCCATTTTCCCCTCATGTATGTACTTTCCCCTTTTTTTTTTTTTTTTTTGAAGTAAAATGTAAATTCAACCTGCTCCGAGTTGTTTGAAGGTCATTCACTTGTGCTGCGGGACAAAGTTGGTGTATTCTGAAATCCTTCTGTTTCTTGTGACAGTGAGATTTGGATGGGTCCTTCGGGTCTGAACCAGGGGCCCCATTGCAGCAGGCGCTGAATCCAGCCCTAGTCCCCGACCTGAAAACCCACTTTCTCTGGGGAAAATTAGAATCGAGGTGAAATCCAGTGTCTCGGATATGTCCTTCCTGAATGGTGCTTCTCTGTGTGTGTGTGATCTTGCACAGTTCTAAATAATGGCAAAACCGATTGCCTGTGGATAAATGAGGACAGAATTTGGAAAGAATAAAGCCCATTGTCATGAATTCCATGTCACTTCAATAAGATTATCATAATTGAATAATAAATCAGAATATTTCTTTTTAAAATGTAAATTTAATATTTTAATAAAACAGCTGCTTGGTCTTTAAAGAACATTTCAGTATAATTTGTCTATTTGAGCTTTTCTAGCTTAGAAGCTTGAAGTTTCAGCTGTCAGGCAACTTTTATGACAAATGATTAATCAAATATATTTTTCTTTCAGGGGAATATATTACTTTCCTATTAAAAATGTGTAAGTACTTATGTCCTGGCTTTGTGAATCGTACAAGGATGTAAAAACACATTAAAGCGTGACTGCATTGACTTCTTCTGAGACATCTCATTGTTCCTACATACTGAACGCACCATAGGCCTGCTCAGTTGAAAACAGACAGACTGACAGACAGACATGTGGGCATACGGACCAGGTGACTCGCAGCATTGCTCCTGCTGCCAGGAGGGATTGCGTGAATGGAAGAGCAGCACTTTCTGAATTGTTACATTTCGGGAGCACATTTTCTTTAGAGGAAATGTTCATTAATCCTAAATCGGAAATAGCAGCACTGACTATAGTGGGGAGAGATACAGATGTGTCTCGAACAACACATACTAAATCACTGCTGCTAAAAACATCTTTGAAGTTCTTCTTTTGGACAGTTGAGCTTCCCTGCTACTTGAGATCACAACATACACTGTAGCCACAGTAAGGGAATGAAGGGAGAAATAATTTTATTTTAGTTATGTCTATGCAGTTGGAAAAACTATATTTAGGGAAAAAATTGCACGCTTGGAGCAAGCAGTTCTGTCTTGGGAAACAGCTTCAAAATCCCTGCCCAGCTGATGCTGCTAAAATACTTTACAAAGGAAAAAAAAAAAGCAAGTAAAAATTCAGAACTTTCTTGATGTGGGGGTATAAATCCTGTTCTAGAGCTAAGTAGAGCAAAACTTAAAAGGGGGAAGAGAAGTGGAGTTGTTAGTCCCTGGCAATAAGACTGACCCATAATGTGAGTGGCTAATTCCTAAATATTAAGCTGTCTCTCCGACTGGCATAAATATTTCCAAATACCTCTGACTTGGAATAAAAACTCTTCGCAGTATTCATATTTTAGATATCCCAGAAGTTTCATACCAAACTTCTAATTCCCTTAATAGGAGACTTTCTTAAGCACACTGTAAAACTGCAAAAACGTGCACATACATAAAAATTAAAAGCCCTTTCCCAGTGCTGGTGGGATGCTGCCACTAGGGGAAAGCATGGCACAAATGTTGTGATTAATTCGATACCTCTGAATGTCAACGTCACCGCTAGGATTAGCCTCATCTCGGGCTGCGAGCAGCTCGCTTAAGAAAATGCATCAGATGCCAAGGGACATAGCTGCCCCGTCTGCCGCAGTGAGGTGCTGCCAGGGTGGGCAGCGTGCACGGCCGGGTCTGTGCTGCAGCCGGCTGACCCCAGAACAGCCTGCACCATCTGTGAAGGTGACCACACGCTGTCATGGGTTAACTGCTGCTACAGCGACACAAACACCCCCATGCATGAGATGGGGTGAAATCTGTCATACCATAGGCTTGCATTCTACTGCAAGTTGGTCACTTCTGCCATTGTCAAATGCTTTTTATTTTTCTACCCTCGCCTTAGGCCCAGCTGTGTAGGAACGGTGGACAGAGAACACATGAACCTAAATAGATATAACGTGATTAGTCACTTAGTGTCATGGAACTAAAAACTAAAGCCAACCTCTTGTAGCTATGAAGAGTGCTACTGACTGTTCCATTTCAAAGCAACAATGCTCCTTTCCCACCTCTAAAAATCATGATTTATAGGTGTGAATCCTTTGTGTCTTGAAACATTGGTTTCTTCAGTTGACTGCTGCTATGTTTAACAAGTTCTCAAATGAAAATAAATCCCCGGGGCTGTGTGGGTGGAGAGTATAGAATAACATCTCCCATGATGTGACTTGTTAAAACATGTACGGGTTTGTTCTTCAAAGCAGTAATGTAAAAAAAAAGTCTGATGACTGCATCTTCAGGGATATTCAAATGATAGTGCTATAAATAGCAATGAGTAACTACATGTTCAAGAAAATCCCACTGAACTATTAAATTGTTTTGGTTTATTTTGTTTTTTTTTCTTATAGCATACTGTCCTTCAGAAAAACTAGAAATATCTGTTCTGCTGCTTCTACCCCCAGTTAGCGTACTTAGAGAATGAGGTCTGCCCAGGAGATCCAGGCACTCAATAAAACACATTGCATATACCAAAGAAGAACTGGTCATCTGGGCCTCCTCCACGGCCTGTGAAGACATGGGTAAATGAAGACGGGTCCAGAAGAGATGGCTCAGGGACAGGCCTGACTGGGAGTGAGTTTTCCAAGCTCCAGCTTATCAACTCTGCTTCCTGAGGCTACTTATGTTTAAGATGAAAGATGCCAGGCCTCATCTGTTCTGGCCTCCATTCCCTTTGCCCTTATTTACTTACTATGAAGTTCCTCCACTTGCTGGCTGTGCTCCCCAGCTCCCTGCAGTATCAGCCATGGGGTGGGAGGTTCCCCCCTTTCTTGGTGATTCCCTTTCCCTTTACTAACTGTCCCCACCCCTCCTGGAGCTCACTACGAGACAGCCGTTCTCATTTCTGACAGGCCTGGAGCACATTTAGTACAGTATCGGGCAAGTAAAAGAGGAGGCTTTCAGCTCTCTGAGCAGCGGTAGCACATGCAAAGAGGGTGCAATGAAAAGTTCTGCGTAGTGTGAGAGCGACCCACCCAACTGTCCATAAACAGGCGTGACTGAACATGGGCCAGAGACAGCGCAGAAACAGCGGCTCTGAGCCAAAGAAGAGGCTGGTTCAGAGCAATGCAAAATATACAAAGGCTTAAAGGCCCCACAATACAAACACAATGAGGCCCCTGGGGTGGTTGAGGCAGTGCAACAAAACAAGAGAAGGAATTTCTGCATTTGCCCAAAACACTTGGCATCTAAGTCTCTGTGCAGTAGGGATCAAAGAGCAAAGGCTGCCTCTGTGCTGCTGAATCCTGCTGTGCGTCAAGTTACTCACGTGAAGAGATGCTCATGGAAAGAGGAGGAGATATCACCAGCTCTGTGTACTCTGTCCTTCTGAAGGCTGCACTGGATCTTCTTCTCCAGGGCTGACTCTCCTCTGCTCTCCCAGCCAGGCCCATCCTTGTTTTTAACTCCTGGTCTGGTCTCACGTCGTTCTGAAAGAGCAAAAAATTACTGCTACTCCCTCCATCAGCTACAGTGCAGAGCTGTGCTGCTCTGAGGAAGTCCAGCACGGAGTCAGGCACGGCTCCCAGTAGCGACCCAGCCTCTCACCCAGCAGAGCTCCCTGCCTACTGTTGGGTGAGGAGGGCTCTGCCCGGCTGAGGAGCGGGACGCTGGCAGCACTGCCGCGTTTGGCACCACGACGCACCCCCTTCTGCTGACAAAAGCAACAGAAGAGAGCAGTTAAGAGATGAAGCCAGGCTCGCGCTGAGCACAAGGAACCTGCTGTGGCACTCTGAGGACTGGATCAAACACCCTGCAACGCAATTCACCAAGTACACCTCTGTTGGCCTTAATTTTCCAGTTCTGTTTGAGATGTTAATGGGTATACCTGTAATTTACAACAAAGGCACAGATAAAAAAAGGCAAGAATAAATTGGCCTTGAGGATGCTGACATACTGTTCTTTCCTCATTTTCAGTAATCCTTTTACTTTGTACAGTGCAAATTTTTCTTGCTAGAAACATTTGTTTGCTTTTTAAATCATCAGGAAAATTGAACTAGCAGGCTGGAAAGCTGTTTCCCACTCATGAAAAATTCAGAGACTGTAAGAAATTCAGTTTCTGTAAGAAGAACGTGACTTGTCAGACACAGAAGCAGTTCATCATTCTGTTAGCAGTATTTGTTTTACTTGACATCAGTATAATTTTATTATTACTCGATAGAATATATTTTTCTTTTCACTGTAGTAAAGCATATGGACTTTGACTGCTGTAAGAGCTCAGCTATGCGCTGCACACAGAGCAACATACCGGTTTTGTCCCAAGAACTTAAAATGTCTATGGTCACCATGTGTGTCTGACACAGGCTGTCTTTGTGACCTTCGATAAATCTCTTAACATCTTACAATCAGGCATCATAAACACCTGAATTGCCCAACTGTAACATTCAAGGATGGCCGTCAGTTGGTGGAATTCTTAACAGACAAACTTCTGAGATCTTGAGATTAAAGACATTAAAAGGGCAAAGTCTTAGCATTGTTGCATTTTTTCCGCTTCATGTGTGGCACAATTTGTAGTCTTTAAGCAGGTATTTATTAGTAATTTCTGAGCAGATATTATTAATTTCTGGCTGCTCTAAACAAAAAGATTGAGGCAAATCAGGAACTTTTAACAGAAAAATACTCACACAAATTAGTAATTTAGGTAGGACGATTCTGCTCAAACATGATTCTGGTATTTCTGAGTTACTCATTTACACCCTCTAAGGTACTAACTCCTTGCTACACACATATGTAAATAAACAACCCAGCCAGTTTAACTCCCGCCAGCCTGGTTAGTCAGGCCAATAAAACAACCCTGGTGTCCTGCTGTTGAGGTGTTTACAACAGATTTCCTGCATCATTACATAGCGTAGAGCACGCTTTTCACAGCCAGGCAAGCTCATAGGAGTGGAAAAGGCTCTACAGAATGAAAAACTTGGTTAATGGCATAAGGTAGGAGACTAATTTTGGAGTAATCTATTACTTCTAGATGAAAAGAAAGATCAGGCTTTCACAGGTACACAGGCTGTAAGGAGACGGATGCTTTCCTACACTGCTGCAGTTCCCACTGGTTACCACCAGGAGTTACTCTGGTTTATATTCTCACTTCTCCTTGCTCTGCTGTTCCCTGCTACCTTTTCTCTCCCCAAAGCACACCTACATGAGCCATCTCTCCCTGGCCTATTTCCCTCTGATTTTGCCTCTCCGTTTCCTGAAAGCAGCCTAAGTTGTTCCGTTGGGAAATCCAGAGCCATCTCTGTTACTATAAAGACAGGTCCAGTGACAAACCAAGAACAGTTTCCTCTTTGTTGAGCACAACACAGAACCAAATCCTGAATGTGCAGGCACAGCAGTGCCGCAGGGGCCACCCCAGTGCCCTGATGCAGCAGGTGCCCTCTGATTTGCAGCAGAAGCGACCACAGTGCCAGGCTGCACAGGAAGGAGAAGCACCCAGAAAAAGCTGATTCCTGTGCCCCTGTGCCTTTCCAGGCAACTGTGCTGGACTATTTGGAGAGAGGATACACCACTCCCAAACTGCTCTTCCCACACAGACCCAGCGTGAAGGCCAGACTCCTCCCCTGCCGGGTGTTACTGTGTTATTAACACAGAAATTAACAATGATCCCCATAAAGGTCGGCACAGAATTTTTCCCAAGGCATGGCCGCTTCTCAGATTGCTCCAGCCACACCCCATATCCTTTTCCTCTTTCATACCAGTCTGGTGTGCAAACTCCCAAGCTCCTTAGAATAACTACAACCGTTTCCCACAGTCTTCTCCGAGTGACTTGCCCAGAGCTGTCCTGAAAGCTACCGTCAAATAGGCCCCTATGCCCCAAAGACCGCTCCAGCACCAGCAACAAGAAGCCACACTTTTCTACTGTGTATCCTCTCCCCAAACCCTCAGACATTCCTTGGGACACAGAAATCATTTACACACCTTATTTTCTTTAAGCATACACAAAGCTCTAGGGAAAAGTGTTGCAAGTGTTTCACAATAAAATGAAAACAAAAGTCCCCATTCATCCCAACTTCGTGCTACTGCAGCTAAGTAGTAACTTTGCCTGAACACAGATTTTCATTTCTCATTCTGGTTCAGCCTTGGCAGACAGCAGCTCCAATCCCACACTGCTGTAGCTGCTAGGTAATACATTTGCTTACTGTCTGTTTCGTCATCAATTAAGCATTTGCAGCGTTTTTATAACGCTTTGTATAAAGCACAGATTCACCTCTGTTTACTTGTTTGAAGCTAGCAGTGTCTGGCTGTGGAGACAATCAAGAGCTTTGGCTCCGGGGCCGAGATGAGCCTGATGATCCCAGCAGGGAACAGGGTTGAGCAGTTGGAGCGGATGAGGGTGCTCGGATGCAGCCTTTAAGCACCATGAAAGGAAAGAGACGCACCGGGCCGTTCCTAGCCCTTTGAAGAGGTGAATCAGATGCCCAAGGACCGGCCGAAGCGGAAGCCGCAGCAGGTCCTGCCAGTAAAGTGAGGAGGCAGCTCGCCACCTCGCAGGAGCCCGGGGGCAAAGCGCCGCGACCGGGCGGCGGCCACGGGGCAGGAAGCGCTGGCCAGGCCGCCGGGCTGGGGGGCGGGGGGGGAGCGGCGGGGCCGCGCCGCGCCAGCATGGGGGAAACCCTCCATTATAGCAGCTGGCGGGGGCCCAGCCTGCCGCCTGGGGAAGAGGCACACCACAGGAGCCGGCCCAGCCGCCGCCGCCAGGGCTGACCAGGCCTCAGCAGGCCTCAGCGGCACCTCTCCTCTCCGCTCGCCTCACGCGGAGCGGGGCGTCCTCTACACCCAATCCCCGCGAGTACCCAGAGAGGAGGGACGAGAGGAGAGGAGGCGCCGCAGCGGCATCAGACTGAACCCCCTCCCCCGAGTTCTGGCAACAAGAGCGAACACAGCCCCAAAAGCAACCAAGCCGCGCCGCGCCAGACCCTTCCCCTCAGGTAATGGCGGCGGGGCGGTGGGGCGGGGCGGAGCGGAGCAGTGCGCAGGCGCCGCGCCGGGAGAGGCGGGCTCTGGCGGGACGCGGCGGTCTCGCGAGAGGGGCGTGGCGGGCGAGAGGGGCGTGGCGGGCGGGCGGGGCGGCGGCGGCCGCTGCATGTCCCAGCCCGGCGGCCCGGCCGGGCTGCACGTGGGCTCGGCGCGGGCGGGGGGCGGCTGGGCGGGCACCGGGCAGCGGCACCGGGACCTGCTCCGGGTCACCGGCGCGAGGAGGGCGGCGCCGCGCCGCACCTTCCGTAAGTACCGCAGCGGGCCGTCGGCCGGCCCCTCGGGGAGCGGCGGGGCCCGCTGCCCCGGGCTGTCAGCCGGCCGGCTCCCCCCTCCTCAGCGCGGCGCGGGGGGCACCGGCCGCACCGCCCTCCCTTGCGGGCCGCCGTCGCTGCTCCTTAGGCCGCGGCCGCAACGGGAGCGGTCCTGCAGTGGCCCGGCTACGGCCAAGGTCAGCGCCGCCGCGCTCGGCCCCCGGCCCGGAGGTCACCCCGGCCCTCGGTGGGGCCGTACCGCGCTGCCGGTCCGGGTGCGGGGCTGCCCGCGGGCGCGGCGGTGGCCGCGGGCTGTGGCGGTGCCCGCCGGGGAGCGGAGGTCGCCGTGTGGCCCCGGTGGGCTGCGGCGGGCTCGGGGTGCCGCGGGCGGGCTCGGCGGGGTTGGCGGCGGTTCTGCGTCTTTCGGCGCGTTTCTGTGTTGTTTTTACTACTTATTGGCCGCGCGGCATCAGCGAAGCGCGGTGGTGAGCGAAAGAGCCGCGCGGGCCGAGGAGTGATTCATTCCCGCTGCGAACGGCGCTGCGGCTGCCGAGAGACGACCCCGAGCGGCGGCGTCGGCCCTGCGGGGCCGGTCGGGAGGGCGAAGGGCGCCGTGTGCTGTCTGTCTCTCGTGTGCCTGGTACGGCAGGGCTTGCCTGTGCTACGGTAAGAGCCCATAAAAACTGTCATTAGCGAACTTCTCATGTGCTGCAGTGACTTCTACTTGCTCGTGAGCCGGCGTGGGCTGTAATCAGGAGCAAAGGAATTAAGCATTGCTTCCTCAGCGGCAATACAATTTCGGTAGCCTTGCTCTCCTGGAAGAATCCTTGTTTGACTATTTTTTTCTTCTTCTTCTTCTTCTTCCCCCTCCTTCAAGATCTAAGTTACTTGCGTTCCAGAATTGGGCAACTTGATCTGTGTCTGGCAAAGTTCTTTATCGCAGTCTGGTCAGCTCTACCACGAAGCAGGGGACGCAAAACGAATAGGCATCTCCAGTAAGGGCATCCTTTTCATGGAAGTTATCTGTAATAGTAGGAAACGGCAACAAAAGCTGCGTTCGACCACAGTCCGTCTGTTCCGAGAGCGTAAGGGGCTGCAGTAATTCTGGCTTTCTGTGTTTGCAGGGTCATGTGCTGCCGTGCTCGGGTCGGCGGTTGTGCTAGCACCTGCTGAGCGTTATCTGAGCCTCTGTGGACTTTGTCTCAGGTGAAAGGAAATGGCTCGTTGCTGGGGAAAGTAGTAGCAGGAGATGGTAACTTTACTTTTCTCCTGTTTGCTTTGTGCCTGTGAATGATCTACTGAGGTACAGCCCTGCGTGTGTGCACGGTACCGCCAAGGAAGAGCGCGCGGCATGCTGGAGTGCGGCACCCGCCACTCGTGAGGGAGGTATGGCTTTTTCTTGGTAGCACATGGACCAGAGCTGTCGGAGCAACTGAGGTGAGCTTGCTGCTCTGCCGGGGGTCGCGGTGTGCGACCAGCTCAAGTCACTTAACCACCTCACCCTTTAACGAGCTTCCTGTGGAAAGGGTGAAATACTGCGCAGGCATTTGCTGAGCTACTGTACATGTTGTCTGGTAATCTCAATGGTCCTGTGATTGTGAAAAAGGATAGTACAGATTTTCTGCATGTATCTCGATGGCACGGTTTCATTCTTGATTACTTGGTTTGCTTGCATGTGCTGCCTAGTGCACTGAAGGAAGCTACAACCTTTTAGTAAGTTAAAAGGAGCAAGAAGCATGTAGAACTTGAGCTGTGCTTGAAGCTTGCTAGAACCCACTTTCTTACTGCATCGCCTGCTGTCCTGGTACCGCTCCTCTGACAGTCCCTCAGCTTCTGTTTCAGTGTTTCGTTGAGCTCTTGAAGGACTTTTAAAAGCTCTCATGGGACACCAGTGCTGGTGGGATTTAGGCAGGTGACTCTCACCGTGGCTGTAACAGTGTCTTGTACATCGGGGCTGCAGGCCCTTTGCGCTCAGATGTGCCACAGGTGGTATTGTGAGGTTTGGAGGGTCTGCACGGACGGTGCTGCGGGGACCCAGTCGTTGTGTGCTCTGGTGGCTGCTTCTTACTTAGGTGTGCTCTCCTTGGTCACACTGAGTTTAGATACCCGTCCTAGGAACTGGATTCCTTCTTAAAGATCTCTGGAGACGCTTTGAGATACTAATACGGAAAAACATCAAATGCCTAGAAAGCCTTGGCTTTGACCTAGGCATTCCACAGTGCCTGCAACTAGACAACAGGAATTCCCCTCGCCACCCAGGGTGCGAGACGAAGGTACCTGCAGTTCAGATCCACCACGGTGCGTGTGTTCCCAGTTCCTGCAAATTCTCTCGGGAGTTGACTATGACAGGAGTTTGTTTGAGGATTGCAGCCAAAGCTGTGCAGAGCCAGAAGCAGTTGATTGCTGCATTGAGACTCTTGCGTTCATTTTGAAAACGTTGCAGGCTGACTTTGGGGGTATTTCAGAGCAAGTATACTGTTGCAGTAGTAGAGTTATCTGAAGGGCATAATGCTTTAAAAGCAACATACCCCACTGATCTATTGCTGTCATCTTTCCTGTGCACTTAACTGATGTGAAAAAATTATTTAAGGTATTTCTAGTGTCCAGGGAGACTGTAATAAGATCAGGGCTGGTGTCCCAGATGCCCTTAGCAACGTCTAGAAGTAGTAAAAAACATTAATTAAAACATTAATTACTTTTGATTTTTTTTTTTAATGTGTCAGATCTAATGACTAGCCTTTTTTAAATCCTCATCTCTAGCTACAGTGCTTCTGTGAAACGCTTAATGAAAATGGCTGGTTAAACTTCATGAAGTGATGATTAACTTCAGGCAGCCACTTTCAGATACTTGGAAGAAGCTGTTTTATTCAGCAGGCACTTAACAGCCTTAATTTCCAGGAAATATTGAGTTTGCTTCTTGTGGGGACTGATGAAGGTGATAACTTTGCAAATTATCTGTCTTAAGTTGTTTTACTGTTGTGGGTTGGGTTTGTGTTTTTGTGTTTTTTTTTTTTTTTTTTTATTGTCCACTGCTGGATTCTGTTTAACTTTACTGCTCCTGCATTTTGTACCCTGGCTGGAAGCTGCCTCTGAATTTATGGGCCCTGTGTGTTACTAGTAGCAGAGTTGAATATTTCATAAAAGATCCTTTAAAATCATTCTTCAGCAAACAAATCACTGCTTGTAGACCTGAAGAGGTCCTGATTGCCTTTGACCTCTGCTGCCACCTGGCAATGAGGATGAAAAACGTACCATGTGCTACAGCTGATTTTTGACTCCTGCGTATAAATAGCAGCAGTTCCTGGCAAAAGCTCATGACCTGCATGTGTCTCTTGTACCGGGGGCATTAGCTTTGCATAGGGATGGATCTGTGAATTGGGAAGTTGAAGTCTCTGGAATAAGAATTGGAGTGTGTAACCCCATAGAACTTGGGGCTGTGACCCTGCAGTTTCCCCTTCCTTCCAGAGGAGCCTCTGTTATGAGCTTGGACTTGTATTCCAGTTCTTCTTGAAATGCAGGGTTAGGTAGATTTTTTCGGTGTTCAGGGGTGCAGGAAAGAAATTTGTGCATCACTTTCCTAAAATATTTCCAGTTGAATGGAGTACAGTGTTCAGTTTGCCAGGTAAAGAGAACGGGCTCTCTTCTCTCGAGTTGGCGTACCGATTTTCTATTCCTTGTGTTTCCTCCAGCTCAGTGTGACTGTAGGAAAGTCACTTAATCTGTCTTGTCTCTGCTTTTTAAAAAAAAAAAAAAAAAGGACTGCCAAAGCTGAGGAAAGGAGGCAGTCTTTGGGGGAAGCCTTTCTGTGTAGGACAGCCCCCAGTGTGATTTGGGCGAGGGCTTGTAGGTGCTACTGTAATTACCGATCAAAGTGAAACACGTCTCTCTCTGATTAGGTCTAGGTCTCAAGTATGTTGTGTAACTTCTTGTAGCAGGCTTGGTAATGCGTACAAGTTATCTTCCTGCTTGTTCAGTCTAAACGACTCCTCGTGAAACCTTTGCTTCCAAGCGTAGAGAAATACAGAGCGCCTTCTCCACCAGTGTTCTGGGCGCTGCTGTGGCTCGTTCTCGGCAAGGCAAGCTCAGGGCACAAGGCTTCCAGCCGAGCAATGCGGCTTTTTACTTTGCTGTTTAAGTCTAGTCCAGCTTTTGTTTTGAGAAGCTGTTTATCAAGGTCTAACCCTCCCAGCGAGCAGGTCTTGGTGCTGTTCTCCAGATACCTGTTTTGTCTCGGCGCTGCCTCCCTTCTCGCTGTCTCACACAGCGGTATCAGTGTGTTGTGATGTGAACCTCTCTGTTCTGTCTCCTTGAAAATTCAAGTCTTTTTTTTTTTTTTTTTTTTTTTTTTGTCTTGTGTGCAGAGTATATTGGAAGCCTTTGGTTTAGTCTCTTCTCCTGGGTGTTGTGCATGCCTCTTGTGTGGAAATTGTTATAGATGCCAGGCACTTGGCTTAGCTGGCTGCTTTTAAATTGTAATCTGTAAGCTGCACCTGTAGTGACACTGCGCTACGTTGCCCACAGCAAGGGCTGGATTAGCTTCATTGGTGTAGAAGCAAACACAAAATGCTAAGTATTGGGTGTATTTTTTCTGAAATTCTGGAAAATAATTTGCTGTATTCTGCAACCTGGGTGAAAATGCAGAAAGAAGGAAAGATGATAAAATCTGGATTTGGGGAAATTTTTTTGTAATGTGTCGGTAGGCTATAAAGGTAATAAAAGCTGCTTTGCCTGTACCATGGAGGACTGATTCTCTTTAGTCTTCTATGAAAAATGCTTTTAAAAGTTGAATCTGGACTGGTGGGTGTGTGGAGCAGGTGGCTGCTCAGAAAGGATCCCCACAACTCATGTCTTGCCCTCTTGGCTGTGCGAAGTGGTGTTCGTTCCCTGGTGAGGGACACCCGTGCGCAGAGGGGGTTAGCCTGCATCGGAGGACTTTTTCTGCAGTTTAGGGCAGGATGATAATAGAAGGGTGGTGTGGCCTCTGGCTTCTGTGCTAAACTCTTTTGGCTAGCCTGAAGAGGCAGAACAATTTGGTCTGGCTCCGTTTCTGGAGTGGACTCCAAAACTGGCAAAAAAAACTCTCCTCCACCAAATTTTGAGGAGTAGCCAAGAAATATAAAGGGGGTATCGGTAAAGTGGTGCAGAAGCAGTTTCTGAAGCTTGCTTCTGTATCTCAGATACCTTTCTGGCAAAGCGGTGAAAAATTGGTCTTGCCTTCCTCTGTCGTAGAGGATTCACAGGGAGACAGGAGCTTGGTTGAGGAAACTATAAATAATGAAACGATTGGAGCAGAAAGGTAATAAGATATAAAGTGCAGTAAGGAGCTTGATAATCTGATAGGGTTAATGTTAATTACAAAGTGTAACCTGTGACTTACTGCATAGCAGTTAATCCATTAGGCAGTGCGGGTGGTGAGGGTTGCTGGCGGTCGGTGGTTGCATATGTAGAGCTTCTTGGTGATTTCCAAAACATCTGTAAAAAAAACCCCTACGGTTTGGCTAGACTGATACTTTTATCGTAAACCTCTGCTTTCGAGTGTGTAAACAGAAACTGGTTTGGGTCCGCTTTGCCTAGACGTGCCGCTGCTGGAGCTGTGCTGGGCCACTCTCTGGCTCCTGAGTGGGAGAAAATACACAGAAGCAGCAACTGTGAAGTGAAGTACCAGTAAAGCCTTGGGCCATCAGGGTAGCAGCTTCGGCTGCAAAGGAGAGGAGTGAGCTCTTGTTGGAACGTCAGTGAAGCTGATTACACTGAAAGCAGTTTTTAACTTGGAGATAGAAGGCAGCCTGGTGTTGGTGATGTCTCTCGTTCCAGAGCTCTAGTTCAGCTCTACAACAACCAGCTTTTTCAGCTGTTTACTTCTGTCGTAATTTATCCCTCTGCAAATAGGACTGTTGGTTCTTAATTATTTTAAGGTTAAGTGGCTTCATTAGTAGTTTTCATTCACAGAGGAACCTGTTTCTTGAGCTCTGTAGCCCGTGTTAACTGGGCTGTGGAAAGGTGGTATTGCTGAAGGGGTATCTCTTGCTGTTCTTGGCTTTTAGTACTGGTGTTTGCAGCAGACATTGCTGCAGAACACTTGCTGTTAATTATTTAAGTGTAGAGAGGTGTAGCTGTTCACTTATTTTTAAAAGAAGTGACATCCAGTTTGAGATCTTGCTTGCCTGGCTCCTGCCTGTCTTTGGATGTTTGTAGCTACTGAGTCATGTTTTCTGAGTTCTCACCTCTTGGTGATGTTGGTTTTAATGGTGGTACACCAGGCTGGCCTGGGAGAAGAGTGTAGGAAAGGCTGCAAAATCTTGTGGCTGAATGATACCCTGGTGATGAGGAGGGTGTGATGCAAGGGCTTGCAGCCCAGTGGCATGGGAGGCCACCGATCTCTCAGATTCATCTTGTAAGGTCAGCCTCTGTGATGCTAACCCCTGTGGCTACAAAACCTCCTTGCTCTCCGGTTCGAACTAGGTTCCAAGGGGGCTTTCCAGCACGACCTGGAAGAGGCAGGTGGGTGGTCCCTGCATTGTGGACTGCCTGTCTCCTTCGTATGAAAAACAAAGAAGCTGCCATTTAGATATTGCAGTGCCACGTGCTGATTCAGTTTGCAGTGAAAACGTGCTGTATGCAAGGGCAGGTCAAGTGAGTCTTTATGTCTGTTTCTGTGAAGTGATTCCTCTTGTTTTAATCACAGAATGGTTTGGGTTGGGAGGGACCTTAAAGAGCATCCAGTGCCACCCCCCTGCCCTGGGCAGGGACACCTCCCCCCAGCCCAGGTTGCTCCCAGCCCCGTCCAACCCGGCCTTGAACACCTCCGGGGATGGGGCAGCCACAGCTCCTCGGGGCACCCTGCGCCAGGGGCTCACCGCCCGCACCGCCGAGAATTTCTTCCCAATATCTAATCTAAATCTCCCCTCTCTCAGTTTAGAACCATTCTGCCTTGTCCTATCACCTTGTCCCTGATCCAGAGTCCCTCCCCAGCTCTCCTGGAGCCCCTTTAGGCACTGGAAGGGGCTCCGAGGTCTCCCCGGAGCCTTCTCTTCTCCAGGCTGACCCCCACCACCACCTTTTCCAGCCCTCCCAGCATCTCTGGGGCCTCCTCTGGCCCCGCTCCAACAGCTCCGTGTCCTTCTACTGTTGGCACCCCCTGAGCCGGAGGCGGCACTACGGGGGGGTCTCCCCAGAGCAGAGCGCAGCAGAGGGGCAGAATGCCCCCTCGCCCTGCTGGCCACGCTGCTTTTGATTAACCTTAATGGTAGTGCCTCCAGTTCTTCAGATTTCTGTCAATTCCTGTTCTTATGCCTCCTATAAGGCAGAGCATGTGCTACCAGTTATTTTTAGCATGGAAAATTTTAAGAGCCCACGTGGTCCCATTTAGTTTTCACTGTGCCAGCCTTGTCCAGTTCTCTTTCACCCAGATAGTATTTATTTCCCGAGTGCTGTATCACTAACTATAGGGTTTGTAGGGAGGCATCGGGGCCTGGCTATTGAAGCTACATTTCCAATTAAGCTGCCTGCTTGTTTGCTCTGTGATCCTTCAGACGGTCCTTAATTCCAGCCTCAATTCCCACTGCTTTCGGGGTCTGGAAGCGTGACCCCTCGAGTGCTGGGGCAGGAGGGAAGCGGAGGAGGCAGGGACTGGTGGCACCGTAGGGTATGTCCCTGCAGAGCCTGGGGGCTCCGTCACTTGGGAGTTGTCCTTGTCTCTCCTCTTGTAGAGGCTTGAAGCAGTTTGCCCCCAGAACAGACCTCCTTGTGCGTAGAAAACGCTGAAAATTGGAGCGAGTGCTTGCTGAACTCTCCTCTCGGACCTTGAGAATGAATTATCTGGCTTCTCTGTGAACCTCGTGCTGCAAACATTTCTAACCTTATAAGGCTGTGTATACTGAAGGGCTGTTTGTCCTGGCTAGAGAAACAAGGTGGCTTAAAACTGCTCGGGCCCTCCTGCGAACAAGTAGAATAAGTTGACTGTCCTTGGCTTTTTTTAAGGTAGGCAAGCGTGTGCGTTCATTCTTGTCCTCATCTCCCTGATCTTTACCAGGAGTTTTCCATAAATCAAGTCAGAATACAGATTTGGAGATCTGACTGACCCCTACCTCTCCCCTTGGTGTCTTAATCCCATCCTGACCTACTGCAGGGATTATTTAGCACGCCCTAGCTGCAGCTCTCCGGCCGTGCCTTGATATAAGGTGTGACATTTAGACCGGATTCCTGACGTGCCAGAAGGAAGTGGAAGTGGCGGGTGGCGCGGGGCGAGCGCGTACAGTGTGTGAGCTCCGCGTTAGCTCAGCTCTATTTTTGGTGCGGGACTGCACGGGGCCCTGCGCGTTGGGAAGCGGCACTGGGGCATCCAGCGCGTCGCTCTGGCTTTTGCAAGCTGATCGTCTCCGGTCCAAAGCCTGTGGAGCTGCCGGGCGTCCCCAGCTGGCTCCTCCTGCCTGGGGAGTGCGAGGACTGTCGGGCCAGGCTCCCTCCAGTTTGGCAGCGTCTAAAGCCATGTGATTTGACAAGTTGCCATTTTCTCTTCTGCTGCTGGCAGGAAAATCCCAGGCTTTCTTCCCCCCATGTGTTTAAATGATCCCATTGCCCCTGCGGTCCTGAACTGGCTGTCAAGTTGGCAACGGAGAGAGGGTTTTGTCGCTCTTAAATGTGCTGGAAAACAAATGTGGGCTTTAGGAGCTCTCCTGTGGAGGAAAGGAAAGAGAAGTACGTGCTGCATCTTACTGACTCGAGCAGGTTAAAAATCAGCCATCTTCTAGGCATCACATAAAAGGCGACGTTGTGACCAGCATATCGAAGTCAGGCCACCAAAATCTTCCTGTCACGTTGGTGTAAGGAGTTGTTTGTTGGTGTCAGCTGTCCCCTAAGCCAGCCCCGTGCCTTGGGATGTCTGCTGGCGTCTTGTGCGGAGCCACTGCCTTTTATCCCTTCCTAGTTGATGGAAGGATGTGGAATTCCCATTTAACACGATTACAGATAGTATAATGCAACTCTTGCTAAAACTAGTCAAATTAAAAACATGGAATTAAATGAGCTTGGCAAGGAGCAGTCAGCTAGTCCACCGGTCCCCACTGATCTAAATATCACAGAAGAGTGAAGATCTTTTGTCTTAAATGATATTAATGTTCAAAATTACTCTTAGAACTGTGTTGTCTGCCAGGCTTAGGGACGGGCCTGTCCCTCTGTGGAGCATCCTGCTCCTGTCTTCCTGCGCTGCAGAACTGTGTGGGACTATTGTTTGTACAGTTGGTGCAACTTAATAGGGAATCGGGTAATAATAGGGCTGTCTGTTTAATCAGGAAAGCTTGCTGGGAATGGACTATGTGAGCTACTTTAATTTGAGTTTGTGGTGCGCCTGTGAGACAGCTTGTAGGGTGGTTCTGCATTAATTAAAGCAACTTAAACGGGCAGCAGATGAGCACTTGCGGTGGCTCACAATGTGCCATTGTGCTGTAGAGCATAAATGTGAACCTTTTGTCTCGGGAATGTACAGGCTTCACCCTCTCCATTTACCAAGTTCCAAAAACCAAACATCCAAATTATTGCATAGGTTTGTTGTTTTCTTTTAATTCCAAATCTTTGATGTTGCTATTAACTGAAAGTTTATCCTCAGCAGTGAGCTCTGCTGCCTGACTGTATAAAGCCAGCTGGACCTAACTTTGATTTAGAAGATACCAGATATGAATGTCCAGTGAACGCAGACTCAAGTTTCCCATGTAGACCAGCGTGAATACCTCATTTGTGATATACTGGAGGTGTTACTGGATTTCTTAAATCTTGTCTGCAACTAACCTTTGATTTGGGATTGAGCAGGAAACTTGCTAGTCCCTGGTTTTGCCATTCGTTTATTTACTTGCCTCAGTCGTTAGGACTCTGCAGGGAACAGTAGGGGAGCAAGGCTGGCGTCCGAGCTCGGACAAAGCCGTGTGTGTTTGCTGCTGTGGGGTGGGAGGGTGTAGCTGGAGGAGGTGAGAAATCTGGAGTAAATATTAAATTCTCTGAGGCTTGGATGCTCAGCTGGAGCCTGAGGGAGGCATGTTTTTGTCCCTCAGCTAGGATGTAATCAGGTCCTTGCGAAAATCGAGGCCCCAGAGGAGGGTTGTGTTTGGAAGCGGCGGTCAGAACACTTGCTCTGATAACAAAAGGTTTTTTCCGGTTGAGACAGACTAAGCATAGTTGCGAGACAGACTTGATTGTCTTCTCTTGTCTAAGAAATATTAAGCTTCTAAAGAGGAACTAGATAATACTCTCTTCCAGTGGGTGGTTCCCATTTCTAGGACTTTGCTATCTCCTGAAAACAATCTTTATTTTTATTGCTCGTTGGCAAAAGTCTTGAGGTCTGTTTGGAGAAAAGCCTGTCCTGTGTAAGCATTGTCAGACACGTGGTGCTCTGCTTTAATTCCTGCTCAGTGAAAACATAAACTGTAAGTGCTTTGCAGCAAAGCTGTTTTGGGGATGTGGGTGACTGTTGAGCTTCGTGTTCCAGCTGGAGGCTTTCCTTAAGGCAAAGGAAAGGCATGTCAGCCCTGCCTCGGGTAACCCAGGTGAGGTTTGTAAATAGCGGAGCACGACCAGGACGTGAGTCTCAGCGGTGTCCGGGTGGGGAAGGGTTCACACACACAGTCTGGAGCAGAAGAGACAGGTTCCAGCTCTAGAAAGTCAGAGGAGCAGCAGCTGACGACGTAGGAAACTTAGAAGTAGAACAAACTTTGGAGCAGAGTTCCTTAGCTGTAGTGTCTCTCTCGAGGCTGCTTTCGCTAGACAAATACTGCTGTTGTAAGGGTGTTACAGCGTATTTCCCATCTTCACTGCTGTGAAACCTTTTAGAGCGACTCCTGGTTATCGGGAGGCACGTGCTTCATCAGGCTGTAGTCGCACTTTGTTTAGGAATTCCTACGCTGTGTGCGGAGAGGTAAATGGAGCAGCTGCGTGGTGCTGTTCAGCTCCTACCGAACCGTGGAGTCGTGTGGTGTGCCCGCACGCCAGCCGCCTGCGGTGCCGTGGGTGAGAGCGTTTGCGAAGCACTTCACCTGCAGCGAGTTGTTATGTTTTAGAGAAGTGTGCGTTGTCAACCTGTGAAACCCTCGGGAACGCGATGCTGCCTTTCAAGCGGAGAACAGGGGAGAGGTGCAGCGCATCGGGTCTGTGCCTGGGAAACGCGTGTGGCACAGCTGCGTTGTGAACCCGGGCTGATGCTGGAGAGATGGGGTGCTGGATGCTGTCCTTGTGTGCAGTACTCACCTGCAAAGGTGCAATGGTTTGAGTGTAACGGTGAGGTAAGGTGAAACTGATGAGTATAGTGGTGAGAAGTGTCCGGCTAGCCCTAGTCTTAGGTAAGGATCTTGTTCTGTGGTCTGCTGGTGAAGCAGATACGCGGGTTTAAAGAGCGGCTGGAAAACAAGCCTCTTCATGCTAATAGACCTCGAGGCATTTATGAAACTTTAGCCTTTCTGTTACCTTCCCTGTGACTATTTTAACATGGTCTCTGTTTCTCCATCTAGATACAGTTGCTGAGGCTCTGCAAAATGGCTTTATGCTTCCGCAGTTTCACCCTGTATGCCATACCTGGAGTGCTGGCGCTTGTTGGCTGCTGGTGGATCTATTCCCACAGAAAAAAGCATGCAAGCTATCATGACAAACAAGCAATAGCAATTGAAGAAGAGCGGCAGGAAGAAGTGCCAGAGGATGATTCATCACCCAAAACAGAAGCATGTGTTCCTCGAAGACTGCCTCTCTCATCGGAAGAGGAATGCCCAGAGAATGAAGCCACGACCTCCCTGCTGTCAGCAGGGTCGACGACGCCCTCTCTGCTGTGTCAAACTCCCGAGAGGCTAGATCTCTCACGGGGCCTTCCAGACCCGTCAGTAACGACGGTTCAGCCCAGCACCCTTGAGGACGACAGTGAAAAACTAGAAACAGTAGGATCTCGAGATGAAAGCGGCGTCCCTGCTTGTGTTCCTCCCCCTCTGATCTCAAGGAGCACAGAGTGTCACGGCAGTGCTGCGGTGAGCCTTACGCAGGGTTCGAGCTCTAGCGCAAAGCCAGATCAGTGGCGATCAGCATCAATGACTCTGACACAAGAGCCTTTGGGAGTCACGGAGGAGACCAGCAATGCAGAGCAGTCAGATGATTCTTTGTTTAAGCCCCCGAAGGAAAGCCAGATGCCAGAAATTGTGCTATCGGATACTGGCCCCGTGACAGCCCTTTGCTTGGGGTTGGAGAAGGAAGCCAATACCCCAGAAGCCTTTCTCAATAATGAAGTTGAAGTTGTATCAAGTCACAAGGATTCTGCAGCGAGCGTGTTACCAGACAGTTTGGAGTCTGCCTGTTTGGAGCAGTCCAGGGAAGAAGAGATGTCCGAGTCAATTGCCACTACTGTACCTGTGTGTCAGGAGGAGGACACACAGCCAAAAGGAGATGAATTGGAAAGAGAGAAGACTGGAGGAGTAAGTTTGGACAAAGAAGTTGAGAAAATCGAGCAAGTAGCAATACAGATCATTTCCAAGGTCATTTTGGCAGCAACTGAGGAAGTGCTGTCTGGTTCTGCAAGTGACGTGTCCACTTGGATCTCTCAGACTGCTGCCAGCCAAGTTGAGAGACCTCTGGAGACAGCAAGCATTGTCTCCTCTGGTCAGATGCTTGCGGAGGAAGCTACAGGAGCGGATAAGAACATTGCTGCAAAGAGTGATGCTGCGGTGCTGACATCCCTGCAGACCGAGGAACGGGGTCAGTGTGTGACAGGTTCCAGCTGTTTAACACACGACCGTTTAACTGGCCCAGTTCAGGGCGACACAAGAGACTGTCGGATGAAGAGCCGTATGTGCAGTGAGTCCCAAGGACCTGATCGGACTCCTGTGGAAAACCGTGGAGGGTCACTGGAAAGGTCACATTTGGTTATGGAGGACTCTGGGTGCAGCACATACGCATCTGAAGGTGGGACGAGTGTGGAGGACCCATTGCAAAACACAATGCTGTCTATCACATCAGGCCAGCATTCGGACTCGCTGAGCATATCTGCAACCCAAGACACGTCTGCTGAGCAGAGCTCAGTACCAAGTGAAAAATCTCCTACTCTGAAGCTACCTGGAGACAGCAAAGTGCCATACAGTAATGGGATACTGAAAGAGGATGGTCCAGACTTGCACCATGAGTGTAGCAGGGCAGCAGGGATGGACGGAGAACACTCAGCAGGTAAGGGATTTGAAAATCCTCTACAAAAATGTGAACAAGCGTTTTATGTGCTGTAACCCTTCTGCTTCAGAATGTATTCGGATAAATCCTCTTCATGTTTAACTTCCCCAGTAGGTGAATGTTTAGCCCTCATGTGCAGGTGGGCATGCATTTGCTCTCGGAATTCCCGTCCCTGTAGGACGCAGTGTTAGCTGGGTTATCTCGGGGTGTACTGCAAAGGGGTGCACGGGCTGGTCCCCTTTCAGCCCAAAGCTTATTGTCTAAAGCTAAGCACGTGCTTGAGTAGCCCGGTGAAATGGACCACGTCTGGATGGAGGCCAGGCTTTGAACAACTTGCTGGTTTGAGACCTGCTAATATGAATGGCTGCTTCTTCAGTCCAGGCAACCTCTAGTAAGCACTGGGTTCTTATCTGTGTTCATGGGCTGCTGCTGAGAGGAAGCTGTAAGGCAAGTTCCTGAGGTGCTGCTGGATGAACCAGGGAAGGGCTCTGATGAATTGTGATAAAATCAGTTGGTTGCAGACCAATTATCCCGAAGCCTTTTTGTTCGGAAGGGTAGGTGCATGCCAAGAAATCCCAACAGGGAGCGATGTTCATGGAGTTCCCCCATCTGTCTCTGTGTTGCTTTTGCCTTGCAGATCCTGGATGATGTGTGCCTGGCAGAGTACAAAGCTGTCTGAGCAAATGTTAACCCGTGTGACCTTGGGGATGGATGTTAAAACCCTTTATAGGACCCTGTGGTGCCAACAGCCCTTAATGATAGGATGTCTTTTGTAATTGCTACACAGTTGTTGGAGCGCTGCTTGTTGTAAGACATGGGGATTGAGTTTGCTATCAATTAAGGATTAAACCCACAAAACATTTTCACTAGTGGGAGTAGCCATAGGAAGAAAATGTTTTTGCCTTGTGAATGCTGGTGTGACAAGAAGCTACATGAGTGTGTTGTGGAACCTGGTGGTGACAAGGGCTGAAAGCTCTGCACTGAGAGCTGAAGGGTAGGGAGAGGGGGGTATAGCAGGTAAAGTTGATAACGTGGCTATGTTGGGTAAGAGTTCCTACAGCTGACCCAGGCTGTGAGAACTTGAATCTTTGTCCTTGTCTAGGCAAGCATCTGCAGTGTTTGCCATTGACTTTGTAGGCATCTGTGCTGTGTTACTAGTGAAGATTTTGCAAATGTGAAGCAGCTGTTGGGTTTATTTTTCTCTTTGGTCTTGCACTGGATGGTCTGAATACTTGTAAGCCCATGAGGCTCTTCATGCTTCTGCTCGTTGATCTGGAAGAAGGATCAACCTTGTGTTACACTGACTGTATCTGGGATCTGACCAGGAGGAAGCTGTTGGAGTTTGTCCTCTTCTCAAGTAGAAATGTTACTGGTATCGGCTGATGATTTGGGAACAAAACACAGCTCGGCTCTGGCACCTTGTTTCTTCAAGCATATGACAAGTTTGGGCAAGGAGCAGTCCCCTACCACAGCTAGTAGGGGGCATGCCTGGCACTGGACCCCCAATCCCTGTTGGGGCTGGAATGTAATGTCAGTGCGAAGAGCAGATGGATAGGTTGTGTGTCCCTCCCTGCACACTGAACTCCCTGTGAAAAGCCCTCTTTAAACCATGGGGAAAGTGCAGAATACCTTGGTGCAGCAGCTCAGTGTTGATGTTAGCATAGCTCTCGTCCAGCTGGTAGCCTTGACTTTGAGTGTCTCTGCTGCTGTGTAAGGTGTCACCATGTTTGAAGGACTCCTGCTGAACTTGGGCCTCCTTCTCTCGCATTCCCAGAGGTGTACAGGTTTTTTCTGCAGGAATAAAGGGAAACTTCCAGTAGGCTATGTGCGACAGGACTTAACCCTTTCTGCAATACTGGAGAACCTGACACGGAAACATCCCAACTGAATGCAAAGGAGGAGCTCAGTGTAACCCATCTATGAAACGATGTATTCTCATGGCCTTGTGTCTGGTAGCGGGATTGTGTGGGTTGTCTGAGTGCTGACACGTGTGCATGTCTTGTAGGTTCGGATGTAAATAACGTGGATTTTGTGGACAGTGGCTGTGCCCTGAGGAAGACAGTGACTCGCCAGAACTCTAAGCTAGGAGGAGAATCCAGCAAGTCCGACTTCGTTATCTGGGAAATAGAGGTCCCAAAGGTAACCAGCCGCTGGCCTGCTCGCGCATCCTGCCCTGCCCTGCATAGCCGACTTCTGGTTCTTCCAGTCTGGTACTGGCTCAGTGCCATCCCAGGGAGATCAACAACAAATCGAGGAGGATTTAAGCATTTAGCTCCCATTAGGACTCGGCAGGAGTGAAGAGCCAGTACACAACTGTAAGCAAGAGGCATGTCAGGGCTACGCCCAGGGTAACGTTGGCTGTCGGACTCATATTCCCTGTTATCTTTCACCCCAGTCTGTTAGTCTGATGCTTTGAAAGCATTCAGAAGGCTTTGAGGGTACACAGTTATTAAGAGCAGGTGATGAATTCTTTTTTTGCTTTCCACTGTGTAGGAGGGTTACGTTTCAACTGCCTGTCCAAACCCTTCCTCACAAGCTGGATGCTCATCTGAGCTATTTGTGGAGCTGCTGTGTCTCTGTCTTTATAGTGAGCTTTCTTTTGGGTTGAGAGAGAGATTGTGTTTTCTAGGATGATGTTCATACCTTCTTCCCTGCTTTGTATGTGCAAAATCACTGGTGGCTGTCCTGCAGAACTGCAAGAGCAATGCTATGCTTCTCAGTAGCCCCAAATATTGACAGCCAGTAACGTGAGACAGCAGCTCCCGGCAGGATAAGCCTGCTGCCTGGAGCGCTTGGGTGCTGTGAGCCCAGTGAAGTCGTGTAACGTGCATTTTAGTGGATCAGTAAAACCCAGGCTGAGGAAGCAGTTCTACAGCAGAAAAATACGTTTCGGTGGTTAGTGAAGACAGGCTGTCGTTTTCTTAAAGTAGGTAACTTTGCGTTGTCTAGGATTACCCATACTGACTGGGGCCCAACGCTTCTGTTCTGCTCTCTGACAGTGAGTGGAGGTGGGTGCCAGTGGAAGGGTAGAAGTGCCAGGGCTTGCACAGACACCTCTTCATCGCCCTGCACAGCTGGCCAGGGGCTCTGTAGCCTAACGGGCGTGATAGCCTGCTTTACTCTCCTGTGAATTTGTCTACTCCCTTTCTAATCTAAATAGCTTGTATAAAAATTGCTAAAATTTAGTATTTTGTATTTGAATGAAAAATGCTTATAGCATGCTTAAAAAAAAAAAAAGTGGTTGGAAACTGGGAGATGATGTGACTTTACTTGACTGTTGGAAGACAGTAGCCTTTACCAGACCCCTGGTGTTGCCCCATCATGTCTCTGTGTCATTCTACAAGATATGAAGATGGATCTATCGGAATAAGCTGTGCTTACTGACCTCTATCTACCTTGACTCACCATAGACCAGCTGAACTCTGCGCTGGTCCATCATGGCCTTATATTTGTCCTGCCTGGCCCTACGCTACAGGAACTGGGAATGTGGATGAAATAGCAGTGTTCTCTGTGTCTTGTTTGGTCTACATTTCTCTTCCTGACTGCTGCTTTCTTGTCCCTTTCGTAAAGGAATTAGTTGGCCGCTTGATCGGCAAACAAGGAAGATTTATGAGCTTCTTGAGGCAAGCGTCTGGTGCCAAAATTTATGTCTCAACACTACCTTATTTCCATGACTCCCAAGTCTGTCACATCGAAGGTAAGTGGACTGTCTCTTTATTCATGGTCTAATATGTAGCTTGGGGGCCTTAATTAGATGGGCAAGGAATTTAAACAGATTTAGTGGCTTTGCGACTCCAGTGCTTTACAAAACTTTTCTGCTCGGTGCTGTTACAGTAGAGGTGCATGCCAAGTCGCTGTGCCTTGGCACGTGAACCCTCTGCTCTAGAGGGGAGAATGCATTTTAGCATCTTTGGCTCCTGTAGATTAACCAACACCTTTTGCAGGATCACTTCAGGCTTGAAGGAGCAGCTATGGGATGTGTATCAGCAAATTCATTCTTGACTGTGGAAGGTGTTAGATTAATTGTGGCTGAAAAATATCTGCCAGTGAATTGGGTTCATGCTGGAGGCTAAAGCTGTTGAAACTGGGGCCTGGCGGTCCGAGTTGCTCATGTTGGTCTGATACCAGGTTACATGGCCAATCTATTAAAACTGAAATTGTTGATGTAGCGCAGGCGGCTTCTGGTAGCTATGTTGCTTCATGTGGCAGGGGTGGGGGTGTCCTCAGCATATCTGCGCTACAGACTCTGCGGATTTTTGTCTTCCAGGCTCCACGCATCAAGTAGAAAAAGTATTGAGCCTGATTGGCAAGAAGTTCAAAGAGCTGTGTCTCACCAACATCTACGCTCTACCTCCACCAACACCACTGACGCTTCATTCCCTCCTTATGACTGCCTGGGTAGGTCCCGGCTTGCTGGCCGTGCTGGTGCAGGGTGGGAGGCTGTGGCTGGTGGCCCTGCAGCAGCCTGTGGTGGCCCTGTGGCTGGCTCACAGGGGCCTTCAAACCTGGTTTGAGTCTGAGTGGTTATCTGTTATGTAAATGACTTTACATAAGCTAACGGACGTTTGCTTACGTAACCGTCACAGGCCGGAGCTCTCCGCCTGCTCTTCCACTGCTGCTTCTGTTCTGCCTGACATGAGAAATGTAGGAATTGTTTAGGTTGTAAAAGACCCTTAGGATCGCAAGTCCAACCCTTAACCTACCACTGCCAAGTCCACCACTAAACCGTGTCCCTAAGTGCCATATCTACCCATCTTCGAAATACCTCCAGGGATGGTGACTCCACCGCTTCCCCGGGCAGCCTGTTTCAAAGTTTAATAACTCTTTCAGTGAAGAAATTTTTCCTAATATCCAATCTAAACCTTTCCTAGGGCAACTTGAGGCTGTTTCCTCTCATCCTGTCATTTGTTACTTGGGAGAAAAGACTGACCCCCACCTCTCTACAACCTCCTATCAGGTAGTTGTAGAGAGCAATAAGGTCTCCCTCGGCCTCCTTTTCTCCAGGCTGAAGAACCCCAGTTCCCTCAACTGATCCTCATGAGAGTTCCAAACCCTTCACCAGCTCGGTTGCCCTTCTCTGGACACGCTACAGTTCCTCAATGTCCTTCTTGAGTACTGTGTTCAATTTTGGGCCTCTCACCACAAGGTGGGGCCTCACCAGTGCCGAGTACAAGGAGACAATCACTGCCCCAGTCCTGCTCGCCACCTTTTTGGGGTGGGAAGCCCTAATTCCTACATGACCGTTCTCTGGCGCTTCCATGGTTTCTAACATGTCAATAACCCTTGTGTCTTTGCTGTCGCGTGGATCTCCATCCCCTTCCTCCAGTGATATGGCAGACCAAAGGACCTCGCTAGCACACTGTCCCTTAAACATTGGCGTGCCACCTGCAGGCTTATCTCCAGCAAGCCTGGCTTTCTCTTCCCCCTTCAAATCTAGTTTAAAGCTCTTTTGATGAGACTTAAATCCTGCACAAAGATCCTTTTCCCCCTTTAGGCAGGTGTACCCCATCTGTTGCCAGCAGGCCTCATGTCATGTAGACCAACCCACAATCAAAACCCCCAATCTTCTGCCAGCGACACCAGGCTCAGAGCCAGGTATTGATCTGCTGGGTTGTCCTGTTTCTTTCCTCATCTTTCCTTACCTTTCCCTGCAACTGGAAGGGTGGGGGAGAACACTACTTGTGCTCCTGATGCCTTAACCAGTTGTCCTAAGCCCCGAAGCCTGTCTGTCTTGCTCTCAGACTGTAGCAGAATGTTTCACCGGGCTCTGGTGAATCTCATGGAGTTGCACATCTGGCCCGGTAGGCTTTTACCTACAGACGAGATGTTTGCCAAAGGAAATAACACTTCAGTCTCGAGCTGAGTTGATTGTCTGCCCCCTCTGCTTGCGGGCCACTTGCCGTCAGGTCAAAATGCCACACCGATCCATTGCCATTACTGGTATCGTCCCCAAATCCTAAAGCTGGTCTTCTCAGTGTTTTACTTCCTTACGGTATTTAATAACCCTTAAAGAAAGTTTTCACGTCAGTGTTTCCCAGAAGAGTTTTTGTGCTTCTCTTGCTGTATGGATACTTAAAAACACTTCTTTGCTCACACTGGGCATCGAGGATCTGTAAAGTAACTGTGCACACAACTGTCTTCGTGGATGTGAAGACAGGCTTTGTTCTGAATAATTGAATTTATGCTGGGGAATTAAAGGTGTTTTAAATGTATTCCGAGCACAGTGATGCTCGCAAGCCGCCCGACACAGCGGCTCTCTAGCAGCCAGGGCAAATTAGTCTGAAAGTGAGGCCTCTGCGACAAAACTTGGACAATCCTTGTGAAGACTACCTTGGTGTTTAAACACCCCCGTGGGCAGGGAACCCTTGCAAGTTGCGCTGTGTTGATAGTGCAGCGTGACTTGACCTGTATCACTTCTGACTCTGCTCACTGATCTCTTGGGTAAATAAGTCCTACAGCCGCTCTATGCCGATCGTCCCTTTTGTGTACAAGATGGGCCCTGCCCCAAGTCTGATTTCCTTTAGAGCAGCGTGGAGTAACAGGGAGTAGCTTTCAGCTCCTGGTCCAAACAGCCTTTGGAAATGAAATACCGGAGTGCCGGGGCTTTTCCAGCTGTGGCTGTGAGCCTCAGGAGCTGCTAGGGGAACATGGAGTGAGGCTCGTGTTGCAGTGAGCACTAACGAACATTTCTTCCCTCCGCATGACAGCTGTTCCTCCCAGATGGAGTGACTGTAGAGGTGGTCGTGGCGAACCAAGTCGATGCAGGACACATGTTTCTACAGCAGCACACACACCCCACTTTCCACGTCCTGCGTAGCCTCGACCAGCAGATGTATGCCTGCTATTCTCAGCCTGAAATTCCAACCCTGCCAACTCCAGTAGAAGGCAAGTAACTTGGTGGCTCATCAGTTGTTCAGCTGAGAAATCCAGGGTCATGCGAAAGCTTGATGCCCCTGAGTTAGGCTTGGGAAGCTTCCCAGTGGGTGAGAATGTGTGATAGCTCACTTGTCATTTTATCTTTTTTTAAGCCGCTGCCAGAGTACAGATGTTGCTCTACTCTTCCATACCCTGCTCACCCCTGGAGTACCTCCCCAGCCACTTACCTGCATGTTGAAATTCAGAATGAGATAAAGTCTGTCTTGGGTTATTTCTGATCAACTTGGCATCTGGTGTATTTTTGCTGACAAAGTGTGGAACCGCTCCCAAATCTTCATAGTGTCACTGTCACAGTGTAAGGTGGAGGGTGCATCACGTGGAAAGGGATTATTGGCGCTTACTTTCCTTTCTAGAGACAGACCCCGCTGTTAGTGACCAAAGGCTGGAAGGGAGCTGGACAGCGTGGTAGTGGCAGACAGACCGGAGAGTAAAAGGCACCTCTCCTGTGTCCCGGCCACAGCCCTGGTCTGATGGGGCTGTGGGCGATGTTGAAAGAAGATGGAAGCAGCATAAGAAATGCTGTTGATTCTCAGTAGATAACTGTGCAGCACTACTAATGCCTAAAGTGCTGATTTCTGGAAATCCACTTATACCGAGCCTTTCTTCTCTGTACTCTTATGTTTTGCAGTTGGTATTATCTGCGCGGCTCCAGGCCTGGATGGGGCATGGTTACGGGCTCAAGTTATTAGCTACTTTGAAGAAACCAGTGAAGTGGAGCTCAGATATGTGGACTACGGAGGATATGACAAAGTGAAGGTTGACACGCTCAGACAAATCAGGTCTGTAGCTCCTCTTCCATGGCCTGAGGCCATGGCTTGAATTTTCATCGTCAGCGTCCATATCGTTTGAATTGCGTATAGGTTTTTCCACAGCTGAAGTGAGAAATGGTAGAAGGGTTTGTCTCAGCAGTGGGTGTGGATTCCTTGGGAGCACAGTAAGCTCTTGCAAGGCTTTTTTGAAGGGGACGTGAGAGGAAATTGCAACTTCTGCCACTTGAGTGTGGAAGCTGATGCCCTCAGGAGGCCCCAAAGTGTAGTTAATTGATTAGCTAGGAATAAGATTTGGACTGTCTGTGCCCCAGCCCTGTTGGTGGGGAGAGCTGTATTGGATGAGGGTTTTCTTACGCAAGCCCATTAAATACTCGATTGTGCCCCAGAGCTGGGGGAAAAGCAGTACAGCCTCTGTTATGGAGGTGGTTTTTGCTTGGAGCCCGGTCCAACTTGCCGTGCTAATCAGGCAATTTATTGCTGCTGCTTAGATTGCTGGGAGAACAGTCTCTTTTCTGGTTTGTGGGGTTTTTTTGTTTGTTTTTTTTTGACTGTCATCAATTTTAAACTGAATTCCTGTTAGAGGAATTGATTAATCAATGTCGCCTTAAAGAGTACAGGAGTAACTTAAAGCTATGTTCTTATTCTGATTGATTCTCTTTAAGGTCTGATTTTTTATCACTACCTTTCCAAGGAGCAGAAGTTTTACTAGACAACGTGGTGCCGCTTCCAGGTAATGGAGCTCTCGAGACATACTGTTGGCGCTCCTCCTGCAGGTTTAAATGGATGCCAACTGCGTACAAGCAATGATCTGTCTAAACCTTCTCCCTCCTATTGCAAGTGCAGCCGCTGATGTGACTAGAGCAAGGACTGGAAAAATTGTGTTTTATTCTTCTAAATGCGCTAGCGTGGCATAACCTGTCAGACTCCAGGGGAAAGAAGATAAATGTCCATTTATTTTTTTTTTTTCCTGCATGGAGGAGAGAATGAATTACTCTCCTACACAGCGAGTTGGCAGGACTGGCAGGGTATGGGTGAAGTAGCTGTAACTACTCTGCCGCCTTCTGTCATAGAGCAGCTGTAAACGCAAACTTAGTTTTTAGTCTGCCAGACAAGTGTCTGGCATTTTCCTGTTGAAATGACTGATGTGTATAGTTCTGTGTTCAAAGGACTACCCTCCAAACACTGGAAGAATGGCAGTCACCGCCTAGAAGTACTTTCTGTTTTGCCTTTTTTTTCCCACCCCCTCTTTTCTAGGGGTGTTAGAGATGCGTGCGGTACCGGCGCCCTTCTGGGCGCGGAAGGGGCGGCAGTGGGAGCTCGGGGTCAGGCCGGGTTTCACCGCTGGGGTTTGTGGCTGGCAGGACCGCAGGAGGCAGAGGCCCTGCCAAGGCTGTAGAGGGATGGCAAGGTTTAAGCTGCTTCTAGCAGAAGTCAGTGGTTGGTGTGTTCCCTGAGGTAATCGGCTCCTTCAGTATTGGTGGGGTTGGGAGGAGGTCACTTGCTGCTGGAGATGGTCTCGGAGTGGGGAGCGCGAAGGAGAAACTTTATTTGCAGCGATTCGGTAGGAAATAAGCGACTTTCCTCCAAAATGAAAACCCCTTATGTCCGGTCTAGAGCACGGCCTGTGTTGCCTGGGACAGGAGGGTTTCCCGCCGCGTTAGTGCGGAGTAGCAGCAGTGCCCACGCAAGCGGCGCAGGCTGCGGGAGCTGAGCCGCCAGCGCCTGCGAAGAGCGTTTGGCGCTGCCGAGGTGCCGGCCAGCCCGTAGCGTCAGTGCTTTTGAGTTCCCGGTTACACTGTCGCCCTCTGTGGGGTCAGTAAAGTCCTGAGGTTAGTTTATTAAGGATCAAAATACTAATGGCAGCTCAAAGGTACTGCAGAAGTATACTCTTCTGTCTTTGAAGCCTCCTAATTCATCTGCCACTTATGTTGGCATTAACTTAGCTGGTGGCTTTAGAAGGCACTTCATCCGTTCCCCTCAGCAGCACAACAGGCGTAATACTCGTGTCCTCTCCAGCTTAATAGACCAGTTTCAGCGAATGCCTGCAGCAGCAGTAGGTGAGGATTCTCTGGCCGAACTGATGTGGGAGGTCAGACAAGGTTAGCTTAGCAGTCCCTTCTGGCCTTTAAAGCCTGTGAATATCTCATTTGTTTTCTGCTGCTCTTTTCTTTCCAAAGATGAGGATCACTTTTCATCCGAAGCGGACGCCGCTGTTAGCGAGATGACCAGAGGCGCAGTCCTAGTGGCGCAGGTACGCGAGAGCTGTCTGGGAAAACCTCCTTGCTGGTCTGACGGCTGCTGTTCTCCCCTCTGCCCATAGTGTACTGTGTGTGCTAAAATCAAAACCGAAGGCAGAGCCCGTACGCCCGGCTGCTGGGCAGGGTTCTTGTTGGGCAGTCTTGGTGCCGAGAACTTCCTTGTGTAGCACCGGCACCGCTCAGGGCTGTCTGGCCGGGAAGGGTGGAGTATTCCCTCTTGTTACTGGTGTGGGCAGGGAGGAAGGGCACCTGGGGGGGTTTTACAGGGCACACAGTGGCTTGTTGTCCAGCGGACCAAGGATTCAGCTGGGTCTGCACTGCTCTGCCAGTCTTGGCCACGCTGACGTTGGGATCCAGCCGCTGGCCGGCCAGAGGGAGAAGGAAGGCTGCTGGCAGTGTCCCAAAGGCTTCGGCACACAGCCCCTGATCCCAGCGAAGGGGGCACTTGCCTCTTTTGAAGGGCTTCGAATAGTGGCTGTAGCAGTCCATGCAAGTTAATTGGGACGAACGGGAAGCTGACAGCATTTGTGGTGCTCAGTCTCGTAGCTTCCCTTGGTTTAAGGCGGTGCTCGAATGCACCACTGATTCTAGCAAGGGCTCGGGTTTGAGTGACTGGAGCAACTTGCCAGCAGCGTGTCCCAGCTGCCTGGTGGCAGTGGGTGCGATTCCTCTAGCCGACACGTAGGTTTAAGTATGAAGTGTCTGACGGGCAGGGAACGATGCTAGCCTTGCGTCCTCCGTGGCTCAGGCCAGAATTGCTGCACACCGACGTTTTTCTGTGTTTCCAGGTCACAAATTATGATAGCGCGACAGGTCTGCCACTGATACAGCTCTGGAACTTGATGGGAGATGAGGTGTGTATGTTGACATACTATTTTTTTTAATGCTGTTTGAGTTTATGCAGATTTTTTGTTGATAATTAGGAACTTGCTGACGTTTGCTAGTGGATTTTTTTTTTTTTTCCACCCTTCTACTTTTTTTTTTTTTCCTTTATCTCCTTTTAGGTCCTGTCAATAAACAGAACTCTGGTGGAAAGAGGATTTGCGCAGTGGCTTGACTACTAGCAATGCCCTAGATGCCTCGACAACTCTTTCTGCAGAGAAAAACAAAAGAATATATCTTGTTTTGCACTGTTACAATTCGGTTTGGCAACCTCTCATAAGAAGACCTGTTTACACCAGTGTGCGGAGTTTTGTGGTCCATTGAAACTCGTTTTGCTCAACTGTTACCATTTCACTAGAAACACATACCTCATCCCAGTGAAAGGCGGGGTGTTAAAAGCCATAATGACAGATACTGTAGCTTTAAAGCAAAAAATCCTCCCTGGCCTCTACTCGAAAGTTGAATGAAAAAAAAACCTTAAAACCTTGGGGCTTGCCTGAAGCGGGCAAATGCCCCTGAAACATTAACTGCGGTTGCATTTTCGTTCAAGATGTGCGATGCCCTATGAACTTAGTGTCTGCTTTTCCTAAAATTATATCGGTTGTCCTTTTTTAACAGGCGCTGCCTATGAAATTAATGAATGTTATTAAGGAATTTAATGTTCGGTTATGGATTTCTCTATGTTGTGCCACTAACCTGCACAAACAACATTCATCTTGTGTCTTCCTTATGCCAGGAGGTAGATGAATTGCATTCGTTGCACTTGCTGTGGCACATGTCTCACTGCAGTCATGGTTTTTAGGCTTGATATGCTTAAGGAAGAAGGTTTCTCTGTGCAGATGCTTGAAGTGCAGGATATGTTACCACTACAATTTTTGCTCAGAAATGTCATATATTTAAAGAGAAGAACTGATTGCCAAGCCCAATTGTAGTTTATATTTTTCTAGCTGTGCAAGTATGTAAATATATATAAAAAAAACCATTGTAATATTTTGTACAAGAAAATCACTGGAAACAAAGGGAACTTTACAGAAACTTTTTCACACCAAAATGTCCTATGTAGGTAGAACTGGTTTGGAGTGCGTTAGGATAGCTGACATATTTGGAGCATCTGAATGTCGGAAGTGTTTCAGCTCTGCTGTATACAGGATTAGCATTCCCTTAGATTGCTGTCTGGTTTGAATTGTGATCACTGCATTCTCTGCTATGTTGCTGTACAGATCTGTTTAAAAAAAAAATATGTAACAACTTGGCATTAATATTGCAGTGGTGTTCTCAATTATTTTTTCGCTCCTTTTTAGATTTCTATCACTTATTTAAAATTTTGCTCAAGTAATTTAAGCTGACTTAATACTCTTAAACAGATGCCCTCTAATGTATATCATTTTAGATATGTATTGAGCTGGGATTTATTGCTGGCAGAGAAGGTACTTGCCAGGAAAATGTTGATGTAGTCAGTCCTCAGAAGTTTTTTCAGGTGAATTCAAGGATGTCCTTACATCCTATAAGCTAACATGTCAGTGCATCACACGTATGGATAGTTGCCTACAAAAGCATTTGGTCCAATCCCTTCTGATACGATATGGTTATATCCTTGTTTTGAGTTCTCTCCTATTCGGCGCTTATGATTTAATGTTTATGTTTGCAGTAACATCCAATGAAAACTAAATTTGGTAACTCAGTTAAATCTATAAAACATATATCCTCTTGGAATGTTTCTTTCCATTTCAATTAAAGCTCGAATTTTAAGCTGTCTTAAACTGATGACTGAGAGCCTTCATTTCCTGACCTCTTGCGATGTAGGGTTGGGAAGGGAGCTCGATGGGGTAAGCAGGTGAGATAAGATCCTGATGGCTTTTCAAACCGATGCAGATCTCCTGGGGTTCCTTTTACTTCCGGCTGAAAACTGGGTTTCTTTTTATGAAGAATTACTAGAAGGCTGTAGTCTGAGCACTGGTACTCAAGGCTGTTGAAACTGCTGTATATTTGTGGAATTAATTAACTCGGGGACATCCCTTTTATCACACTTCAGTGTTGAAAAGTGAAACTTGGGAGTCTGTTTCTATTGTGCAGGCTATAAAATCCCCTCTTTAAAATGTTGACAGGTTTCTTGTTCAAGCCGACCCGTGTGATGATGTGAATTGGCGTCCCAGTGAACAGTTTGCCCGTACCCCCTGGTATTGGAACACCGTGCGACTGGGAAAGTCAGTAGGATGTATTCACGCTCTCCGCGTGGAAAAGAAGCAAAGGTGTGGGATGGGCTGACTGCGCTGGGACTGCCCGGGACAAACGGTGTTAAAGTACTGCCTTTGTGGTCTGTAGGTGTGTACGTGTGCACACACCGCTGTTCAGGGTTCCTGATACCAGTCTTAAGGTTCAATGAAACTTAAGGTTCATTGCAGAATATACACATGACCTGTAGGTGCTCTAGACTGCAACTCAGTGCTGCTTAGGCAGGTGGTAGGTGAAAAATAAAACTCGGGGATTTTTCGGGGGGGGAGTAGCGAGGGTGGAAGTTAGCAGAGTTTGACAACGCCCTTTCTTTGTGCTTCTCGCCCCAGGAAGGCGGTTTCATTTCAGAGGGTTTCTCAATCCCTGCTAGCCTCTGGTACCTGCTGAGGGCTGGCTTTCCCCATCAGAGATGATGCCCCGGGTGGAGAGTGGGTGGTTAAGGCCTTCTTGGCCCCCTGGGAGCCATGGGGAGCTGTGCGTGCTCAGCAGCTCTCTGCGGCCGCTGCAGGCAGGCTGTGGGAGTTTGCTGTTTCAAATCACCTGCCAGATGCCTCTCTCCCTCGACAGAGTTTCTGGCCAAGAGGAGGAAGAAGCTGTGGTGCAGCTGTGAAGGAGGTTGTCTGTCCTTCAGCTCTGTGACTTGAGCGGTCCAGCGGTGCCTTGCTGGGTACCTGCCCTGCTAGGGGGGGTCTCTCCTAATTAGAGCAGTTCTGTTGGGCAGGAGCCAGCCCCTTGTGGAGGGTTTGCCTTTCGGCCTTACGGCGCTGCCTGATAGCGCTCTCCTGCCAGCATCTGGTGGGGTGGACAGGCTGGAGATGAACGGTCAAGAGAGAACAGAGAGCCCTGCGCTCCGGGGTCAGTCTGATGCAGGTGAGCGCAGTGCCCAGAGGAGTTCGCTTGCGTTTCTTCCAAATTTGTCTCTGGGGCTTTTTCTTTGCCCAGGGAGGCTTTATCCCCAGGGTCTAGATTCACCTTGGGGCAGAGAGCTACAAACTGTGGGTGGTTGTGTGAGGAGGAGAGAATCGTCGCTGCTTTCTGCAGCTGTGACCTTGCCAGAGCGTGGGAGTATAAAGTGAGGGAAGGGTGGAAGGGGCTGGGCTGGGCTCCGCTGCGGGGAGCTGCTTCCAGAGACGGTACAGCTCCGCGTGGGGCAGGCGACAGTCCCTCCCCAGCCTGGTACTGCCTTAACCCTTCTCTGCCTCACACCACTGCTTTCTGACTGGTTGTGTACGAGCTTTTTCTCCTCCGAAGCCAGTCCCCGTGCTGGAGCCTTGCTGAACAGGTGGACTGGGGCTGTTGTCATCTCTGAGGGATGCGGGAGCAGGGCGGCTGCCGTGCAGGAGGCTTTGCTCACCAAATGCAGAAGTGGAAGAGGAAGCCAGTCCTCAATCCACCCCGCTGGCCATTCATCTAACCCACACTTCCTAAGCTTGCCTATGAGGATGATGTGGGAGACAGTGTGGAAAGCCTTGCCGAAGTCAAGGTAGACAACATCCACTGCCCTCCCCTCATCCACCCATCCAGTCACCCCACCGTAGAAGGCTATCACATTAGTCAGACATGACTTCCCCTTGGTGAATCTGTGTTGACTACTTCTGATAACCTCCTTTTCTTCCAGGTGCTTTGAGATGACACCCAGAACAAGCTGTTCCATCATCTTTCCAGGGATGGAGGTGAGGCTGACCGGCCTGTAGTTTCCTGGGTAATCCTTCTTGCCCTCTTTGAAGACTGGGGTGACATTGGCTTTCCTCCAGTCCTCAGGCACCTCACCTGTTCTCCAGGACCTTTCAAAGATGATGGAGAGTGGCCCAGCAATGACTTCCCCCAGCTACCTCAGCACTCACGGGTGCATCCATCCCATCAGGCCCCATAGATGCCTGGACACCGTCCTGTGCAACTTGCTGTAGGTGCCCCTGCTCTGGCGGGGGGGGGTTGGACTAAGTGATCTCCAGAGGTCCCTTCCAACCCGGACCCTTCTGTGATTCTGTGACTGTAGTTCAGACTGACAGCCCCAAGGTGGTAGCACCATCCCAAGGGAATGCTGACTCTGCGTTCTAGGTTTGGGAGCAAATGGGTCACCCTCAGCTCTCTTCCCACACTCCAGAGAGCTTCAAGATACAGTCCGCAGTCATCAGACTCAAAATAAAGCATGTTCGTTTGGAAGTGGTGGGGCTTTTTCCTTAGGAGCTTAAAGTACATGGACGACTTAGTCTGCCCCCATGGGGACGAATGTGTTACTTAGTGCTCGTGACAAAGTTTAACTCAACGCTGGTGTTTTTCGTGGCTTTGAGGGCTGTGTCCGTCCGGAACCTGCAGTGACTGCTGGTGGTTGGTGTGGGGAGCTCTGCCAGCGGCTGCTCTGTGTCCTGTGTTTTCCTCCGGCTCTGCAATAGGGAAAAACAGCCCGTTCATAGAACCATTCCCTGTTTGTAGAATCATTCCCTGTTCCTTATTTCTGTTGTAAGCTGCCTATTATTTTAAGCTGTAGTAAGTAGAACATTGTAGGGTGAGATTAACAAAAATAAAGAGGTGTTGGCAAGTAACAAATAGGCATCCTTCTTTCTTTAAAATAAATCTCAGCCTGTATAGATGTATTAATAGCTTCAGTAGTACCCCAAGGGCATGGGGGGCTTTTCTGGGTTTTTTTTACATCACGGACAAGGGTGAATGGCTTTGCTGAGATGGGAGGAGTTGAATATGGGCTGCTTGGAAAAGAGCAGGGGGAAAGGCACAGGTCAAAAAAGGAACAGGGGAGGCTGAAACAAGTGAGTTGTATTTGCATCTTCCCTTGCGAGAGGCAGTGGTGGTGCTTCGTGCCCCGTCAGACCTCAGGAACGGGGCTGTGCTGGGTTTTGAAGGGGTTGCGCTGCCCGTAACACCGGCGGCCGTGTAATTCTTGGCTGCAGACCCGGGGTTGAGCACGCGCGGATCTGAGCTAAGCCGTCCCGTGGGGTTGGTTTGACTGAAGCCATTCAAAGGGGCTTTCCCCTTTGAAAAGTGGTAATTTTATTACGGGTAAAATGAATGAGGTCTCCGGAGATGCCTAATTTATAACTTCCTGCGGGCCGCGAGCCACGCTGCGGCATTCCCCCGCCAAGCAGCCCCCGGACGCCCAGGCCTCCCCTCTTCGGGCGCCATCCTAGGACGAGGGGTGCTTCCTCCGAGGCTTCCTCGCCCCACGGCCTCTGCCCCTCGTCCTCCTGCCCCGGGCGGCCCTGGGAGCGTGTCCCCGCGGCAAGCGGCACCTTCCTGCCAGGCCCCCCTGAGCACCAGGGCCGGTCCTGAGGCAAAGCCCTGAGATGATTTTCCTGTGGCGCATCGACTCAAAGGCTCCTTAGTGAGGGAGGAGGGGAGGAGCGAAGAGGGTGTTTTTGGAGCAGATGGAGAATAATGGTGCCCCTGTCTGACGCTGGCACTCGGAGCAGTGACGCAGGAGCCGTTCAGCTCCTCACCTCTCGCCGCCGCGGGTGCAGCCCGCTCGTGGGGCGGCAGGGAGCCTGGCTCTGCCCTTCCGCGGCGGAAACCTCTCTGGCAGTGTTTTTTTCCTAAAAAGAAAAAAAAATAATAAAAACCAGATGCAAACTTTATTTTTATTTTCCTTCTACCACGTCACACAAATCTATCCGGTGCTGTCCCGGCACTGTCCCTCCTGCCTGTCGGAGGCTGCTGAGCCAGAATTCAAGAACACGTGTCTTGCATTTACTCTGTTGCCTCAGGGACTGTGTTTTGGCTTCAGTCACCTCTGCTTCCTCTCCCCCTCCTTCCCCAGCCCCTTCAAAAGAAAAACCAGCAACACTGCAAAGCAAGAGGAAAAAATTCTGGCTGCATTGAGCAACAGGAGGGACGATGGCACTTGGGGGAGAGTGTCGGGGCTCGGGCTTCTTGCCCGGGAAAACGTGAAGGGTTCTTGTAATGCAGAAGTGGCGGGTGATGGGGCTCTGCTGTGTGAGACCGGTCATCGCAACGATGAGACTGAAGGTCTGTCTGGCCCACACCCACTCTAGCAGTCCAGGTAATTCGGGCAACAGGTATAAAAGAGCGGTTTTGCCCCAACACGGTCCCAGTTTCCGGCTGCCAGCAGCGCAGGGACTTCTAAGCCAAATGCTGCACGCGGTGTTGCACTTAATAGACATATAAACTACCTCTGGTGAATTTGTGTAATGGCATTTTTGAGTCCATTTGTCCTTCTGACCTTCACAACATCCTGTGGCAATATCTCCCACAACTTAATTACGTGTGGGTGAAAAAAGTGCTTCCTGTTTATTTTCTAAAGTGCCTGAAAGCATCCCTGGCTAATCCATCATCCTGATCCCGCGGAAGGGTGAGTAATGGCCCTTGCTATGTCTGGTCTGTACTGCCTGTGAGCTTATAGACTTCGTTTCTCTCACCTGTCTCTGCTCCAGGTGGAAGAGTCCGAGGTCTATTTAGCTCCTTACGTGGGAGCTGGTGGGTACCATACGTCCTCCTTGACCCGGCCCTGGACCTTCCCTAGCCCTATAGTGCCTTTTCTGAGTTGATCGTGTGCCAGAAGCTTTCCTCCTTTTGCTGAATCGAGAACATAGAAGAGCTGCTGCAGATCCCTAGGTGTGTGTTTTGGTGCCTAAAAAGGAGGTTGGATGTTTATGACGGTATTCTCCATCCCCGCGGAGAGCAGGAGGAGATGACAGGAGTTGTGCTGTAGCCGTGACGGCACTGAGGCTTCAGCCTGCCCCTGGGAGAGGGAGGTGGGATCAGAGGGACTCACTGGTTTGTGCACTTCGTGTCCCAGCTTCGTAACTATGTCTTGTGTGTGTGTGTGATGTTCTTTTTTTGTACCTGAACTCCTCAGTTGGGATTCGAGAATGCTGATGAGACGTTTCATATCATTTCAAGTGAGGTGCCCTCATTTCTGGAAAACAGCACTTGCAAAGTAATTTGTGGATCTGGGCTTCTCTGCTGTGCGTTGTCTGGGTCGAGAGTGTTTGTCTCTCTCTCTGAGTGCACCTAAACTGCTTTTCTGGCCCTCTCAAGAAATGTTCTTTTATTTGTAGCAGCATATAGCAACATAAGCATCTCTTGGTTATATCACGTTCCCACAGCATCCCAGACTGGTGGGGGCTGGAAGGGCCCTCTGGAGCTCCCCCAGCACCACCCCCCGCCAGAGCAGGGGCACCTCCAGCAGTGGCACAGATCACATCCAGGTGGGTTTGGAATGGCTCCAGAGGGGGAGACTCCCCCCCTCTCTGGGCAGCTGTGCCAGTGCTCTGCCGCCCCCACAGGAGAGAAGTCCCTCCTCAGGTTGAGGTGGAACTTCCTATGGTCACGTTTGTGCCCGTTCCCTCTTGTCCTGTCACCGGGCACCACTGAAAGGAGACTGTTCCCCCCCCCCCGGCACCCGCCCTTTGAGGATTTATAAGCGTTGATGAGATCCCCCCTCAGTCTTCTCCAGACCGAACAGCCCCACATCCCTCAGCCTTTCCTCGTAAGAGAGATGCTCCGGTCCCCTCATCATCTCTGTGCTGCAGGGGCCCAGTCCTGCCCCCAGACACTTGCTGAGGGCTGAAAAACAACCACAAACGAGTGAGGAAAGAATCGCAGCGGAGAAAAGTTGGCTTGGGGGTGGTTTTTTTTTGTACGTGCCCTGTCGCCTTCACCCCCCCACCGGGTCCCGTTCCTTCCCCAGGAGACCACCAGCATTGGGTGCCAATACCAAGCGTGGAAACGGATGGCTCAGCTCCAGGCGAAGTTGGGGTGAGCCACGCGTGTCCCTCCGTGCGCGTCCCGTCCCGGCGGCGCTGGGAGCGAGGGGAGAGCAGCAGATGGCACTCGAGCATCATCGGAGCACCGCGCCGCCGGGAGCCCATCAGCCAGCCTCAATTATTTTTGCTTGACTAGTGCAAGAGAAGCGTCGCTATTCGGGCTCTCAGTCCTTGAAGGAAGACGTATAATCTTGAGCCATAAGATGCGTCTATAGGACCTTGATTTACATGCTTTGGATGTTCCTCTCTGCTCGCAGGTCCAGATTGTATCTCTGCTTGTGCTGATTTGTCCTTACACAGTGTCTGGACTTGAGATGATAAAGAAAAAGTGTTACTTTTCACTTGCAGAGCCTGACCCCTAATTTGCTAGGGATTTTTTCTGTGATTGTGGTGTGCCTTTCCGCGCGGAGCTGCCCCACTGCACAGAAGCAAGACTTTATTTTTTTTCAACTCAGATAATTCCCCCCCCCCCAGCCAAAAATGAAGTGAGCTCATTGTGCTCACACTGAAAAATTGACTTGTAGATGTGGTTACTGAAAACCACAGTTCAGTGTGCTTTTTAAAAAGGGGCGACAGCCTGACAAGTACGAATGAGCCGGGAAAAAATGTTCTTGTAGAGATGCTGCAAATATAGTGCGCGAAGGTGTTTTTATTTTGTTTAATTAGCAATAAAGTAAAACCTTATTCTCATATTTCCAAGCCCATGTGTATTTTAGAGACAGATCACAATCTGAATGGATATCATTAGTCTGACATAGACAAAACCATCACTTTCAGGAGCATTTTGGTAGGCGAAGGAGGTCATATATCACAACTGTAATCCCACCTTGTTTTTTAAGACCCAACGAAGATAATTCAAACCTGTTCTCAGCACAGAGGGAGAAGGAGGTAAGGGCTCACCGGGACCAAGTTCTGCCTCTCCCAGTTTTCCTGAGCCCCGTGCTGAGGGAGCAGCGCCGGGAGCCAGGCAGGGCGGCAATGCTGCCTGCGAGTCGGCACGCCGCTGCCCCGGGGAAGCAGAGGGAGAGCCGTCCCCGAGAGACCCGTCACACACGCGAAGGCTCAGGCATCGCCGGTATAAAGTTGTGTGGAGCAAAGGAAGTCAGCGGTGCCGTGCTGGCTTGTCCTGGCCGCAGCCTCAGCCCAGGGTTGTAAACGCATGGTGCATATTTACTGGAACAGTGGTCACTTTTGAATTTGGAAGTGTATCTTGGCACCTGCTAAAAATAGCGTGATCCCAGGGCACTTTCCATGTCCTTTTCTTCCTCCTCCCAAAGGCAGCCGGTGCCATGTACTCCGCTCGGACAGACCTTGAGCTTTGCGTTAAGAGGCGCAGAGTGTGGCTAACTGGAGGATAAATTGTCTTGCAAAAGAAGTCTGGCCCTTGTGCAGATCTGAGTCAGAAACTGGGAACCTGTGGTGATGTTTGTGCAGACACACGTATCTGAGGGCTCTTGTTGCCTCTGGTAGTGCTCTATGCTGCTCTGCTCCCCGTGAGTTTCTAATTTTCCTCCTTTTTTTTGCTTAATGCAAACTCGATACCCGGGCTGTCGTGTTCCCGGTGATGCTTTTGAAACCTCTGGGATGGGGGCTCACGGCGCATGATGGACATGCCCAGAGGTCCCCCGGCTGAAGAGCTTTGGCTTCTCTAGGTCTCGCAGGTGACCGTCCCCTCGGTGTCCCAGTGCTGTCGCTGCCACTCGCGGGGCTGTCACGGCACCGCGGGGCTGGCAGTTTCCAAGGAGAGCTGAGCTACCAAGCACACAAGCCCCGACCCCAGATTCAGACCGTGCTCGTCCTCCTCTGGCCCCCTGGGAGGCTTGCCAGCAGCATCTGCCATGGGATGAGAGCCCCGGGGCGCGCGGGCTCCCGGCCCCCGCTGTGCCTGGCCCCTCTGCTCCCTCGGGTTTTGCCCTTGAGCAATGCAGCGGGGGTGGGTTTGCCCAGGAGCGGTGAGAAAGTGCGTGGCTCCTTGTCTGCTGAACATCCCAGCCTCGGGCCTTACGTGCCCGGAGCCCCCCTTGTTGAAAATGGGGAGAAAAACCTACTTCTGAGCCCCCGGCTTTATCCTGTGTGAGACCCATATAAATACATGGATTTTTGTTGGCAGCTTGACCTCTTGGGCAGTGTTCCTGCTCCGCGCTGAAGAGGTGCTCTCTTTCCTCCACTTGTCTGACTCCTGTGTAATAGAAGGGCTAAATGCTTATTACTTTTTTGTAGCCTCTTCCAGTTGCCAATCAAGCGTGTCTGGTTTGGGGTTTTGCTTTGTTTCTTTGTTGCTGTGACTATGCAGGATGCTCTATCTCGCTGTAATTACGGTTCCATCATTGTCTTGGCATGAAAACATCTGCTGTCTCCCTGCGATCTCCACTCCTCCATTTCTTTGGAGAATTTCATGGATCGTGATGACCTTCTATTTTCCATAACATCTCATGCATCTCAGTGTACACAGCTGTTTCTCTTGCGTTCCCCTGTCTCTCCATCTACCTCCTTTTTTTTTTCCTATCAGCATCTCCAATGCGTTCAGAATTTCGGCTCATCTGCTTATCAAATCAATATCTCACTTGCCATCTCCTCTGCGTCGCAACCGCTGTAAACACAGCACCTTTGCACCTAACCGCCCGGGCTGTTTTCTCCTCTGAGCACAAACCATCTTCCAGCTCGCGTCTAAAGCCTTTGTTCTTCTCATTTAACATTTTAAAGTTAATTTTCTCAGCCTTTTTGTTTTGATTATGTTGTGCGCTCAGGGTTTGAGGTCCGTCCGTGCTGCCGCTCGTCCCGAGCAGGCGGGCAGCGATGTGCCGCAGGACGGATGGAGGATGTTGCCATTCAAGGTGAAGACGCTGCTGGTGACGAGCCCCAGCGGAGTTAGCAGCCGGGGAGGAGAGGAGCTGTGCTGTGCTGAGCAGTACCGGCCCCGTGCACAGGCAGGGAAGGGGCTGGAGAAATACGGGTTCCATAACTGGTTTTGTGTGACCTTGTTTAAAGAGCACGGGGTCCATGAGTATGATGAACAGCGATACTTCAGTTTTTATTCCGTTCTGGCAGCTTTTATTACTAGGACTTTACCGGTATGCCTATTCTCTTAAAAAATATTAATAAAAAAACTAGTCCTATATCTGCTGCAGATGGACTAATAAAACTCTCGAGTATGACAGGACCTTAAATCTCTTTGCTTTGTTCCCCGTCTGTAAAATGTGCATCCCGGTTCTCCACCTCCCACTCCCATCTCTCGCCTGCCCCATCCCGCAGCTCCCGATGGCAGGACCCCCCATCCCACAGCTCCTGACGACAGGACCCCCCATCCCACAGCTCCTCCGTACAGCTCCCGCCACCCAGCCCAGGGCGCCGGATGATGCTCCAGCAAAACTAATCCTGAGATTATTAAAGCGTGTGGGGTTTTTATTTTATTCACCCTCAACCCATGGTCTTTACACATGTGAGCTAGGAATGCCCTCTTCTTGAAAGGTTTTTGCAGAAGTTTGGCACCTGGAAGGTGTGGCTGAGAAATGGCTCTTTATCTGCTGACAGAGAAGAGGGGAGTTGGTAGAGCGCAGAGAGCAGGGTGGAGATTAATGAATCACGCAACAACTTCTCAGATGGAGGGAAATAACACTGTGCGTACATCATAGGTTTTTCCTCTTACAGGGGTACAGCTGTTTGTGCAGAGATGGCTTGTGTACTTTTTTATACAGATATGCATTAAATGTGGATAGTTGTATATAAGTAAGGCTGTAAAATCGCAGATTAAGTGATTTATTCAGCCAGAAAGAGTTATGTGGCTGTCAGAGTGCATAATGACTACCTGATTCGAGAGGAAAAACGCTCCCAGGAAGATGCGCAGCAGCGTGTTTGGTAAGAATCCAGCGCTCCGCGTCCTTGCCCAGGCAAAGCTGCCGGAGCGTTACTGACAGTCTTGGAAAGTCCTGGCAAAGCTGCCCGGTGGCTCGTGGGAGGGTGTGTAATGGGAACCGTTCTACGATTTGAGGGTGGGATTTGGGTGGTCAACCCAAATGCTGAGAGGACAATTTTAAGCCGCTGCCCAGCGTCCTGCAGGAGTCTTTGCTCCCTTCCCTGGTGCTGGGTCAGGCACAGGTAGGACAAGTCCTACGGACCCCAAATTCAGTTGGGAGACAGGTTACCTGTGCAGGATCGAGTGTTTCATCCTACCTTCGGTTTTACTCCTGAACCGGCTAACCGGCTCCGTGGAAGCGGGCGCCTGCGTGGTGAGATGGCAGCGCTCGCATGGACCCAGCTGGAATTACCTGTACGGAGACAGAGCTGCAACAGCCTTGGCATGGAGGGATGCTGCGGTGCGGGCGGCACCTCCGGTCCTTCGGAGGCTCCTCGGGAGGTTAATGCCAACCAGCACGTAACACGGGAAGCTGGTCGGCTTGCTGGAGAAAAAGGGTATCTCCACTAAGAAAGTGCTGGAGCAGGTTTCTGCCCTCACCTCCCCCGTGGCCGTGCTGCCGGGCTCGCAGGTGAATCGCTTCGCCGCTCTGTGCCTCTGGGTGCAACGGCAGCAGGTGCCTTTCCCAGCGGTTTTGTCCCCATAAAGAGAAAAATGCCGTAGGAGAGCACAGCAGCAGCCGAGCTCCAACCCGGGGCTCAGGTGCTGGGCCAAGTCCTGATCTGGAATGGGCCAAACCAGAGCAAAACAAATGGAAATCGAGTAGGGAATAAATGTTGTAGGAAATAGTCTCCTTCGCTTAATGTACTCCAATGACTTGAAAATAATTGGTTATTTCCTGGGCACATCCAGATGCGCTAAACAGTGTTCTCCCTGTTTCCTTTTGCATACTTATGATCCTTCAGAGACCTGATTGTCCGCTTCTCCCTCCCCCTTCACCTCCTGGGTCCCCCCCTCCCCCAAATTTCTACTGGAGTTTGTATTTCTCCCCCAACAATGTCTCAGAAGAATCACAAATGTGTAATATGTGTCCCAATGCTTGTATTTTAATAGCGTGAAGCAAACCACATCAGCACAGGCAATTTCACATTCAACACATTATTGCTATTTAAAGCGCAGAGGTATAAAAATGATTGGCAATCCAGCTCTCCCAGAAATCGCAGGCTGCTGCTGGCTGCCAGATTGTGATTTTTTAATATTGGCTGCTCGGTGCAGTCGTTCCCTCACCTTTGACTTGCAGATTTCCCGACGTTGAAATAGCAAAATCGTTTTTGGTTGTAACAGGCACATTGCTCGCTGCTGAAAAGAAGTAATTATCATTAAATATATACATGTGTGTATACGCACAGACACATCCATACATGCCGTGCCGTGGCCGGTCAGTTTTTCCAGCCGAGCAACCTTTTGCATTTCCCCGGCTTTGCAAATACGTTTTACCTGAGCTTCTGGGTTTCGGAGGGGCGCGGGGGGTGGACGGGCAGGTGAGAGATTGTTTTGTCTCTCTGTTATCATTATGGGGGAGGGAGGGCAAGCGGGCTTCCTCCCGGAGATGGTGATGTATGAGGGCTCGTGATTTTCTTTTTCTCAGGGCTGTAATAGAGATCTCTCACTGAGCCGAAAGGTGTTGGTTGCGTCAGTGCTGTTTACATAAATATGTTGCTCTGGGTTAATGGACAGTGTGATTAAAGATTAGACCTTTATGAATTTCTGTTTAAGGCAAACTTACCCTGGATACGTTAGACATGAAGTGACAAAAAAATAGCCATTCTTACATGAAAATAAAACTTTGTCTTTACTGGAAATAATGGCCCCGGTGGGTTTTTTTTTATATGCCATATAACATCTAGTGAGTAAAGGGTGGGCTTTTTCCCCAGTGTTGCTTTCTGCGGTCTCTACTCCATGCCCTGCCGCGGGGTGTCTTGTAGCTGTTGGGTGGAGGAAGGCAGGAACATCCTCATCCTCAGCTCTGCTGGAGGAGGAGAAGGAGCCGCTGCAGTCCGCTGGGGCCGATCGCTGAGCTCGCGGGGCACACCTCGTCCTCGCGCCCCGCCGCCTTCCTCGCGCAGACTGATGGCAACGCAGGGGACGAGCCCTTTGCGGTGGCCGTGGTCCGGGCTGGGATGAGGGCAACGCCGTGGGGAAGGCGGCAGCGCGCCTTCGGCAGGGACGGGTCTGCTCGGTCGGCAGCAACGCGGTGCAGGAGCGGCAGGGCTTCCGCCTCCCGTCCCACCGCAGCAGGGCTGAACCTCTGCTCTTCACCGGGAAGCTTACCCTGAAGAGTGGTGTTGCTCCAGTCCCGGTGACGTTCCCGGGTGCCGGCGGAGGGGAGCCCCTGCCTCCCACCAGCAGTTTGCTCCCAGCAGCCGCGCTCGCTGCCCGGCGGGGACGTCTGCCGCCGGCAGAGCTGGAACGGAGCTAACTCATTTAGCACAGTGACATTGAACAGCGGCCTTTCTCTTTTCTAAAAATACCTTTTCCCCTCCTACTCCCCACAAACAGCAGAGGAGACAGCACGCCAAATCCGCCGGCTCCAGGGGGATTTACTCACCCGCTGCCAAAGCCCCGTCCCTGCCCGGGGCTCAGTCCCCAAACACCTCTCCCCGTCCCTGCCCGGGGCTCAGTCCCCAAACACCTCTCCCCGTCCCTGCCCGGGGCTCAGTCCCCAAACACCTCGCTGTCCCTCTCTGCGCTGAGTTGCGCTTGCCAAAGCCGTTCGTGCTGTGGTTATCGTTGGTGGGTCACGCGAGTGGCCCCCACTCCACATTCCTCACCCCGAGTCGCCTTTTCGGGGCTGGGCAAGCTCTTCCTCGCTTGCTGCCGGCCCCGGCCCCTCTCCCCATCATGGTGCCGGTTGTGTCTGAACGGCAGTTATGCCGGTCTTGTCAAACTGCTGGTGTGACCGGGCTGGGGGTGAAGCGGGCAGGGTGTGCGGCTGGCGCTCGCCATCGAGGGCTGTGCCGGGGCCGTGGGGAAAAGGGAAATCTTTTGGGCTATCTTGGAGAAATCTTGGTATCTCGCAAAGATGTGGACGGCGCACAGCCCTGGCGAGAGGCTGCCCTTGGAGGCGAGGGCAGGGTCAGGCAGGGAGCCGGTGGCAGCACTTTGTCACCGTATTTACACCTCTACTGGCCCAATGTGAAGCATTTGGCTCTCCTCCACTTGCGGAAGGGATTAGCTGCTTCATAACATCCAGACAAGATAATCTCTCCAATTTTGCCAGGAAGAAGTCCCTGACAAAGAGCAGCAAAGCTACAATAATGCCAGACGAAACAGTAATTGAGTTTGCCGTCTTATTACTTTCTCAGCTAAGTTTGTGTTGGTTTTAATTTTATTTTGTTGTCGTTGGTACGGAACAGCTAAACATTGGCTCGGTATTGGCTCGAACCAGCCATGTTATATCTACGGTAAACCGCAGCAATACGGGAAGGTGAGCAAAAAGGGGAAAGTAGAAACCGTAAAAGGTTTTTCAAAACTTCCATGCATTTTTAAAAAAGAAAAGACTTTAAAAGAGGTAAAGCTTTGGTAATTGCTGCTGCCCATCACCTGCTCCTTCAAGTGATTTGCATGAATGGTGGGATTGTAATCATACCTGTGTCCAACAGATGCCGGGGGCTGTCACGCGGGGATGCCCGACAGGGCAGGGCCACGCGGGGGTCCTCGTGGTGGTACAGAAGCCCTTTGCCGCCCGAGCGGCTCGGCTGCACGCTGAGGGGCAGCCCCGCTGCAGGGAACTGGAGGAATGAGGAAGGAAGGGAGTCAGCAAGGTAAAATGTGACTTCCCTCAGGTCTCCTGACACTTACAAGTTCCTCACCTTCATGTGGTATTTACACAACTTTTTCTTCAGCCCCGTTGCGACAATACAGTAAATCTGAATACAAAGTGCTCACACACAAGCACATTCTGATCCACCACATATTCAAGGTATGTTGAAGGGTCCATTACCTATCAGATGGCTTTCTGGCTTACGGCAGGCTGGGTACCATCCATCAGCTCAGGCACCACCGGCACCATTGCAGCCAACGTGTGCTGTGTGCTCCGGCTGTGGGAAAATCGATGCATAGAGAAATGGATTGGCACGCATATGCCAAAATCCCCACTTTTTTTCAGTCTCCAGTAACTCCCTGTGCTGGGCTGGAATTTCAGAGGAGGATGAGAAAGTCTCAGGGGAAGCAGGGTATTTGGACAGTTGCAACCAGGGTTAAAAAACAAAGGCAGAGACCTGAGAGGGATGTGAGCACTAAGGCTTCAGGGCTTTCTCCCCTAAGGTAAGGAATTTTGGACCTCTATGGACAACATTACTCCGCCGCTGCCTGCTGGGGCAATCGGTCCTGCCATGGTCCCCAGACGGGACAGCGAGCCCTGTGGGTCGGTGTCCTCATCTGCGGTGGCAGTTCCTGCATTTCTCCTTTCACTCTGGTCCATCCCCCCGTGTGATGGGGGGCACCGTCTGCAACGGGTCTTAGGGACGCACTGTGCTAAAATGAAAGCAAAATGGATTGAAAATCAAAGAACTTGGAAACAACGCTGTCTTTAGCTTTTGAAGACATTTAGTCTTGCTGTATTTATCCCTCTGGGCACCGAGGAGGTGACTCAAATCCAGTAAGCCACCCCTCACTCTTTTCTGGCAAAAGACTTTGTGCACTTTGCTGATCCGATAGCTGCACCGACGCGCGATACGCACCGCAGGAGGAGTGCGTTTGAAGGGAAAGGTTCAGAAATTTGTCTCCAAAACAGCATGATGGGCTGCTGTGACTAATCTTTCAAGTCGGATTTCTTCATCAGATTATATTTAAAGCAGTCTGCTGAGTAGCTTTGTTGTTGCCTGTTTACCTGGATGATGGTTTTATGAGAAATCCCACAGACACCTGGAAGCGTGCGGAGGCAAGGAGGATCTCTCCAGCGAGACAGCGTCACGCCAGGGTTTGCTCCCAAAGAGAGACCCGCAGCGGGCAGGGGGTCAGTCCCGTGCGGATGGTGCTTATTTGGTGTCTTTAAAAGCAGATGCACAACAGAGTGCAGCTCCGCGGGGCCGTCCCCGGACCAGCCCCACCACCGCTGGGTGTGAGCTCCAGCGATGCCTCTGCACCGGGGGAAGAGGGGAGAGGAGCAAAGCCCTGGTGAGGGAGAAGGCACTGGGGTGATGCTCTCCCTTCCCATCCGCGGTGTCCCCTCTGCCCGGGGGCTCTCCTGCCCGTGCTGCCTGCGCCGGGCTGCGGCGGGGCTGCGGGGGGGTCAGGCTGGGCGGGTGGCGTTGGCGGCTGGTGGGGACCTCCCAGGTCGGGGCAGACCTGCTGGTGTGGACGAGGTGACGTTCAGACACGGCGCTAGGCTCTCTCAGTCCTCTGTCCTATTCACGTGGACAGTCGTGAGCTTAAATATTCCGCTGTATCCGAGCTCTGGCTGTTGGGATATTCCAGACAACAACGCTGGGATTCTTGAGCGGGAGCCCACTGGGCTCAAAAATCAAAACCGAGGCACGTGGGCTCAGGCAATGCAAACCAAACTCCTCCCCGGTCCTTTGTGTACAGCGTTTCCCACCAGCTAAGTACCACCGAAGGCTTTGAGATGGTGTGTGGGAAACACGGCACGAGGAGTCTGGTGTCTAGGCGGGGAATCCGGGTATAAATTAACCTTAGGCTTGTAATTTTGTCTAAATCTTGGCTTCAACCTGCTTTTGGCAGCTCGGGGGTCCGAGGAAGTTTGTGGGGCTGCAATCCTTTGTTCTTTGGATAAACTGCAGACATAACTCACCCGAGCTGCCACCATACGCAATGTAACACGTGAACAAACCCTAGGGGGCTTCCGTTGGCTTCAGTTTGTTCCAAAAATTGTTTTCACCTTAGTAGCATGGCACGGTAAAGCCTGTGGGGTATTCTCCAGGAACAGCAGTTGTTCTCCAGAGACCCAAAAATGGCACCTCTGGTCCCAGCTGGGTACCCAAAAGGAAATAAACCTGAGTTTCAAAATAAACAGTGCAAGTTTCCAAAAGTTTTTGAAAATAATAAATTAAAATGTACTGGCTGTCCTGAACGCGTTCTTGTGGTGGATGTTCGGGTGGTGAGAGGCTAACGCTATGTGACGAGCAATGCATCACTGGAGCAATGCTGCTCTGATGATGCATTACACTAATACATCATGAGAGCGACAGAGCTTTAATGATGTATTACTCCAAAATGGCCTCAGTCAGAAAGAACAAGTCCAGGATACTCTGTCCACTCCAGCTAGGTATTGCCCAAATTTTCCAAGTTTTTCTTGAAAGAGCATCCTGATAAGAAATAGCGTAACAAGTCGCTGCTGAGGATCCTGGTGGACCTCCAGGTGTGGTTCCCCAACGACGCGGAGATTTTGATCTGGAAAGGTGAGGCTGAAACGCTCTCAAGCGCCAGCTTAGAAAATGTCACCTTCTGGAGTGCCGCCGCGCCGTTAGCCTCCGCCTCCTCAAGCGACTTCGCACCAGCTCTGCTGGAACCGCTGTGGCCTCGGCTCTGCGCAGGGCTGGTGGCTCGGCCCGGCGAGCCCCGAAGCCAGAGAGCACCTGGGCCCACCAAATCGGGCAGGCAACGTCGCATACAGCAGAGATGTGCCAGTACCACGTTATCCCAGCAACATCTTAAGGATAACATGAGGCTGCTGTCAATCTTGGCCTCCAAGCAAAACACGTCATGCTTATTTCTTTTCTCTGCTCGCTAAGTAATAGCCACGTTTGTTTTAAAGGCATTGTCCTTTGGATTCTTTTTATTTGTCATCTAGTATCAAAGCTCTAAAGGTCACATTTTTCAAGTTCTTCCCTTGGAGCTTCAAAGACTACACATTTACTTTAAACTAAAACAAAAGAGAAAAACCCGGCAATTTTAGAAAACCACTCCACACTCAGGGACTCTGGAAAGCTCTAAATATCACTGCCAAAGCTCGATACTCCCAACTCTGCTTAAGAGCAGCTTGATCTTACTTAGCTATTACCAGTTCATAAGTGTATTTACACTTACAAATTGCACATTCATAGTTGCGCCCGTCCAAAAACAAGTTACCAAACCCAAGTGTTGAACCCCCAGTTCTTATTTCAGTCAGTTCAATGTACAGCTAACCCTGCGCCAGCCAGGTTTAAACTGGTTCAGAAAAGCTCGCGCAGAAAATCCCACGGCTGACCCGGGTTTGAGTCACTTTCGCCTCAGCAGTTCGGCAGACCTGACCTGAAGCTGATTCTCCAGCGCCTCGCGGGGGCTCCGCGTGCTGCGGGGCCGGCGGGCAGGAGGGACGTCATCCGCATCGCAGAAATACACAGTCCCGTTCCGGAGGAATTAGTTAGGGTGTGCGTTAATCGTGCCCAGGCTGTGGAAGAAAAAGGTTGCACCTAATCTGGCACAACATCTGCCGAGACACACTCACGCGTACACAGCGCTTCGAATGAACCGTAACTGGGCAGAGTGGATTTTGTACTGGTTTGGTTTTTTGAGGCACAGGGCTGTAGCGTTTCTGACCCAAGGCCGGGAGCTCTCAGCCTGGCTCCCACAATTGCAGCTGAACTGATTTAAGGTAAGTTTTCAAAATCTCCATCTCCTGGGGCGTAGTAGCCGGGGCCCAGGCTCTGCACCCCGTCACGCCGTAAGGCACACCCCTCCGGGTGGGATGGGGGGACGTCATCTCAGGGCGGTCGTGTTCAGCCAGAATGCACGGCAGGGCATCTACGCCGGCCTAACCTGGCTGTGGCCACCTCCAGGACGACACGTGATACTTCATCTGGCGTTAAGTTAGAGGGAGAGAGACGATGCCCGATCCAGCCGACAGCCTTCAGTATGAAATTAACCCATCAGAGTAATTGGAATAAGCACGAAGTGGCAGAGTGACTTTATCCCAGGGTAGTGCTCCACAGGTGATGGCAGCATTTCTCGATTTGGTGTCTGGAGTCTGAAAGCCAGGTTTGCTGTGTCGTCAGCTGTGGCTTGCACGGGCTTTTACACATGTTGAAGTGTGAATATTAAGATGCCATGTGGCAGGTGGATGATGCGGGGAGAGGAATGAAGGACCCAAAGATCTGGATCTGGCTCAGAAGGACGGAGGAGAGCATTCTTATATATCTCGTCACCCCAAATCTCTTTTGGATCTGACTTTCCCGACGAAGCCTGTTCAAATTATTCGCATAGCTTGATCTTAACATTGAAGAAAACTCCAGTTGAACTTTGGCCAAGAAGGGACAAGTATGTCAGGACCAGTTGCTTAATTATGTTTACATCTAAATTGCTGCAGTAGATCTTCACTTCCTCGAAAGTGATTTTCCTCTGCCCTTTAATTTCATAGAACAATATGAAAGACATGAATCTTCATGAAACTACTCTCCTAATGCAGCAGACTCCACAGTGTTTGCAGCCTTTGCTTTTTATCACCAGAAGTCCCGGGGGAGGTTCAAGGTAGGATCCTTGCCATCTCGGCTCAGCAATCGCAGAAAGCCAAATAAATAAAGCAGGGAGGCGGCAAAGCCCTGATTCAGCACAGGCACAAGCACAAGTTCAGCATTAACCTCTGCTTAAGATGATTTGGAACAAAAGAGTTAATCTCATGGCTGCCCAAAGGTCAGACCAGGAATCCAGGACCTTGACAGTCGGCGCATCGGTGGTTTAAATCTAAGGGGAGAGGACGCTTAAAGATGAGGAATTTCTTAAATATGGGAAAAGAACGCTCCCTGGAAGGAGGACATTTCTCGGTAATAACTCAAAGGTTGTTTTTTGGTCCGTGGCCAGATGTGGTGGCCTGGCATGATTTTGGCCAAGGTACTGGTGCCCTGAGGGAGGATGACATTGGGGCGGCAGCGTGTGAGGATGGACAGGTCCAGAGGAGGCTGCCATGGGGGCCCAGCGACTCCTCCTCACTCACATCCCCTCTCTGGGGTCTGGGCTGGGATGCTGGAGATCCCAGGGCAGCGGTGAAGGGCCGGAGAGCACGGTGGGCTGTCAGGGGGCAGCAGCTCAGCGATGGGCTGCCAGCGCTGCCCGGGCTCAGCAAGCACTGCCACCATCGCCCCCGGCACGAGGGCGCTGACGAAGCCTCTCGCACGTGAGCCGGACTGCGTGTGATTGGTAAAGGTCAATGATGTGGATCAAAACCCCCTCCGGGGTGAGGGGTGCAGGGATCTGCCCGGCTTGGTGCGGCAGTTCCGGCGGGCGGCGGGTGGGAGCAGAGGGAGGGAGCGGAGGATGCCTTTGGTGGTGGTGGGTTTGCAGTTTAAATGCGTGCGACGTCCCACCAGGAGGAAGGGCGATGCTCTCCAAGCCCGAGATCTGCTCGGTCTCGCGGGTGCGGCGGTGTGCGGGGTTGGGCCGGGTGTCAGCGGGGCACGGCTCCCGCGAGCCCGGCACAGCCGTGGCTTCGTCTCTCCTGAGCGCTTCGTGCTTATCTGATCTGCGCCTCCGTAATGATGTGGTTAGAATTAAATTATGGTGTTTTAATGTAGTTACAGCTACATTTACCAGGCACGCTTCTTCCTGACGTACAATGCTGGAATTTAAGATACGGCCAGAGGCTGCACATGGCTTCTTGTCTCCCAGGCTTGCTGCAGCCTTCCCACGTGCTCTGCCAAGCCCTGGCCGGAAAGAAAAACCGAGGAGTCCGATTCACATCTGCCGCTGGAACGCCAGTGAATTGCGTTAAAGGTAATTCCAGGATGGGGGAACCAAGGAGCCTTGGGAATAGCCGCTGTGTTCCATGAGCAAGGCTCCTGCCTAGGCAGTGCCGTACCGCGACGCTGCGCCGGGGCCGACAGCAGCTGAGAACGCGGTCCCTCACGTGGAGAGGGTCTGGGGCATTTTTATCCTCACTCTTCAGCTGCAGGAAAATACCTTCAAAGGTGCAGGCGTGAGCAGTTGGTCTTTAGCCAATACCCACTGCCAGGGGAACTGTGACAATTTTATACCCCTGGAAGATCTGGGCTGAGACAGTCTAAAGCTCCACGGAAGCTTTCTTGCTCGTGTCTCCTTTGACGTGAACTTAATGGTCACAGAATTTGCCATATCAGCAATAAGAATTATGTGATTACCTGGAGAGAAGTAAATAAACTAGTTAACTCTCTGAAGTCAGTGGGGAAACACCAGAAGTCAGTGCTTTCGCCATTTCCAGACTGCCACAAGTGCAGGAATGCCAAAACTTCAAAATGGGACCATTGGCCAGAGGAACGTCTGGCTTAGACGGCTAAAGGGGCAAAATACTCCAGACGGAGAGTAGCGGCCACTGCGGTGCCTCTCCTCCGGGTGAGGGCACAGGGTGGGACGTGTCCTCCCCGCGCTCCCGACAGCCAGGCAAATCTGAAAAGCCCTCTGTTCTCACCACTGGATCAGCCACTGAATGAGATGCTTTGGGACATACCTGTGCAACAGAGGTGCTCCGCAGAGCCATTCACCCTGTGGGGTCCCTTTACCTCCTTGGGCCTCATCACATATGGTCTCCCGTCCTTGAGCCTCGCCGGGTGGCACGGTGTGTCCAGATCTCATAACGGGGTCCCCCAGATTGTCCGGTTCAGTGGGGGTGAAGTCGCACAATTGCGAGGATCCCCACCACCCACAAAGCGTTTCTTTGCTTATCGGCCTTTCAGGGTGTTTTCATCAATTTTGATCTGCCTGTTGGAAATTTATAGCGCTGATGCCCTCTAGGGAGCGACTCGTTTTTCCTACCCCTGATTCAGCTCCAGACTCGTGAATTTTAAGTGAATATGCATATATTTATACAGAGACTGCCAGTGCACGTTTTACAGTAATTCTCCTTGGGTGCTCTCGCTTTCTCCTGCAGTCAATTTTTTTGAATGACATGGAACTGATAATGAATGTGGTTTCATACCGACTGATCGGGCTGGCTCCTCTCATTCCACCTCTCTTGGTTTTGAGCAAGAATGTGAGGACTTGCTGTGTCTATTTTAGATTCCATCATGAAAGGAATAATTGAGATTGAGACTCTTAGTCACTCACTGCAGAAGGTCAGGGAATTAATGCTGTGTTACATCCAGACCATTCATTTACTCTGCCTCCTTTTTTTTTTCCCCTTAACTGTCTGCAGGGGAAAACAAATGTGCCACAGAGAAGGTAACGCATCTTCAATGCTGCGCACATCCCCAGCCTCTGATAATACACACTGTTTATCTTTATTTTGGGGGTGTTCCAGGGTAGTTTTATCATCATAATTGATTAGTGGCGACAGGGAAAAAAAATCCAGGAGTAACAGGAAGAAATGATTCCAGTGAATCCATTGACTCAGTTGTAGCATTGATCTACTTCTGGAAATTATTTATAGGAGAAGATTCATAGTTAATAATATTACTTTGGACTTCAGGAACAGTTTATCAGAGGATCTTAAAGGCCTTTGGTAATGATTAATCAGGTAGAAAAATAAGGTAGACAGCCTCATTTTGGCAGAGGGGAGGAAATGGGATTCCTGGCATCACCCTCGCCACGGATACTCGTGGCCCAAAAAGCGCGTCTCCCTGCGGTGCGACACCGGCAAGCGGCGGTGGCATTGCCCCGGCTCTCGGGTGCTTTCTGGGACCGGGGCCGCAGGCACAGCGCAAGGATGTCCTGCTGCCGCCTGTTGCTTGCACCGGGGCACGGCGCTGGCTGAGCGCTGGCAGTGACGCCGCACCCCCGTCCTTGAAAAAATCCGCACTAAAACCCTCCTTAAGATGAAATAAAGGTGTCTGCGAGATGGTCTCCTGCGCCAGATCAAGCAGGGAGAGCTGCACAGGGACAAAACGAAACCTTTTCTTCCCCTGCCCCTCCTCCTCATTTTGTTTTTGTTTTTAACTTAATTGATCTGTATCCTGCAATCCTACCCGCGGGAGGAATGACACATCTGAAAAAAGCAGGAGGATTTCTTTGGAGTGGTCTGGTTGGGTTTTTCGGTGTATATATATAGAATTGCCTGGAAGTAGTAAATAGAATTAAACACTGTAGTTCTGAAAAACAAAATTCTCGGGGCTGTCTCTTGATTTCAAAGCTGATGAAAACAAAGCCGGCTTTGAAATCTTTCCTTGCAGAGCTTCCCCCCACACACCATCTAAAAGATAGGCCTGATAATATTTGGGTTTTATTCTTCTTTTGAAAAGGTTGAAAAATGCTGTTTTCTCAATTAAGATGAAAATCCCCATGCTTTTAATAAGGTCAGTGTAACAGCTTCATTAGTGAGATGCTGAAATAACTCCATGCAGAACTGGAACTTCCACCAGGAAAAACTTCAGTGTCGACCCAAAAAGTCTAGAGCCAGCTTTGCACTAGGTGTGAACCCCTACTGCCTCCCTAAAATCACCGGTTCTGGGACAACTTATTTCAGTTTAGGAACTGGCCGCCGTGTTTTTAAATAACTCCTGTACGCACAGCCAAACTCAAGTGGCTTTTGCTGGTTTTTCCCCGGCAAAGCGCAGGAGAAAGGGCAGCGCCGGGTCCCGCGTTCCCGCAGAGCCGGGGACGGGCAGCGTGCGGGCGCTGGGCTCCGGGGTCTCGTTTCACGTGATTCCGCGGGTGGTGACAAAGAGAGGGACCGGCCGCCTGGCAAGACGTGTAGAGCTCACCACTAGGACACGCAGGTGGATGTTAAAGGATGGACAGCCTAAAATAAAACAAAATAAACAATATCTAACCCGTTAAGGTTTCACTCCGTTGAAACTTTGCCAACAAATATCACAACAAAGCTGCTGGGTGCTGTGCACTTGGAAGCCTGTCCTCCGTTGTGGATGCCGGGGACAGGTGGGAAACCTTCTCCCAACTCTTTGGAGATGTGGTCTGGATCTGGCCAACCCTCCCTGACCCCCCCGACTGCTCTCAGTCCACGGCCCCCGAAGACGTCGCTTCCCTCCTCCGTGCCCTGTCGTCCCCGAGGCAGGGCGGGCAAGGCTCATCTCCCAGCGCGCTCCCGTAGGTTGCTGCGGGCGCTGGGGGTAACGCCAAAGGCAGAGATGCATCAAGAAGACCGATTGTTTGCAATGACATATTCTGCATTTTAAATGATCTTTGATTTCCTGGCAGCTCCCCAGCGTATCGCCCCTCCGTAACGCTGTCTAAATAACGTCTGTCAGGTGAAGCCACATCTGGGTAGCAGGCAGGCCAGTCCGCGGCGCGCTGTTAGTCATCGGGGACTTCCGAAACCCACTGGCCGATCAATCTCGAGATCTTACTAAATGATAGATGGAATATAATATAGGTCATTATTTCTTCCCTACGCACGAAAATGAATTATTCAGTAAAGATTTAGACCCTTTTTATTACGGCGCTGAATTTATAGAGCATACAAAACATAAATGCAGATTTCTCCAGCACCGGATAGATGGGCTCATTCTCCGGGCGGCGTGAGTTAGCTGCAGCCACTCAGCACCCCTGCACGGCACAGGCAAGGCGTGCGGGCGGCTGGGGCGCACCGCGGCAACGCGGGCGATCGGGACCCCCACCTGGCTCAGCCGCCAGCTTCCGTACGTGGCAGCGTATTTTCAAAAGCCCCTCGCTGGTTTGGGAGCCCAGGGTCTACTTGTCTCCGAAGTCGGGCTCTCAGGAGCCACGCACCTCCAATGAGATTTGGAGCCACGCGTTACTTAGGCCTTATAAATGTTTATCTTCACAAATTCAGCTTCTCCATCTCTGACCTGTGAAACGGGTTTGCCGCATATCCAAACGAAGTCGGTGAGGCTAAAACCTGTTAATGAGAAGTGGGTGCTGTATGAGGACATGGACAGATGTGGTCTCCCTGAATTCTGGCTGCAGAGCCGCCGTCTAGAGTTTGGGTGGGTTTGCATCAATAGCAGTAACTGTCCTCGTTATTGGAATAAATGCTCCAACTTTTAATCGTGTGGCTGGGAAGAATGGTACCACTGACCAGCCGTTACAGACCTCGGCGTCGCAGTTCATTAGCGACTTCCGGAAGTCTGCTGGGAGTTCGGATTTTTAGCATGAACACCGGAGCTCAGAGAGGAGGAGGGCAAAGGGCGAACCCCCCGCGCTCTGGGGAACAGGCTGGGGGCTGGGGCTGGAGCAGCACCTTTGGCGACGGGGGCTGTCTGCTGCCTGCGCCACCGAGCAGGACAGCGGGTCCTGGTTTGTCACCCGCGGCCGTCAGGCACCGAGCGCACCCCCAGAGCATCCCTGGTGCGGTGGTTATGGCTTTTGTTCGCTGGACCGCGGGGCGGTGGAGTGGTCAGTCCCTTTTTTCGGGCTATGCTGACCGCGGAGGGCTTGGGGACAGAAAGGCGGCAGCGCTCACCCCCCTCCCGAGCCGTTCCTCTCTCTCTCCGTCTGCAGCCAGGGCAGCAGAGCGGGGTGCCCGCATCCTCGGTACTCAGCCCGGACAGCGGGGAAACGCGTTTCCTCTGGACGTAGCCCGAACACTGCACTAATTTTACTAAATCTCTGGGCCAAATTCTGCCCTAGGTAACAGTAGAATAATTTGCACCTCAGAAAACCGCGGTGTAACTACCTGTCGTGGGTGCGTGCTGACCGGGATGGAAGCGGAGGTGCCAGGTAGGGTGAACGGCGTCACTGGTTTTCGGTGGTGTTACAGAGGGTCGCGGGCGGGCTGTGCAGCTGCAGTCGGGCAGCGGTTTGCATTGGGCTGTTTTCTAACGCTGCCGCATCTCCCGCGTCCCTTGGGCACCCCGTGTTCTCGGGGAGCGGGCTCTGCTCCGGGGGCAGCAGTACTGCTTTCTGGGCACGGGGAGAGGCGCGAGGGGTGCCTGGGAGAGAGGGGAAAGCCCCGCACCCGCTTTCCCGGCTGTGCCACTCTTGGCTTCCTCAAAATCACTCATTAGCGGGATTTGCCCCCTGCACGCGCCATCAAATGCCCATCGCTGCCATCCCCCGGGGTAAGGACCCCGGGGGGGGTTCCAGCTTAACGTACCTACATCGACTGCTCAGGTTTGTAAAACTCACTGCAAGCAAAACCAAACCCAGTAATGGGAGGCTGGCTGAAAATGAGCTGAATTTGTAAATCTCGGCAGCGCGTGCAGGAGAAATAGCAAAAATGACTGAATAGATTGAAAGTGGTCACCTGCCTGAACCCGGCCACGGCGCTGGGAAAGGCGGAAAAGGGAAAGTACTGATAAAGTCTTTCAAAAGCCATTTGACCTGTAATTTTCACTGATGTAAGGGATAACAGTGGAGATTTCGTTTTAATATATAGAAATCCAAATTTTTTTTTTCCTGAGCTGTAATCAGCTCCACAGAAGTTCCCTCCATCCATCAGCAAAATCCGTCTCGTGCTCGTTCTTTCTGGAACCCCTTTAAAATTCTGCACGGCGGTCAGAGAGATTAAAGGGGTAATATAACCCCGGGAACCACACTTCTGACGAGCAATTTCCCGGTGATTATTACAAGAAATAGCCAAGATCTAAAGGAGACTCAGAGGGGGGAGAAAAATACGGTCCTTTAATCCCCCCCATCCGTTTACTTTGCACACCGGTGCCGCTCGCCCCGCTGGGGCCAGCTCCCATCCCAGTCGGAGCAGCCGGGGTCTTGGCTGCCCACCCGGCCCCTGCCCCTGCCCCTGCCCCCCGGGGGACCCCCTCTGGGCGCAGAGACCCTCACGGCACCTGCCGTGCTGCTGAACCAGAGCGCAGCGCCTCGGGACTAAACACACCCCGTAAAGGGAATCTGATCAGATTTTTACCGCGTTCTGCATCAAATCATGACGATGACTCTTCCTCTGGTAGGCCTGACCTACCAGCCGCGTGCACGTCCTCTAATTTACACCTTGTTCATCAGTCACTGCTGGAAAGTACAGTTACACACTGCCCCCCTCCCCCCCCCCCCAGTAAAGAAATGATAACCCCTGAGTTTGAAATAATTGGTGACCCCGAAATAGCTCTTGCGGGCACAGCCGCCGAGCCGGGAGGGCGTCAGTCAGGAGGCACTCGGTCTCGGGTGAGCTCAGGTGCTCAAAATCAATGGATGTTTCTGAAAATGTAGGGCACTGCGGCTCAGTCCCGTCGGGCGGGCGGCCCGCGCTCCCGCTCAGCGCTTCTTAATTTAGGTGAAACTGATTGCTTTCACCTTATATAATTTCGACAATACTTGGCAGCCCCATTGCCGCTTCTGTCCAACGCTGCGAAGTGTGGGTCAAACACCGAGTGTGACGTGACGGAGCTGAGGGTGAATGCTGTCACTCACTCCGGGCAGTGCCGGAGTCCCGGGACGCAGGGGCACTGGAATGCAGGAACTCCGGGATGTGGGAACCCTGGGATAAGGGGGCACTTGGATGCGGGAACCCCAGAATGTCGGGGGCACTGGGATGTGGGAATCCCAGGACATGGGGACACTGGGATGCAGGAGTCCTGGGATGTGAGGGGACCTGGATGCGGGAGCCCCGGGATGTGGGACCCCTGGGACGTGGGGACACCAGGGTGCAGGAGCACCGGGATGTGGGAGCCTTGGGACATGGGGACACTGGGATGCAGGAACCCTGGGGTAAAGCGGTACTTGGACGTGGGAACCCCAGAATGTGGGGGCACTGGGATGTGGGAACCCCGGGATGGAGGGGCACTGGGACGCAGGAGCCCCGGGACGGGGGGGCCCGCAGGCAGCGGCCGCTCTCCCCGAGCAGCCCCGGGCGGCGGCAGGGCGCGGGCTGTGCGCGCAGGGCGGGCGATGGGACAAACGACCCCGCGCAGCAACGCCCCAATTTCCCACTGGCCCCTAAAACTTCGCGCTGGCCACCGCCTCCCCCTCCCCCCGACCCTCCCCCCGACCCTCCCCAGCCCCCGCAATGAGTGATTTGGCACCGCTGTGGCTGTGCCGGGGGGGGGGGGCAGCGCTGATGGCGGGACAGCCCACGGCCCGTGACCGCCACAGACACCCACCCCCACCCCCTCCCCCACCCCCCCCCGGGGGTCCGCGCGGACGCCCCGGTGATACCGGGAAGAGGTGGAGGGGATCGGGGGTGTGTGTGTGTGTGCGCGCGCGCGCGCGCGCGGCGGTGACGTCACGGCCGGGCCACGCGACGGCGGCGGGCTCCGCCCCGTGGCGCGGGGGCGGGAGGGAGGGAGGATGGTAGGATGGTGGCGGGGGGAGGGAGGGACGGCGCGGCGCGGCGCTGAGCTAAGCCGATCCCACGTGTGACGGATCTGGCTGCTTCCCCAGCGCCTCTCCAGTGAGATCCTCCGGTAGCGGAGGGAGGAGGAGGAGGAGGAGGAGGAGGGGGGGAAGGGAAGGGAAGGGAAGGGGAAAAGAAAAAGAAAAAAAAAAAAAAAAAAAAGAAAAAAGAAGAGGAGAGGGGGGAAGAGAAAAAAAAAAAAAAAGCAACCGGAGAGAAGAGAGCCCGTAGCCGGGCCGGGGGGGGGGGGGGGGGGGCGGGTTGGGCGGGCGAAGGGGGGGGGGTCCTCTCAGGGGCTCTCGCTCGGCGCGGATCGCTGCGGGCTCCGCGCGGCCATGGAGGCGGACGGGAGCCAGGCTACCTCGGGGAGCCCCGGCGAGGCGCAGCACGACCCCGGGTAAGTCGGCGGGCGGCGGGGCGCGGAGCGGAGCGGCGAGGAGCGGGGAGGGGGGGGCCGGCCGACCGGCCGGCCCCCCCCTCCCCGCTCCTCGCCGCTCCGCTCCGCGCCCCTCCGCGCGCCGCCGTGAGGTGCCCCGTCAAAATGGCCGATCCCGCACCGGCGTTCAACTCCGCTCTCTTCTCTCCCTCCAGCAAGATGTTCATCGGCGGCCTCAGCTGGCAAACCTCACCAGGTAAGGACCGCCGCCCCCACACACACGCACCCCCCCCTCCACCACACGCGTCCCGCCCCGCGTGGGCCGCGTCCCGCCGCGCCGGGGCCTGTCCGCGCCCCCCCCCCCCCCCCCCCCCCCAACCCCCCTTTTCCCCTTCCCCTCCTCTGCCTCTCTGCTTCTCTCTCTCTCCGCAGACAGCCTTAGAGACTATTTTAGCAAATTCGGAGAAATTAGAGAGTGTATGGTCATGCGGGACCCCACCACCAAGCGCTCCAGGTAACACCGCCGCCCACCCGGGGAAATGGGAGGGGGGGTGGGAGCGGGGGCGGGTTGACAAACTTCGCGAGTTGCCGTCGGGGCGGGTGGACCCCTCCCGTCCCCCCATCCCCGTCCCCTCATCTCCCGTCCCCGCATCCCACCCCACGCGCGGGGGTTTCTCCGCGCTCCCCGCGCCGCATCCCTCCAGCCGGGAGGAGGAAACAAAAGCGGCCGGTGCAGGGTCGGGGTTGGTCGCCCTCCCCCGTTACCGGAGGCTTTGGGGAAAGGGGAGGGGGGGAGGAAACGGGGATTTATTTTATGACTTCTTCTCCTCGTCTCTAGTTCTCATCATCCCCCCATCCCATCCCATCCCCATCCCTTCGGCTCTTTGTCTCCCGCAGAGGCTTCGGGTTCGTTACGTTCGCGGATCCGGCGAGTGTAGACAAAGTCCTGGCTCAGCCCCACCACGAGCTGGACTCCAAGACGGTAGGTCGGTGGGGTCGGTAGGTCGGTGGGGTCGGTGGTGCGGGGGCTGCCCGGCCCCCAGCCCCCGCTGCGGTGACAGGCGACCCGGTGGGGACCCGGCCCTCGTCCCGCGCTCGGCCGCGGCGGCCACTCCGCCTGGGTTTTTGTGGGGCGATGTCAAGCTGTCATTGAACGGGGACTTTGCCTGGTTGCGTTTTTCCTTTTTTTTTTTTTTTTTTTTTTTTATCCCAGAGTCCGCCTTTAACTTACAAAAAGCGGCAACTTACTCTTTTTTTTTTTTTTTTTTTTTTTTTTTAAAATCCAGATTTAGCCATACCAACCGATGGCTCCTCCCCCCAGCCTTATATTTTATTGAGCGGTGACATTGAAAAAATTGTAGAGTAAAATTCAACTTTTTTTGGTATTCTGCTGCAGAATGCTTTCTGCAGGGACTGTTCTGCTTCTTTTGATTGATTGATTATTTATTGGTGTGCGTGTTTCAAGGTGGGAGAGACTTACTGTCAAATCATAAAAGCTGCTTCTAGTGTCATTTCCCAAAGTCACTTTTTGGAGAGGTGCCCCTCACCTGTGATGTCAGGGCCCTTATGAAACGTACACATTAATTTATGGAAAGCTATGCGAGAGCTGGAGAGTAGATGTGGTAGAGAAGCGCAAGTCCCAATTTGTTGTTTCTCCAGAGTGTTTTGCCACACTCAGTCTCCAGTGGATAACATAAGGAAAACGCTCATGAGATTCAGCTGGTCTATTTTTTTTTTTTTAATAAATGTTACATTAGCTTTTATTTATTTGTTTATTTTTCAAAAAAGACCCGCATGTAAGTTTGCCCCCTGACCTGAAACGACGTTTTCAGTATTGGGTCAAACAAAAGGTATCAGGCGTGTGTCGCTTTAGGCCCTGTTTTTCTCCCTGCAATCACGGCCATGCAAAAGGATGAAGTTTTGGTGCCTCTTACTTACTTGCAATTTTAAGCCTCAGCAACCGGGGAGGGGGGGGGGGGGGCGGGGAAGGACACTGGTAGAGGTCATTATTGCTTTGGTACGGATCGGTCGGAAGGGGGTCGTGTTTTGGAAGGGAAGGATCGCGTTGGTTTAACTGCCTGGCAGAGAGCTTCTGCTGAACGTATCGCATGTGGTCGTTGCTGTAACTGTCTTTTATAGTGTGTGTTCTGGATCTTTAAGGTTTTATTTTAACATGAGCATGGTGTTAGGAGGGATCCTGCCTTGTTGCTGGAACATGTTGTGTGTGCCTGTGTGTATGAGATTATAGTTGAATAGAAGAAGCAGGGAGCAAACATGAGTGTATGATTATTTCTTTTTAAAATGTAATTCATATGAAAACAAAAAGCGCAAAGCTCGTGTAGAAGCAGGTGGAATCCAGTGTTTTAATTTGACCTACAAATTCTGCTGGGCTTGTCTGAACACGTAGCCCGTGCTTTCACATGCCTTAATAATTTGATTTTAGGTTTAATCAGATATGGTAAGATAACTGATTCCACTGTGCTCCTGAGATTAAACTCACCAGACTTTTCATGTACAGCTATATTCTCTATGTGTTTTTAAAGATAAATTTAGATAAGAAGAACAAAGGCAAACAGTATGTTGAACGAGGGTTTAAAAAACAAAATATAAATCATGGGAGGACACCCTGTCATATTTCTGACTGTAATGAGGTCCTCCCCCAGCTTTTTTCCCGTATCGCAGTCTAGTCCCTGCAATGTATTAATTTGCTGTTCTCTGGGGGAGGGGTGAAAAGCTTGACCAGGACAAATTTGCCTCAGTTTTGATTGTGTGATAATGACTGAATCAAGCTAAATAAGAAATTGACCTTAGAATCAGTAACGCAGCTTAAAAGCAAAACATGAAAGTAGCCAGGTTCCCTTTCAGCCCCTTATTTGTAGACATATTGTAGTAACTGTTCTTTAGTATAACATAGCATTTGACTCTGTTTCAACGTTCAGCACAGGAGGCAGATCGGTTGGGTATTGGCATGGAAACGTCGCTCTTGTTTACAGTTACGTTAAAAGCTTTGTTTAGGTAATGGCCATTCATATCAGAAATAGTATTATAGTCATTTCCTAGAGGACTTGTAGATACAGTAAGTAGAATTGTACCTAACTAACTAATTTCTTTTTGGTAGAAGTTTTTTTTGTTTGTTTGTTTTCTTTTTTTTGGTTGTTGTTTAAATAGTTGACAGGGATATGCAAAAGGTACGGATTTGCCATGTTGATGGCTAGTGTTCCAATGCTGATGGTGTTTATCCAAAAGGTTTTGTGAAGGAAAATTCAGTTATTTAAGAAGGGCTGTCGCTGTGATGCAAAGAACTCCATGCTCTTTGAATTGACCTTCAAAAATGAATGTGTTGCTTTAGAGTTTAATGGCTCTTTCAACTTTTTACCAGTGGGACTTCACAGTGTGATGTCCTTCTGGTGGGACTGGTGTTCTTTGTTGAGAAAACTTTCACTTTTGATGCAAATGTAGAAACGTGCATGTTTGCCTCCACCTTTGGGTATCGCTGTGGAAAATCCATACCTGTTGTATTTCCCCAGTAGACAAATGCCTAGTCAGTGCTGAATATATTTGTAGATAATGTTAATCTCTATGAAAAGGTTAGCTTTCTAGATAAAGAATTTTACTCTTTATGCTTTTTGAACAATAAAGTGGCATGTAATCACTCATTTCTCAGGTGTGTCCTAAAAAAGATACTAGATTTGTATCTGATGTAGACAAATCAGTTTATCAGTTGCACATCAAATGTTTGTGCTATTTCCAATTTTGACAAATTAATTGAGTAAAACTGCTTTTTAGGAGAGGCCCCTGGTTATTTATCAGTGACAGGAATATTTATCACCACAGGAATAACAATACCAAATGTAAATATCTCCTTTTCCTAATCAGGGTTAGCTTGAGGGGGAGGGAACCCAACAAAACCCAAACCCTCTGCTTCGAAGTATGCCGTAACATGGTCAGGATTAGTTTCATCAGTTTGTTATATAGTCAGAGACGGCACTGAATGAAGTCACAAGTTGCACAGGAAAGGTGGGATTTAGTCCTTTAAAAAAGCCTTTTCCAGACTCTTTTATTTTAGAACCTGTCTGCGTGCAGGCGCCGCTGAAAAACAGCGTTAAAATCAGCAGCACGTAGATACTTTATTGTACTCATTTTTAAAGGTGCCAATTTAAGATGGGCAGCAGTTTAAAAGGTATGGTTTTTATTTACATCCAGACATACATCTGAAGTGGTGTCTTTTTGTTTTTAAGTAATTTTTGAGTGGTAGGATAGAATCCCTTTTTAAAGATGACCCATGTGGAAGTTGTTTTTAAAATTGCAGAATTAGCATTTTGGAACCGCAGAGTGGACACGCTTTCTAATTTGTGCAGCGCAATGGGAGTCAATGCTGCATCTTAAAACAAGGGAGCATGGGGTAAAACAGATTTTTTTTTTTTTTTTTTTTTTTTGAAATGTCTTCCTTTTTGTATCTGTGGTGGTGTGCTTTATTCAAGAATACTTTAGGTAACTCCTTCATGGAAAATCTTTTTTAAGAACTTGGTTTCTTGTGGTTTTAAATGCCCGTCTGTTCCGTTTGTGTCTTCCCACCCCTTCCCATAAATGCCCCTTCATAGTCTTTCATTGCTCATATATGTTCTTTTGAGGGTGAGCAAACCAGATCAATTTGACATATTGTTATGAAGGATGATCTTTAGTCCTTCTAATGTTTTAGTTTTAGTCACTGAAATGTGAATAAATTGACTTTGTGTTTTGCATTTCTTTTTTGTACGGTGTTGCTAGTCAGTTGACAAAACAAAGCAGAAAAATAAAAGAAAACCAAAGTAACCCCAAATGCAACTGAAGGAAGGTGCAGGTGTCAAAAACAACAGGTTAAGATCTTGATCAGGAATGCTGGCCGTCTTTCTGCGCGACCTCCAGAGTGTGCAGATAATGTTTAGCGTGCAGTTTTGGTTGTAGAGGCAGCACCCAGAGACTAATAGAGAGCTCCCAGAGCACCAGTGGAGATTGTTGTCCAGAAGGTGATGTAGGAGGTGTACAGAAGAGATGTTTTCTTCCTCTTTTCCCATCTCTTCCCCCCCAGTCAAACCCAGACTCTGACCCATCAGTTCCAGAGTAGTTCTAGGTGACCCAGTGTGCTGAATTACAAGCCTGAGAAATGAGGGATTAATAATTCAGTGATTAAAATAAAATATAAATATAAATTGACAACAAAAGCTATCTTGTTGATTTCCCCTTTTTTTTTCCTCAGATTGACCCTAAAGTTGCATTTCCCCGACGAGCACAGCCTAAGGTAAGTAGGAGGATCGATAATAGGATTTTAGGCACACAGAGAATCATTGTTGCCAGGCAGTTCAGGTTTCAAACAGGGAATTGGCAATGAAAGCTTTTAAAGCCGGAGTGCATGGCGTCTTAAGGGTATCAGCGTATGGCTGTGAAACTACAGGAGAGCTGCTTTGTGCGATATTACGTGTCTCCAGTTTAACTGTCTCCTTGCAGAGTCCCGGTCGGTCGCGGCTGGCTGAAAAGCAGAGCCTTCTCTAGTTCTAGCGGGAGATTGTTGCTGCATTACTTGCGTTTGTTATGCTATTTTATGCAATATGTTTTGCATGGTGTTTATGAAGAGCGTTTGGATTAAGTGCAGACTTCAGGCTTGTTTTGAGCTGAGCTTTCAGTTCTGTGGTCGTGATGGATGGGAATATATCTCTGCCTTCATTGTTTGCAAATTTTCTCTTGTATAACTTCGGAGATGTGTTTGGAGACTAATAAGCGTTGGATAGCAACTTTCTGATGAAGCTCTGAACTCTGCAGGCCACGGGGTATTCTTTTGCAAGAGCAGTGAAACAATGAGCTTTAAGTCTCTGATCCGATCGGGCTGGCTGGAGAAGTGACCTCCTTCTTCCAGGGCACTCTTGCTGTAGTGCGGCCAGTTTCCACGTTGGGACAAAGACGCTGTAGCCGCGTGCAGGGGAGCTTCTGTCTGCATGCTTGCCCCAAATATGCCTGGGTGCTGTTTCTTCTGGAAGAGTTGCTTGTAGAATTAGAAGTGGTTGTTGCTCATCAGGCTGTGCCTAAAGAAAACAACAGATCAGTTTCAAATCCAAACATACGCTCAGTTGCATTTGGAAAACTTTTGTAATTGACTTTTTTCTTTTTTTGTTTGTTTTTGAGAGTCTATTGGAAGAGTTTAATTTAGCTGGTGTATGCCACTTGTATACACTCTAATCGCGTTACGTTACTACAGTGTTCTGTTAAAAAGCAGAAAGACAAGGCTGCAAGGTTGTGGATGCAAGTCAGCAAGGAAAAGTGGTTTAATGTTGGTGGCATGGGACTACCTGAACAAATGCAGCCTAACAATTTTATTGCATATAGCTCCTCGTGAAAGCAAGCAGTTTAATAGCGTGTGGAACCATTGTGTTAAATACTGTACAAAATACAAGTCTAGGGAAAAACGATGTGTAATTTAAGAAGCCTAGGCACATAGCAGGAGAAATGCTAGTGATTTCTCTAAAAGAAAAAAAAAAAAACACCAACAAACAACCAAACCCCCAAACCCAACTGCCTACTTGCAGAATTTTAAACCAAAGTAATGTAGTCAAATATTTAGAGGTTCTTTTCTTCACAGGACATATCTAATAACTAATTAGTGAATAATAGTGTGCCTGGCTTGCTTCTGTGCTAAGCAAAGAGTTTATAGTTTGTAGGGTTTGTGGCTTCTGGATTATGTTGTTGGATTAGTGCTGTCTTTAAGATACAATTTAAAGTTATCAGAATTTTGAGAGGTTTCATAATTAAAGTATGAAGATGATCTTGCACTGCGACTGATGTTCCTTTCTGCCTTCCCAATACCTTTTAAAGGCTTATTTACATTTTAAACTGTCTTCAATTACCAGTTATCTGTTTCTACAGTGTTATTTGTAAAAGTTTATAACGCTTACAGCAGAGCTGTTAAGCTGTCCCATGTGATTTCTTCTATAACAAATAAAAAAAACAGGGCATGTCTTATGGTGTGGATATTAGCGTGTTAAATTTTCTTGTTACAGAATGCAAAACCAGGTCACTTCTACAAAGGGGATTTTGTTTTTCTCCACGTAGTTATTTTTTTTGGTTTGTTTTTGGTAACAGACATCTTTCAAGTGTGGGGCAAATCCTGGAACGTACACTGGATTCCACTCTTAGCAGGAACTCTCTCTCTCTGGAGAGGTCAGCAGTGTCTGTTTCTGCTTTTTACACACTTGTCCTTTCTAAAGCATTGGGATTTCTACAGGGCAATCGAAAAAAATCTTAAGATTGAAAGGAGCCTTATCAGGAAACTGGAGAAAATCAGATGCAACAAAGAACAGATTTGACATCAATTATGACGTATTATTCTGGATGGCATTTCATAATCTGGAATTTTTGTTTTCTGTTTTTTTAATTAGATACTGAATTAAGGTTTTGGACTTTAGTTGTTCATTTATCCCAGTTGAATACCGAATGCTCAGTATTAAAATGTGACTGTACTTTAGTCTAATTAACTAGCTAATGCTTGGGTCTGTGGAGATTAATGGCATTTAATGAAATGTCTCTGTCTCTAGGTGCAGGGGGAGTTCTTTTTTCCTTTTTTTTCCTGAGTAGTGTTCCTTCCTGATGTGTTTTTAGCAAACTGGGAATCGGCCCTTTTTCCGTGGTCCTCCTGGCAGTGACTGGGTGCTGAGGTGGGAGCAGGGCTGGGGGCGCATTCCCCCTTCTTGTGCATGCAGAGCTTCTGGCAGCGCTTCCCTCCATCCGTCCCCCTTCCTTCGGGAGCCCTTTTGACCTGCCTCGGCACGATTAACTCCGCAGCGGGCAGCGGCTGCGCTGGTTCTCGGGCTGCCTTCGCCTCCTTTGCCAGATCACATGCTCGCTGTGGTCTGTGGGGTCGCGCTCACTTATTTGTGCGTGCACAATTATTTGTGCTTGTTCCTCCCCCCGCCTCGGATTCAGTTTAATTGGCTAGTCTTCCCCTTTCAAACCATAGCCCAGTAAAATGCTTTCTCTTGGGCTTTTTAAACTGCATCTCTGTGATTTGACACCTCTCTGGTGATGCAAATTGGTTAGTGAGCAAGAAGTGGCAGGTTGTGACAGCAGAGCATTCTTCCCTGAGTTTCTCAGAATGACCCTTGCAGAAAATCCTTGGTGGTTCCCTCCAGTGGATTACCCTGGGATGTGTAATTCTGCTCTCCTTGTGAAGTCCAGGACGACTTGAAGCTGCTGTTTTAGGAAATTTACTGCAGGGGTTTAAACTTGTTGAGGTTCTGGTATATGGCTAACAGCGAGACGAAAAGAATATACGTATGCTTTCTCACTGCTGCTGTTCCTTGATAAAAATCTGTCTTGCTTCCAAGTGCTGGAAGGCGCTCTGTAACAGTTGATCATTTATAACTCTGCTGACTTAAAAATCCTTAAAAAGCAGCAGTGATTGCGGGGGGGGTGGGGGGTAGTAGTATTGTACACCCCTTTGAATACCGAAGACTATGATAATTTCACTTTTTAATATACATAGCCTGTCAGTTCTGACATTACCTGCTTTATTAGGTTGGAGAAGCCTTATCAAATTCAGCATGTTCATTAGATATTTTCAAATGTAAGCAATTTCCACTCTCCCCAACCCCCGCCTTGGGGATTTATTTGAAAAACAAAGCAAAGCAAACCAAACCTGGAGAGCAAAAGCACAGCAGCCTCAGTCCGTGAGGAAGCTCCTTGGCCGCAAAAATATTTTTGTGTGACTTAGTGGTGTAGAAATTTGGATGCTTTGTTACGCAAAGCCATGTATGAAATAGAGGCAGATAAAACTTCAGTCAAAGAGTGCAGTTCGTGAGGCTGCCCACCGAGTTGTGTTTTGTGCTCAGGTTCCTCCAGGATGGGACCGAGGTGCCCGTTCTTCCCGGCACTTACCGCAGGGGCATAACGTGTATGGTTGGGAATTGCTCCGGCAAGTCAACAAGGCAGAACTACTTGTAGTAGCATTCAGCGGCACTTGCTAGCATTGTGTATGCGACCTGCTGACTGTGGTCTGTAGCCTTCTTCAGCAGCTGGTAAATAAAAAGGGCAGGCAACTACTGCTGCTAGCCACTGGAGCTGCTCCTGTAGCTCGGTGGCGTGGGCTGTGCGACGGGTGCTGGATGTTCCATGTCCTGTTTGCTGATGACCCAGAGTAGAGGTGGTTGTTGTCAAGATTGCATATTGTAATTTGGGATCTAGTCTACATGGGTTGGGTACAGTATTCTGGTGATCATTTGGTAACAAAATAGCAAAAGGGCTTTATTTGGGGAGTGAAACCTTTTGGCTGACAGTCAGGTGGTGATGCTGAATACCGATGTTTTTATTAGATGTATTTTATTTTAATAGAGGACACTGCAGAACCGATAACTGGTTCTGGCATCTCTGTGCTCCAGTCAGTCAGTGTATCTGGAAAGTGTGCGTGCCCCTTCTGCGGACTTGCTGGCTTCCCGTCTGGCTGGGCACAGGGGCTGTAAGAGGTGCAGTTGTGCACATCTGTTCTTCCTCCTTTGGCGAAAAACAGTGTGTCAACAACTCTTCTTTCATTTGAGTCGCCCCTGGTTAAACCCACGTGAAGCTGGCTGTTCCAGAGCAGCAAATGGAGGGCATGCCCTTTTGGAATAACACCCAGGCTAACCTGGGATATTTTTTTTTTTAAAGCTAACCAATGGATTTGGATGTCTGATTTCAATTAAGTTAGCTGTGGGTGGGGTGTCTGCATCCCTTGGCTGCCTGATAAGCATGAGCCAGGGTAGCAGAGGGAGATTTTATTCCAAAGCAAATGATGGACCTTGAAAATCAAGAGTCCTGTTTTTTGTTTCCTCCCTTGCTTCTGCCTGTAAACTCCTCCAGGTTAGTCCCACTACTTCCCATCTTATTTTAAGTATTGGCTGGACTTTGAAGTCTTTTTCAAAAGAATGCGAACTGAACTCCCGAGCAGAACTTGGGATTCTTCCTTTCCTGCCACCCTTCCTTCCCCACCAGGCTGTAAAGAGCAGCAAGGTCAGGCCTTTTCCCTGTTTTTTTACTTTTTTTTTTCTTTTTTTCTTTTCTTTTTAAAAATTCCCCTGCAGGTCTGGATGATGTAAGAGAGGAAATATTTCCTGCTCTTGGCATTGGGCATAGATGCGTACCTTAATAATATTACTGTATCTTCTGCATACAGAGTAATATGAAGTCCTTACCAGGTGGTTACGAGGGATTTCTTTGTGTGGTTGATGGGCAGTGTTTGGGTATCTTGTTCAGCCAGCCTTGATGTAGAACCCTTGTCCAGGGTAAGCTGCTCCTAGAGATTGTCTCCCTCTGGCATCGGGTGGTCAAATGGAAAAGTCGATGGGTCTGAGTCTTGGCTAATCAACCCCGGTCTTCCCAGGTAGTAGGGGACCAGGATTTTGAACCCCATTATTCTTGGGCTCAGATTCTTGCTCTCTGCGATCTATTTGAGGCAGAGCATGATCGCTGTTTTTGGATGCTGGCAGCCAGAGGAAAACGTGGCTGTGGAAGGCAAGTGGGTTTTGTCAGAAGCAAGAGCTGAGATGGATTTTTGTAATTTTGTTGTTTTTGGAAATATAAACATTTATTTCTTCTCCCCAACCACTCCAGTAGGTTGATTACATTGTCCTTGATCCCCACAGACTGTCTTGTACTTGTGTAAAATGTATGTATTTCCATTATCATTGCCTAAGGATGTCTTTCATGTTAAGAATAGTCCTAATGTACTGTCCTTCCCTTTGACTTACTGCTAACTAAAAATTAAAATTGAACATAATTTAACTTTTTTTTTTTTTTTTTTATTAAAGGGGATTCTACATTCCCTGTGCTTTTCTGTGTCGTTGAATTATTTTTAATGGTGTCTACCAGGTAACTTTTCTGAACCAAGACCTTGCTGCTTGGCTGTGCCAGGGAATGGTCCGAAATGAGGGAGGTCAGGGAAATGGAAGAAGAGCAGCACGCTAACACCCTTGTGCCTTCCTCTCTGCTTCCAGATCGAGTATATCTCGTCTGCAGAGTGCTGAGCCTTGATCAGCCCCGGGGTAGGTCTACTAATGACTGATCTAAAACCATCAAATTCATTTATTTGTCACTGCCAGTGACAGGCCAGTTAATGCTAATGGATTCTTTTTTTAGCCTGTTGACTCTGGTGATAGTCTCATAAATGTTGTGAAATCCAAAGCATTAAGGGAACTTGTAACTTACTTTTAGAGGAGAGCTGTTGAAACAGGGTGATGTGGTGTGTGTAGATCAAGGTATATGTTATGTTGAGGTGGAAAAAGAACAACTCCTGTATTTCATTAAGCCATACATAGATGTCTTTTGACTTGTCAATTGTATTCTAGTGTTCTCTTTAAACACATTTTGGGTCATGCTGTAAAGGGAGGAGAAGCTGTAAATAGAACCTGTCATCTTAGGGGAAAAAATGGCTTGTTTCAGAAAATGGTTCATCTGCAGGGCCTGAATCTTCTCTGTCCCTATTGTATGAAAGCACTTAAGCATATACTTAAGTTGGCATAAGCATGTGGGTAAGTGCTTTGCTGAATCAGGATGGACTAAAAGCACATTATTAAATGCTTTGTTGAACTGTGGAGCTGTAGCAGAAAAAGATTAAAAGATTACTTTATGTTTTTGACAGTACTTTGTATATGGTCAGTCCCATCACTTCTCTTTCAGGGGTAGCCAGTTTCATCTCTCTTGTTTTCCCCCTCCACCAGAGGATCTCACTCACAAGAAAATATTAATCTGCTGTTTCCTCAAAAAAGTAACTGCAAGGTCACTGTAGCATCAGACTTAGACAATGATTATTTTTTTTTTTTTAAGCTTAATTTAGTCTCTAGCTCTGCAATCACACATTCTATTTGCCTTAGTCACTGGAATAATTCTGTAAACTATGTGAGCAGCGTTCAACGTGGCTTAGGTTTCTAAGATATTATTGCTGTAGAAATTGTGGTTTGCTGAGTAATTTGAAAGTTAATGTGAGTCTCTGTAGTCAGATCAGCACGCGGTATTAATAAGCTACTTCTAAACTTTGGCATTTTGCTGCTCTCCTGTTGAAAATATTTCCTTTATTTTTTGAGTGCAGAGAAAATCTGAAGAATATTAGGAAGTTGTTCTCCCCTGCTCAGTCATTCCTCGTGCTGGGACATCTGCAGCTGGGTGTATTGTTGTCACCGACTAGGCTTAAACCTGAGTATTAAGATTGTGCTTTGCGAACTTTGTATTATAAAGATGGACCGTACCCTGCTAAGACTTATGCAGCTCTACATATGAGGAATAGTTCCAGAGACCTCAGCAAGCACAGTTAAATGCGGACGAGGCTTCTTAATATGTTGATGAAGTGTATGTGGCAAGAAGGGTGAAGGAAAAGAAGTATTGACAGCAGCAGAAAGCATCATTCCCTCTGCCCTTCCCTCCCCCCAGTAAGGACTTGCATTAATTTCCCATTGACTCTGATGTACAATAGGGAAGAGGTTTCAAGCTGACTAAAGGGGCAAAGGTCCAAGAAAACTACTGTAGCAAGAACTGATGCAGAGTGACAGTAATGAGGTGGCCTGGCAGGTGGGAGGGAAAATGGTGGGGTCGGGGAAAGAAACTAATATCTAGTGAATTAAGTAGTTCCCAGGGTTTGAAGTTGTTAAGTCCTGTTGCTTTTATTTTCCTCTGTATGTGCCATACACCTACGAGATATGGCTGGAGCAAGGCCTCCTTGGCTGCGAATGTGGGCAGGGTCCTGGTGTGGCTCCAGTCCTCGTGGCTCAGGGCTGGGTCGTTGGGAACGCTGGTGTTGCCCAGAGGATACAGAATTCTTCTGGCGTGTCCCCAAACCCACGCTGCGCTGTTTTAATTTGTGTTTTAGTATTCCTGACTCTGAGCTCATCTTTATGTTGTTCTGTGGGTCGCTTTTGCATCAAAGAGAAGATGAGGAGCACAGGGTGAAGAAGTGTTTTGAAAGTGTGATTTATTTAAAATAGGGACTGCGAAGTGCCGGCATTACTTTCCAGCTTCTTGAATGCTGGTGGACACAGAATACCTGCTAGACACAGAGTCAGTAGAGGTTTTTATAACAATTGCTGAATAAACATTGTTCAGGAATCTTCCCAAAGGGTAATTTGGTGTGGTGTGTAAAGAGGTTGCATGGAACTGAGCATTTGTCCCAAGTATCTGCAAATCCCACTGGGCTGAGAGGTATCGCGCAAGTCAGAGGCTTCGTTTGTGGCAAAAGCTTGTCAGCTGCGAGCCCTCAGCACTGGCAGAGGGTTTGCTGTTTGTTGCACTGCTGGAAAAAGGTGTTGCTGAAGGGGTCGTTGCTAGTGATTTTTCTGTAGCGCTTACTGAAAGAGCAAAACTTCTGTATAGTTTTCCGTTTGGCCACGATATCAATCATTTATGTTCAGAGATGCGTCTGTGCTATTCCCTGCTCTGAGCCCAAGCTGTGCACGGTGCCTGACACAGACACTGAGCATTTATCCTTTTGCCAAAGGTTTGCAGAGTGTTGTGAATGAGTATAAAGATGTTTGTTTGCTGGTGAATTTCGCCTACTTCTGGTTTAGTGTTTGACAGACCCACAAAGCCTATAGCAGTGCTGTTCGCTCAGTGGATTGTGGAAGGGAGCAGAAAACGTTGAAAAGAAATCTGAAGTTAACACTGAGATGTGAAATACGATAGGGATTTTCTGAGGACATGGGGGTATCGCCTCAGCTTTTAGTGAGGGGCTGCTGCTGACCCCCCTGTTGGACCGTGTCAGGCTATTGCTTTGCCATGTCGTGAGGCCATCTCTTGTGTGAGACCCGAACGAGCCCCGCTGAGCCAGCTATGGCGAAAGGTGTCTGCTTCATGTGGCTGGGGCTCCCTCTCCTCAAAAAGTCACCAGTATAAGGTGTTTGAGGTGTTTTTTTTTTTTTTTTTTTTTCTTGATTGATGTCTGTGTACTAGACAGCTCACCTTCCTCCCCAGTCGCTTTCTGTAGCTCAGCACTATGATGGCGGCCCTGCAGGGCCGGCCTGCTGAACAGGCAGCATACCTGACATCTGAACTCTACCCTCTTCAAAGAGTAGTTGGTGAAAAATCCCCTTGTAAAACCTGCTGGGATAATGTCCCAGGGCCACTGTTAGCTGGGTTTGGCCACGGAGGAAGCACAGCATCGCCATCAGCAGGAGTTTGGTCTCTCTTGGTGTAGGAGCCCCAGTAAGGCCCTGACAGGGCTGGTACTGCTGCTGAGCCTGGAGAGGCAGGGGTGGGAGGAAAAAAGGGCAACAGGGGATTATCCAAAGCGTCTCAGCGTGGCAGAGAACACAGCCGTTTCCTGACACCTTGGCTCAGCACCGCACGGCAAACGGCCGCTGTGGCTGAAGGAGATGTTGGCAGTGCCCCTGGACGTTGGGAAGGAAGTGTGTGAAGCCCAGCAGTATCGTACGCTGCCGGCTCTACGTGACTTGTCTTTGAGGGCTTAAACTGAGGGGGTATTGTTTTGTGTTTGTGTGGTGTTTTTTTTTTTTTGTTTTTTTTTTTTTTTTTTCCCCCAGCGACTTTTGATCAGAAAATTTATAAGGGAGGCCCTGACTGGAGTGCTGGTGCTTTGGTGCGCGGCGGAGGTTGTAACTGCTGGCTGCCGGGGCTCCTGCCGTACGCTGGGGTTTCCGAACAGGCCAGGCTTCTGGGAGGGGGAAGCGAGATAAGGACGCTAGGCCATGGCATGTGAAAGGTAGTTTGTGGCATGAATTATGGCTAATGCCGGTCACATGGTTGGTTACAAACTGGCGTGGGGGCTGGGGCGCAGTGCTGGGAGGCGAGGGGGGGGACTGGCAGTGGATTTAAATGGGCTCAACAATGCGTTGCAATGCTGGGTCGATCCTGGTGCCCTCAGTAACGAGAGGAGAGGAGGAAGCATGCTAAACTGCAGGTGTCCTGGAGTCCCTCTGCCTCCAGATAAACGTTGGCTCCGTTCTTCCCTGCAGAGCTGGGCGCTCAGCCATGCTGGACGCTCCTCCGCCCCCGTGGTCCAGCTCCAGGAAGCTGGCGTTCCCCTTTGTGCTGCAGGACCGTACCCGTTTCTCTCTGTGTGGCCTGTCCTTCCTCCCTCTTGGAGCTTGGAGCGATGGCTGCTGTGGTCCTCTCTGGTCTTAGGCAGACGAGGAGTGTGTCCCAACGTGCTTCCACTGCGAAGCATAGTGCCGGAGACGGGCCGCACCATAATTGCGTGCCTCTGTTCCCCCTCTGCCTGAGCAGGGATTTCCTCTCCTAGCTGGCCTGCAATCCCCGGGGGTGGGTGGATGGTGGTGAAAAGCACCTGGAAAGAGTCTCCTGCCACACTACCTTTGTGCTTTTAATTCCTGATTCACCTAATCCCATGAACTGTGATCAAAGCAGCAGGTTATGCATGCGATGTGCCTGGCAATTTATGTATGAAGAGGGAGTTGTGATCATCTTGTCTGATTTTTTTTTTTTTTTTTTTTTTTCTCATCTGGTCACATCCTCTGTGTCATTAATCTTCCTGATCAAATAAAATGGTAGTTGAAAGTTCTCCATAGTTATGATTCCCCCAAAGTTTTGTGAGTGTGGCTTTGATTTTATTGTAGTTATTAAAAATCAGTTTAGATTTCTGGACCCCTGTTCTGTTGGTATCTCCAGTGTATATTTTGGTAGGGGCATTTCTTTTTCTCTCAATCAAATATGTGTATGCAATAGGAAAAGAACAAAATACAGAATAGAAATAAAAACTAAAGCAATTTAGTTACCGGTCCGAAGACTTTAATGCTAAAGAGCCATGAAGAAACTTTATTGGAACTATAATTGCAGACATAAGCAGTGATTATCTGTCTTCATGCTTTTATAGTCCCCATCACTGTCATCTGAACGCATGAAGCTGATGAGAGTGTGTGCAGAACGTTATTCAGCTGATGCTGTGTAATCCTGATCACTTGCAATATGTGGAAAGTAAAATAAAGTGTCAATTCATTTGAAAATGATGGTGAAAGACAAAGATAGGGGAGGACAAGTATCCTTGCAGACAATCCTTGCTTATTTCATCCAGCATGCAACTGAAAAAATGTGGTTGACAGGGTAAGCATCTTATATGGATGTAGTCAAAAGAAATTTTGCTGTTTCTTACTGTTCTTAGAGGTCCTCAGCAGGTGTGGTCCTTCTTCTTTGGAGGGTGCCTCCCTTTGTTTCCTTGAAATGTTCTGAATTTCCTCCAGCTGAGAGAAGGACAAGAGCACCTGCTTGTCTGGCGTTCCTGAGAACTGGAGATCATCGGATCAAGGCAGACAAATGGATGCTGCCAAGCGCTTCTTGAGGTGGAACAGAGATCAGAGAGCAAGTCCTGAATTGCTTGGCCTGATTATTGGTGCTGGTTATGCAGGTGAAAATGTGCTCTGGGCTGTAAAGAGGCAGAGGGAGGAAGAAGTAATTTGGTGGTTATATGCAAGATTCATTTCCTGCTGCTTGGCAGCCCTAAATATCTGGAATTCTTGGTATTAAGTACCTGGTAGTTTTTGGTGAACTCGTCAGGCACTTCAGAGGACGTGGTGCTGCTCTGCAGAAGGGGAGCTTGCACTGCTGGTACAACCGAGTGACTAAATCTAACATGGCACTCCTGAACTGTAATCTGGTGCCCTTTTTGTAAAGAGGCTTTTACGTCTTTGCTGCCCTAAGAAATGTTGAGTGAGAGACTTTCTGCTGCTTCACAGCCAGAGTGATAGACGGAGCAGTATATGCAGAGCTCTGGCATTTTGCATTGCAGTGAGTAATCCTGAGGTAGGCACGGACGTAGATGGTTTGAGTTTACTTGACCCAGGCCAGTGTTCCTAGGGGCTGCTTGCTGTCTTTCCTGCCCCTTGCTCTCTTGCTGTTCCTGCTTTTCAGGCAGGTGTGTTCGTTGCCTGAAGTCAGTTTCTGAGTCTCCTAATTTTCATTGCAGTCACCTGCTCAGGGTTACATGGAAGAAATGAGGTAGGAGCCAGAAGTCCTGTGAGCTCTTAATAAACAGTACGTGAATAGTCCAGGGCTAAGTTTGGACCTTAAGAAGGTAACTGTTTTGTGGATGGTTTTTGGGTAGGGGAGACACTTGTTGGGCAGGAAATTAGTTATACTTTTTTCCTTTTTTGTTTTTTGACTTTTGAAGGCAGAGACAGCTATATTGAGGGAGGAAAATAGATGCAGAGGAATGCAAAACTTTTAAATCTTTTTATTTGCCCCAGCACTGAATTAAGACCAGGTAAAAAAACCACAACTGATTATGTACGGTTTTGGTGGACTCTTCTGAATTTCTCAGTGATGATTGTCTTTGCTTTCATTGAAGTTAGCGGGAGTTAACCACTAACTTCTGTTAGAGCAGGTCAAAGCAAAGCTCCTAAATTGCCTAATACACTCAAGACCATTTTAAAAACAAAACCAGAAAACTACTAGTAAAGTGCCTAGATACACAAAGAAGTAGGCAATGCAGTTTTTGGAGACTTGTGCCTGCTGTCCTCTATTTGAAAGAAAATGAGATAGTGATGTTTTGAAAGTTTCTGGTCTTCATCTTAGTGAGCTGCCAATGAAAAACTAGTTCTTGGAAAAGTTTATTCAAAATTTAGTTGCAAGTTTGTGGGACGTACGTTCCTGGAGACACCAGCAGCCCACTTCCACAAAGGACTTGCGTGCTGAAACGACTTCAACTACTTTAAATCTGACCCTTATTCTTATCATATGGAGATGAAGTAAGTGATTGTCATCACCCTTGTTTTATGGATGTGGAAAGCAGAAGTGGTGCTCGCATGTTCTGCAGTACTCGAAACAGTGGGAATCGCTGGTGCTGCAGGAGAGGGTGGTTCCAAACCCCATGCGGTGCTGAGGCTGCACCCGCTGTGCCGCGTGTTTCCAGGTGTTGGTGAAGAGAGGAGACGTGGGGTTCGAGGAGCTGACATCCCAGCTGTGCCACGGTCAGTGCTATGTGAGTAACTCTGCATTTTCTTCAGTCCCCACAGGGTGACGAAGCTATGTGTGAAGATTGCCTTAGTGTTGCATCATTGGAGATGGGCGTGAGTCAGTCATGAAAACCCTCTGTAAAAGGCTTTTATAGCTAATACTGGCTTATTAGAAACAGTTGCTCAGAATAGGCCTGGTTTCACTGGGCATTTGAAGCATCTTAAGAATGATGCTAGTGGTGCTCAAAGTCTGAGGAGGGCACAAGCAGATGCAGGGGTAGGCTATAAAATGTTTAAGATGGAGGGGTGAGTGCCCAGAAGAACAGGCTGAATGCAGCATGCCCATCTGACATCTGACTGATGCTTCAAAACCTGTAGTCAACCACTGTAGTGTGGGGCGGGAAAGGGAAGGAGGGAATATCCAGCTGTTCCCTGCCAGGGTCTGATTAATTGCTGGGGGAGGCTGTGTGTGTTTGTGAATACAGCAGCACAACGTGGTGCTGAAACACAGGGCGCTCTGCGTGAAGGTGTGCTGGCGAACTCGGGTGCTGAGGAGTTTTGCCGTCTGCGTGGTAAGGGGAGGCAGCTGGAGCCGGCAAGTCAGCACTCCACGCTCGTTTCTGAGCAGCTCTTAACCTCTGTGTCTGCTTCCATCGCTGTGAAATGCTGCTTTTACGGCCTCCGCTGCTGCTGTAGCTCTGAGCACCCTGCACGCACTCAGCAGCTCTCCGCCCCGGGAATGGTGCTGCCCTTCCGCGCGCAGAGGACTTGGCTGTACGACGTCTGTAGAGGAGGAAGAATTGCAGCCCGGGCTTCTGGGTCCCGAGCTGAGTACCCCGAAGCCCGTGCTGTCCTCCCTCGCTGTTGCAGGCTCCTCTGCCAGGCCTGCTGGAAGCTTTAATTCGTGTGCTTTGGGATCCTCTGGCAGGCAGTGCGGTAGAAATGAGGAGTATCATTGTGTTTTATTGTGGCTTCTAAGAACGCAGTGTATTTGTGCTTCGGGGAGCCCCAGGGGCTTTGTTTTTCACCAGGCCTGAGCTATTCTTCAGTAGAGCCTTCCCGGAGCGTGATCTAGTTCTGCCCATTAGGAATGAGAGACGGGCCTGACTGATTTCTGCTCCCTGCTGCATAATAAATCTGATACTAAAATTAGTGCTGGTCTCCCTAGGCCATAATTCTTGCTGAGATTATAGCGAATTGTATGTGCAGAGAGGAATTGTGGTTGTGTGTGTGTTTGGGTTTTTTTTATAACCTTGAGTGTCCAATTTCCAGGTTTTTTACTTAACCCCCCCCATCTTTTTCCCCTTTTCCTCTCTTTTGGGAAGTGCTTAGCCTTTCTGTGTATTTTGGCTATTTAAGCCTCTGTCACTGCAGGCAGATGAGTTCCTTGGGAGCTCTTCTGAAGGTTTTGTAATTGAGTCTTTTACCACGGCGACAGGATATTATTAACCTTCAGTAAAGCAATTTATTTCATACTCCTTTGTGGGGATAAGCCTTTTTTCCCCCAGGAAAATATGTATGTGGAAATGGTTTTACGTACAGGGGTAGCTGGACTTGCAGCAGTGATTATGATTTAAAAAAAATAATAATAATTTACATGAAAACAGGCAGTTCTGTTTGCGTCAGTTTAAAAGAAACCTTTGGTCCTGAATGACTCCAACCCCTGCCCCAGTGTTTAATTATTTTAAAGAACATACTTCTTGTCTATTATTGACTTTGAAAGGAGGTTGTATTTCATTTTAGAGCTCCAGCTATTTAGCCCCTGTGAGCACTAAAACATTTTGTTTTCATCTTTGAGACTGCCTTAAAAACGAACTGAGAGCTGGAGGGAGGAGTTCCTTGCAGGGTCTCCCTCTTGGCTTGGCCTTTGCCCTGAAATCAAATGCAGACTAGTCCAGAAGTCGTTAAAGATTGGATAGCTCCTAGAATAGCAATTTCCAGTGAACAAGCGGGAATGGTGGATAAGTGGCCAGCCTGGCTGAATAACTTGTGTTTTCTATTGAGCGTGGTGACAAAGGCACTGGTGTGGGATTCGGGGGCTCAGGGCTGGTCTATTACAGGCTGTTGTGTCGCTTCATCTCCCTGCACCTAAATTTTTATTTGAAAGAGAGGATAAGAATATTTCTTTTCCCATGTCTAGTTAGACTTTGCTTTTTACTTCAGTAGACTGTTAAACTTTAAAAAAAATAATGAGCGACATGCTTGTCCTGGTCTGTGTCTGACTTGAAAACTTTGCACTGTCACAGAGCCTGCTTTCCAAGGAGCTCACCATATCTTGCGGTATGAGTATGTTCCTTCAGCAATTATATTAAAGAGGTGGTATTATTGCCACATTATACAAGAGAGCTTGGATGAGAGTTACGGTACTTTGTCCAGAGCTTTACGTTTGTTAGCACACTTGGATCTCTTGGCGCCGTTTGTGGGCTTTGATTGCAGAGTCATCCATTTTTCTACACTATGCCTCTTTAGCATGCTGAGCTGCTTCTGCCTTGCTATTGAAACGGGCATCCTAGAGAAAGGATTTTGGTCTGTGAGGCTTTTAGTGACCTTTGTTAGGGCTGTCCTCCAGAACCACGGTCTCCCAAGCTGATCTTCCTGCATTCTACCACTTTCTGATTTTTCTGGATGCATTCAGTTATTTTTATCCAAACTTTCTAGCTTCAGTGGTTCCATCCCTTTTACATTAGATGGGCTTTTCCACAGGCTGGGTCAGAAAGCCTTTACCCTAGACCTGAGGAGCACTCGCCTGCTTTCGCTTTGAGCACAGGCTCCTCGTGGCAGGGGCTGTAGGTCTGCTCTGCAGGACCACAGCCGGCTCGGTGGCCTGGGCTTCTAGCCGTGATGGTGTGTCTGGCACGCATCTTGCTGCCAGGAGGGAGGAAGGGCTGCTGGCCCGGTGCAGTGCCCGTGCCAGCCCTGCTATCCCCAGGGGTGGTATGGCAGGAGGGCACCAGGCTCTGGTGGTGTCCCCAGCTCACGTGGGCTGAGGTTATGCACTGGGGCACAGGACAGAGAGTGGGGCGGTCAGAGAAGGGATGGGTCTGAGCCCGGGGGCAGTGGGCATGCTGCATTCTCTAGGATGTCCTGCTGGGAGAAGATACTGATGATAAACGTGTTTGCTGGGGAAAAAACAAAACCACTTTGTGCATGCTGTGCTTCGGTGGTGGTGTACGCAGGTTTGCAGAACGGACTTGCCCTTTCCTTCGAGGTTATGGGTGTTTCTGTGTTTTGTCGGTAGCAGTGAACTTGAGATTTTTAAAAACAAAGATAAATGCCATGACCTTGCTTTTATACTGCAGTCTTCAATCGCCATCAGTTCAATGTCTCTTTTGACTGGCCGAGCACAGTGCGGTGGTGGTACTGCCTCAGGGGAACAAAGGGGCTTCTCCAGAATCTGCCCTCCCATTGATGCCTCTCTCGTGTCTGGCCTGTGCTTGGGAAAGGGCACTTTCCTGTGTGGCCCTTCAACCTCTGCTAAAATTCAGAGACACGTTACATGCAACATAACGTTTTTGTTATCAAAAGACTTTTTGGCCCCTCTACATACTGGTTTTGTAAAACTTTGCAGCTGGTAGATTTATTCTTATGTCTTCAACCAGAGAATCTTTCTATTTTAAAAATGCTTAAAGTACCTTTTCCTCCCCCTTTTTACTATAACTGTTGTTGTAAATGTGCCCCACAATCTGAAAAAAAAAAAAAATTCTTTAAAGCTTCCCCACCAGAGATTTAATTAAAATATTATGAAAGGCAGTCATTGAAAATGAGAAACCTTTTGAGTGGAAGGCACCCTGATTTCCCTCCATGGAGCTTTTTGTCACCATAGAGATGAAAAGAGAAGCTCAAAATTGCACTTTCCCCTTGTGCGTTGCTACCGAGGGGACGTGGCTGCAGGTAGCAGCTGCACTGAAATCATCGGGGCTGGGGCTGGGAGGACTGGGGAGGCATGGCGGGGGCTGCAGGCTTTAACTCTTTGCAGGGCTACGAGCACGGCATTGGGATTTCCTTCCCTGGTGGAAATGTTTCTTCTTAGCTTATTATTCTGTTTTAATTTCCTGTACTTTGGGGCTGGAATTTATCTGGGCTTGCAAAGGGAACGAACGAAGGCGCCTGTCCTTTTGTCTCAATAAAAGCATAACTAAGCAACTTTCTGCGCGGCGTGGCCTGTTGGGTCTGCACCGGGGCTGTTCGGAGCGGTCTGTAAATCACTGCATTGTTCTGGAGGTGTTTGTGCAGAAAGCCGGTTAAGGAACGGTGTTGAAATCCGACTCAGCCTTTTTAATTTTATCATGTTAGTGTATAAATCAAAACTTCTCTTGCTGCTCTGTGGCAGGGTTCAAGCCTGTCTAATTCTTACTTAAAATATATAAATGCTGGAGCTTTTTTTGTTTGTTTTTATTTTAAAATAAAAAGGTTAAAGGTTTGTGGGTTTTTTTTTTTTTTCCCCCCTTTTCTTCCTTCTGTAGGGATTAGTAAACCAAAAATACACACTGCGAGTGATAAAACTGCTCTGATACAGTTTCCAAGACAGTCACACAAACTGAAGATTATTGGATGGTACATGACATTGGGCAGTGTTATGCTTTTAATAATTTTAAAAACAAATTTTTCTCCCTGATTGAGTGAAGAGCAGGCTCGAGTGGATTCTTGGCACAAACATCACAGACAAATGAAAGTAAAATGTATATTCAAGCTGTCTGCTGTTGTATATTTTACATCATACCTGTCTTTGTGCCTGATCTCAAATGGACGTAATGGTTTCATTTTACAGCAGTTTGAGCGAGACCTGTTGTGTTTAAACTTCCAGATAGAAAGTGAACATAACCCATGTAATGGCATTATTAATAGGGAGTATTACTAAATTGTAATTGGCAAATTAATGGTTTAACTCTGAGATTAAATATACAGCTGTGTTCTTGTGTAATGTTACAGGACAAAATTAGATCAAGTGTTTAAAAACAGAAGGTCCTCATCCAAAGCCAGTGGGTGTCTTCCCGGGGACTTTACTAAGTTTCGTGTTTGGCCTTTTCCACCCTGCAGTGAGTGTGTGGACCTGTGACACCAGTAAAGTTACTTAAATCTGTACGTGCCCTCAGGAGTAGGCTGTTAACATCTGACTTCCTGAGATACCGATGTATTCGGAGCAAAATAATAGAATTACTTGTTTCCATGGTGGTAGTGCGTAGGGCCACCTCTCTGATGGCTAGGTGCAGCTTGTCCCTGGCAGGCTGATCTAGGCAATGCTGGTGGATGTATAAGTTCTTGCAAGGTTATATTGTAGTTTTTAAACAAGATGGTATTTGGGAGCTGGGCTCGGCTCTGATGCAATTTGCCCTTGTGCTTTCCTTGACTGTAGTTAATAAGAAGTGCTGGCCTAAATCAGCGTCTTAGAGAATCATCGATTCACTAATTGCAGATAATCAAGTCCCTGCTCACGCTGAGACCACTTTTGTTTTCTGCCATTCCGCCAGGATTTGGGCAGCGTCTTCCAGCCTTTGACGTAACCAATAAAGTGGGTTTTGAGCTCTCATGTTGTTAATTCTCGGAGGTGACAAAGCTATTGGTATTCAGGCTTGATAAACAAGGAGCTATTATACCACTGACCTTTCCTGCCAAAACGAGATGCGAAGGTTGAGGCGTGCTGGTTGATTTGGGGGAAAAGGGGTGCTGGGAGAGCTGTGGCGGCACGGACTTTCCCAGCACTTGCCTCAAGTTAGTGCAGTCCGAAGCAGTTGTCTGGCTGTGCCAGCCTGCGGAAATTATTCTGAACACATGGGGTAGTTGCTTTTTATTTTTTAATTTTATTTTGTTCAAGATATACTTCTTCCCACTTCTGGGTTCAGTTAGGGAGGGCGTTTGTGTGCTGTAGATTTTGCAGATCATGTTTAAAAGGAAGCAGGGGCTGATGAAAATATCTGCGCCCTGCAGTTAGCGGTCGAGAGGTGAGGAGAGGAGGCTGCTGCTCCTTAGTGGCTTTTCCTTAGTGTCCTGTCCCGTCGGCATGGCAGGCTGTGGATGGATGCTCTGCTCTGCGCTCTCTGCACATCCACTTCAGCGAACCGCCCAGTGCGCAGGAGGCATTTGTTCATTCCCTAGCTGGATTGAGTCTCACCAAAGGATGCGGAAAGAGGGGCAAGAGGTGGTAGTGGCTGGCAGGCTTTTCTAATGGCTTTATGTAGAACAGCCATTGATCCCAGACCATGAAAAAACAGGAGGAAATAAGAGCCTTTCCGAGGAAGACCCCATGAGCTGTTGAGCATGCCTTCTTTTTGTAGGTGTTGGTCTTCTGGGTCAATGAGAGCAAGGCAAATCCTCTTAAACTCCCCTTACTTTGCTTTGCAGGTGGAGAAACTGAGCATATTGCTTTGGCTGAAGCATTTTGCAAATATAATGAGGGTTTTTCATTTGTCCATCTGGATGGGAGCTGCTGCTGTGTGCAGGGCAGTGCCTGCCTCAGAGGTGCAGAAACAGGTTTGCTTTTTCCAGTGCGTGCTGCAGGGATTTATGAGCGGGATGTAGTGTTTAAATGGCAGAGGAGAACCGACCTCAGCCCTGCTCGTGTGCTCTTTGGTTGCTCGCCGCATAAAATGTGTGTTAGCAGATCTTGCAGTGGAGGAGGGAATAATGTGGCATGTATTGGTGGTGCTCAAAGAGGAGGACAGCAGCGTGAGTCTGCGGGGTGCACAGGGACACTGAGCGAGTGGTCCCCAGCCCGGGTCCCTGCCGGAGCCGGTTGTCAGCCACACTGCTGCTTTAAAGCCAGACCAGAGGAGCAGATGATCAGTGGACAGCTTAGGTTAGATAATCTCTTTTGGGTTTAATGTCAGGCCTCCCTGAACCCCATCCAGCGCCAGCTTCCAATCTGGCTCGTAATACTCCTGGATGTCCTTTTAATTTTTCTCTTTATTAATAGTTCTCTTACTGTAGTGTGCTCTCTCCCTGGCTTCGTGTGGTATGCGTGCCTCGGAGTTCATTCCTCTGCTCGCTGAGGTCTCTGCTGCCCGTGCTTCCTGCTCCTCCGCCAGCCCGGAGCTTTGCACATGTGTTTTCTTTGCTAGTTCCGGAGGCGTTTCTGAAAAAATGTTGTGGGGAGGGAAGCGGGAGGGCTGACCAGGGACGGAGCTTGCACGATGAGTTGGCTGTTTCCATTCATGAATGAAGCTGGTGTTGGGGAGTTGGAATGAGGCCGTGTTGGGGAGCGGAGGCCCAGTTAGAGAAGACCAGCGCAGTGGGGGTAAAGTGATGAAGCTGATGGTGAAGGTGAGACAGGAGGGACCGCAGCTGGCCAGCTCTGGCTCCACCTGCGTGGAGTCTTGCTCTTTGCAACCACGGATTTATCAGCTGGACTACATTTTTTTTTTTTTTTTTTTTTTAATTTAGCTTGCTCATTTCTAAAAGGGCTGGTTTGTTTCTGTATTGAGCTTTTAATTTTTGTAAGTAAAGTTCAGGCTCTTCACTGTTTTTCTCTCATCACTTGGATGCAGTAAAGACCAGCAGTTCTGTGGAGACAGGGCAGCAGTGGTGTTGGATGCCAAAGGATTGTGGCATTCAGGGTGGTAGTGCTTTTTCCCTCATCCCTAACTCCATAAGTAGGTGCCGTTGCAGTTATTCTCCACTCCTGATGGAATTCTTATATGTGCCCTGATGGCTGGTGTTTTTCTGAGAGCCCTAGCACCGACTATGTCGATGTCAGTCATTATTTTGATTTAAAAGAATAACATAATTTAAAAAAAAAAAGTATGTATACATACATACGTTTGCAGATAGGAGGAGGAACTGAGATGTTATTTCAGATCCAAGTCCAGGAATCAAATAGAAACCGCAAAATATGTGTGTTTAGAGCGGGCTTGTGATTTAGCAGCAACCTCAAGCACTCAAAATACTTTTGCATTGACTGAGACAGCTTCTCTTACATTTGCTGTTGCATAACATTCTTGTGTCAGTAAAAGCAGTTGAAAAATATTGCAGGAGAAGTGTTTAATGCATTGTGAACATCAGTGTGTTGTAGCAGCTGTTTAAAAAAATAGTAATAAAAACTCAGAGAGCGGTAAACAGAGACTGCTTTCTGCAAACATGTTGGTGGCATGCTGAGCCAAGGGAGGGGATTCTGAGCTCTTGGTGTTTTTTAATCTCCTGGGTTCTTGATTTATTTTTGCTACTTTACATGGTGGCTTAGCTAGGAGGGAGGCAGGAGCTAAGTGAGGGGGGAAAAAAGGTGGGGAGATGGGCAGGACAGGTATGGTTAGTTTCTTTTGCAAATGTAAGCAAGTGTTGCCCTTACCACCTTGTATGCTGGTAGGTAGTACTTCCTAAGCTCTGATTGCGAGTACATTGTGAAGCAAAACTGATAATGCTATCATGATCTTGACTGTGAGCCAAATTGCAAAATCCAGTAGTATGTCTGTATGTCTAAAAAAACCCAAAATAAGTCGCAAAGTGCCAGTAGTACAGTCAGCTGCTGCTATTTGCTAAAGCAGTGGATTGCAGTCCGTGATCCTTAGGTGAGAAGTCTCTAAATTGTATTCAGGGATGGTATATGGCATAGCTGGAACGCTACGGGGTTATTTTGCTGCAGAACATGAAGGAACAAGAATCCAGGACTGTGGTTTTATTTTGTTTAAGGTTTTGTTTTTGTTTTTTTGTTTTTTTTTTTTAAATTCATGGGCTTAACATTTTGGGCTGTGTCATTTTCCTAGTAGATATGTGCAAATAGAAGTCAAGACCGAGATGTGTGGGGAACATTAATTTTATTTTATATATAAATATATGTATGAACACACACATAATTGTGTTTGTTCAAGTGTACAAGAAATGTGATTGACACCACTGAAAAAGGGAGAGGGGAAAGCGAAATGAGTTATAGCTTTTGGTCCCTAAACTGCTATTTCTTACTGTATCCTGGAAGAGCCTTCGTACTAATGATGCTGAGCAATAAATAACACAGGGAAGATTAATAGCTGCCTATGGTAGCAAATTATAGTTGATTTATTGCACATAATATATACAGGTGCAGCTAATTTAATTAAACACAAGACCTTTTTAATGCTGTAAAGACATCCCTCTCTACAAGCGAAACAGCACTGTGGTACTGTAATAAGGCTTTAAGTGAAATAAGCAGCATTACAAGCAGAGCTGGACTTGGTCTGATCAGCCTCTCATGTATTTGGGGGAGGGAGTATTTTTCCATAACCATTAATGCCACTTAAAGTCAACTTATGCTGTAACAAAGTCCAATTTAATATACCGATGCAAGTTATCCCATCTCTGCTTCATCATGTAACAGCAGCTTCCATAAAACAGCATATGTAGCTTGTTATTTTCTTGGCTAACTTCATGGTGCTGTGCAGGGAATGGCTTGACGTGCAAGGGAGGGGGGTTGGAGCTCCGATGGTGTGGGATCTCACCCTGGGGATGTGAACAAATAACAAACAAGAAGTCATAGTTCCCTGGAGCCTCTCCACTTGCTGGTGGGTTGTCTTCTATTCATCCCTCATCTGAGACTGAAAAAGGGGACTGTGTTAAAAGAAACTCTCTCGTAGAAGAGCTTGTACATAGGTGTACACAGGCAGTGCTCTGGGTTAGCTTGTCTGCATGTTTGCTTTTTCTGTTTGTGTTTGTTTGGTTTTTTTTTTTTTTTTTTAAAATCCCCTTCTTCTCCTTTTTTCATGTTAAAAAGTTGAAGTGGGGTGTGTGTGTGTAAAAAGTCTGTGTGTGTGTATGCATAAAAATACAACTGTAGCCTGGCTTTATGCCGTCCCCTCTGCTCCCCGCTGTTGTAATTTTGACACGAGCAGGGGATGGTGAGCTTGCCCAGCAATGCAACCTTTCTCAGCTCATCATGATGCGGAGTGGAATGCTTTTCCCTGCGTATAATGGGGGAGATGCTCTACGATACTTTGCCACCATTACTTGATTATTTGTGAAAGTGTAAAAGGCTCAAGTAGCTGATTGATTAATTTTTCTCTAGGTTTTTCTTCCCTCTGTTGCCTTCATTTGGAATATGTAATCAGTGAAGGAAAATGTATTAGGAATAGATGGGTATGCATATGAATGCTTAATTTTTTCTAATTCAGGCATTCATGTGGGCACATGTATCCTGCTGCATGCTGTGCTAAATACATCTCTTCCAGCATTTGCTGGCGACAGATGAGTGACTTTGGTGTGTGTTTTTCTTCTTCAATGCTATAGTTTCTCTGTTCTGAAGCAGTTGCTGTTCAGACTATTGGGGAGCGTGAGGAGTGTCTGTGGACACGACTGGAGAGGGGTGTGCGCAAAGCTTGGTATCTCCCAGCACAAATCAAATATCTACTGGATCGTTTTATCCCTCGCCACTGGGAAGAAGTCCAGCAACTCTTTGTCATAAATCTTTCCAGTCCGTTTGCTTTGGTCCAACACTTCAGTTAGTCACAGTTAAGGCTTCCGGGTTTAGGTTTAAACAGACAGTTGTTGTCAGAAGCTGGTGGGGGAAGTGTGGAGAGATGCAGGATCACCAGCGTGTGTGCTGAGGTTGGGAGAGGAACGGGATGTGGTTGGACATGACCCCGAGTACCTGCAGCCATCTGGTAGAGGGGAGAGCGGTGGTAGAGAGCGAGTTGTGTGCGGCTGTGCTTCCAGAGTCGAGTAGTGGAAGCGACCCAGGTAGTGTGAATTAAGGTGTAGGAGGGAAAAACAGCCCCAGAGATAGCACATTTTGCCAATTTGCAAAACAGGTATTTTAAATACTTTTCCAAAATAAATAGAATTCCTAAGCAAAAGGAAGCAAGTACTGTCTTCTCTGTGTTTTCCAGGATGTGTCACAGAAAATTCCCCTAGTCTTGTGTCTCTGATGGTATTGGCATAGTGCTTGCATGGGGAGAGATGTGTAAATGCAAATAGATTTTTCTTATTTTAAAAGGCTGGAAACTATGTATATTTACATGGTTGTCAGAACTTTAGCGTGAGCTGATGGCAAGTACCAAGTCCAACGGCCTGGTTATATGAAAGCAACTGCTTTGTTGGTTGTTGTGGTTCCATTGGAAAGAAAATTTCCTTTTTTTTTTTTTTTTTTTTAATTATTTTTCGGTGTAGTCCTGTTTTCTGTGTGTTTTCTGGATGAGGATCTCTAGGCCTCAGTTTCTTATCTGTTTAATGAATAGAGTAACAATCTCACTTCTCAAGGATTCTGTTGTGAAGTGCTTTTGAGAAATCTGGACTGAAATGTCGCATTTGATAAGGCTACTTGAGAGCTTCCATAAAAACTACTTTTAATCCAAATTATGTTTGATGATAAAATATTGCGAAATGTGTTGCTTGCCTCATCTTTTGCTCTTCTCTGTGCTCACTTTTTGTGTTAGGATGTGGAAGAGACCTGAGAAATTGGATCCAAAACTGGAGTATTTTTTGGCTTCTTGAAACCTGTACAGTTACTTTTCTGGTTTGGTCAGCGGGGGGAGAATTGTCTGAAAATTTCCCTGAGAGTGAAAATTCTATTTTATTCTCTTTTTTAATTTCCTGTGGAAAAATTAACACTGTGTTCTAACTAGGGTCCAGTATTTGCCCTTCTGTGCTGTACTAATTTTTCTTGTACTTGTAGTTCTGATTATGTTCCCTCAGCTGGTACTTCAGGAAACGTGTTCGTCTTAGAGCATGTCTGGTGACTCAGAGCCATGTCTCCTTAGCATCTGGTGAGCGTAATTGTCATTATTAATCTGCCCCATGCCAATCTGTCTTCAGAGGAGCGGTGGGAGGAAGGGAAGGTGTTGCATGACTGCGTGTACATCCCTGTGCCTTGTTCTACAGAGAGATGTGACTTTTGAGAAAAGGTTAGCGAGGAGCCTGGGCTTGGCTGATGTTCTTCCACTTCCCGTTACTGCCTCCAGTACCATCAGAAATAAGCAGTTAGTGCTTGATGGACGTTGTTGATTTGACGTTTTTAAACTGTGTTTAGAGCGTGACTGTATGCAGAATAATTGAAATAAGAGTCTGAAAGGAAGTAGCTCCATGTGGATGAAATATTTTAAGAGTTGTTTTTAATGTACGCTGCTACTCTGGCTGATTTGGGCTGCAATGGGAAAATTTTGGTGTGAGCAGTTGCCCATGCACGCTGTCTCTTCAGAAACTGTGATGAGGTTTACTGGCTCCCACTGGGTTTTCCTAAAAGCTGCTTCGTTTCCGTATAAGCCTGTCACTCTCTCACAAAGCCACTGCACGCTGGTGGACGTACATATCAATGAGTGGCTCTGCTCAGTTACAAGCCAGCTTTCACGGCTCTAAAGGAAGAGTTAATTGCTAAAGTGGCTGGAATCAGTGTCCTGGCTGCCTTCGGACATCGTTAGCCAGTGCGACCATCTTCAAATTATGTAATGCTTCTATTTTCAATGTTGTGGGTGAGTGTGTTGTAAGATAATATCATGCTTTAGAGTTCAGAGATTCAATGGAACCAGATACAACTTGGCATTATCTCCAGAGCTTTATGCATTTTCATTTTTAAACACAGTTGAATGAAATCTCCCACAATAAAGTCCATTCTTTCCTCTCTGGTTCATGTAAGGGTTCTGCTTTCCTCTGCTCTAACCCCAAGGTGGGCAATACATTAGTTTTAAAATTATCTTTTTCCCTAAGCCCAGACACTCTCTTACAATGCCTGTTCTTATGGGAAAGCTTTAAACACTTCTTCTGCTATCTGTCTGTAGTGCTGTAACTCTCACTTCCCGGTGCACATAATCACCGGCTTTTCCTTCATTCTCCTTGTTCATCAAACTTGACTGCCTGCTTAATGTCTTTTTTTTTTTGACATTGTGATTTTTGCATTGCCTCCACTACAGCAATTTGTTGCCTTTGGCTTTGTAATAAATTGAGGAAATTAATAGTGCATGGTTGAGATCATATACTTTAAAATAAGTTGAACTAGAAATAGATATTTTTTATTACTATTAAAAATATCTTTTTTTGTCACTCCTTTTGTTTTGAGCAAAGGGCACTTTCTGCTTTAACGATTTTATCATATGTGTGCTATTGTAATTTACATAAATGAATTTTAAATACAGTTATAAGCTGTGGGAAGATGTTATTGTCTCTGCACAATGAATGTGGAGATTTATGCTGTGCATACATCTTGTGTTAGATTAACATTTGTTCTCTTGTCTCTGTTGGATAGCGTTGTGATGGAGTCTTGAAATCTTTACATAGGTACTTCTCAAGCTTATTTAAAATAGCATTTGAATTAGACTTCTTTCAGTCCATTCATTTCATGTAAATATGCTTTTTGGATATTTGACTTAATTCTGATGACATTGACAGAAATAACAAAACTTCTGTTAGAAGGGAGCTGCTGTTAGTGCCCTCCCACACCCCAAATATAAACCAATTCCCCCTTTTGCCAAGGTTTGTGTGCGCGCACATCAAGCGCTTGAGCTGTTCCAGTGAAGTCGGTCCAACCATGTGCTTACACTTCTGTTGCTTTGATGGATTGGGACCTTCGTCACAGAGATTTTCTGCTGTGTTTGTCTGTCTTTTGTCCAAAGCCATCAGTGACAGAAGTTGGTTTGACTCCTGCCAGGATCATCGCAGTCCTCGGCTGTACTGCGCGTGACCTGACGTCGAAGAGGGTTTCCCCATGGCCCTCCCCTGGGAGGCGCTGGGTGGCACACCCCTCCTTGGGATGAAACCTCACGTGCAATAGGGACGTGCTCTGTATGTCCCGGGGGAGGCGATGGCAGAGTTTTACATGGAATTACAGCCATTTGGAGTGAGGATCGGCTCTCTTCCCACCCTTTCCAGTCCTTGCTTTTCCTCCAAGGGGAAAACAACCTGCAAAATGGCTGTTTGCAAATTCTGTGGGTTCTTTTTTAAGACGGTGTGATGATGAAGTTAAGGTAGCGAAGCATTCCATGAAAGAGAGGACTTCTTTTTGCGGAAGATCTGGGTATGGGCAGGATGGCCACATGCACCAAAATGAGTAAGACAGCCTTTCCAAACACGTCTGGAGAGGAAAGCTAACGAACTGTAGCAAGGCTGCTTGCTGACTTGCCAAATACAAGCCTCTGGTAAATGCTCTTGTGGGGACAGTTAGCATGCACGTTGTGGGGGAGGAGAAGAACAATTTGACTTGGGGCTGGTGATTACTCCGTTGCAGTGGCTGAATTTCTTTCAAGTGTAGTGGTGGTTTGAGTTCTGGGGACACTTACTGGCTCTGTTAGATGTCTCTTTATTTCCACAGCTTAAAAATGGCCATTTGGGGCAGATGCACCTGAATAACGTGGCTTTCTTTCAAGGCTACCTATTGAATCCTGACTATCACGAATCAGATTTCAATGCTTCCCTGCCAAGTAAGGGGCTGTTACTGGGCACTGGGCTGTGAGTGTGTGCACAGACGCGCAGAGGGGTGTGAAGGAAAGGTGCGTGTGCATTTTCTGCGCTCACCACAGAATGATAGATTATTATTCTTAATTGATCATCTGCACAAGCTTCCATCTGGATTATTTAAAGCAGACTTTGTTGGACAGCTGTTCAATTAATCTTAGTTTGTGTCGGAGTGTTATCTAGAGAAGAGGTGGCTCTTCAGCTGTGAGCGGCACAGGCGTGTGAACCCGGGCAGTGGTGTTTCATGTGCGTGGTGGTGGTCAGGCGGTGTTCCCGGCGGTGGATGGACCCGGTCTGCTGGGGTGCTGAAGTCCTGGTGCACAGCTGCCCATTCCTGCGGAGGTGCGGTGGCTCTCGCTGTCTTCGTGTGCTGCTGGAGCCTGTCCTGCACTGCCTGTTTTGCCACTCTGCCGGCGAGGGCATGGGAAGCAAGGTGGCTCTCCCAAGGCTGCCATAGCGCATCAGCTGAGGGAGGGATCCTGAGTCCCCGTCAAGCGTTCTCATCCTCTGGCCCGTGATGTGGGTGTACTTAGCTGCCAAAACTAGTGGTGGTGGTGTTTTTTAACGTCGCAGCTTTTGGTTTCCTGCCAGCTGGAGTCTTTTCCCATTGTGATTGAGAGCAATATAGTTACTGTAAATGTTTCCTCTTAAAATAAAACTTAAAAAAGAAAAAGCAAAAAAGCATGGGGTTATGCCAGAGGGCTCCGTGGAGCGGGCTGGCAGCTGGCTCCATGCAGGTCACCTCCCTGGAGCCCTTCTGCTGGTCACCGAGAGCCCGCAGTGTGTGGGTTTGGGCGATCTCCCCGAGGCTGACCATGCTCCCCGGGCGGTCACTGGTCGGGTGGGGAGAAGGAGGCAGAGCACCGGATCCAGTCCTGCCGGAGCCATGATTTTAATTTTTTCAGCTGATTTGGAAGGATAGGTGACAAGAGAGACAAAGGCTATAGTCGCAAAAGGGAGAAAACTATCCAAATAATTCACTACTTTTTTTTGTTGTTGTCATTGATTTCCTGTTTAAAAAGGAGTTTACTGTTACAAGTCTGAGTAATGACAGATTATCTGCAAAGCAAAATTTCTTTCAGGGGGTCTTGAAAATATAAAAAGGTTTTGTCCCATGGGGTAGTGTGTTTTGGGCTTTTTTTAATCCTTGCTTGACTGAACTGATTCTGTTTCTAAAAATGTATGTGAAAGTTTCAATGAGGTGGTTTTGTGGATTTTTTTTTTTTTTTTTTTTTTTTATTACCCAGTTGCTACAGTGAGAGTTTTGCATGCTTTAAGCTCTTTAAGCTTGCACTCTTGCTCTGTCTGTCCGCTTCTGCTCTCAGTGCTGCCTTTCATGTCTGAGGAATGCTGTAGTCTTACTTTCTTGGTTTTGGACTGTTAGTAGCTTTTGTGGGAAAGGCATGAATAATGCTTATTGTTAGGTAAATAAAGATGCTGTGTGGTCTTCCATAGCAACGTGCTCATCTGGGGGTGGTTTCAGACCTCTCCAAGGAGTCACCTGGAGGATTTGGTAAATTGATCTTTTGGGAGAGGTCCGCTTAGGCAAACGATATTAGGTTCTTCTGGCGTCCCATCTGGGGGCTTGGCAGAGGGGGTCTGAGAGCATTCATGTAGCTACTCTGAAGTCACCTCAGTCAGGAGAAATAATTAATTGGCAGTGTGTGAGCATATTTGTTTTAACTTCAGGTAGCTGTTACGGTTTCAGAGATTGGTGCTGGGTGATGCAAAGCGTCTGCTGCAACTTTTTATCTGGCTAAGCCATTTGCTGGTTGAGGACTATGAAGGAAGGCAGCTTTGACAAGAAGTTGCTAGGTCAGAGTTGCAGCCATTTACATATGACAGTGTTGATTAAGCTGCTGAAGAATAAGTGCCCTGGAACACGGGGATGTTGGTGCACTGATGGTCCCTGCCTCACCCTCCTGTAGTTGTTACAACAGCATGAGAAAAAGAAATGTTTGGAGTCAGAAGCTTTATGTTATGAGACAATGATGGCGCCTGGCTTGTCGCAGAGGTACAGCATAGGTTGGAAAGTCAGAGTTGTGACTGTTGCTGGGGCAGATGCTGTGAAGACGAGAAAAATCAGAGGGGGGATTGAAAGGTGGTGACTGCACATTTAGCATCTTAAATTTTCAAAGCAACATGCAGTCATTTAATCCTCTATTGGGAGATATTGCTGCATGTTCCACAGGTGTAGAAAACGAAGGCACGGCAGCTGATAGATCACAGAATCACAGAATTATCAGAGTTGGAAGGGACCTCTAGAGATCATCTAGTCCAACTCTCCTGCTAAAGCAGGATTGCCTAGAGCACATTTCTCAGGACTGCATCCAGGCGGGTCTTGAAAATCTCCAGGGAAGGGGACTCCACAACCTCCCTGGGCAGCCTGTTCCAGTGCTCTGTCACCCGAACCGTAAAGAACTGTTTCCGTGTATTTGAACGGAACTTCCTGTGTTCTAACTTGTGCCCATTGCCCCTCGTCCTGTCACTTGGAACCAATGAAAAGAGCCTGGCTCCATCCTTCTTCAACCCACCCTTTAGATACTTGTATGCCATAATCAGGTCTCCCCTCAGCCTTCTCTTCTCCAGGCTAAAGAGTCCCAGCTCTCTCAGCCTTTCCTCATAAGGGAGGTGCTCCAAGCCCTTAATCATCTTAGTTGCCCTAGATGGGTGACAGTCTGCCGGAGCCGTATTTAAATGAATGCATAGACTTGAAACCCAAGTTGTGTTAACTAGGCTTCGTCAAGATTACTGACTTGAACTAATCAAAACTACGGTAGGCCCACTGAAAAGTACTCAGGGTTCTCTGGTTTTCTTTTCATATCTGTAACTGAATATGACAGCAGGAAAATACTTTGAAGTTCAAGAATAGCCAAAGTGAAACCCAAGACCTGCTCTCTGCTCAGAGAGGGACAGGCTGGAAGTTACTGCTGCGGGAGCTTGAGACCAGTGCTGTGGCCGAGTTCAAACAAACCACCTCCTCTCCCCCCGTGTCATGTATAAATTCATGTTCTTAAATGTTCTTTGCTAAAAATCCAACGTGGATATTTGAAGCTGAAATGTACCAATCCACAGCAGAAAACAGTAAGAGTTTCTTGCAGAAATGGATTAATGGGCATTGTATAGGTGCATAGTATGAAACTTCAGTTGCCTTTTTTGAAGCAATGTGGTTTTGGTCAGAGCTGAAGGCAAAAAAGTGCAGGGTAGAAGATTCAGATGTCTTAGTATGCTAATTAGGTATGTATGATATAGCCTTCTTCCCATTCTCTTTTCTTGGAGGACTGCAGGAACAGCGGCATGCTGCCCCTACACCTGATGTTTCAGTTCTTTTTCTTTTTTTCTGTGTTCCTGTTCATGCTTTCAAGGGGTCAGAAGACATTGAGATCCTTTGTGCACAGGAAGCAGTGTAAAATCAGTCATGGAAATGAATGCTCAGCGCACTGGTTAGTAGGGTGGGAATGTGGAAGGAAGTTTGTCTCATTTACTCGTACTGCAGTAGTGGTGGGGAGCTGCTGTTACGGACTCAGCACTAGAGGAGGAACACATGCAGAAACGAAAGGTGGCCTCCTTTTCCAAAGTCCTTTTATTTTACTGACGGGATGAGGGTACCTTGGGCATTGCCAGTTTGACCTGACTTTTCTGGCTGCTTGATAGCAGGGGAAATGGCTGAGCCTTGAAGTCGATGCAGAAATTTTGTTTTGCAGAATATTTTGTCTTTAGTGTCTTTGAAGGTTCCAGCTGGTGTTTCTGGCTGGCCTCACCCATCCCTTGGGAAAAACATTAGGTCATTCAGACTCTATGTGCAAGGGCACTGAGCAGGGTAGAAGGCAGCGGTTATTTTAAGCGTCCACTGACCAAAGCAGGATTTCAGACAATAAAAAATACTTGTGTTCTGCTGCCCGATACTCTCAGTTGTCCAGATTCAAGATTTTATATCGTATGTGTGCAAGTTACCACGCAAGAGGAGACAATTGGACATGGGAGTGTGTTTGTGCAATTCTGTATTTTTGGTAGGTATTTTTAAATGCTTGGGAAAACCTGGCTGTGAGAACTGTGTGAGGTAATACAGTGTATTGGCACACTCTGGGTTGTGCGGAAACTTTCTGATAGCGAAAGAACCACGTGGCATGCTCTCCCTCTCATGCTGAATAGCGGCTGTAGTTTTTTGTGTGGATTAATAGTCATGTCTTTTCACTTTTGAGTTGCTCCTTTGCTGCGTACAGTGCCTCGGGTTCCGGGGATTTCAGGCTATTTTGCAGTGAAGACTCCACTATCGAAGATGAGCTTAAACAGTGAAAAGCAGCCGGGCTCGGCGGTCAGCACTGGGTGTCTGACCTGGGCTCAGCTCCTGCGTTGCCCGAGTTAGGGCTTGTCGTGTGTCCTCCCGGCGCCTCCAGTTCTTTCCCATCTCTGTTTATCGTCTCTGCTCTCATGGTGAGCTTTCTGAGCGGGGACTCTTGTTCCGTCTCCATGCAGCGCCTTACTGGGGTAGTGCCCTCATCTCCTCTGGACCTCTGTGGGTGCTGGCATAATACGAGGAGAATAACGGCAATGATGAAAGTGTCCGTAAATGCCTTTTGACACACATGCAACTCAAATTCCACTTATGCTGAAGCAAAATATTGTAGGCAATTTAATCCATAGTGCAGGAAAATGGCAGGGAGTTTTAAAAATATTGCAATAAAGAGCCACTGGTTCCAGATGTATGGAAGTGTTGGGATTGAGAGAAGTTGTATGTAGCTTGATTCACATCTTTTTTGTTTTGTAGTTTGATTAATGTCTTTTTTTGTTTTGTTAACATCTGTTTTGTTTTGTTTTGTTTGTATATTTTTGGGTTTTGTTTAGTCACCTGCTGATGTCATTCCAGGTTTAGCAGAGTCTTGTTGATCCGGGAGTGGAAGTTAAGAGTAGAGAAGGGAATGTTTGCAATTAGCTACTTCCATGATAAACATATGTATCATAGTGACTGATCTATCTATCATAACACGATTTCCATCACTTTGATATATTTGGGTGATACTGAGGGGAGAGGAAGCTTGCTTTCCCTGAAAAATGAATCTGAAGCGCATGTTAATGTTGTTTTCTGTCCTTCCAGTCTCCTCCCTGACAGGGTGTAAAGTCTGTGGGGCAAAGTAGATTTAATGCCATCACTGTCATTCCTTTGCATCTTGAAATGTTGCTTGCGGCTGCCATCCTACAGATAAAAACATGTTTCCTGAGCCAGCAGGACTGCTGTTGGAAAATATGATGCGTTCCGTTTTCCAGGCACTGAGAATTCCTCTTTCCCTGTGGGTGAGGTCCAAGGACCCTTTGGGTACCCTGGGAGGTGGTGGCTGTGGTTACGGGGCCCGTTCCGTTGCGTTTGTGTGCTCTTGGCACGGCTAAGTATTTAATGTAAGAGTCATGTCTTGGGAAGAGTAGCAGCAAGTGCTTACTATTAAGAGCAGTCTCCAGAAGAAGAGCAAATACCAAGTCCCTCGGTGAGGGGGAAGATGCATTTTTGACTTCATGGAGGACTCCTCTAAGTGATGCGGAATGCTGGTAATGCAAGGTAAGGGGACTTGCCCGGCTGCGCTCTGTGCTGGGGGTAGCTTGTAGTCCCCCATTTCAAAGTTGCTAAAGACCGTGGGCAGACTTTTTTTCAAGTGGCTGTAATTTTGGAAGCTCAGTCTGTGAAATTTGAAATGTGCCCTGATGTTTAGAAATTTCAGAGACTCTGTTCTGTAACAGTCTGAACCTGAAGAGAGAATTTCAGGTTTGGAGCGGAAAGGGAAAAGCAGCAGCTCCCAGACCTGTGAGCTTAGCTCGGCAGTGCTGGAGGGTGAGCTCGTGGAGAAGGAAGGTCTGCATTGATGCTGAGATTTGCCGGTTTGTGTGTACAATGTCAAGCAAATAACTTCTCTGCTTGCTGTTTTTTGTGGCTTTTTCTTTGGACGCTTGAACTAAATGTTTACTGAAATCCTGGTTTGCTGGGAGATTGGAATATTTGCCAAAACATAAACATCGGTGACCTTGGAGTTTGGAGCCCTTATTCAAGGAGCTGGGAAGGACAGGGTCTGTGCTGAGATGTTGACTGTGCATAGCAGAGTGTGCAGTAGGCAAGTGCTGTCGGAGCTCTTTGTAGCACAAGCTTTAGGATCCTGCCTAACTTTTTAAGGATATTCTTTGATGCATAAGCTATGTAGTCCAAAAGAGGAAAAGTTGGCTTTCTGGATCAGGAGGGGGGAATATTGTGAAACAAATTGCAGCATAAAGACCATCTCTTGCTAATGAAATTTGAAGGGAAATTCGCAGTGAAAGGAATCTCTTGAGCTTCTTTTAATGAAATGTGAGGAGCAACTTTAGTGCTTTCTTTAGATAGGATAGCTAGTGAAAATGCAAGAGCGCGGTGGCAGGGCCAGTGAGAACTTATTTTAGGTGCAAAGAGTCTCCTCTCTCCCATTCCTTGCCGTCTTCAGCCACCTTAATAGTGTGTGGTTGTACTCTTCTTGCTTCAGCTTTGCACAGCACTGAAGTCTCAGTAACAGAGATTGTGCACTGCCAGAATATGGCTTACTGCACACATTTGTTAACGAAGTGGAGATCCAAGTCTAGCCAGCGTGAAATAGAAGAGATTGAAGCAAATCTTCCTGCCTACTCCATAAAACTAATATTTTCTTTTTTATCGTGAAAACTTGAGTGATGTTTCTCTTCTGTTGACTTTTATAAATTATGTCTCCATAAGCAGCGGTCTCCTCTTCCATAGATAAGCCTTTGATCATTGGTTTTGCTTGGAGCAAAGCACCTCCATTGCAACAGGAGGGCGGTTGGCATGAAGAACTGATTGATACTGTCTTTTTTTTTTTTAAGCATTTCTAGTGTCAGAGATTAAATATTGTACTAGACTTTATGATTTGAGGTCATTTTAACCTCCTACCTCAGGGCTAAGACAGCTCATCTGCCTCTCATTTTTCAGGCTTTGTTACGTTTGTATTTGAAGCCATATGCAGAATAGTAAAACCTTGTAGCTCTTATGGTAGCAGTTAAATAAGGGAAGGAGCAATGTAAGTGCCATGGGCTGTTTGACAGCCAATACTCCCCCAGCTTCTAATCGGAATTCAAAGTGGGTTTACACCATTTGCCTTCCATCTTATTTTACCACATTAGTGGTTAACCGCAGCAGGGCACTCCCATATTATTATTATTTTCTTTCAGGAAAATTGCCCAAAGAAAATTAAGTTCAAGTTGTATCAGGCAGATTTCTTTAAGCCCATAAGGGGAATTCCTTCAGAAGGGGGCACTTATGGGGAAGGCGGAGAGGCATAAGCCTTATTTAAAAGAGAAGTAAATCAGGAGATCTGTCTCTTCCCACAGACAACCATGTCTGGAAAACGGTGATGGTGAAAGAGACTGATACTTGCCCTCCTTTCCTTTTGCACATCTTCTGATGACATTAGCCAGAGGAGATAAGTGAAGAATATTAATTGCGGTGCTACTGAAGTGTGAGGTTAAGACGTAAGCTACCAGCTGCTGCGGGTTCCCTTGCACTTAAAACTCAGGCCTCCTCTCATTTTACTTTTTCAATAAAGCAATCTGCCTACCTGAAATTCCTTCTCATTGTCTTTTCTTTCTTAGTTTCTTGTTGTTTGGTTTATCATTAAAGCAGTGGTTGTGTTTCGCTCTGGAGATGATTGCGTAGATCTGACCATGCTGCGGCCGATAACTTTATTCACTTTGGAAAGCAACTGAGATCCTTTTGGATTAAAAGTCTGCATGAATGAAAAGAATTTTCTGGTTTTGTGCATGCGTATATACTTTGTGTAAGTCTACGTGCGTTTTTGTACTTTTTTTTTTTTAACAAATGCATACATGATGGTTTCAAGGTTTTTTCAGGGGCGTTTTACAGGATGAGGTTGGTGTTGGGAGTGTGATGCTGGCGTGTATGCCCTCTTTCTTCTCTGAGTGGTTTTTAGCATTCAAGCAGCAAGCTGTGGTGGCTGAGTGTTACTAGCCAAACCTGGAAAGCTGCACAGAGGTGCAGGTGGTTCGTATTGATATGTATTTCCATTACGCTTAAGCTGGATTCTGATTTCAGCAGTCAGGTTTCCATGTCCTGAATTGGGTTTGGTGATGGGAAATGCTTACTAGAAAAAGTGATTTGCTGTGCATTTGTCGAGAATTGCAGGGGAAGGTTAAACACTTAGTCTTGCTCTCCTAATCTGAATTGTTCTGTGAAAGCTTAATTTTAAAGAGTATGCTCCTGAACCAAATTTGCTGTTCCCCACTGGCAGTCAGCTCTGAAAGTGTATCTATAACATACACACAGGATGGTGAGGAGGAGTCATTTTAACCTCTGCCAAGAGGAAAACACAACAGTTGGGAGAGGCACAATGTAATGATAAATATTTTATTGACATGTTCCAAACATATTGGATGTAAATTTACACGCTATCTGAGATTTAAGTTTCCTTGTGAATTTTTATGTTCCTGTAAATCCTGGTTCATTAATTGGCTGTAAAGTAACGAACATCTGAGCCAATCCTTCACCACCAAGGAAACCTGTGTTAGCTGTGATCGGCCATAATATCTGCTCTGCGAAGACAACCCCCAGCCACCCTCTGAGCAGCCCTGCCGTGTGCTCAGCTCGCCCTTCTGCACGCCCTGGGAGGTTCTGGCATGCTGGTTTGGTTCCTTTCCAAAATGCAGGGGAGATAAAATCCACACTTGCGTAAGTGAATGAAGGATGGGTCAGTAGGCGTAGAAAATTATTTTCCGGTTCCTAAAGAGGGTAGCAGGGGTCTCCAAATAAATTGAAAATCAGGTTTCCTGTGTAAACTTAATTTGAAAGATAATAAAACCTTTTAAACTAGTATCTTTAGGCACTGCCACCAGCCTGTTTCCATTATCAGTTAGCCCTGATGTGGCTCCTGCTCACTAATTTGTGAGAGGAAAGTCTCTGGTTTGGGGCAAGCCTCAGTTCTTCAGTAGCTGTGGAGAAACAAAACAGCCCGCAGCAGAAGCAGACATGGATCCCTCTGCTCCGTGTTCCCAGGCATATGGGATCCTCATCCCCTGTGTTTCCCTCCCTGGGACAAGAGCAGAAGACTTGGGGGCAAACTCCTAAGAGGTGCCTGATGGCAAGGTGACCTTGGCTGGGCGGTTGGCTGGTAGAACAGTTCGCCCTCCGACCGCCAAGCCCTGGATAAAGACTGGAGGCAGAATTGTCCCTTTGTGGTTCTAGAACCTGAGTGTTTGTCCAAGAAGCAAAGAGTAGAAAAATTTTGATCAAGTCTGCAGGTTGCTGTGGATGTTGCACCTAAATGGGATTTTGCAGAGGTGCATCCTTCTGACTTTGGTCAGCACCCTCGTAATTTGAACGTTCTCCATTCGATGTGCAATACAAGTTTTTACTCTCGCAACATTCTGAAAACGTTTTCTGCTGCCTGCCGTTGGATGGTAGCTTTCTAATTGGTGATCATTAAAAAGAAAACATAAATCCAGCTTGGATATACAATTTGGGTCCAAAAGGTTATACAGCATTTATTTCACTGCAGTTCTTGGTAAAATTCATTTGGTGGAGTATTTTGAGGCTTTTGTGATTTTTGTCTATCTAATTAGATTTCTGGGGCTCAGAGGACTTCGCTAACTCTGCCAGTTGGGCTCTGTCAGAGCTGAGTCTTTGATGCCATGAGGAATCCAGAGGCAATAATGATGTCTGTATTTCAGTAGGTAACTGCAGGGGTTTGCAAGAACAAGCGATTCAGAAGCTGTGGCTTTCCCTCTGAAGGTGGCCTGGTTGTAGCTTTTGCTGTCCAAAGCTGGTTGCAGCATTGGGGTGGTGGGGTGTGTTTGCGTGTTCATTCGTTTCACAGACTTTCCAGGAGTCAAACCTGCCATTCAAATCCAAGGTTAAGAAAAGAGCTTTTAAAAAATAAACAAAATAGGCTTATCTGCTTTAGTGAATCTCCTTTTTGGGGCCTCAAAATGACTGAGGCGTTGCTAAATTTTTTTGAAAGATGCCTCTTTAGAAATTAAGAGCTTGGATGTGTGAATAAATTACTGGCAGCAAGGAGGTGCCTTGAACCTGGGTGCAAAGCATCACCCGTTTGGTGGCGTGCATGTGCACGCACATCGCTGGTGCTGCTGCGGGGGCTGATTAACTAACCCCGTCTGCAGCCGCACCTTGGAAATACCAAACCCACAAGCTTCTGTCTCATCACCTCAAGAGAGCACGACATGAAGGATTAAGACTTCAGTGCGGCTTTTAGGAGGGCGCGTACAGGCTGGAACACCTGTTCCGGTGAAAATTTAGATGCTGATTTGTTAAATGTAAATTTTCTAATGTTTACTGAATTGTCACAGGAGGTAGGCAGGAAATCTGTATAAACGCGTCTCTTATCCTTCATTTGGTAGCATGTCATGCATTACAGGTACCTAGTGATAACTCATGTGTTCAGCTTGTACATAGTTTACTCTGGAGCTTCTTTGAGGAAATGTTTTGGCGACTTCCCCTCTCCTGCACCCCTCTGGCTGACAGGGGCGCTTGTACTGCCCGTGTGTGCCGCAGGAACGCGCGCCGCAGGACCCCGCTGGGACAGCCCTGTGCAAGCGGTTAGAAGTGTCCTGCTGTCGTACTGCCCTTCTGCTGCTGGCTAAAGTGAAGGTTTAGCTGTGTGAATGTCCGTGACAGTAACGGGAGAACAGACAATATTACTTTGGAGGCTGTTCTTTTGCCAGCTAGTAATGCTAGCAGAAATACTGTCAGAGTCCTACGCTGTCGTCTTTTTACCGGCCGCCTTTCGCTTTTTTTTTTTTTTTCTCATTGTCTCTCGTGAGATTGGCTGTTGGAGTAGATGTTAGTGATGACAGTCTCCAGCTCTGCCTTTTGGAAAGAGGACCTTCTGGGTAATCATGGAAGAACAAAACAAACTTGCCCATAGCCGTAGAAAATGTTGCTTGAAGGAAACAGGAGGCACAAGGCATCCGTTATCACTTTTGCCTACAACCTGGATTAGAAATGCTATGCATCATACAGTGTCTGTCTCCGTACCCTCCTGGGATCTCTTGCAGTCCTATTGAGGCCACGAGTTCGTATGCTAACACCTGGGAATGTAGTTCACGGCTAGATCTGTAGCTCACCAAAGAATATGATTTAAAAAATTCTGTTGAGGAGGATAAAGGGAAAGATCAAAAGGAGCCAACCTTTTGTCATCTCCTAACAAGCAAAACACTCTTCTCAAATGTTAGTTATGGAAATATCCCTTTCACAGAAAGAAGTGTAGTCCTCCCAGCATTGTCTGTCTAATCTTCACTTGACCTGAGCACAGGAACTCTTTATACGCATGGACTTTGTTTCCTCCTGCATCTGCTTTTATCTTGCCGTAGCTCACCTGGCGCGAGCCTGGCTGGTGCTGTGGGCAAATGTGCCAATGCAGATGTGATAGGACTTGAAGAGAGTTGCAAGATTAGCTGAGCAATGCTTTTTTTCTATTTTGCCATTTTTAATCTCGGTTAAACCTCTTAGTCAGAGGGTGATTTCCATTTCATCTTGAGTTACGTTGGGCTTTTATGGCTCATTTCAAGCTATAGCTTGCCTCCTTAAACTTCTGATGTAACCCCATTACTGCATTACCCCGGTGGCTGCGAGGAGCCGTACCTACTCCTGGGTATATAAATATTTTCTGTTCTTTGCCTGCATTTGTCAGACATTTGGGTTTGGTATGAGCATGAATGGAAAAGTTTATTCTTGTTTCAAGGGGAAGGCAACAAATGTTTATCTGAATGATCAAAGCAGAATTTATGGGGAAATACAATGGAAACTATTCCTGGCTGTTTAGGAGCTGATGTACAGGAGTAAGCCAAGAGGAACAGAAATGAGTGTACTCAGTTCACTTTTTCTTCTGAACTCAGGCTTCTCCTGCCGCTTTCCTGGCCCTGTCCTGAACTGCAGCGCGTTTTCACTAAGCAACTGCGTTTTCTTTGCACGTGTCTAATATTTGCTATGGATTCGTGATGTGCAACAAAGGCTTGTGAAAAGCGATGGCCCTGCTTCTTGTGATGTGCTCCTTCACTGGAGCCATGGAAAGATTGTTATTATTTTATTCTAAAATATTTTATCATCTGGTATTATTTTATTACTTTTCACTTTCCTCCCTCCCCGACACAGCTGTGTACCACTGCTGGCTCGAGGCCAGCATGTGCTCCAGGGTCGGGTGGAAACTTGGCTTTCCTGCGCTCTGTGGGACACGCTGTGTCCAGCGACGGTTGCTCCGCTGCATTCCAGGTTAATGAGCCTAAACTTGTATTCTCAGGCTTTCATTTTGTGTCTCATCCAGAGCTTGCTCTTCCTGGGATGAGGGTAGCGTGCCTGGCCCACTTGAGCTGTCGTCATTACAGCCAGGTTGCTTATCTTGAGTTAACTCTAATGAAGTGTGACAGCCTGAGGAGTTCAGGCACCGGCTGCTGGAAGAGAGGCGGTCCTGGAGAAAGTAGGGGCTCAAGCATGGGCATTACATGGCAATGGCAAATGTATTTCAACGCTTTAAAATGTTTCAACCAGTTTAATGGACCTGATGTGAAGACATACTTGACATGAAGTTGTAGCAAGTCTGCTGGTCCAGCAAGACTGTAACTAAAAGCGATTCTTTCAAATAGGTGAATTGTGTTTTCCTGCTCTCATTGTATTGGGGAAGTTGTAGGATGCTGCTAAGCTGATTCTGTGCAGCCTCAACAGCAGCAAGGTGGTTTGTCACCCCTTCCAGGCCAGACCTGTTTGGAATGACTTTTCATCTGCAAATGGTTATCTGTGCAAGACCTGGTGGCCTCGTTCCTTGGCTTTGGCAGTCCGTGGCCTCTCCTTCGGAGGACAGTAATGCCTCTTGATTTCTTGACTGAACTTGTTTATTCCTGAGGAAAAACGAGTGTGTGTGTAAGGCTCATTTGGTAACAAAACCCGTAAAGTCGTGCTGTTGGTTGTTTTACCGTGTATTGGAATCCATTAACTCGAGCCAACTTTCTTCTGTCTTGTTGACTGCCTGCCTTGGGGCCGGAGGCGTGAGACCCTCTGCCACCGCAGCCTGGGCTGGAACTTACGTTTCCCCTACGCTGATCTTTGAGTGTGCATATGTCAGCTGTGTCTGTCTCTTCTTTCTTCAGTACTTTTCCTCCAAGTTCTTAGTTTTGTTCAACCTGCTGATGCTGGATACACCCCTACTGGCCCAAGCAGGAGCATTTAGGGAATACTTACTCCCTTATTCCTTGCAACGGCAGCTTCAGGCTGTTGCTGGGCTGGCAAAGCCCTTCATTCTTTAGATGGAAATAAACGTAGTTAATGTCACGCCAGCTAAAGTTATACTGCTCTTAGTGGACTGTATGCTGGAAAACTAAAAATTTGTGGAGTTCTAAGGCTTCTATTGCTTTCTTCAAATTCTCTACCCCCCTCCTTCATGCTGTTATGTTTAGAGATAGGCATGTATAGCTTCTGAGATCTTGCAGAACAACATTCCTGTTGTTGTGGAGCTCGCGTAGGCCATTCCCAGATGGATGTAATGCTTACAAGATGCTAAATACATGTGTTTTACAGAGTGGGAAAAAGATTTAGTGGTGTCTCATATTTAATGCTTTTGTCTTTTTGATGACAATCATGACAGTTGTGTCAATGGGTAGCATTGCTTTTTGATGTAGAAGGAGGCTGAGCCAGGGACTGGGAACTGGTAGAGGCTGCGCCATCTGGTTCTGCCCAGCACTTTGCAGACCTGCCGGTACAGCAAGACTCTCGGCCGCCCTCATCATGATCGCGGGTACAGCATCGTACAGCAGTCCGGTTTAGCCCGCTGAGCCAAAGGTTAGCTTGCAGCCTTTCCAAATCCATGATCGTACCATCTCGTTCCCTCCCACACTTAGCATTTTGAACAGCAGTGTCCAATTATGGCCAGGAGACGCTGTAAGAGCTTCACAGAAGGGTCATTATTTTGTCACCTAGGTGACAGTTTGTTACCCTGCCAGTTGTCTGGAGTGCAGCGAGCCACTTCACATACAGCTGACGTGGTTTAGACACTTTTTAGTGAACAAAATGGGTAGCTGTATCCTTAGTCCTTGTCTCTCAGAAAAATCAGTTTCCAACTGTTGCATCTGTGATGAGGCTGCTTTGAATTGGTGAATTTTGCAGCAGTTGTCTGCTTTGCCTCTTTTCTGCTCGAAAAGGTGACATGAAGAGGGTTGTCCTGATTTAGAAGTGCTTTTAGAAACCTGAATCTTTAGAAGGCGCTGGGAGATAGGAAGGTGCTGTTCCTGTTTCTCAGATAGGTAAACTGAGACGTGGCACTGTGACTTGTGCAAAACTGCCAGAGGCCATCCAGGGATTGCCTCTTAGACTAAAACCAGGCTTCTGTGTTTATATTAACATATATTTATAGTGCCTCCCTGTAAGAGGGTTCTCCAGACTGTCCACTGTGGATTTATACTGCAGGTCATGAATCTGAGCTGGGTGACTCCTCTCTGGAGAAATAGATTCATATTTTTAATTGTTCTTTTAGGTTAGACTTTTATGATGCGCCTTGGTAACTAATGCCGAAGTTTATTCTTTGCTTATAGGCAAGTACTAAACAACCATCCCTTGCTACAGGGGGAAGAAACTACATCTCTGCTGTGTGCCTCTTGCTCTTCTTCAGGGCTGGATTATGTGTGTAGCATTAAAGTCGTGTTGCACATAACATCATGTTAAGCATTTAAGAGCTCTCGTTGCCACAGGTCGTGTTGTAAAGGAATCCTCTGCTGTCTCCTCACAGGAGGAAAGAGCTTAATTTTCAACTCTGTTCCTTCCATTTTAAGCACGGGCTTAGGCAAGGCTGTGAGATGGGGTAAGGCTCTGCCATGTCCGCTTCTCAAGCAGTGCCGCTCGTGCCAGCGTTGAGAAGGTCTAGAGTGCGCCCATCCCTGTGCTCTGCAGCGCGCGGGGGGAAAGGAAACCAGTGAAAGAGTAGCCGCCGGGAGTAAAGAAAGCGGATAGAACTTGCCAGCTGACTTTTATTAGTGGTCTACCCTCTACCACCTCTTGAGGAGTTGTTAGTTAACAAAGGTACTCTCAGCTTGGGGAGTGCACTATAATCCTTACAAGTCATTTAAAGCAGTGTAGGCAGTTAAAGATTAATTTTGCATGCAGTGACCTCTTTATTTTTAACTGCTTTGCCTCCTGCATCTTTAGAAATAACAAACAAATGCTCCAAACATACCAACCCCCTTGGAAGACAATGATTTCATTGTGGCTGTGAACATGACATACATTACATAAATATTGGTGCTTACATGCCTGCTGATCCTTTGTCCTTGGATGCTGAGTCGTCCAGCCCCGCTGGTCGTGTTTCGTAAGAGCTTGGGAGGAGACACAATCAACAATTTAAGACACTGACGTTACTGATTGTTCAGACTGCTTTTCTAGCTTGGTCTGCTTAGCAAGGTGGATTTTTTTTTTTTTTTATTAATGTGATCGGATCTGGTTTATCTGTTACTTCAGTTTAGCAGACCACAGCTGCTGTGGCACTTTTATGCGTTTGTCCTGAGCTTTTTGATGTCTTTGTGTTGGTTATTGCAGGATGCAAAAGAGCTTTACCAACACAGTTCAAGCCTTGTGTCATCTCTGGAAGAAAAGTAACAAAGCCTTATCCGTTTGAAGGCAGGGGGAGGTAGAGGGATGATGCACAGAGAAATTGTCCTTGTAACACGCTGGTGAACTGTGTTGCATTATGCCCCTTCCTCCCACGTGGCTTCTGCACACGGACAGCAGAATACTCCTACAGCGATGCAGTCATGCTGCTCTTTTAGCTCAAGTGATGGGGTATTGTGTTAAGGAGCTGCAAGTCCCAGTTTCCAAACCCTGCTGATGGCTGGTGCTGGAGGTAGTTTTAATTTCCTGAAGACTACGTGTAACTCCAGTGGAGCTAAGAGTTGTTCTCTGCTTGTTTCTGTAGCTCGGCCACACTTCCTTGCGGAGAATGAAATCTAAATCTCAACATGATCTAACAGTTGTTTCCTAAAATATGAACAAAATCAAAGAATGAAGAACGTGTGTTGTTCAGAGCAGCTTGAGAAGCTGAAATATTGACTGAAGTAGCTGAGAGAAAAGAAAGTATTTTTTTTTTTCTAGATTGTTTAGCACGTTAAATTAATCTTTGCTAGCAAAGCCTTTTAAATTAAGTCAAAGTAAATGTGTATATGTGCTCCTGTAATTGTAAGGTCGCTATCTGGATACAAGCACTAGAGATGGTGATTTTTGGTGCAGTATCTCAGTCCTCGGAGCAAAGATATTTTATAAAATGGAGATGCATGTGTAAGAGATAACTGAAATGTAACCTGCATACAGAAACTTGGGGGTGGGAGGAATGCCTGATAGACTTGTTTAACCTTTGAATGCCTCTTGGCTTAATGGCCCTTGGATACTGCTACTTCATGGAAAGAGTTCTAAATATAGTACTCGTTTGTTGTTGAATAATAACTTTAGAGGGTGGATACTAGAGTTTCCAGCTCCTTGCAGGGCCCAAGCAGTGCGGGAGCTAGGATATACTGTCAATGAGACCCCTAATGAGGATTCAGTCCAGTAATACTGCTGAGCACTGACACAATTTACTTCTTATTTGTAAATATTCCGTTGAAAGTCTATTTGTCCTAAAAAAAAAAAAAAAAAAAAACCAAACCAAAAAAACACCAACCAAAAAAAACCCAAACAAAACCCAACTAAAAACCCTACAAACAAACAAAAAACCCCAAACAAACACAAAACTCCCTAAAATGAAACCTGAGGTTCATTTTTGCCCTTAAGAGATGTTGCCTTTCCATTGCCTTTTTGCCTGGCATGTATCGGCTGCCAGGCGTGGGACCTCGCTCTCCATACGTCTGCTTGTAGAGCTAAAGAGATTTTGAAGGTAAGTAGAATGGGCAGGAAATGTTCTGGGGAAAGGGATCAATGAGATCGTCTTTTCCTAGAAAAGGGAGAGGGAAGATCTGGGGAAAGGTGAAGAAATTTGTCTGAGGTCCCCCAGGAGGTCTGTGATGAAGCTGGGGTCTGAAACTCTTGTTTTTCAGAATCCAGTCCCTTAACCGAGATGTCATCCCTTACTGGAAGTTCAAAAACTCTCTTGTTTTTAACCACCCAGTGAGTGAATCTGCTTCCTTTGTTGCTCTGTTCTCCCCGAGCTTTTACCTTAGAAGACCCTGCCATCTTGAACAATTTCCCTGTATAATGCTTGCTTCATTGCTGTTTCATTTCACTAACTTTCACTTGAAAATCAGATGCTTCCCTATCTTTTCTTTTTACTTCCTTATACAGCTTTTCCCTGTTGCTGCTGCTCATTAAATTGTGCAGCTGTGTGTTATTTAACATCATAAAGCGTTTAGAGATATCATTCATATAAAAGGATACAAAATGAATGTGCATTGTAATTCCAGTCTTGCGATAGCAAACTTCTGTGTGGAGTAGTGACTTCACTTTCATGGCTTTGTAAAAGCTTTTACTCACCTTTTTATTTAGTGCTTTTCTGATTCTTAATGACTTGTGTGTAGGTAAATATGTTTATAATGCAGTTATTAAGTAATCTGTGTAATTATGTACACTAAATTAATATAGGTATGAAGTTGTATTGAATATGTCAATTATTTCTCTTTCCGCGAGCTCGGCAGTAGGCAGCATGCTGAACTGGGTTGTACAGACTGGCCCAGTTCCACGCGTGTGCCCTGACCTGTGGTCAGAGGGTTCCTGCTCTGCTGAAAACTGATGCAAATAAGACCACGCACCAAAGCTGTACCCTCCGGGGAGGCAGGTGTGCCAGCTAACCTCACGGAAAGAGGAGACGGTGGCAAAGCTTTGTTTTCCAGTTACTTGGTAATGAGAATCTTGCTGGAGTTTGGCAGCACGGGTTTGAAGCAGCCGTGCCAGCTCCTCAGTATCGTATTGGGGATTCATAACTCAGGACTGAAACGCGGCTGGCTTTTGCCTCTGCTTTCTTGTTCTTTTTTGAAGCAGGTTACTCAGCATTTGTGTGCGTAGGTTTTCTCTTCTGAGGCATGGGGGTCATGTAGTTCCTCTGCAGGAACACGGAGAGACTTGATTGGTGTCAATCACTTACGAAGCCAGGGATGATACGATCAGCTCTGGCTGTATCTGATTTTCCCGATGGGATTTTTTTGTGTGTGTGCGTGCTTGTGTGGTTTGTTGTTGTGTGGGCTCATTTGTTTGTTTGTTGGTTTTAAATTCAAATACTCATTTTGGCGCCTAATTGCCATTGTTTCTTTCTGTATTCTGGATCTGTGTCAAGGAGTTTGCTGGTAGCTCTGCAGAGCCGTTTCGGAGAGAGGAGCGCTCGTCTCGCGAGCCTCCGGGGAGCAGCAGGGCCGGGGAGGCAGCGAGGGCTGCGGCGTTGCCTCTTCCCGGGGAGCCGCAGCCGTGCCCTGGCGGGGAGGGAAACCCCCAGCCCTGCGCAGCCCCCGCCGGGGCGGGTGCACTCGGCCAGTTTGCCTGGCTGGAGGTATGTGCCAGTTCGCTTGGTTGGAGGTACGCGTGCGTGTACAAGCTTGCGCACATTTTCAAGGGTAGCGGAAGCTGTCGATGTAGAAGTGTGTCCCACGGGGCATGGGCTCGTGTTTCCATGGGAGCCGCTTTAGGGTTCTTTTGCCTGACAGTTGGAAACATGTTCAGCCGTGGTGTGTGGGAGATGGCTCTTCTCGACTTTGCTGCGTGCACATCAAAGCCATGTTGTCAGTTGTGTGTCTTACAGAGTGAAAGTAGGATGCCTTTAGGAGTATCCTTGTGTCTTGCAGAACATCTTAGTAATACCTTTTCCTGTACCCCCTTGAATAATCATTAAAAACATTTTCTTCTCTTTTTTTTTTTTTCTTCTCTTTTTTTTTTTTCTTCTCTTTTTTTTTTTTCTTCTCTTTTTTTTTTTTCTTCTCTTTTTTTTTTTTCTTCTCTTTTTTTTTTTCTTCTCTTTTTTTTTTTTCTTCTCTTTTTTTTTTTTCTTCTCTTTTTTTTTTTTCTTCTCTTTTTTTTTTTTTCTTCTCTTTTTTTTTTTTTCTTCTTTTTTTTTTTTTTCTAAGTATCCTGGCCAAAGCAAATAGGATAAGGAATTAGAGCAAGCTGAGGCTGGTATAATATACTAAACCATGACTCTAGCAGCAATTAACGCAAAGGAATGAACGTTTTACAGTGCCCTGCAGTCATCCTTAGTTCTCAGTTGTAAACTGAAAGAAGCCTGGTATCTACGTACTCACTAGACTAACTGCCACTTTTATTACATTGCATGGTTTATTGCTCGTTTTTTCTTTCATTTTCGGGCTCCTCTCGGGCTCCTCTCATCCCCGTTCATAGCGACCCCCAAAGAAGAAAATTATAGTTCAGCTGATTTCTGACACAGTTGAGTGCTGATACTGGCACACGGTCTGTACAACTCTTGACCGTAATGCCCTGCTGCCAGGACGGGAGGTGGCTGAGAGCGCCTGGTCCCTTGAGGGGCGAAAAAGGGAAAGGGTGTGGTTTGCAGAGGATTCACCCATTCGGAAGTGCCGAAGTGCATGCCTTGCCTTTGGCTCGGGGTAGTTCTGCTAACTTGTTGGAGCTGCTCATGCGCTTAGTTGGGTCTTCATCTCGCTGTGTCCCAAGTCTTTGCTCAACAAGGAAGTTGTCCCACTTGATATACCGTACAGATAAATCAGTTTCTAGCAGCATGCTGTGCTCCATTCAGAAACAGAAGGTAGCTTTATGCTATTACTACATACATGTCCGGGTTTGGACTTGCATAGTAATTTTCAGTAAGAAACTGGCTTTCTTGATACTTGTAAGAAGTAAAAGCATTAACGCCACTTTAGTTTCTTTCCTGCTTCAAAGGTACTAATTGTACCCCGTTGTTCTCCCATGCTTTGTCTTGGACTCTTTAACTTGCAGTAAGTTTGGGATAGAAACCGTACAGAGAGCAGCACACTGGGAAGCTTGTTTTGGTTGTGGCAACCACAAAACAGATAAGATCACTGCTGTTGGTGCTTCCCAAGTCAAGGTTGCCACGTCTTGCCCCTAAGCTTTACCACTTGTTTATGTGGAGAGGAGATGGGAGAGAGCCTGAGCTTTAGCAACTTGCTGCATGTGTATAATATTGATGTATGAAGAACATCTGTGTGAAGACTTGAAGAAATCATACTCTTCAGGCAAGAAAAAGAATGTGTAATGTAAGAAAACACTGTTACTTAATACATTTTTTGCTTGGAAGCTATAGTCAACACATGCTGTAATACTTCTCGCTCGTGTGATACAGTAGCAGCATGACACTTCAGATTTATTACTTTTGGTTTGTCTTTAAAGAAATCCTGAATCTGGAATCAGAAGAATGCTTTTTTTCTCTTAAGCTACAGAAGGGAAAAAAAAATCTCAAAATAACATAAATCAAAAATATATTAAAGGCCAACAAAACAGATGAAAACTTTTTTGGAAGATTGTCTATAATGTTTGGCAGAAGAGACTAATGTGCTGTGGTTTTTGGCTGAGTTTATAAATACGAAATACTCTAGGGTCCATCTCCTTGAAACGAGCTATTTTTATGTATTTATCTATATAAAGAAAACCACCAGAGGTGACTTGTGTGCACGTGAATATAATGTATGTATTAGTGTGTGTGTAAGTTCTGTTAAGTATATATACCCCATTCATTACAACTTTATATAGAATATTCATTTACAAAACTATTTTTGTAGTGCAAACACTCCCTAGGTACCTTGATCTTAGCCAAGAAATTCTACACCCTCTTGTTGACTGCAGGACTGGCAGTACCTCATTTTTTGCGTAGATTGATTTCTCTCCGATACGTGTGCACACATCTCTAGATACCCTTTATTACAACTGTGTTCCTGTGTGTATGTTACTCTGTGCGTGTGCGCAGCCTTTTTGTGATAACCTGCACCATCTGATAGTTGGAAAGGTGCACGAGGGACTTGTGAGGACAGCCAGGAGTTTTTGCAGCTTGCTTGTGTCTCGTAGCCACCGGATGGAAGTAATCAGGCCGAGTGCATCAGAATGAGTTGGCTTTGTGTGCGTTTGCTCTTCAGTAAACTTTTTTATGACATGTTTCTTCCCCTTTTAATGCATTTTTAAATTTAGTTGTGTGGTTGTGTTCTGTGTAACCAAGTCACACCACAAAGGACGTAGTGTGGGATAATCAGTTAAAGCCGCTGCTTCCTCCTCTGCTCTGGCCTTCTGCCTCCCATCTCTAGGATGTTCCTGACATTTTAAGCAAGGGCACTCACTCTCTAGAAGGCTCGTGCTTGTTTGCTTTTAATCTAGGGAGGTTGTTTCGATTCCAAAGTTTCTATAACCCTCCTGGGCTGGGAATCTGGTACGATCTCTGCCCGGTGATGCTCACTGTGCTGTGTGTTACACAAAATGGATACCCCTTTTTCTCCCTAAATGGAGTCTCTGAAGTTTTGCAGGGGGAGAGATTTGAACCCCCTCATACCCCGGTCACTTCAATGACGCTGTCTGGCACAATCTGCACTCCTAAACTCAGCTGCAAACTTAGGGCTCAGGTGATCTTGGAGATTCCTTTTTTAAAAATACATCTTTCCATACGGAAATGGTTGCGTGTCTGTGTATGTAACAGCTCCTAAATTGTTATTGATGCCAATTAAAGTGTTTACAAAGAGAGGGCAACACTTAAAAACTATCAATTAGAAATGACTAGAGCAATGACAAAAGATGTGAAAACAGTTATTGGTTTGGTTTCCAAAATAAATCTTCAGGCTGACCCTCCAGGCACGGCTGTTGGGTTTGGAAGCGACAGCTCTGGAGAAGACCGGAGCCTTCCATCCGCTGCCAGCAGCGGTTGAAGGTATCAGCAGTTCAGGGCAAACTCCGCAGAAGCCAACGAGTGTGGTAAACGAAGGGACTCCGGACTAGCAGAGACTTACCTTAAAGCCTCTGTGGTGGCACGCAAGCGGAGCGGTTAGTGCCCACGCGGCCAGGGGCCGTGACGGGGAGCCGGCGCGGCGAGGGCTGGCGTTGAGTCTGGCCCAACAGGAGTCCCTTTTCAGGGCCGTCGGTGCGGCATCTTCCGCAGTGCTCCGCGTGGTACAAAGCAGTGCATTGTAAAGCTGGGCTCCGGCTCCTTACATTTCTTTTCCTCTCTGCTATAACTGTTTCCCGAGGTGTCGTAATGCTCATAATGCTTCCGAGTTTCGCTGTTTGCAGTGGGGACGTAACAACTAAAAGCTACATGTAAACAGCTTTGTTGGCTACTTTTACTTTTCTTGCGTATATTGTACACCTTAAATGTGCTGTTTCTTTTGGCATAATGGCAAAATCGCTGCTTATGGGAACTGCTGTAGATAATACAAAAAGCTCTTTGAAAAGAGCTTTATCAGAGTACAAAGTACTTGGAATTGAAAGCCCCTAGAGGGTTGCTTTATTTTCCCCCTTCATTCAAACTTGTAGTGGTGCAGGATCGAGATACATCATGCCCTATTTTTGGCTGATTTGCATGTTAGAGAGAACGGAGTAATTGGTGTTTAACCAGAACAAAAGAGGATCTGTTTGCTAAAAGAAAAAAAATTCTTGAAGTAGACCCTAATACATATACTGCCTTTGTCTCTTCTCTCATTAAGAATTGAATAGGATGGCCTAGTAATTAGAATGTGGAAGGCATTGCTTTGGTGTTGATGCTTTTTGAGCTAATTGGTTTGAAAATTATATTTGATGTAGCTCTAAGGGATGTTGGCACAACACCTTCTTGGGACATGGACATCCTGTACTCCCCTTTCACTGCAGAAATAGGCACTTTGAGGCAGGGATTTGTCTTTTGGGGTTTTTTAATTTATTAAAGCCATATTTACCTTCCCAATTGGATACACAGGATGCACTGCCACATGTAAATAATTCTTCTCTTGCTGGTATGAAAACTTTGAAATGACCTTGGAAAGAGATTAGCCCCTCTTTTCCCAAAGTAGTACTTAGTTCAGACCTTAGTAAAGCAGAGATTTGTGCTAAACTGGGTTTGGATTTCTGCCTTTCTGCATTCTTGGAAAGGTTTTGCTGTTGTTTGTTTGTTCTTTTGTTTGGTTTATGTTTTGATAAAAAGATTTAAAAAAATGTAGTTCTGGAGCAGACTGGAATAAAAGACAGGTCTGGAAACAGGCCGGAGGCTTTCTCTGGTCAGTGTTTGTGCTCATCTTCTCTGGTCCTGTCTGGGATGGTGAAGGCATCAGGGAGATGTTGATTGCCTGCGTGGATCCCTTCCTTGGCTTCTGAAATGGGATTGCTTTAATCTGAAAACTTGGAAACTTCAGAAACTTCTTCTGGATCTCCTGAGTTGCTGAGGGACTCTGCTTTGGCCGAGCCCCACGGATTGCCTTTTGATCCGCGTCCCAGATGCGCGCAGTGGATTCAGGGTGGCCGGAGGTACTGGGAAATTCGGAGAAGGAAGATGCGTGTCTTAGACTGAGAGATAAACTTAACAAAGATTCAGTTATACAGAATTTAAGTGTGTTTTATTTGATAATGCTGCTGTTTTGTGGTACAAATTCAAGTCTCAAACCTGTTGTTGGTTCTCTGCAGAGCCCTATACGATCATCTCAATAAAGTATTACAGTGCGATAGAGTTATTTTATGAGGATGAAATGAACTTCTGAATTTTCCCTCAGGGTTTCAGTGATAAAAAGAACACTTTTTAAAATGACTTTAGGTTCTGGGGAGTATTTATTTAGCAGTGTATTTGTTATTTAAATGGATTCAGTCTTGCAATGAACAAAAGTTTGCTTTTCTTTACTTTTCAGGTGTGTTTTTTCTCCCTTCTGGTGGTGGGGAGGCGTGTGCCTTTTCTCACTTGTTTGGCTGCTTCCAAGTGTATGTCATGTCAATATTGCAGTTGTGATCCTGCTTTAAAATTTGTTTCTGTGTTTATTGTACTACAACTTCAATGCCCTTTAGTGTCTTACGGCTTTATCTTTAGGTGCTGTAGGTATCCAGATGTCTTGGATATCTTATCTTTAGATATCGGTAGGTGACACTTAAACTGTGTTGCAAGTCTTAAAATCCTGGGTGGGACTGGTGGCCTGTGAGGCCTGACGGCCCGTGTCCCTGTGCCCATTGCAAGGCATTGCTCCGACTAATGCTTTACTGGACCTCTGCTCCTCAGCGTTTCCGTCTGCCCGTACAGCTAACCCCTGCTCGGGGCTCAGGCTGGGTGGGAGCTGTCTATGAGTGTAATTTGCCTAACGCGGACACACGACCGCTGGCTGCAAACTGCTGCTGCAGCACCAACCTCTGCTCTGCTTCTTCCTCCACGTCAGCGCGTGGGGCATCCTCCAGCCGGGCGGCAGCAGGCACCGGGGCTCGCTTGGGCTGAAGCGCTGTCAGCCAAGGGGCCTGCCCAGCTCCATGTCTGCATTGCTGCTGGTTTAGTAAATCGTTCCCTTCTGGACCGTCGGCCTGGGGCATTTCAGGCTGCGGTGGCAGGCTGATGGATCTGGAGACGTCGTTAGCCCTGGTGAGCTGTAGGGCACTTCCCACGCTGGGTGCAGGCAGTGGTGGTCCTGCGCGTTCGCTCCAGGTGTGTGCCCCATGTTCAGCGTTCGGTACTAACCCCGCCAGGATGGAGTATATTATTCAGCTGGGTTGGGCATAAACGCTCTTGTATTTTGCGTTTTATGCAGTACATGGGCAGCTCGGTGTGGTTTGCCGCATGGACATGCCGTTCCTTGCTGGCTGAAGTCTGGATATGGTGCCCAAATCCTGCTCCTGGGGACCACAGCACCCAGCAGTGCACCAGGGTGAATTTTTTTCATAAATAGTGTGTCCATAAGATAGAGTTTGGAGGAGATGGGTAGGAAGAGAAACTTGAAAGACCAGACATAAATTGGAGGCCACAATGTTGGTGTTTTCTAAAACAAACTTTGATTTTTTTTTTTTCTTATGGGTTCTCCTTATGTAAAGTGGGCCTAAAGGACAGAAGGTTTAAAAGGAGTTAAATAAACTGGAAAAAATACACAGTGTATTTCCGTTCAGAGTTAAAACAAGATGTTGTAGATCGACTCAAAATGAATTTTTTTTTTCCTTTTAAGTTTTGCCAACAAAATGAAAACATGTTTGTTTAATCATAGGCAAATTTATCCTCCTGGTTTTTGGTTCTGTTTTGTTTTCAGTTTAACCAGCGAATTGAAAAATGAAACTGTTCTGCCAGTGCTACTTCCAGTTAGGATTGCTCTGAGGAAGCCGTGTGAATCTCCCCTTTCTACGCTTTATCTAGGAACCATCAGAATTTCTTTGCTGATTAATACCTTGGAAATTATAAATTAACCATATGGAACTACTTCAGTTTAAGTGACTTGTGTGTTCTGATGATAGCTAATCCCCTTAAAATGTGTGTTTAATGACCAGTTTGTTTTCACCTGAAGTCATTAGTGCTCTGAAAATGGCTGTTAACTGCACCAAAGACTTTTTTTTTCCCAAGGAGGAATGCTGCTGTGCACCATATTTAATGGTCTAATACGCTTTATTTCTGCCTTACCTTCCGGATATGCTGGCTTTTTTTAATGGCTGTGTTGGAAAAAAAAAAGTTTATTTTCTGTCTGCTAATGACTGATCTTCCAGCCAGCTGGAGCAAGCCATGGGAAGTGCGCAGTGCGCTGGAGCAGCGGTACGAGCGTGGAACGGCTTTGGGCTCGGGGCGCGTGCCCGGCTGTGGAGGGCAGGGGTGCGCATCCGCTGCCTGCTCTTGCAGGGCTGTGATACCGGGAATCATAAAGTCATTAGGAATATTAAAACTTCAGACAATGGGCTGTGGTAATTCGCCTGCCTCCTTCTGCTTAATTTTTGTGCTAATTTATTGCTCCTCTGTATTCCTGCTTCTGTCACCTAAATGCAAATGTGCTGGCAGCCTGCTTTATGGATAACACTTAAAAAATAATGGTGCGGTAATGAATGGTGAATTGCGGTGGAGATCTTGCTGAAGTGCTTGCAATATCCGCATTAATTTCAAATGAATTAATTGCAGCTAATACTATTGTATTTAAAACCCGTCAGAAGCCATAACGATGATTAGGGTGTAAGTAGAAAATGTTATTTCAGAGCAGCATCAACATGTTTTAAAATAGCAATATATGGTGGTACAGCGTGTCTGACCTAATGGCCATCAGCAGCAGCTTTTGTGCTCAGCCAGTCTGGAACAGATGAATAAAAAGTACCTAATTGAGAAAAAGAGGGGCCATAAACCCATTCATTTTTTCCCTTGATCCAGAAGCGAAGGGGTTCTTTACGCCAGCGCTGTGGTTAAGAGCAGTGGTGGGACGAAGGAGGGGTTTTATCTGGGAGGGCTTTGGGTCCTGTCGATCTCTGGTGCTGGGCTTGCACACGCTGCTGCGAAACCTCGTCTGCCACCAGCGCGCGGTTCCAGCACATGCAGGGGAAAGTGGAAACAGGCTGCGTGTAGCTATGAAAGAAGCATTTCTTAAATATTTATTTCCAGTCCTTCAGAACAAATTGATGCTATGGCAAATATGTTTATTATTCAGTAGTTAACACTCTAAAGCAAAAATGTCCCAGTCCTTGGTGGTGGTGCCTTGAGCATCTACAGCAGTTCCGTGAGTTTCTCCCTTGGGAGTGTGTCATTGCTGGAGAGGTAAATGGGGTGGTTGGTACCTGGGTGAGCCAAGTGTTCGTGGGATGAACTGACACTGCACCGATGGCAATGACACAGCTGGCAGCACTGCTGGGTTCGGGGGGGAGTTGCTGAGACTCCTTGCTGGCGTATCGCACCACTCCTCCTCTGCCGCGCAAGAGGCTGAGATGCTCTTCGGCTCCTGGGAACGAGACAGAAAATTGCCTGTCTTGGTACGGGCTGGGAGCTGTGCGAAGGTGCTGCAAAGCTAACAGCTCTTGGTGATTCACCCTGCAAAGTGGGTGACAGCGGGACGTGGGCTCCGGTCTCTGCGCTTGCCGCCGCACCCCCTCCAGCGAGGCGGCGTGGCCCAGTTTGAGCACCTTGGGAATGGGAGGGAAAGCGCCTTACGCGTCAAGAAATCTGCAGTGAGGCTGCAGGGGGGATGCGCCGTGAAGGGGCCGGTGCCACTAGAACATCTTCCTGATTACCTTTTTAATCAGCTGTTGAGGGCTGCCCCAGAAGTGTGAACCTGCTGCCCATCAGCTCCTGTCTCCGTGCCCCCGGGCCCGCACCGGCGTCTGCTCTGCTGGGGTTGGCCCCCATCCGCAAAACCGGCCCTTGGTCCAGTTGCATCCTCATTCCTGCTGCCTGCAATGGAAGTCCAGCTGAAACCCCTCCCTGGGTATTTATTGGTGGGGGATCAGCGGGCCTTGAAGTTGGGCAGTTAAGGTCAAAAAACGTCTTTTCTTTTAAGGTGAGGGAAGTGTGAGTGGAACTTCATGTAGCGCTTCCCCCAGAGTGAGGGCTGCCAACGGGCAGACCCAAGGACGCGGTAGCACACGGGCGGAAGATCTCTGCTCTGCTGCAGCTTTGTGAAACCTGGAGAGCCGGCAGAGCAGGGAGGCAGAGCGAGCCGCCTCTCGTGTCTTACAGCCGCGGTCTCGTGCTGTGCTCCTGCCACGCCGTCAGAGAGGCTCCCACATCTTCACACCTGGCTTAGAGAAACAGGCACCTAACTTTTTTCAGTTTAACCACTTGTATTTCTATTTTAGTTCTTAGTGTCTGGCTTTGAAGAGCACTACACCTGCAGTTTGTCTCCTGATAGTGGAAAGCACAGAATATAATCTAACAGATTAAGACAGCTGCATTTTGTTCATCTCGAGCACGAGTTCTGCTTGACAATTTGTAGATAGAGTTTCCATCTGACACAAAGGCAGGGACTAATTCTGGCATGTGTGGGACTGAGAAGATTTCAGGCCAGATCTCTCTCTCTCTCTCTCTCTCTCTCTCTCTCTCTCTCTCTCTCTCAAAAAAAGAAAAGAAAAAAGAAGAAAACCCCCTTGATGTGTTACATAGTTCAGTAATCAGTTTCTAATTTCTTTAATTAGATCTGTGCTTTACCTGATTTAGCTGCGTGTCTCAATACACAAATGATTCATAAAGGGGAAAAAAAGTATGTGTTAATCTCCAGTGAGTGATATTCTGTGCTGAAGTAACTTTGCAGTGTTTGTATTAGATATACTGCAGTATTCAGTCTTTCCTTTAACGAGGAATTTGACTTCATTTTTTCACAGGAATGACAGAGCTTTACAGTTGTATTGCTAAAAGCTTTTTATTGATGTAGATTTGTATGTATGTTTACATTTATATGTAAATGTAATTATTTACTGGAGATTAGCAGTCAGTCGGGGCCCTCTTTCCATTTTGTGTGTTACAAGTCGTTTGTAAATTCATTTCAGTGTAGATCAGAAATTACGGTTGCCATTATATTTAATGCATGAAGTAGTCCTGATTCACCATTTCCTCGGACAGCCCTTCTGCTGCAAATTTTATCTGATTTCTTTCAAAAGCAGCAGAGACTTCATCATAGACTCTCCTGTTCTTAATCCAGCCCTACACGGTAGCTTGGTAGCCCCTTCCCGAGGAAGAAATCCGGGCTGCGGAACCTATTGAAACCAGAGAGAACTCTCCGTTTAATCAATTAACTGGTAGTGGAGACATTTGGAATTACATTAGCGCCTCTGAGCTCTGAAGCTCAGCGTGGCGTTGGGCTGCGCTGGGTGCCTTTACGGGGTCTGATTGCTGTTGTCTGGTGGAGTTTCTTCATCATCGGAGAGCACGGCTGAGCCTTCCTGTCTGCACCGCACCTTCACCCGTGGTCGTGTCCTGCCCCTTCTGCGCAGAAAGGCCAAGTGGCCGTTGGACTTGGTCCACGGGGTGCTCCAGGAACGAGCAGAACAGCTCTGCTTCCTCTGCTCTCCCTTCTCTGTAGTTAGAATAGAATTCGGGGCCTGAGGCTATCCTGGCTCCTTCTTGTAATTGCATCATTCCTGCTATTAACTAAAGAGAGCAGATTCTTTTTTTAATAAGCGCTTCCTCATATGCATTCTTGAGTGTTGTTTTAGTTTGCAACTACTCAAATTGGAATGCATCCAGACACCAGGGCCTTATGTTTTCTTCATGTCCCCAAACTCTCCTATGGGTAATTTGCATTTCGACACTGCTCAGCTGCACTTTGCTGAGTTTAAGGGAGGGAAGGTCCATGCCGTAGCGTATGCTGATTTACATATGTTGCTACTACTAGCTGATTGTAACGTGGGTGCTTTGCTCCCTTCAGGCAACCAAACCAGGATATTTTTGTTGTAATATCCTTTTGGTTTCAGGTGAGAGGTAAATCGGAGCTTACTCTGCTTGATTTACAGCTGGAATCTTGGTTTGAGGTTTGGTGGTAAAGATCTGAGACAGATCTGGTAAAGATCTGGGGGATGTGAGCAAAAAACGGTGAGCTGAAGAGTATTACTTTAAGAGTTGTTGCAGAAAGTTAGGAAAATAAACTTTGCGGTTCGCTAACTGAAAATAATAAAGAAAGGGAAGAAACACTACAGGGCACTGTTGAGTAGGAGCGTGACGTGTCGTTTGATGTTTCAGCCTTTAGCAAACACTACGACATCGCCGGCTGCAGTGCCTGCAGTGGCCAGCTGTAGAGGTTTGCCATCACATCCCAGAGGTTGGTTTTTTTGAAAATATGCACGTTTGCAGGTATTGGATCATGTTCGTGAGCCTTCTGTGGTTTTTAACAAAATCAAGATTGGAGGGGGAAAGGTATCAGGAGGGGAGATGAATGAATTCCAGCCTGCTGTTTCCCAGCGACTCGCTGGCAGACAGGGGAGTCCTGGCTGAACTTGGAGGAGTGTTTGTCAGTTTTGCAGTAGAGCTGCGTTGGTGCAATGGCATCTTCTTGTGGGACGGCGTGCATAAAAACCGCACGCAAGCGGGGGAACCCACCCAGGCTGTGTCCTGGCAGTACGGGTATAAAGCTTTTTTGCTTTGCACTGGTTTTGCACCTGCTGGAAGGTTCTGGGAATTTGTCAAATCAGGGTGTGCCCGGATGAGCCAGCCCAGTAAGAGGTTTCCATTCCTGACCCGTGATTGCACTGGATGAAATGATTCTGAAGTCTCCCTGAAAAAGTGTTCCCTGATTACTTTTTGAATTTGGGCTTTGCCTTCCAGATTTGGAGGGATGTCCTGGTTGCTCTTCTCCATGTGTTTTGTAGCTACAGTGTGGCTTAATGACAGAAAAGAACCTCACGCTGGAACAAAGCAAACCTCTAAGCGATCCTTAAGTGGCTCTGGGTGCTGCCCACAGCATCCTTCCCGAGAGCTCTCGGTGGCTTTTACACGGCTGTGTTCTAACTTTGGTATCAGCAAATACGCTGTTTGTGTTTTGAAACACTCTTAATTTGTGCTGTTAGGAAATGGACATAAAAATAAAATGGGACTGCAAAGATATGTCAGATTAAATTTTGACTGTGCGGTGAGGGCTGCAGATGGTGACGGCGCAGAGCAGCGTGTTGGGTACTTGTTAGTGCTCCCCTCCCCAAAAGCTCGAGACCATAAACAAAATAAGAGCATAACCAAATAAGCATAACCCATTATTGTTATTATTATCATCATAATCATTATAATTATTACTATTATTATCATCATCATCATCATTATTACTACTACTACTTCTATTCATTTATTTATTGTGCTGGTAAGTGAAAGGTTCCAGCCAGGTGCTAAGGGGGGATGACCTCTGTGTGCTCACAAGACGAGGAGCAAGGTTATTGCCCGCTGGGCTTGTTGGATGTCAACGTGGCAAGTTGGATGCAAGGCTCCACGCAGCTATTACAGTCAAAACCACTGCTGTGATGTATGCGAAACCCAAGGGCTTGGGTTAGGAGGGTGCTCGTGATGAGGTGAACGTGTACTTGATAACTGCATTGAGCCTTCCAGTTCATTTCAGGGCTTTGGGTTTGCATCCGTGTCTTGTTTGTGGTGAGTATGGAAAGGCCTTGAGTGGGTCTGCGCGCTTGCTTTTAGCGTTCCGCCTGCTTCCGAGAGGGGAAGAGCGGGCAAATACAGCGGAAAAGACTGTGCCCTAGGAGCAGAGTATCGCTGATAATTGCCGTGTTAGTCTCAACAAACAAACTGGATGCGGTGCTGGCTGGATTTAAACACGGGATCCTCATAGCAGCAAAAGGGTTTCTGTGTGCTCTGACTCATGAAGCTGACTTTAAAGAAAATGGGCATTTTTTTAATCCTATTTTCCTTCCATTTTCACCCTCCTTTGATGAAAACACTTGAAACACCTTTTTAACTCTACGTTTTAAATGCTTTTTTATAGCCATGAAATATACCCTTATGTGGTTTTCAGGTCTTTTTAATTTTTAAAAGCCCTCCTTATTGCTGCTGCATAAGGAGAAATTTTTAGATTATGGGGAGAAGCAAATGTGACATTCTGTTCCGTATTAAAAGTTAATTTAGGGCAGAACTGAAGACCAAGAAAAGTGTCTTTTCTTTTCCTATACCTCCTTGTAATGTAATTGACCCCTAATACTTCGGCGCGATCCGGCACTCAGGCGGTGGGAACTTGCTGCCCAGGGCACAGTGCTAACACAGCTGAAGGAATTTGCCCGACCGGAATAAAGCTTGCTATATTCGAGGGTTTTAAAGCAGGTCTGTTAAAGCCTGTTCTTGTCTAAAGCAAATCTTGTGGCACCAGATTTGGGCAGGGGGGGAGAGGAGGTAGTTATGGGGGGGGCAGCAGGAGAGGTGTGCGTCTGCTTGGCACGGGGCTACAGGGGCAAGTTCGGCACTGGCCCAGAACCAGATCCAAAGCCCATCCATCCCTGGTTAGTCTTGATATCAGCGGGTTCCTGGCTGTGAGGACTGGAAGAACCCCTAGGCCACTGGGCCTGAATGCAAACCGCGTTCTTTGTTACTGGGAGCTATAAAAACCTGCTGTGCCCTGACCGTGCCGGTCCCCCTGGGCCACACGGGACGAGGTGTAATGTGAAAGGCGTAACTCGTGCCGGTGCCACGTCTTAGCCCTGAGTTGGTTTGTGTCCTCGTCTCTTACAGGAATGCTTTGGTCCTGTGCTGACTTTGGGCATAGCGGACTATTAAAAATGACAAATTAATTCAGATTGTGGTCATGGAAACAAGATTTTTCCCTAGGACAGCTCTTATCACTGCTGAGATTGATAAAAGCCTTTGATACCATGAGGCTGGAGAGAAGAACAGGTTTGTATAAATACACAGGCAGGAGAGATCCGGGATGGTCTCAGCCTTGTGGAAGAGAAAGAAAATACAACTTTTGCCGTATTCCTCGTGGTTCCCTTCCTCCCCTAGCAGCAGGAACCTCTCTCCAAAGTCTTTTCCAAGCCCTGGCCCCGAGTCGCAGGTGTCCCCCAGCCCCCATGCGGTCCCTCCGAGTTGGAGCCGCGGCTGCAGAGCGGCCAGTCCGGCTGCATCCCTCAGCTCTAAATTAGCTGTGTGCTCTTAATCAGAGGTAGCAACTGGAGGGTTGCTGCTGAGACTTAATTATGCCATTGTAATTTTCTATAAAATGCATCATAAAACCTATTCATGCCTTATATTGGCTTTAAAGAGTTACTCCGGCCTCTCCAGTTGTAGAATACACACTTTAGGAAATTGCCTAAATCTGTATTTTTCTTGGAGCAGTGCTAGTCAGCCCCACAGGTTGCTAATAAATACTTAATAACCTTCTACGAAGGACTATTAAAATAATTTAAATATCTAAATGGCTGGCTCTCCTTGGCCCAGGCCAAGCCCAGAAGCAGGCTTTGGTTCTTTTCCGTGGCCTCTCTTGGCATGGCATTAGAACGCCCTAAATTGTAGACCCTACATAAACACTGACTTATTCTGAATTTCTTTTGCCATTAAATCTGATATATTTACTTTTTAACACTAGTAGGTAGAATATTTTTTTGTACTTCCGCAAGATCTACTGTGAAGGATTTAAAAATATCTAGCATGCATTAATTTAGCATGAACTCCTCCATTAGGGTTGAGGAAACGCTTTTCCCATTTTAACAGTCAGAAGGGTGGGAGGAAAACCTGAGTTTCCACCTGCCTCAATTCTTGTGTTGTGTTTTATCCCTCCCGTTGATAGAACAAATAAAAATTAGAAGGGGGAGAGAGAGAGGCTGACGCAGCAGCCATCGTAGCTGAGAAAATGGGCAAGCATGCCATTCATTTCCTACAATTTTTTATTGGTTTTTCCAGCGTGAACTTACACTGATTAAATACGCTTAAATCGCCTTTGAGCTCTGGAAGAGGCAGTGCCCCGGGGGTGCCTCGCAGCGCTGTGCCAGGGCAGGGCTGCCTCGGACGTCTGGAGGATCGAACCGCTAGAGCAGAGCAGTTGCAGAAGGAGTTTGTTTGTTACGGTGTTCAAGCCTGGATCCCAAAATGAGTGGGCTCTGTGATGAGCGCGCTGTGATTGCGTGGGAGCTCCCGGGCTCCGTGTTGGGTGCGGTGCTTACTGCGCAGCACGGCTGGATGCGACAGCCCGGCTCCTCTTCCCGGGGGGGCACTCACTGCAGCGAGTCCTGCGCTTGGTGGTGTTTGGAGGCTTTCAGGGCTCTTCATTCTGCTAATTTGACATTATTGAAGTTCTGTTTCCCAAACTGTGCTGCGGGTTAAAGAGAGTGTGACAGCTTGATCTTTATTTGTGTGTGCAATATTTATGTATGTAAATTACTACTATGTTTGCCTTTATCTCTAGATATAAATACAGGAGATGTATACAAATATAATGAGGAGGCACAGGAAGCGCGTTTTGTTTAAGCAAAGCGCAGCACATTAAGCCGTCATGCCCTGACACTTGTTTCGTGGTGGAAAACAAAAAGGGAAGCGTCTAGCTTTTGTTGGGAGACATGAAAGTTGCTGCTTCTTTACATATTGGGTATTATGGCTTTAGCACGCTGGAGTCATTGGGGTTTTTATGATTATTATTTTTCCTTTTGGTGAAGACTGAAAAAAGACAAAGGCTAAAAATAAAAAACATAATTTTTGATATAACTGTGGAAACATGGTTAGTTCTAACACAGCAGGTGGCTAAGGGACTCAATCGGCAGAAACCAGCAGTGCTTTCAGTGCAATCAAAGTTAAGTGCAGAAATTTAATTAAATGGTAGCAAGGCTGGCAGAAACTTTGTAAAGCAGCAGTGCATTGTCAAATTCAACAATTATTTCAAGGAACACAATCCACAGATGGCGTCTAATTGATAAATTAAGGTTCTGGTGCCTGATTCCGCTTACATTTAGAGGTTCTCTTTTCTTAAACAAAACCTTAAAGTTTTAAGGCTGCATGACTGTTTTGAAAACATACCAAGCTGGCCTGTGTTCTTGGGGTTGAGAAACACGCACTTCTCCTGTTAAGTGGAGAAGGTGTTTGTTTTAGATCTTCCTTGTCCGTGGTTCATTCCGGAAAAGATGTGTTGTGCTGTTGGTAAGGCATGTAACCGGATCCTCGGGTATTTAGGGCTCAGCTCCTGGGGACGTCCCCTGTGTGCTGGGGCAGGTAGTCAGATAATCTCACCCACCTTCTAAAAGCTTTTCAGCTTGCCTGTCTCTTCCTTAAAGCTGTCTCCTGACTTTTGGACCTCATTATCAGCAAAAGCAAATCCTCCAGAGCTTGATAGCCTGCTTCGGAAGCCCTTTCTAGCGGGAGGCTGGTCAGCCTAGGGGACCAAGCCTGGAAGGACAGTGACTAATGTCTCATTGCTGTGGTCACTTGCGCATATTGAGTATCTTTTTTTTGGAGTTCTGGGCTGGCTTTATGTTTGCCCCCTTGCTTGGGTGTTGCTGAGAGCTCCCCATAGCTTTGTGTCGGTGTGGGGGAACCTGGAGTGTGTCGCCAGGGGTCCTGCAGCAGACCTGAGGAAAGCTTCATGTGATGTTCTGGGTGCTGTAGAGTTTAGTAAAACAAACAAAGAGGCCCCGTTTTTCCCCTTTTTAAATTGAAGATATATCAGGGATATTTTGTCTCTCTCCGTTCTCGATTTCCATGTGTAAGTACAGTTCCCTTTCCACGGTTTAGCGTAGCACTTCAGAGAAGGGGGCAGAAAAGATTGAATCCAGCTCTTCAGCTACACTTTGCATGTTGTCCTTTTAATGCTGGAGAGGGTCTTTTCCCTAAGCTAGTGGTACTTTTCCTCTCAAAATGAGTGTTTTGAACAAGGATGGGAGTTGAGAAAGGGCATCAGACTACACGTAATAGATATGTGTAGTATATATGTATATACACACCTGTGTATACAATATTCATTTGCCCCTTGCTAAAAAAAGAAGAAATTTTTGACCTTCCACTTTCGTACTTGCTTCTTTATTTAGGCAATTTTAGAAGATGGACGCAAGAGGGAAATGATGATTTCATTGTATATGTTGTAAACTGTGGGTACAGATTCCCTAATTGCTCTTCTGAATGTTATGTGTCTCTTTTGGCATTGCCCTTGTGGTAGTAAATTCTCCGTTAGCCAAATTCAACATGATAAGAGCCGAATCCCTTCTGAGTGATGTAGCTGAATCAGTGCTTGTTATTTTTAGTTACTAGCAGTACACTTGAATTCGGTAACTCGGCTGCTCCCTTCCCCCTTTCTCCCCTCCTGTGCCTAAATATATCCAACCAGTCAATCAGCACTGGCAGGCATCGATGCTACGGCTGTCAGGTTGAGTTAGCTGTGGATAGCCTAAACTACTGGCTTGTTTTTTTTGGGGGCTCGAAAATGTATTCAAATAGTGGCATCATAATTTGACTTGCAAATAAGTACAGTCTGGTAATGGGGCCCTTGTATAGAAAGAATGATGCAGCACTTTAGAGAAATATATGTCTCCTTCCCACGAAGCAGATTAGAAATAATACAATACATGCTGATGTTTATGGCTACGCGCTCAGTGAACAGAGACATTTTTGAATTTTCATTAATGGTGGGTTTTGTAGTTCTTAATGGCACAAAGAAAAAACACTGGAAATTAAAGAAATGCTAATGCCTTCCCGGGAAACTTAGAAAACATTTGGTTTAGAGGCAAGTCTGCTCTGGTCGTCATTTTCTCTCTTAATTTTTTTTCCCCTTATCCGGGCTTGTTGGCCGGTTGGTTGTTGAAGAGCAACACTTAAGCGAACACATTATCTTTGTTGCTGCTCCTTCCCAAACGGAAGGCTCTGGCCTTTGCTGGTGACGGCATAGCTATTGCCACAGCAACCAGGCAGGATGTCACAAATTCAGAAGTGTGATTTTACATGCAGAACAGCAGCAGGAGCAGATGGATATTGGAAACAAAATCCCCACCCCCTCCCTCTGCCTTCTTACACTTCTTCCAAAAGAAATAAAAGCATTTCTCGCAACGTCTCTCTCTGCAGATCTTCCAGCGTGTGTCAGAACTTCATGAATTGTTTCCGCTGTGCAGCTGAACAGCAGCAAACGCTGGGGTGCAGCGTGGTCACCGCCTCTGTGGCAGCACCGCCGTGACAGTGCCAGGGCGCTGGAACGAGGCGTGGAGGGCGATGTCATACCTCTCTCTAACTTTGGGATTGATGTAGGGAAAATGAGCTCTTTCGGGAATTTGGGCTGAGGTTTAGCCCGGAAGTTGGTTCATTACCTTTGGTAGTGGCCTAACTCTATTAATCCTGAACTTAACAAAACAAACCAACAAACCAACCATAGGTATTTAGACATGTTTGGGAGCCATCTTGCATGGACGTTTATCGTAACACCCACCCACCGTGTGGGCAAGAACCTCGGGAGCATATGCTCAGTGTGTTTTCTCAAAAAAGATAATATTGGAAACAGATGCAGAAGGGGTTTTGCACTTAATAAAATTTGAGGTCAGGCCCTCTGGTTTGAAAAACAGGGGACTGGTTCAGCGTCCCGGTTAAAGACACTCTGGGCAGCTTGCAGAAGTCACCGTGGGATGGACACACAAGGGAATAAAGCTGGGGTGCAGGAGGAAACCCAACAAGTCGTTCTTTGTGCTCCCTGCTGAAGCCTGAGAAATGCATGAGGAGCGAAGCCAGCTGTGCAGCGCTTGGCTACCGGGGTGTAGGGGTCGGGGGGTGAGGAGCTGCTATAAGGTGCTGGGACATCCTGTGCTGAAGCTTTGCAAACGGGAAGGGGAGAGTGGTCTGTGTCTTGAGCAGAGGGTTTGTTATTTCCTGGGAGTGATTGCCCCTGCTTGCCCGTGGGCTACTGCCGTGCAGGGGCTCCAGCGAGGGCAGTGGGGACGTGCAGCCCGTGGGGACCCGCATTGCACTAGCCAAGTTTCCCGAGCCAAAGCCACAGCTGGAGCTGCATGGCACCCGCTGGGTGCACAGCCTTCTCGTAGCTCCTGCTGCTGTCTCCCCGTGGGGGACGCACCTGGGTTCCAACTCATTTTGTGCTGGAAGTTTGTGTCAGAAGCCACAGAAAAGGTACAACCATTTATAACAACATCTAACCAACAAGTATTTGTATGGCTTGGTCTTGGAGACTTGAAGTGGTCTCCCAGTCTCTCCAAGTAAGTTTTCCCTTGTATCCAAGTCACACCTGCTGTCCCGCAGGTTCATCTCATGTCTTGACCCTCAAAGCCTGTGGTCTCGGCAAATGGTTGGTGCTTGCTTGCTTTGTAAAGGTTTCCATACAGACTGGAAGACAGCTGATGATGTCAAGCTTAAGGATTTCTCCTTACTAGTGACCACTGGTGAGCAGTGGATAACAGATACCACGTTGCCAGTGTCACTCGGTGCTCGGTGTCTTCCTTCCTGTGTTGCGTGAGAGCAGTAATGCGTCAGAGGAGTACCTGCCTGGTGGTGGGGCGAAGGCTGAGCAGCGAGGCTGCAGCATCCAGCCCATTGCTGACCTGCGAGCGCCGGTCCTTTGTCATGGCCACCTCTGACCTTGTGTTTCCTCCTCCTGTCGAAGTAACCTTGTCACTTCTTTATAAGCCTGATTGATCTCGTGGTGCTGTAATACAAGAGGTTGGGTTTCAGTGAGCGTGCCAGACCCCTGCACATGTCAAGGGGACGTGCCTCTGGGGGCTTACCATTAAGGAGGAGAAGACAGGTAAACCTCAGTGATCTTCTGCCTGAGCTGGCTCTTGGTGTTCCTGCAAAGCCTTGAGCAGACTCTTGTCAGACTTTCGCTTATTAGAAAATACTGTATGCTTCTGCGTATTGCAGCCACTTAAATGCCCATACAGGACAGAAACGAGACTCGGAGAGTCCTGGAGCCCAGATCACTTGCACAAACCTGGCCATGGGTCCTCAGAGGCTCCTTGTTGTGGTGGGAATTGTAGACTCTGGTCTAGTGGGTTGAGGCACTCTGAAATTATGCTCAAGTTTAGAGTTTCAAAGGAGTTAGGTGTCAAACTTGCACTGACTTGAATTTCAGTAGGAGCTGGGTGTCTATTTTTGTCTTGTAGCAGTAGGGTTGCAGACCAAGATCCCCTTGTATTTTTATTTTGTTATTTGACTTTGAAAACACCAACTGTGATCCTCTATACTGTTATTGGTATGGATCACATGAAATTTTAATTAGCTTGGGTGAAGGGAAGGGAAGTTCTGGTAATTGATTTAATATACAAATGCTCCTCTGCTTTATTTGGTTTATGTGCTGGAAAGATTGTATTAGAAATTGTCTATTACAAGGGAGATTAAAATGCTTTTTTAGGATTTTCTTGAAATCAAAATTTAAGTGCCTCTAAACTGTTTAGATTAAAGGTGCTGTTGACACTTCACTATTTCAGATAAAAGGAGGAAATATTATTATTATTATTATTATTATTATTATTATTATTATTATTATTATTATTATTATTATTATTATTATTATCTTAATGGAACCAGTCAGCGGTGGTGGAATTTATGCAGTTGGAGGTGACTCGACAAATCCCAGTCAGTGCTCTTTGGTCCAGCTGGTTGCAAAGCACAATCCCCTTGCCATGAAAGCTACAGCACTGTTTTTAATATTAGGGATATAAGGCGTTTTTGTCTGCATGCGATAGGAAATCATGGATGTAGTGTCCTGTTGGCAAAGTGCAGCCTGACATTGCTGTCGCCGTCGTTGCCTGTGCCCCAGAGCCGAAGCAGGAGCAGAGCTCTCCCGGTGGTGCCCAGGGTGACTGCGGAAAAGTCAACAAAGCAGGTATTACTGCTGTCACTAACGTATCGTCTGAGGTATATCCGGAGCGATTAGACTGTGCTGGCATCACTGTGGTCATATCTTGCTGGCTGGTTTTGCTGATACTTAATATATTTACCAGGTTTTACGCTCCCTAGAGGGGCAGGGTAATAAAGTTAGTCTTTGTGATTTCTGATAAAGTACTTTTGCCCTCAAAAGGGGAAACTTTTAAGACTCAAAACTGTTGTCAGAGAGCAAAATTGAACTGCTCTTGGAACGGACACTTCATAGCTGATATTAAAATGGATTGAAAAACCTGACCACCAACAGTTCATCTCTTTAAGCCTGGAACTATTTTGTGTGCGTTGTAGAGGGCTGCCGTAGCCAGCATTACCTCCCTTTGGAAGAGGAGTTAGCTTGAGCTGTCTCCTTCGCCTTGTTGGGTGCGTTGTCTTCCTTCGGCTGGCGCCGGGCGAGATGCCGCTCAGCTCTCCTCCGCAGGGAGGATCCCAAAGCTGGAACTGATTTCACCTGCGGCTGGCTGAAGTAGTTAATCATCCTCTTCCCTTTTTCCTACTTCAAAACTTTATGGGATTTTCTTTTACGATGATTTTCCCACAAAGTTTCTTGTTAAGAACATCATTTTTTTTCTTGGAAAAAAGAAAACATCAAAACCTAAAAAAACCCCGAACCCACAGGGCTTTGCCAGAAGGACATTTGACCTGCTCTCGTCCCTGTCTTGCTATAAAGGGCCATTAATTAAGCTGCTTGTCTGCCAGAGTGCCCAGAAATTCCCTTTTGGGATCGGGAGATGTGTTGTCGTTGATGCTTTATGAGGTACACCACTGGTCCTGGAGAGCTTTGTCACTTGGGAGACGCCGTGACAGATAGTGTCACGAGGACTTTGCTTTGGGGGGCGGGTGCCGTAGTTGGGGGGCCACTCTCTTAAATCGGGACCTGTCAGAGACAAGTTTCTATTTTAGGGCCTTATCCTTTGCTTCCCCCTCCCCTTTCCTGGTCCATCTAGTATTCATCTGCAGTCCCACTCCTTTTGCTGTCGTTTCAGTCTTCCTCCCAGTTAATTGACTTGGGAGATCATGCTTATTTTTCTTGATTGGGGCTGCCGCCTTTGCTGTCTCTAATCTGGCACGCACGCGCTCCCTGTTCACCTCGCTGTGCCGTTCCTGAACGTCTGGAGGCAGATCCCTTGTGCCCGGGAGAGAAGAACCCGGGCACGTGGTCGCAGTGTCTGCAACAAGTGGTTGTGTCTCTGTGGGCTGACTTTATGCTGAAGGCCGGATTTTACGTCTCGGTACAGCCATTGCTGTCAGCAGTAGAACTTCCTCCGTTTACCTCTTCAGAGCTTTCGGTCCCTCATGCACTTCATTTCTGTTTTCCTTCTCTGCGTTCTTTTCTTTTGTGCTTCTTAAAAAATACAATGGCAGATTAAAAACCCCTCCAAACTCTTCAGGTAACTCCGTAAGAAATACGGCAACACTGATATTGATACCTGTTCTATCTGGGCTCGGCCGTTAGTGCTAGGAATGATCTCTATTCTCCCCCAGTATTTTACAGATGAGCACTGAAAAGCGTCTTTATTCAGTTTGACTGTTGCTATTATGTGGCGAGGCATTCAATAAAAGTTGTGATTTATGAGATGTGTGTGGCCGTTGTTGTTTTTTGCTCTGTCATCTATCAGGGAGAGAAAAGCCAGGCCTGATAATTCTTGGCACATAGCTTTTTCAGTTAAGAATGTCAGCTGTCAGGCTGTCAAGAGAAGTTATTTCTCTGGGTTTTTTTTTTTTAAATAGGCAGAGATCCTGCTTCTTACTGTGCTGCGTTGATAAGGGAGTGCTTTCTGTATTGCTGAAAAAGTGTGTCCCATGGTAAGGCCCTTAGTGTATGCCCACTTAAACTTCCAGTGCTTTGTGTTTTCAATGTGTGACAGCACTTGATTGCTTAATATAAAAATGCATTCAGTTTCTTTTTTTGCAGCTTTTATGTGGCTTTTTTCTCCCCCTTTCTCTCTTACTGAATGGAATGCCTTTTTTCCCCCCCTTCTCTGTGACTAGGTATTCTAAAAGTGCTCTTTTGCAAAATATGTGCACATTAGATAATCTGGTGTTGCATAAAAGCTCTTTTCGTATTTTGGGGGCTTCATGCATGCATAAAGTAGGCCTAATTGAAGACAGAGGCTGTTTGTCACAAATGTGATTATAAGGATGGGGGACGGAGGGGAAGAATTATGTTAAATGCCAGGGTGACTTTTTTTTCCTTATTAGTTATTTGCAGAAATGTATCAAAAAGTCATTTTGATGCAGTGTACAATAGTATCACAGACTTGTGCTTTGCATCCTAAGTGCCTGGTTAGAGCACAGTTAGAAGCTGAAATCATTCCTCGATTAGTCCCTGGAGTCCTATATAAGTCTTTAACTCTCAGCATGTGGTCTGTGATTTAACAATGGATGAAGGATTGCTGAACTTGAGCTGAATGTATAACCTGAAATTTTCAAACCTGCAACCCCTTCGCTTTCTCCTCTCCCCTTCTTCCTGCAGAAGATCCATCAAAACCTTGCCACAGCTGGCAGCGCATTTGCCTTCAGGGCAGAACTTTGGAGCTGGAAAGACTAGCAGACCGCAGTTCATAAAAATGGATAGCAAAACGCTATCAAAAGGAGGCAAGAAAGGCGTCTGGCTGCCATACAGTCCTTGGGTGTTGCAGTAGGGCTGCAAGTTCTCGTGGAGGACGGGAGGACATTAGTCTGGACTTACTGCAAGCTTCATGTGGCTGTGGGTGCAGCTTCTGATGACCTCCTTAATTTGATGATCTCCTTATTTTGATGGTGTTAGCCTTCATGTAAAAGGAAAATATTTCCCATGCATTAATTCAGTCCGGACAGTTTACTTACATACTGTATATCACTTTAAAGATATGAGGCTGGGGAGGTGGGATGTGAACCTCCAGGAAAGATTTTGTTGTTAGCCTGTATAGACTATTTTGATACACAGCACCATGTGTGTAGCTTATAGGTGCTCACGTGGTTAATAAGTTATTTCTTACAAGTATTGGAGTGTTTTTTAGCCCTGTGTTCTGACTCCGTGAGTCAAGGCACAGAGCTTCTAGTCATATGTTAAAATTTCCAGCCTAGTTACAGGCCTTGCGATTCTTTGGGAGGAATAAAGCCTCCCACCACCTGCGGATAACCAGGCGGTGGTGTTCAGTTTGTATGCAGTTTGGGACTTCCAGCTGAGGTAGGTTTCTCCAGTGCCAACAGCACATCTGCCTCTTGAGAGGTGACCTGCTGGCAAGGGTGTTGGTGCCTTCCTCCCGGTACTGTGTCCTCTGAATATCTCTTCTCTTGCCATAGGTTTTAAGCTCAAATTGCAGGAGCTGGCTTTAGAGGTCGTCAGCTCAATCCCTGTCTACCAGGCAGGAGGCAGATGTTAATGGTGTTCAGATTTGGCTTGAGTCAAACTACACACGTGGTTGTTCATGGGAAGTTGTCCCAGCTTGTCACGTCCTGCCAGACCTGGAAATCCAGCTTTCTGTGTGACTTGGCCTTTTTATGTGAGATTTTTGGCAGTGTTGTAATGATCTAGGTACTTGCAAGTCTCTAGTGTCTTGAGCCGTGATAGTCTTTGACATGGGTGGAGTTCTTGTACTGGGGAAGATGAGGAAGGAGTGTACTTCCAGCCAATTGCTCATTTTCAGACCTGTTGGTGTTACAGACCGGGTAAGAATGAGCCCCCTCATGGTCGCGGACGTTGCTCTGGGAGCACCTAACAGTGTGGCAGTGTGCTGCTGAGCCTTGGTGGGGAAGGGAGGAACCAGCAGCCCCTCTTCCGATCCTTCAGCAGGTAGGAGGCTAAGCTGGTGACCGAAATGCCACAACTCAGTGATTTCTTTGAGCTCTGCAGGTCTTGCAGCCCTAGGGAGAAAAAGAAACGACAGGACTGTCAACATGACAACAATTTTCTTTTAATCCGCTATCTGTGCCAAATTTTGTGAGTGCTGGAACAAGGGGCGTCTCACGTTTGAGAACAGAGAGAGGTGCAGTGCAAAAATACCTGTGGCTTTGATGTCGTGATTCGCAGGGAGTTCATTCTTGCTGATCTGAGAGAGAAGGGGGAGTGTGTCTCTGGAGTGAGCCCCCCCGGGGTCAGGCGCGCTCAGAGCTGGAGGCATTGCCCGGTGAGATGTTCAGATCATTTGCACGCTTGGCCGAGAGGGAGCAGGGAGTCTTTGCGAGCTCTGGTGCGGTTTGCTGGTTCTGCCTCTTGTCCTGGGGCCTCCTCTTCCATGTCATGCACTACTTTTCCCCAAATCCTCACTTTGGAGAGGGAGCTGTGGTGGGGCCATCCTGAGCACCAGTTGTACCATGGGTGCAACCTGGTTGGCAGCACAGAGCTTGGCAGCGTGCCTCGCTGTGTCTGCTGGAGGGCTGAGGGTGAGCCCCAGCCTAGTTTCGTGTGCCTGAAGTTGGGCCAGGCTTAGTTCCCTCTTGCTTTTGGCAGCCCCCCGAGCTGCTGTGGGAGGCTGGCACGCTGTAAACCTGGTCCAGGCACAGCCCCACCTGGGAGGTGAGGAACGAACCGAGAGCTGCGGACAAAAGTCCACCTGAACCCATCGAGGTCTTGCGTAGAGATGGGCTCGTTAGAGCCTGGGTGTGCTGAGTCACGCTGTGTGTTCTGCCATCCAAATGCCAATGTATAAACACATCCGTTTTCGCAGAATCTCTTGCCAAGTACTCGGGTTTACAATGTTAACAGCTTTAAATAAATTCTTCCTGGAGATAACTGATTTATTAGGCTCCTACCCTTCTGAAGGCAAAGCTAGTCACAATTAACAAACAAAGCCGCATGAGGCAGTTATCATTCTGGGTAATAAATCTTTCAGTGTTGGGTACCACTTGCTAATGGGCTTTGAAAGTAAAACTATACGTCAGTCAAAGTGTGCCTTCAGCCTGGGCAGGCGGCGTGCGCGCAGACGATGCGTGTGTGTGTGTAATGTCGTAGCTATTAATGTGGCGCACTAATGATTTCCATTTGCGTGCCCAGGCGTGTGTTGGAGGTGGATGATGGGTTTGCGTTTGGCCAGAGGCAGCTGTGCCATGCAGCCCCTCGCCGCCATGCAGCCCCTCGCCGCCATGCAGCCTCCGTGCTCCAGTGCTGGTGGGCGCGCTGGCGGTGCGGTGGGCTGTGCTGTGCATAGGAGTGGTTTTGCCTTGTGTCTGCGCGCCTTGGCAGGGCTTGCAGGTGTAGAAACCCGTGGTCTGTGTGCTGTAGTGGTGATAGTGGTAGAAGGGCAGTCGTTGGTTTCCTTACTCTAATGAATGGGAGAAGAATGTTAGCTCCAGGGTTCAACGTGCCGTGGATAAATGAACCATTTTGATTCTGCTGCTGTCGTACAACAACAGCTACACAAAGTTGGAGGCAGATCAAGCTGTCCCTCATTTTTCTTTGGTTTACCTTGGCAGCCGCTGGAGTTGGATCTACTTATTTAATCCTGGAAAAGGACTACTTTTTGCATCTTGTTCTTCAGGGGCTCTGGGGCGTGCTGGCTGTGGGGTCCATCTGTTTGGAGGAGCTCTGGGTCCTGCCAAGGGGGAGCAGCAGGAGCCGCTCAGCCTACGGGAATGAAAGCCCTTTGCAGGCAGGCTTTGCTTTGGTGCCAGATGAGGCCGTTTAAGCACACTGGTGATGCTGTGTTTGCCACCAGATGAGGTGTGGTTGGCATCTGAAGGCGTTGGGAGCATTGCAGGGTGGTCTTAGGAGAACACGTGTCTGGTCCTGCAGGAGCTGGAGCCCGGCGCTTACTGCGGGGTGGTTCACACGCCGGGGCTCGGGCGCCCGGCCCTGCGCGCGGGGCGGTGGTGGTGACCAGCCTCGGAAGGGCAGCGCTTTGCAAACGAGGCGGTTGCCAACTATTGGGGCTGCTGTCAGCTACGGAGCGGTGGCTCGGCGGTGATCTCGGGGGGCTCGGAGCGGGGAGAGGGCCGTGCAGTGTGGGTGGAGGCAGGGGATAGCCCTGACAGCAGATTCGTGCTCTCTCTCCACTGCTCTCAGGGGTATAGCAGTTGCCCTCAGTCCTTACGGCGTTTGCTTTGTTTTTACGGGTAATCCACCCCTATTCCTTTGCCACTTCTTCTCAGTCGTACCCCTTTCCTGCCCCTGTGTCTGGCTCCCTTTCAGCCTGGCGTCCCGCTCTGGCTCTCGGATGTGACGGTACACGGCTGAGAAATGAGCCCTCCAAGTTTTGGTCGGTAGTTATTGTTGTTCCCTGATGGCGTCTTTGTTTGGATAAACAATTGGTCCAAGACCTGTTAGCGTGGTTTCCAGCGTCAGGGAGATATTTCTTGCCGGGTTTGTAAAAATGATCTAAATGGATCCGACATCCTGGCTATAAAACATCTGTAACATTACACATTTAGTTATGTTACTAGAGACTTGAGTTCGTTTTGATGGGTAGTATTTTATCTGCTACTTTTCCCCTTCTGAAAGCAAAGCTTTCTGTAGAAGAGGATTTATAGAAATATATTTCCAGCACAAAAAAAGTAATGCACATTAAGATGTTGGAGTAAAGGAGAAATGATGTCTTTTTTTGGAGACCTTGGCTGATTTATCTCTTGCTTGGTAGTTTGGTATGACCTTCCTAGCTAGGAATAATATTTTTTTATTCTTCCTTTAATAACAATAATCTCAGTAACAATGTCTTGCACTATTCCAGCATCTTCAAATCAGACTTTCAGCGGGTTAGACATTTAATGAGTGAAGCCTCACAGGCTCCAGTGAGCTGTGGGGATATATTTTTTTGTTCTTCTTTTCGTGGAAATCAAGGCACATAGCACTCGATTGTGCAACATACTCAACCTAATGAGGCTTCCACAAACGCTACGAGTTAAAATGTATGCTTAAATGCTGAGCCCTGCAGTCTCCAGCTGAGTTTCTCCCAAGACTCTTTGATACGTCAGCCCTACGGAGACTAAAATGACTTGCCCCGTGGTCAATAAGTGAGTAAACATCACACAAGGGAGACAAGCTCTTGTAGCTGCGAGGTGCTGCCTTCCTTTGGAAAAAGTATGAATGTTTTCTCTTGTCTTGCTTCCACTCTTCATTCTCGGTGCCGCTCCTCAGGGGCCCTTTTATTCTAGTCAAGGGTTATTTGATCTGCTTTAGAGCGACAACTATGTTGCTTTCATAATGGCTGGTGGGTTCCCTCCGTGGCAAGGGAGACATCTTTCTTTTGTGAGATGGAGGTGGGAGTACTGTAATTCTTGCAATTCACCAACCCATTTGTGTGGGGGCAAGAGGATAAAAGAAAACGCGGCATTTCATAAAATTGTGAAAGCATTTCCACAGCAGTAATAGGCAAATCCGGACATTTTGCAAGATTTCAGTGGTCTCGCACCAGAAGAAAAGATCACCCTTGTGAAAAAGCCAAGCAGCGTGTTGCATAGACATTAGCTTGACTCAGCAGATGAAGTAAAACTTGCTCATCAGTAACTGATTGCCATGTGCATCTATATTATGTAGATGAAATTAATCAAGGCGAAGGGTTAAAGTTTTCCATTTGTTCTTTTCAGAGAAATCATCTGGAGTATGTTGGGAGAGAGGTAAATTGCTTTACACATTCCTTTTCCCTTCCTGTGAATTTTTCTTGTTTTAGCAGAACATTATCTAGAATCTTGCCAGAGAGCTCTTGTCGCTGATTTGACTGGGTTATCGTGAAAAATTAGTTGATACGAACTTAGAAGTATTTAAATTGTGTCTGCTTTCTGCACTGTAGAGGCAATAAACTTTTTTTTTGGAGTGACCTTAGTGTTTGGAGCTGGAAGAATTTATAGGCTCTTACAGAACGTATGCTTTTCCTAGTCTCTGAATTGGACCGTACTATTGAGTTTTGTTAAACACGGCGTTAAACCTCCAAATACGTTTCTTCCTTCTCCTTTTTGTAAGTGCGTGCTTAAAGAAAGGTTCATTGACAGCACCATAAAAGCCATTCTGGCTGCAGAGCCGCGTGCTTTTGGGCAAATTGACCGAGCAAGCTGCTTGCATGCTGAAAGGTACGACTGCAACCGCCGGGGCGCGCTCTCCCAACTTTAGAGGGAAGTGTGGAGCAGCCAAAGAAGGAAAAGTGATAGTTTTTGCGCACAGGATGAGAGCACATCCCCTGCAAATCAGTTGACACCTTGCCTGGTCGGCGCAGCAGCAGTGCCTACCGATGGGAGAGGCCTCTGCAGGATCTATGTTCTGGCTCCTACCTGACAGCCGTGGTGCATCAGAAGCCAGCAGGGCGAGGGAGGTGACTCTCCCCCTCTGCTCCGCTCTGGTGAGACCCCACCTAGAGTACCGTGTCCAGCTCTGGAGCCCCCAACATAAGAAAGACCTGGACCTGTTAGAGCTGGTCCAGAGGTGTCCACAAAGATGCTGGGAGAGCTGGAGCCCCTCTGCTGGGAGGACAGGCTGGGAGAGTTGGGGCTGTTCAGCCTGGAGAAGAGAAGGCTCCAGGGAGATCTTATTGCGGCCTTCCAGTCCCTAAAGGGGCTCCAGGAGAGCTGGGGAGGGACTTTTTACAAGGGCATGGAGTGATAGGACTACGGGGAATGGCTTCAAACTGGAAGAGGGGAGATTTAGATTAGATATCAGGAAAAGTTTTTCACTTTTGAGGGTGGTGAGGCACTGGTGCATGTTGCCCCGAGGAGCTGTGGCTGCCCCATCCCTGGAGGTGTTCAAGGCTGGGTTGGACGGGGCTTGAAGCAACCTGGGCTGGGGGGAGGTGTCCCTGCCCAGGGCAGGGGGTTGGAACTCAATGATCTTCAAGGTCCCTTCCAACCCAAACCATTCTATGATTCTGTGTGGTGGTGGGACTCCATGGGCTTGGGCAGCCCAGCTGGTGAGTGGGCAGCAGCTCTTGGTTGAACATGACTCTGCCTGAGCTTCCACGAGCCATTTGGCTGAGGTTGGCCAGTGGGAACGTCTGCCCTTTTGCCTGCAGCGCCTGGGAGCTGGCGATGCTTCGGGCAGCAACCGCAGCTGTATGCAAATACGGCAACAATTGAAGGCACTTACTCAATTTTGCCTACTGCTTTTGATCTAACAGATTTATAGATTTTAATTGGGTTGAATGTGACTCAAGTCACAAAAATACTATGAGGACTCTTGGATGAGGGTTTGGAGTCAATGGGAGCTGCAGGACCTGGAAAAATCAGGCCACTTAAGTGCCTTAGTATGGATTTTGGCATCCAGCTGCGGGCACGCAGCCTTTGAAGTTGTCGGGCTTTGCAATCAGCTGTCTTCTGGGGCGGCCCTCAGCTGCTCTTAATTGTGGAAGCCCCCCACAAATCTCGGCTTTCAGCAGATCTGTACAGGGGAGGCAGCTCGCTCTTCGGCAGAAGAAAACGTGGCTCCCTGCTATATCCATCCTCCGTGCGGCGTCTGCCCGGCTGTGTGCCCATCCTGGCTTTGGGGAAGCGGGGAGTTGTCTTCTCCTTGTATTGTTCCAGATTAAAAAACTGAGGACTTGGGTCCGTTTGGGCAAGTTGCTTAGCTTGGCTTCCCACTTTAACCCACTTTAGTCCACCCTGCTTCACCTGTAGAGCCTTACTCCAAATCGACCTTGAGCATGCCCTTGTCGAGTTGTTCTTTCACAATTGTTTGTCCTGTTGGAGGACAGAAGTTTTCTGGTTGTATTTTGGATGTGGCACATGCTGTTTCTTTCCAGAAGACAGTATAATATAAATAAGGGAATTGATGAATGTTGTAATGGTCAGTTAATGCTGTGTTCCCATCAAATAGTGCTGCCGTGTCTTTGAATGTGAGGTCCTGGGCAGAACGCCATCTCTCTCTCTCTCCTTGCCTGTGCAAGGTGAAGTTTTGCCAGTAGATTTAGGAGCAGAGACTTAATTGCTTCCCGCTGGGACCTTTGTCCCTACATTACATGGGCATTGCAAAAATCCCACCCCGCTACATAGTCACATTGGGCGGGGATCTCCGTTTGTGGTCCTTGTTAAAAATCATTATCTTCATTTGAACGTATTAATGCAGTTTTTAAGCACTGCCGAACAGTAATCAGGCAGGCACGTTAGATAAGTTGTCTGCACTCGGCGAATATTCCGAGTTACCTCCCTTACCACACCGGGCCTGAGAAGCTAAAGCAGCCGGGGGGAATTTAAATAGGTTTTCTCTCTGCGCCCCTCTTCCAGCTGCTGTACCGTGCTTCTGTAACCCGTAAAGGAGTTAAGCAGAGCACAGTGGAAGGGAGCAGCCCCAAGGGATGTGATAGAACTGGTTATAGCCAGGCTGCGGGGCTACCATCTATTCCCGGTCTCCGGAGGGTGTGAAGTCTGGCTCTGCCAAATTTTACTGTATCTTTTGATATGAAGCTCGAAGCCAGATTTTGTGAAAAAACCAAAACAAAACATAAATGTGGAGCTCTCACAGCTGGAGCTAATTTTCGGGAGATTGGATCTCCCATGAAGGGAACTCTGCGTGGTGGTGCCTGTCCAGGCGTGGCTGTGCCTGGAGAGCCGTAGGAGGTTCACAGGGTGCCAGGGGGGTGCGGGATGCTCCTGCCCGGACCGCAAACTCTGCTTCTGGGCAGGGGGCGACGGCCGTGGCCCGGCACGGGCTGCGCTGTGAGGGACTACGGGGCTGGTCCTCCCCGGGGACAAACGAGGGAGTTAAATTTGGTCGCAGTCGGGAAGATGAGCGGGAAGGGCTCTGCTGGACCCGGGCCAGGCTGGCTTGCGAAGCTCCACGGATGGCTCTGGCGATCGCTGCCAATTCAATCTGTCGTATAAAAATCAGTTTGTGTGTTCTGCCTCCTGCTGATACCATGGTCATTGAGGGAGAAAAGTCAAACGCCAGCCAAAACCCGACCCTCCCAAAGTTAACAGCAAAACCAAAGACAGCCAAAACCTAGGAATACAGCAGGGACTAAGTTAACAGTTTCATTTATGAATGGATTGGGAGAATACAATCCATCTGTATTTTCCGCAGAAATGCAGGGAACTGATTTACCCCGCTGGGAATCCGTGCTGCTTGTTTGGATTAAAGAGCTCTTTCATTCCTGCATACCTTCCTATAGCTCCAGTCGATTCTCACAGGATGACATTAGCTTACTCAGGGGTCAGGCACAAGGTATTTGCACCGTTTAAGTCGTGCTGAAATCCTATTTTGAATACTTAAGCATGTTGTACGTGGCACGTAAAGCCGTGCTGCCTTTGCACAGGACTGACTTCCTCTTGCTGTTCTGGAGCTTGAGAGTCTAATGTTCGCTACCCGATGGTGCGCAGTGCTCAGCAAAACCCGTCCGTCGTTTGTCAGCCGTACAGCAGCGCCGGGGAAGGGGACGGTTCCTGGGGCGCTCTCATCCTCCGTGAATGGAGAAAGGTTGGCAGCTTGCAGTAAACGCTGCCTTTTTCATCGTGGGCTTTGCATCGTGTTTCGGTTTGTTTTTTAATAGCTTTTTGGAACTTGCTGTGAGGATCCCGGAGGCAAAAAAAAACAACAAACCAAACCTGGAGAATTCTTGCTTATGGTTTGTGCTCTGCCAAAGCAGCCTAGCAATTTAGTTAACAAGATCACTTCCCCTATTACATGAGTTATTGTTGTTTTTAATTAGAGGTAATGCTGTAGTTTGAATGTACAACACAATGGGGTATAAAATGCAGTTCAGCATATATACCAAAGATGATTTTTCCAATTATAAACCTATTTAGAAGGCGGATACGTTGGAAATGATGAAATGTGAAACTGCAGATGAGGTGAGCAAGCTGGAATATGCGTGCACCCACACATACGTGCTGTCGTACCAGAAAGCGGAAACTGCTCTGGAAAACAGTTATATATGCATAATTAGCTTAAACTGAAATTAATGCTAATTTCAGTAATTTGCGATGCAGATTTGCTATTAGTACTCTAGTCCACTTCCACTGTATTGAGAAGTTGAGGATGCAAAGCCGTAATGAATTCCCCGCAGGCGCACACGAGCTGTGTTCACACACCGGTTTCCAGGGGGTTCTTGAGGCTCCTGTGTGTCGGTTGGCTTCAGCGCCCATCTCTGCCTTTTGCTTTTAGAGAGTGCTGCTCATTTTAAAAGTAGTCCTGTTTCAAGAAAAAACAACAACAACAACAACAAAAAAACCAAAAAACCAAAAAAAAAAAAAAAACGAAAAACCCGACAACCAAATGTGTAAAGAGCGGTGGGGAAATTGCCCTGAAGTCAAATATGTGACTCCTGTGTCAGACACAGAGTGGGCCTTGGCACGGCTGAAGAATGGTGGATACTTGTTGCTTGAGATTTTGAAATTCTGGGGATTCTACAAAATATTTCATCAGCTTAAAATCCCCTTTATTAATTTTTAATAGTCATGATAATAAAATTGCAAAAAATGGCGTAAAACCAGAAGATTGTCTTCCTGAAGCAGGGGGGTTTCTTCCTGCTCCTGCACCGCCTGAAATGTTTGCTCAGTTTCAGAACACAAAGGCAAATGTATTTTTCGAAAGCCGAGCCAATAAAGAGAGGGTAACCTTGGGTGACTGTTCGCAGTAGTAGTCACATGTGTTTTGATTAACTGCAACGCTGACACAGTATACAAACAAAGCAATTCTGCAGGTACTTACAATTAACGGACTTTATAACCAGCGTTAGATCTAACTCTCCCCAGTCGATTCCTTCTGCAGCGAGAGAGACGCCTTCAGTATACAAAAGCTCCAAAACCATTTAATATCTACATTTTGCAGAGCGCTGCGACAGTGAATGATAGGTATATTCTACTGCAAATTAAAACCAAAGACAAGCAGCTGGAAGTGTTGTGGATCCCGAGTGTCCTAGACCTCTTGGAGTCAGCCATAAAACATGGCTTTGTGATTGATGCACACAAATCGCTCCCCCTTACCCAAACAGTGCCGTTCCCCCCCCCGCCCCCAGCAAAGAGCAGATGGAGCCGCGGGCTGAGGGACGGGACCCCGAACCGCTGCAGGAGATTCCCGTCCCCCATTTGTGGGGGTGCCCCCACCGCAAGCAACTGCCAGAAAGCAGATGCTGAAGTTGCTGCAGGAAAAGATAAAGATCCTCAGTGACTCTCATTGGAAGGACTTCACACTGGGGACTGGTTTGGGGCTTTTTGTTATAATATTTTTTTTCAATTTTTTTATAATGAGTGTTTTTCTTAGATACGTACATAAACGCTTTTATAAAATTGTAGATTTTGTTTTTGTTTAAGATAAGCTGATGTATTTTCTGAGCCAAATGAGAAATTTTGATTTAAAAACCCGTTAATTTTTAATAGAGAAACTCCTCAGTTGGCTCAGTTCCTCGTGCCTCTGGTCACTTGTCATCTTTAATGTTTATTAAACAGCACGATGTACTGCATTAAATATTTTTTAAACATTTCTTTTTCCTGCCTGAAACAAGCACAGATGCGGGGAGGTGATGGTGGAGAATATCACATCACGGAGATGACCCAGAACTCGTTGGTGTCGGTGCCCTCTCTCGGGCTGTAGTCTGCTGAGGGTATTTAGTGAGGAATAAGGTGGTCCTCTCCTGCGCCATCGCTGCCGTTGGCAGTGAGAGTTTGGGGAACTTCGTGTCAGTTTGCTCCGAACCCGTGTGTGAATGTGCCTGGTCCTGGCAAGTTGATGTGCTTTAAAATCTTTGTGCCGGGGGAGCCCCCGCAGAGCAGGACCACAGCGCTCCTTGGCTTTTACCCTGACGAAGCCTTGCCTCGGAGCTCGCCCGTCAGGCTGGCGAGGGAGGGTTTGCAGGTTAGAGCAGGAGTTGGAGGCCTTGTTTCCAGTTGGTCCGACTCCCGCCGCACTTACCTTATAATTCAAAATTGGTGAGGCTGTACCAGCACAGACAAGTCGACTGCGTACAGCAGCTTACGTGGAGTTAATGTTTGAGACAGAAATCACAGAATGGTGAGGGTTGGAAGGGACCCTCAGAGATCATCCAGTCCACCCCCCGCCAGAGCAGGGGCACCTCCAGCAGTGGCACAGGACACCTCCAGGTGGGTCTGGAATGGCTCCAGAGGGGGAGACTCCCCCCCTCTCTGGGCAGCTGTGCCAGTGCTCTGCCGCCCGCACAGGAGAGAAGTCCCTCCTCAGGTTGAGATGGAATTTCCCCTGTTCCGGTGTGTGCCCGTTGCCCCTCGTCCTGTCGCTGGGCACCACTGAGGAGAGTCTGGCCCCGTCCTCTTACCACCCGCCCCGGAGGTATTGATCAGCACTGATGAGGTCCCCTCTCAGCCTTCTCCTCCCCGGGCTGAACAGCCCCGGGGCTCTCAGCCGTTCCTCAGCAGAGAGGTGCTCCAGTCCCTGAGCATCTTCACGGCCTCCGCTGGACCCTCTCCAGCAGTTCCTGTCCTTCTTGACCCGGGGAGCCCCGAACTGGACACAGCGCTGTAGATGTGGCCTCCCCGGGGCAGAGCAGAGGGAGAGGATGACCTCCCTCGACCTGCTGGCCATGCTTTTTTTAGTGCACCCCAGGAGACAATTGGCCTTCTTGGCCGCCAGGGCACATTGCTGCAAGTTGTTGTCCAACGGGTGCTTCCAGCACAAGCAGCAGCTTTTCTCGTCTGCTGGGGCTCTCCTGGGCACCCCGGGCTCAATCCGTGCGTGGTGTGGGAGCCTGTCGTGGCACGGTGGTGAGCGGGCTACATTCCATCACCCCTGCGGCGCACGCGCAGGTCGCACGGGGAAGAGGCTGGTTCCCAAACCTGCATGTGTCTCTTGACCACGTCTCCGGGGTGTTGGTGGTCTCCAGGTTGTGTAGGTGGGGGTGAAAAGGGCACTCCTGGTTGAGCCCGTGGCGAGTCGAGGGCATGTTGGTGAAAGAAGGCAACAAGATCTCCCGTTGAGGCACGCCAGGACAGGAGGAATCGCTAAGGCTACGCGTTACTGCTCTTCTCTGCTGAGGGCAATGTGTGTAACAAAGCGTTTGAACCATCTCTTCAGGAGAACGTAGATTGTAAAAGCAGACTTAATTTTGTGCTTCACTTTTGTACCAAAGAGCTGATTTCTGAAACCATTTCCCAGCTCGCAACACATCTCTAGGCGTTAAAATGTTGTGAATTTGCTTGTCATTACCAATATTTTCTTTGACTGAAGCTATTGAAACAAAGTAGTCTCTTTTTTTTTTTTTCTTTAACCTTCAATCTTGCTTCTAAAAGAAGCAGGTCTCTTTTTCTTTCTTTCTTGGTCAAATATAAAAATGATGATAATTTCAAATATTGCTTTAGAATAATTGCTTTCCTCTCTCTTTTGTATGACAACAGAAGCTTGGCCTGATCTTAAATCAGATGCTGGCAGGCAGAGGGCTCTTGACAGCCCTGCAAAATCCTTTAGTTACAAGTCAGCCTTAGCCAATTCTTTATTTGTAAATGACAATTTTCTACAGAAAAATATATGCTTGGGCTTCAATTTCGGAGTCCTAGATTGCAGCCAGGAAAAAATAATTGAATTTTTACACTGTTTTTTTTCTCTCTTTTCTTCCTAACTTAAAAAAAAAAAATAAAATAAAGTGAAGCTCTGTAGAGCATGGTTAGGGGCCGATTGAGGGAAACATCTACCCTGGTTAATTTGAATGGCAGTGGAGACGGGAGTGATGTTTAATTTGTTCTGCGCTGAGAGAATTTGGGGCTACTCCAAGCTTTTTGTTCGATGTCTCAGCGCTGCGCAGGCTTTGCGCTTGTCCCCGTCGCCCCCTCCGGTAGCACAGCCCAGCCGGGCCGGCGCTGGCTGCGGGGACCCCGTTGCTTTTGGGGGGGGTCTGATGTGCGGGACGGGGTCTGGTGGTGCGGGGACAGAGCCATGTGGGAACCCTGGACCCGGGGGGTGGCCGGAGTGCCGCAGGAGCCCGGTGACCCTCCAGGCCGCCCCCAGCGACGCGGGCGCTGCGCTGCGCCTTGCGACCTTCAGTAGCTATGGTAAAAGGTATCCTGTCTTTAGTGGAAAAATAAAGAAATGAGAAAAATCCAGGCTCTGCACTGAGCAGCTGCAGCAGTTGTGTCTGCGGCCGACTGCCCGGTGGCATTCCCGTTGGATTTGGTGGCCATTGTGTAACCAAGCAGGTCCTGGGTCTGGAGTGACGGGGAGGTTTTTCCCTTCAGCTGCTGCGAGTTGGCTGCTTCGTCCAGTTTCTGTCATACAGGAAACAAACTCAAGCGGTTTAACGCATGAATTTCTTATTGGCATGTTTGTTGGTTTCTGGAGTTAACATGCAACGTTGACTTTGAAACATCTCTACGCGGTGGGTTGGCTGGTGAAGAGTTGCTGTCTCCAGTGGTAAGGGCACTGCCTGCTGTCAGGTGGGGCGGTCCCTCTGCCCAGGCACACGGGGGTGATGCCCGCCCCTCCGGAGCGTGCTGGCGACATTGTCCTGGATCGGCCTTGGTTCAAGGTGGCCCACAAGGCTCAACTGGTTTGGGATCAGCCCACCAAAGACACCAGCTTCCCCCACCACCGTTGGGGTTTGGGTCCCTGGGCTGGATCCTGCCTGTCTTACGGGGTTACGGGTAATGGGTGATCTGATAGAACGTTCTCTGTAGGCAGTCCAGCATTGTCCCTTCACCTTGGATGGATCAAACCTGGGGGGGGTGCGGGTCAGGAAGAAGAGCTGGGTGCGCAGTCGGGGTCTTTGGGAACACCAGGGGCAGGAGGGGTTCCTGAAGGGCCTGATCCGGCCCCTGCTGGGCGGCCACACCGTGAGCGTTTCAGCTGAAACCGGGTTCGTGGCAGCTCGAGCGCTCCATCGGCAGCTCTTGCTGTCTTTTGTCATTTGATTATTTTTAAAGTAACTGTGCAAATTCCTTTTAAAGTGACCTATGGAAGCTTAATAGCACATTGCTTCGATTTGATGTAATTACCTTTTGTCTGCCAAAGAGCATGCACTCTGTCTTTAGGAAAAATAGGGGGGAAATGGCACGTCTTCTTGAGACAGTAGCTGTGAGGATACGACACTTGGACTCCTCTTTCACTTACATTTGCATTGAGAAGCACAATAAAAATCATTTATTAAAAAAAAACATCCGGGGGCTAGAGTTGTTATTGAGTGCCTTTACTCAGCCATTTCTCAAATAAAAACAAAACAAGACAAAGAAAAAAAAAAAGAAGTATCTAATCAAATAGAGTCTGAATTGCTTTTGTAAAGAAATATTCTCATTAACTGGGTTAGGGATGGCATCTGAAGAATATTTCTTTTTTCCACATACTGTTTGAAATAATCTGGTTAAACCGTATGCTTGTCTTGTAATTTCTTACAGATGGTCACGAGAACAAAGAAAATATTTGTAGGTGGATTATCGGCTAATACAGTAGTGGAAGACGTAAAGCAATACTTTGAACAGTTTGGCAAGGTAAGTTCCTGCCCAAATGAGCACTACATATTTTGAATTCCTGTCCCCCCTCCCCTCCCTTTCTTTTTAAAGTGTGTTTTGAAAAACAAGAGTGCCATGAGGCCTATGCTCAAAGGAGGGCCATATTTTTTTTGCCTTTCAGTGTAATTTCTTGAAGCCTTTGGAATCTCTTCTGGAATTCCTTTTCTGTTTGTTGCATGCGTGTGTGTACAACATTGCCAACACTGTTTACTTTCATTGGAGCAAAAAGAATCATTGAGAGGTGAATTTGTGTATGTTCAGGAGGAATTTGACCCTTAGCTGAATGATTACACAGTTGTCTACTCCATAAAATCAGCCTTCTGTTTGCCCCCGATTCCGGTGGCGAAAGGAGCAGATAGATGTATTTGAGAGAGCTCATTAAGTTGTGAAAATGCCTGAAGGAACCACGTGAATAGCAGGAGTAATATGGAAGTCACTAGAATATCTATTTATTTTCTTATTAAAAAATCCTTATGCAAGTTTGTCTGGAAATATATGTAGAATCAAAAAAAAAAAAAAAATTACGCAAGGAAGGAAACCTGAGCCTTGCCAGAATAGTCTCCTCAGTGCTGGAACAGCTCAAACCCCACGGTCCACACCTGGGCTGGAGCTTAGTGCCACCGACTGCCCTGGAGCTGCCGGGATCCCCGAGGCTTCTGGACGCGTGGTCAGGAGTCGGATGAGGTGGAGAGCTTGCAGAGCCCTCTGCTTTGAAAGCACTTCGTGGTGCCACCTTCCACGAAGACCCCACTGTCCGTAGGGCTCCATACGGCTCGATTTCTGTCCTCTGGAGTGCATCAGCTGATGATTTAGATGCACGATTGCATGAGGACACAGCAGGATATCCCAAAGCAAAGCAGCTCCCATTCCTTGTAGTTAGTTTGTGTTTCTTTTATCTTCCCTGAAAAGCCTTGGCCAGGCAGTATTTTGTTGAGGGCTGAGGAGGGGAGTTTATAAATTGTTCCTGTGCTGGATTGATAGTTGTTTTGCAAACCATTCATTTTACTTTCAATAATAATCTTCGATTCCGGCAGGATGTTTACAGCCTGCTGAGCCTTTTATTAAAGGATTACATGAGCTTTTGGATGTTTCTTCTGTAGTTAGTTCTAATTGCAGAACTCCTCTAACCTGTATTTTTGAAGTTAATAATAGTTTCAATATAAATGTTTTGCATATTGTCTGGATGCTGTCTTAATATAGTCTTTTTAATTTCACCATCTGGTAGTTTCACGCTTGCAATTTTACAGTCCCTGAGAATGCAGACGACTAGGCTGCCTTTTCCAGTAGCGACTAGTGATTCGGGACGCTTTGGTTCCTGCTTCCGTGCTCTGCCTTTCTTGAGATAGCTTGAAAGAGGTCTCGCAATACTTTTGGAAAGTCACTTATTTTTTGCAAAGTGTCTTAATTTGAAGGCTGAAAAGTTAAGGCACTGAGATAATCGCACAAGTTGCGATCAAGGCTGGAACCCGTTCCTCTGGCAGGAGAGCTGGGGTACCTCCTGCTGAGGCTGCGTGGTCCGGTCGTTAGAGCTCAGCTCCTGCGGGACTCGCGCTCGCAGGGCTTGGTGACCTTTTCCGGTTGCATCCCCGTTTCACACCTCCCTGTTCTCGCTTGCGAAAAGGAGATGGGTTTGGTGAAGTCAGTGGCGTTTTGGAGGAGAGCCTTCTTGGCTGTGTCACCGTGACTCGACCTCGTGTGCCGGTGTTCCAGTTCTCTCCACTGCACTTTGCTGTTTATCAGCTGAGACAGTTTGGTTTGTGGGGTGTTTTCGGGTGACTCTCCGCAGGGCTCTGGTTGTGGGAAGATGCAGGGCTAGTTAACGACTCCAGGAAATGGGGACTTGGGGTCCAGCTAAATTAGAAGACTCGTTAGTCATTGCAGCGGATGGGATGCTGCATTCAGATCTAATGACCCAGGATTGGCCCCGTGGGATCTTGTAGGAGCTGCTTCCTTCTCCGTCTCCATTCCGCTTCCCCACCTTTCCCCGACTCCCTTGCCCAGGCTGCAAGCTCTCTGGGGCAGGGCCTGGCGATACCATACGTCTGTGCTGCTCAGCACACGAGCCTCGCTCCCCACTCAAGCCCTTACAATGCAAATAATGCATCATGATCGTCTGGCAAGGTTTGTATTTGCTTAGCGCTTTCTTAAAATAAAGAAAATTGCATTGCATAATTAACGTGTAGAGGAGCCGCCCATATTTGATAAGAGCATCTCAGGTGACTTGCGCTTTGAAATGCTGAGCTTATTTATTGGTGTGGAAAAAATTGCTTACCTACTGCTGTGATTCTTGAAATCCTGTTTGTACTTGCTGCAGAGAAGAGCTTTGCAATCGGGGAGGTTGTTTTGGTAACTGGAGGTAGCTCTCAAAATACATGACGTGGTTAGAACAGCTACCAGCTTTGGGGCCGGGCGGACTCGCGCGTTGACCTGGACTTGGCAGGAAAGGGCCTAAAGTGTTGAATTTGAAACTGCAGCTTTTGGAGAAGTACACGCTGAAACCTTTTTCTCCAATGAAGAGATGACTACTTTAATAAACTTCCCTGACTTCACTGGAGAAAATACCTGCCATTACCACCAAAATACGTGGTAATGGTAACTCCTGAGACTTGGATCATGAGATTTCTGATAGTGATAATTTTTTCTTTCTGTAAAGCGGGGGATCTGTAAGAGTCTCAGCTTTCATTCTGTGCAGATGGGCATCCCTGGCTGCTGTACGCTGTGGAGGAAGACTGAGAAAAATGACCTGAGTGAAGCCAAAAGGTGTAACAGAATGAGCACGAAGCAGTGTAATTAACAGCCTCGTGATTGCTGAATGCTCAATCTGCACACGTACATTGATGTGGGGCTCCCCGGGGAGGCCTGGCGGGGGTCTGGGTGCCGAGGAGGGGTCTGGCATGGGGCCGGGGCCAGCAGCCAGTGGGAGACGTAGCTGGGCGAGAGTTTGGGGTCGAGGCTTCTCCTTCCAGTGGTTTCAGGGAGCAGGGTCCACGGGAGGAGGCTAAGCCGGGACAGCGAAACCCCAAACCAAGCCATAACCATTTACAGTCAGAAGAGAAAAAAATATCCATTGTCTTACTACTTAATCCTGATAGTGTAATGCAGTTGTTTCTGTGATCCTCTGTTGTTTCAGTCAAAGATGTTTCAAACATTCTTGCAAGCAAACTAAATTCGGTGGCCATGCTAACCCGTCCAGGGTCTGCAGCATTGCCCTTGCGCAGACGTGTGACATGCTGGCTGCTAAGACCAAGTTTTAAGAGAATTTCAATGAGAAAGTGTTACAAGTGCGGAGATCCCGAGGGAAGCACGGTGGGGCTGTGCGTTCCCCCCCACCCCACAAGTGCCCGGAGCCGTCAGCGGGGCTGTGCCTGCGGACCTGCCCCATTCACTGCTTCCTGAAGGCATGAGCAAAACGGCGCTGTCTGACATCAGCCCAGGTTGTTGGAGCATTTAAGGCTTCTGGTATCATTTTAAGAAGGAGAAAAAAAAAAAAAAAGCAACAGCCTCTTAAAGCCTCACCCGGAGCACTGTGACCGGCAGCAGAAAGCCCCCGAACGCCAATGGATTGTGCTTCTCTCGGGATGCGCATGTTCTGCACCTTTTAAGCTGCGAGAGGCCGCTGATAAGGGACTTCTTGGGGTTCGTTTTTTACTAGGTAACGCTCCCTTTCTAGAGCTCCTGTGAAAGTAGCGTAGTCCTTATTTTGCGACTTGCAATTATACTTCACATGGCGAACTGTGTAATTAGTTTGGAAGACTTATGCCTAGTCATTGGTTTATCCTAATCGGCTTTGGCTTTTCCCAACAACAAAGTGAGCTTATTTTCCTAAGCTGAAACAACTCTGCTCCCTTTGTTCCTCTCTTTTATTGTCTCATTCCTTTCATTCTGCTTTACTGCCAAAGTTTTGTTTCATTAGGCCTACAAGTCATTTCCAATCCAGTGGGCTGCTACAATAAGGCCTTTATAGCTCAGCTGCCCCGGTTCCCATGTCCCTTCTGGGCTGGAGCCAGGACTTGCCGTTTGACATGGGATTTTAACCCTTTCGGTGGCCCGGCCGCGGGCCCCCCCCGCGGCGCCGGGGCCGCTCCGGTGGGGTGCAGGCCGGGCTCGAGGTGCGGGATGGAGGGACCGCCTGATGGGCTTACGAACCCAAACGATTGCGTGCGGTCATTAATTGAAACGTTAATGTGGTTGGGCTCCGGAGACACTTTTTTTGACCCAATTGTCCAAACAGAATTCTGAGTAAAAAAATCTTCTTATTGAAATACCGTAATCAGTCTCGGTGGGAACAGCCCGTTGAATGAAAAGGCGGCTGTGTCCTTCCGGCCGGTTCCCAGCACGGTGGGAACAGAGTTACGGGAAAGGTACGTCTCAGTTGTCGTGAGCGATTAGATCAGCCCATGTAGGACTGTTCGTGTCGAAAAAGCATATTTTCTTGTGTGGGAGAGAATACACTTTAAATTTAGACTTTTTGGAAAAAGAATGGTGATTTTTAAAGGAGACGTGTGAAATAGTTTTGTGGACAAACGATGTTTTTGCACAGTTATTTCACACTGCTAGAAAAGCAGTGCTGGTGGCCCCAGCTGTTTTGCTGCTTCTAAAAATCTCGAAGCGGGAACATTGGCTTTATGTTTTTTCTTTCGCAGCAATCCTACAATGACTTGTGCAAGAGGGCTACGGCATTTGCTTTTTATTTTAAATTTTCAGATGAAATCAAAACAGGCCAGTGTGCATTAATTTTGTTTTCTGTTCTGGCTTGCCACGAGGTCCCTCCGACAAATCGTAGGCATGTTTCAACTTTGCTTGGAATATGTTGTTTCTTCAGCAATGACTTTTAAGGTTTGGAAATTTTGAAGCAAGACAGGATTTCTGAATTACCTCTCTGGATCTGAAGCGTTTTGTACAGTCACTTGTTATTTCCTGTGAGACGCAAACCAGACCAGTGGAATAATAATATCTAGCTCCTGGTGTTGTGGTTTTTCTCTCCTGTGAAACCGTTGGAGCTTTTGAAAACTTGTAATTTTCTCATCTCTTCCTTCTGTAGCCGTGACTTACTGTCTGGTGGCAGTTCAGCAAGGGAGAGGCGAGCGGCTCGGCGAGCCCCGTCTGCGCCCCGGGCTCCCCGGAGCAGAGCCGGGTTCTCGCTGCCGAGGGCATAAAGCTGAAGGCTGCGAGGCTGCCGACACCAAAACGTGGGGATGAGGATTTCCTTCTCCAGTCCTGCAATGTCACGTGTTGTAACACGGGCAGCAAGGCAAATAGTGACCAGTTTAACCTTTGGAAAAATAATCTTTTGTAATAAAGTCGCTCTGCTTTCCCTGGGTAAGCTTGCGGGGAGGGGGGAGAGGGAGGGAGGTGGGATCCATACTGAGGATTTCAGCCTCATCGGGTGGTTTACATAACTCCCTTCCTGCCTGCTTTCCTCCCTGGCAGCTGAGAAAATATAAATCGAGAAAACAGGAGAGAAACCCCCTCCTTGTTTGGCAAGGCTGCCTGGGTGTGAACGAGTTAATGCGCCGATGTAGTATTAAGCACTCCAGTGGTTTACTTTTCCCTGAGACCTTGAGTGTGGCCTCTGAAGATGTTATTACAATAGAGTTGTTAGCATGAGAAAAGGTGGTTTGCTCGCCGTGGGTTCATTTTGGGGGGATTTGGAAGCCTGTGTGGAGCTGGGGCTAAGGCCAGAGTCGGGAGGTGCAGGGAGTTTTGCTTGTATGAAAGTGAAAGCTTAGTTAATTTAGACTTGGCATACAGTTTGAATTGTATTGTTACCTCTGTTGGACATTGATCTGTAGATTTAATGGTCAATAGGATACATGGATGGTCTATTCTTAAAGTGTTTGCTTTGCAGAAAAGTAATTTTTTGGTTTGACGAGTTGTTAGCCTTTCACATTTTTCAGCACTATATTTCCAGATTCAATATTTGTGAACTGGCTACGTTTTGTGAAATGAAGGGACAGATTTGGACTCTTATTTACATTCTAGTCTGTAATAGCTGGAGTTCCCAAAACATTTGTAATATGCCATAAAACAGAGAATGTGTTGGCATTTTTTCAGCTGCTGCTAACCTCACTGTTCCCTTCCAAAGCCATTTGAGCTCTCGACCTGGCCTGGAAGAGCGTGTAGCTCGTTATATTCTTCTTTCAAAGTTACCTGGGTGTATCTTGGGAGAAATTGCTTAACTTGAGTCATTGCACCTCCTTAAAACAGAATGAGCCGTTGCCAAATATGTCATTGTTGGCAGCTTCTGGTAAGTTTGGGACAATGAAAAACACGATTTGTGGGGGCTGCTGTGTTACAGTAACAGGGAACAGCAGTCAGCCTTCTTCACGCTGCTGCCTCCGCCCTTTACTCGTGCTTTAAAGTTCCAGTATTTCTGGATTTCCCTATTTGAGTGTCCGTGATATTCCGAAGGATAATGAATGTTCCTTTAAATTTTTCCTTTGGCATGTGACAAAGGGATCTGGGATATAGTGGTCCCTCATGGCCTGAAGCACTTTTTATTTCTTCTCCCTCCCACGCATGCTCTTTTCTTTTTTTTTTTTACATACAAACTGACAAACTCAATCGCTACTTAAAAAGAAGTCAGTGTTTTCTGTCAATGAAAAGTTGTACACAGGAAGTCAGTTTTTAGGTGGTCTGTAATAAGGCGCATGCTTTGTGGAAGTGGTTTTGTTATAAATGAGATGTTGGTTTCTACCTGGGTTGTATGAAAAGAGGAAATGTTAAGGCGGGATTTGTGGGCACGAAGGCTGTATCAGGACTCAGCAGAAGTTTGAAGTACAACTTTATTTCCTTTTCTACTCTGGTTAAACGAAATGATGAGGAAGCTTTTGTGCTGTGGTGCCGTAGCCCGTGTGAGATCAGGTGGTTGTGGTGGGGAGTCAGGACCTGCATCTGTCTTCTGTGTCCCACTGTGCCACCCGCTCGCTGCCCGCCTCCGTGCGAGCTGCTTTATCTCGCCTTACGTTTCCGTGCCTTTCTCACTTGGTAACCTCTGAAGGGCATGGGAAATGTAAACAGGCCAGCGCTCGTGTCACTCGCAGCCTTCGTGGATGCGGACTCGGCTGCAGAAGCGACGCGGTGGCCGTGGCCGTGGGCTGGGGGCGAGCGCGTGCCGGCAGCGCCGGGGCTGGCTCAGGGGTCTGCGCTCGAGCAGGCGGCGCAGCTCCGCCGTCGGTACGGCTGAAGCATCCCGGCTCCCGGGAGCCCGAAGGACAGGGCCCGCGTCCTTTGTTTGAATGTATTGATTTTAAGACAACTCCGCTGTATCCTTTGGTTATTATTTTTTTTTGGCGTAATGTTTTGGGTAGTGCCCTCCATGCTGTCTCACCTACTTTAGTAATAGCAGGGGAGCAGTGTTGTTCCTGAGCTCGCAGAGCACAGTACGCCACTGGAGACCCAGAATCATACCAAGAGTCCAAATGAAATTGGTAATTAATCAGGGGCCATGTTTGGGGATAAAAAACTTCTAAGAAAATATTTGTGTTTCGTCCTCCAACACCTGTGGGAATGTTTGTCTGTAGTGTCTTTGTATCAGTTTTGCAGCTGAGCCAAACCCATGAAAATGACCTGTGTCTTTTCTGAGACCCCAAGGAAGTCAATTTTGTTTTTCACTCCCACTTTTATTTTATACAAACTGGATAAGCTATATAAAATACCTAACACATTTAATTAGTCATGTTTAGTAACATCTTCAAATTATCCCTGCAGTGTCCTTGGGTTGAGCCCCGGTGTGGGTGAGTGGGGTTGTAGCTCTGGAAGGGAATTAGTCGTTTTTGTTGTGCTGTGGTAGCGGGTCGGAGCCCTCTTTCGGAGCAGCACCCGCAGGGCGGGCTGCTATGTGGGGAAACAACAGCAGGATGAACTCTGCCCCGGCAAGGCACATCAAAAGCAAAAGATAGTGGGGTTAAACCACAGCAACATGAGTCAGGTAAGATTTTCTGATAGATATTTCCAATATATGCTGCAAAATTGCATCAGATTCCTTTTGGCACTTGTCTTAAGCGCATCCTCCTGGGCTCCCCAGGAGGTTATTTATAGATGCAGGCACTGCTCCTGACATGCATCGAGGTGGTAACCTGGGTCTGGGCCGTTACTTCTGTTCTTTGAGTAGCTACAGTTGAGGGTGCCAAAGCTTTGCCTTGGGGAAAAATCATGTTTTAACATTGGTTCTCAAATGAAAAAACAGCAGCAGTTATTTAAAACTTTGTATGGTGTAATTGAAGCTTGTACTGTGCTGCGCACAAATCTGGGGTAGGCTCATCAGCCAGAGTGAGCTAGTTAAAACATAATTGATTGGAAAGTAAGCGTTTGATCATTGTCATCGTACTACATAATAAATACACCCGTATTGAGTGATAGGATGAGAAATGTGAGGGTTTTTTAAATGCAGCTCTGAGTCTGGGACCTTAGAGAAAAGGGCTTTTAAAAGTACCCATGAGGAGCTTCGTATAAATTGTTCCAAATGTGGAAAAAGAGCACAGGTTACTGGAAGGAGGTGCAGTAATGTTTTTTCCACGTGGAAATGAATGGCCGTGCTCGGTCTCTCGTACCGCGTTCAGCTGGCAGCGCGCAGGGTCGGCGCTGGTGAGCAGAGGGGTGCCCGGCGCCCCCTCCCTCCCTCGCCGCCAGCCAGCGCCCCCGTGCCCAGCCCCGCGGCCACCGCGCTGGCTCTGCGCCGGGAATAAAGCTGTGCGCTCCTCAGCCCACCTTCCAGCTGTTGTTCCAGCCGTGCCTGTACCGTGCTGTACCGTGCTAAGGAAATGCCTGGTTTGATCTGCAGCTGGGTTGTTAAAAACTTATGTTTTTCTGATGGAAAATTATATATTTTTCTGATGGAAAATTTGTTTTTAAAGCGGAGGGTTCTGTGCAGACCCTGGCGGTTCTTGTTTTGTTTGTGTGCTTGTTCTTTTTATTTATTCCGGTGATTTTCCGTCAGGGTGCTAAAAATCCACAAGGCGATTTTCAGTCAGTCCTGGCAGTGAAATAACTGAGATCTGTTCACACACGCAATATTGAGGTATGACCAGTTTAATTAAACTTCTGCTTATTCTGCAGAGATAGAGTATGAAATTCATCTGACGTCCGTCTTACACACACATATCTCTCTTAGGAGAACTGAGTGTTTTATTTTCTGGGGAAAATACGCGCCTGAGCGTATTTTGGTAGAAGTGGCGCGGTAGCCCAGCGTGGCAGGTTGGTCACCGTCAGTCCTGTGGATGATCGTCCAGTACCGGGGAGGACGTGAGATCCCCAGCCCTGAGAGGGAGGGATGTGCGAGGCTGCGCTCTGTGGGTGTGGTACAGTATATGTATTTATAAATATAGCTTCAGAAATGGGGACAAGGGCAAAGTAGCTCAAATGAAGAGCCAATTAAGATAATCTAAGCAGAATGAGGATTAGCGGCCTCTTAATCTGAAGGATACCTCAAATGCATGTGGCCAGTTTAGATCAAAGAAACGTTGTCTCTGTCGGGGACGTTTGCAGGGGGTTTGGGGTGAACGGAAATTAACAATGGTGATTTCAACTTACTGTCCAGCGCAAAATATTCCTGAATAGTGATCCGGGCTCTGGTGGGTCCTGCTGGCGGAGTATCTCACTATCTTTGCTGTAATGTCATCCCTGTGGAAGCTTGAAAAAGTGAGAATGTTGGATATATCGTAAAGAACTGATTGTTCATATAAAAGGGGTTCACGTTTTGCAGTTTTCACAGAAAGCTGAGAACACTAGCGAGTCCGTCAGAGAGGAAGCTGCTATGTGTTTTCTTTTTAAAAAGAGTTGCAGTGCCCGTCGTGACCTTTACTGCCGCTCCTAATGCTGAGAGAGGCTGCTCTGAATCGCACCGGTGAGGCACGTTCGCGCACCACCGGCTGGCAGCAAGAGTGAGGTTACATTTGCACCCCCGTTCCAGGAGACTGATTTTAAATCGGAGCAAATACGAGCGTGTGCAGGATTCCACTTTGAGCACCTATTTATTTTAACGCTGGCATTGCAAAGCGTTGGGGGTCCGCGGTGCCTGCGGGTGCTGGGCTGGCTGCGGTGGTGTTTCCGGGAAAGGCGGGTGCGCAGCAGACCCCGCCGTGGCGGCGCTCCGTGGGTGGGGAAGTCGCCGTGCGAGCGGTGCCTTTCCGGGAGAAGGTCCCTCTGTTGACTCTATTACTCTGATGAGTGGTTTAGCGAGTTCAGATCGGTGCCGTGTTAATTGTCAGGACTGGGAGGGTGGGAGCAGATTTCACTGGGGGCAATGGAAGGGATCCAATGAATTTCCACTCTGTTTCCCCGCTTGGCAAACCAGCACTTACTGTCACTTTGCATAAATAGGTTTATTTCAGAGGGTCAGCCGTCACCACTCCCCCTCCTCCCCTCCCGGCCCACCCTCCCCTGAAGGAGAGGAGGCCGACGAGCATTTAATTTCCCCAACAGCAGGTGCTTGTCATCCATCTGAAGCTAGCTGCCAACATCTGGTGCGATTGCCTCAGCAAACGCCGTAACAAGGCGGCCTGCAGTTCAAACGCAGAGAGAGCATTGCCTCTTTAATGATAACAAGCTGTTGGCTTCCCCTCTGAGATGAATTCATCTCACAGATGTTTGTCTAGTTTTGGCAATCTTATCACTATAGCTTTGGTGATTATGCTCAACTGGAGACTATTACTATAAAAGAAGTTTGAACTTGTTCCATTTTTGCATTATTTATTTATTTATCCGTTTATTTCTTTGCTTTCTGGATATAATTTGTATCAACAACTGTAGAGTCGGTCCCATTACCCGAGTACCCTTACGTGTTTTTTATTGCATCTGCCGCACAGTAGCTCGCTACTTGACATTCCCCACTGGCGAATGTCTTTCAGCCACGCTGACATTTTTAACATTCCCCATCAACAGCTTTGTGGTTTGAACCCTCTATTTAACACTACATTTTCTGGGATTACTTGGCGCTCGCTCTATCTGTTCTCTCTAATAACTGCAATATACTTACTATTTCTGCAAAGCACGAGTCGCCAAGAATATTCTGGATGCATCCGTTTGGACGCTAGCACTCGGGTGACCTTGGCAGGGGTTTGTAATGACAATGTACGACCGTCTTCATTGTTATATGTTCAACATTTCCAGCCTCGGCGTGATCGTACGAAACATGGAGACCGGCAGGCTGAAGCCTTCAGCGCTGGTGGGCTGTCGTGTGCTCTGCTAACGTGCCTTTTCTCCTGTTGTTTTGTTTTTAAGGACACATTTTCTCCTGAGCATGTAGAATTTAATTCTGGTAAATAGGATTTATTTTTGGAAACACGCCTGTGAATAGGTGACTCATGCCTGAATGAAGATGTGTCACTGTTGGTGGGGACACCACGTATATAATTTCTTAGTCTATAAATAGATGTCAGTCCAAGTATTGGTGCCACGGTGATGCTTTGCACTGACTCGTTAGCTGCGGAGAGGCTTCTGAGGCAAGCGTTTGGAGCGTCCGTCTCTGCTGCCGGAGCAGTAATTTCTGTGATGCTCAAGGAATGGGCACGGATGGCTTCTTAAGATACTGGGAGTACTTTAACTGGCACAATGGGAATCAGAATCCAGACACATTCCCGTGCCCCCGTCGGGGGGTGCATTCGTATTGCTTCTCACCGTTGCAGAGGTGGAGAAACTAAGGTGGAGAGTTGGGATACTTGTCAGAGCCCAAGGCGCTCCCCTGCGGGCTCCTGAAATTCAAACTCGCATGTGGTCATTTCACGCCTACACTAATTTCTGTTACTGAGGGAGACTTTAAGCTAAAAGTTCAGGATCAGAGATCACTACGATTTTCAAACACTGGAAGTAACAGTTCCTTCTTCCCGTCGCTGATGCTAAACTGGTTACGTGTTGTTGATGTTTGCTCAACACCATTTACCCACCAACACAGCACATATGGTTTAATGTCTGTCTTTTTTTCTGCTTCTGCTGTAGTTACAGTATTATTAAAAATCCATTAAATTTTAATGTACATCATAAAGTATGTGCTCCTGTGAATGCGAGCACAGATAATTATTTCTGATGAATAAACCAAAAGGACAAGTATGTAAGAAGTTCATCCTGCAGCTTTCAATTTTCATTATATACATCTCCTGCAGGGGCAATCGTTGTGATGTTGCAGCTGGTTATTTCTGTGGCCTGGCTCTCCCTGGAGATGGATGATGACAATGCAAACTTGAACTAGCAGAAGTGCCGATGTTTTTGCAGGCATATTTGCAGATAAATGGTTTACCAGGGGAGGTAACCCTCTGGAAGGTAGAGGATGTGAAGAGCACTGCAACACAGCAGCAACTTTCTCAGAGTTTTTGTTCAGCGCGTATCGGCCTCGTGGAATCTTGGAAAGTAACCCAATTATTTCTCATTAAAATAACCCAGAAATCTAGCAGCAAGCAAGGTGTCAGTGCTGAAACACCACCGGGAAGCTAGGCGAGCTCTTCGTGGTTTCCAGGGCCTGGAGTAGGCAAGGGAATCATTAAAAATAATGCATTACACTGTCCATAAAGTTTCGTGCAGTATATAATGGTCCATAGGGGCCTCACCTAGTTTTCCATATATGATACATACATAATGGTTACAGCTCCTCATTAACTTTCCCATAACGCTGAATATACTTCGCTTTAACACCCCCTTCGGGCTTCACGTTATTTGCCAAGTGGTTCCTAAGAAGCAGGAACTTGAAATATTTCTCATACTTGCCTCCTGTCCCCACCAGGCTAAAGGAGTTTTTGGCCTCTCTTCTGTCCGTTTCCTTTCCTATTCCTGAACGCTCTGGACAAAGCCCAGCTCTGGCAGAGTCCCGGCCTCTTGCTGAGAAGACTTTCCTAGGGTTCCCCTGCTTCGGTTGTAAGAGTTCACCCCAATACTTCTTGTGTTTAAGAGCATGTCTGCACCCCGAGAATTAGCCCCGGTGTAGTACATAAACTCTTGCCGGGACCTCGGGCTCAGCAGCAGCGCACGGCCCTTAGCAATGCCAAGGAAGAAAGCCAAGTTATCCCAAGAAGTCCCAGAGATTCCACCAAATCCTTTGTACCCATTGTTTCTCTGTATTTGGGTATTAGTGCTAAAAACTGCTCAGGACTTGATGGATTCTCCACGGTGACTTGGTTGCTTTTTGCCCTGGAAAGACGTCTTTCAGGGCTTTGCGCAGCTGACGGTGAGAGTTTTAGCGGAGTTCAGGGAAGTTAGTACTGAGGAAAGGTGGTGTTTGGAGCTGCTGTGGTCTGCCCGATGAGTCCAGGAGTAAAGAGGAGAAAGACAGCGTTATGGCTGCACTGGCACCACGGTTGAGGAACGTAGCTTTGCAGACGTGGCACTGATTTACTGTGTTATTTTGGTCTCATTTAGGTCTCCACCCAAAATCTGGGGTTAATAGTGTGGCTTTCCTATTGCTGCCGTAACTGCAGGCTTTTCCCAGGGGGAGCGAGCGTGTCTGTGTGCAGCACCTTGCCATGACCTTGATCAAAGTCAAAGTGCTGCTGTGATACCAAATGATGACAAATAAATTCACCTTCATACAGTTTAGTCTAGCTGGCGTTCTTCCTCCATCCCTGATCCTCCCTGCGAAGCATTTTATTTACTTTTCCTGAAATGGAAGAGGCGCTGTTACATAGTCCTCTTTCAAAAATAAACCTCTAAAAAGGAAAACAAAAGCGAAGGGACAAAATTCAGATGTTGTCTGATAATACAGAGCAGATACTGATCTTGAGTTCAAAGCAGCTTGAACCAGAGGTTCGTTTAAGCGTAACACAAATTCTACCATTTTTGGACAGTTTGAAACTCTTCTTCTCTCCCTCCTGTACTTTTGGAAAACAATCAGAAAAAGAGAACAGAAAAATTCTAGAAGTAACAGCTATTGATTTTTTTGTTTTGTTTTCATTTGTTTGCTTTGTTTAGTTTTTTTTCTCTCCCCCCCCCCCCTCCCCCCGCCATCTCCTTCAGTTAGATTTATGCTCCAGAGTTCACAAAGTCAGTTAGGCGCTATGGAAAAGCTGTATTTCATTTGACCTTCTGACTGTATTTTGACTTTAAAAAAGTAAAAATGCCTGATGAAGACCAGGCTGCATCACTTCCAAGCCCAGCAACAGATTCTCGAACGGGGAGAAAGAAGAGGAGTGAGAAAGAGAGAAACCCTTTGCCCGCTGTCTGAGGGCCCCGTAGAGCCACGGTGGCCCACCCCTGCACGCCGTCCCCACGCCCCTGCCGCCCCGCATGCGGTACTTTGGGTCTGCTGCGAAGTTTGACGAGTTGTCTTTACCTTCTTACTGGCCACTTGCAATGTCTTACTGCTGTTTGGAGCGTGGAAAGCCCGCCTGCCAGACTGGAAGTGAGCTCTGAGCAGCCGGGGAGGTGGGAGTGAGCTGCGCTGGCTGCTCCTGGCATCTGGATGCATTGACTTGGTGGACTCTTCAGGCTGTGATGACTCCAGAGGAGCCCGTCGTGTCAAAAGGAAAGAGCTGCAGAGATTAAATACCCAGCGATGGTGAAAGCAAGTGAATCAACGTAAACATCACTCCATCTTCGCCTCTGCCTCCCCGGAATGTGACCTTGTCTGCCGATGTCCCCAGGGCCGGCCGTGGCGGGAGCACAGGGAGAAGGGTCCCACCGCTGCCGTCCCACCTGTGTCGCTGCAGGCTGCCGGTCCTGGGGCCGGGGTCTGCGGCTGCAGGGGGAGCGTGCGGCGGAGAGAGAAGGGGGCTCGAACGTTTCTCTTAGTGAAGGGTTCAGCCACTTTTTCCTGCAGATTGACTAAGGATGTGTGTTGGATTTTTACTAGCAAAGCGAGAACGAACAATTGGAATCGTACCTGAAGGAAAGATGTCCTCTCCTTGCTGCTGTTTGATGTTTCCAAGCACACCGCGTAGCACATTTTACTTTCCTTTTGGTGAATCGAGGAGGCTGACATTGCCTCGCGAGGCTGCCTGGTGCCGGTGGCCCGAGTGTTTAATGTTATAACCTCTACGCTTCCTTTGCTGAAAATGGAACTTGAGAATGTTCCCGTGAGGACTAACTGGGTTGTACGTGGGAGCGCTCAGCTCGGTTTGGGTGGCTTCAGGCGCTCCCCCCAGCTGCTGGCAGCTGGCCCGTACGAGGCGTGAGGCTTCGTGGCTTGCGCTCGTTGGCAAACGAGCCTCTTGAGTGCCACTGGCTTAAATACCTCAGTGCCATCAGCGGATACATCTTTAGCACTTTGCGGTCGTGTTTCTGAATTCCATAATTAGCAAATGTTGTCTCTTCCGCACTCCCAAAACGGCGGAGGAGGATAAATGAAAACCTCTGTAATGCCAGAACTGCGTTTTGTTCGTCGATAACTAGGATACGGGTTCCTGGCGAAATGTAAGCTTTGTGCTTGCTTGACTTGACTCACAGGTCATCTTGTCCATTCCTGCTTTTCTGTTAAGGGGATACATTTATATACTATCCTTTGACCTAAAAATTTGCTCCATAAAACATACAGAAGGTGCAGTCTGAGATAATGCATCTTTTGGGACCGGAGGCTTGCTTTTGACCTCTATTTACATGATGTAAATCAAACTGGAGTAGAGCTGTGGAAATAGGACAGGCCAGCTCTTGCATCAGGGGCTGTTCAGCCTTATCGCAGCAATAATTCTGTGTAAAAATGCTAATATGTAGTACGGTTTTGCCATGGCCTTTGGTGATCAGGGAAGTGCTCTAAAAATAAAAGAATGAGAGGTAGTTGATGATTTCAGCCAGATTGTTTGTGGACAAAACTCCTCGAGATGAGAGGGGCTCTACACCCACAGGGCGTCAGTGAACGTGACCCGGACGTGAGCAGCCCTGAGCTGCAAATTGGACACTTTATTTTGTATCGTATATGGCCGGAAAAAACCCTCCTATTGAATGAAGGCTGAGCCTGCACTCCTCCACGTCTCGTTCTTCTCTGTACTCTCGGGGCCTCCGCAAGCAGGAGTTAGCGGTGAAGCATCAGTGTCGGCACGTAGCCACGGCCGCGGCCACGCGTGGTGTCTCGTGAGCGCGTGTGTGCTTGTTGCTCATAGCCTGGGAAGAAATCCGCTCATTTGCTTATAGCGCTACTGAAATATTAATGCAGAACAAATCATCCGGTTTAAACCGAACATCAGACCGAGGAGAGAGAAATGGTGTGTGATGCTCTCCGTGGTTTGTAAGGGGAAACGTGCCTCCGCTGCGACTGAATCCTCTGGCGGAGCGCCCTGTGTCGGGCGGGCAGGAGGATCTCTCGGAGCCGGGGCGTCCAAGCGGGGAGAGTTTCAGCCTTGAACCCTTCCCCCGGTTCCCAGGGGCTAAGGTGAAATGGGAAAAGGAGCTTCGCTATTTTGCATCATTTGTGGCTGATTGGGAGGATATTTGGGAAATGTTAACTGCTCTTGGGACTTCTTCAAACAGACTGTTTAAAGTAGTTATCTTTCCCAGATGGTAAATATAGGAGACATCCTCAGCAGCCTGCTAGTAATAATAATACTTACATGGCACTTTACATTTCCAAAGCGCTGTCCAAGTAGCTGATTTGTCTTGTCTTTTGCAGTGATGTGTAGTTAAACTTGAAGGATATAGGCCTGAATTTGGAGCAGTTTGTCAGCCACATCTGTGGGTGAATTTACTTTTCTGCTGTTTCGTGCTATGTGAGTAAACTGATTTCTCCTGTGTATCCTGACATTGACTCCAGTCTTTCATCTTGGTAGCGAAGAAGATGATCTTTAAGCAGAATGGAGAAGAAAGGTGTCTTTCTGCCTATTGCACTACAACAAAGATGAGCACGGCTGTACAGAAAAAGGATACTCTTTTTTTCAGCCTATATAATGTATAAATTAAGTTAGACGTTCTTAAAAGGAGCGTGCTTTTTTCTTGTGGAATGACCTCCCTAACTCTTAGCCACACGCTGGCTCAGTATGTGCTTTGGGCGCAGCTAATGGCAGTTACGGTGTTCGGTGTTTCCTTCGAGTTGGGGGGAAACTCAGCCGTGTTCTGCCCACCGGACCGCTGGAGCCGTGGGGTGGTTCACTGCCTTAAACCCGGACTCCCTCGGCACAACCGTTTGCTGTGTTTCCTTCATTTGGGGACAGGGGCAGGGCCGGGACCCGCAGCGTGGAGGCAGCGGGGGCATTCGCGGCGACTGACGGCCCGGCGCTGCGGGGACGGGGTGGGCCAGAAGAGGGTCCTCTCGGCGCGAGAGGAGCCCAGAGGCTGCTGTGCCGTGCCCTGCTTGCCTGTCCCTGGGTGGCACGTGGACAGCCACGGCACCTCTGCCATGCATCTCTGATGTCATCTATCCCAGGGTTTTCTTTTCTTTAAAGGTATTTCCAGAGAGTATTAGGTGCAGGCGGAGGGAATAGGTTTGCACACCTGCCTGCAATTAAGTAGTTTGTTTTTATGCTCCTTAATCCTTTATGACAGTCGCAAGGACAGTCTGTGTAATGCAAAATTGTCATTAAGCCAAGTGCGTAATGCTCATGAATGAAAAGCTCCGCCCCGCGCCCCGCTTCCCGCTCTCTTAGTGTCTGCCGTGCCCCTGCTCGCTGCCTCGTGCGGATCTCAGCCCGGCATGGCAAACACCAGCGGTGCCGAGGGCTGGCACGGGCAAGAAATGGAGCGTTGGAGGCACGGGGTGATGGTGGTGGTGTGTGGGAAGGGTGGAGGAAGGAAGAAAACATCCTTAGTGAAAGGGGCCAGGGGAGAGAGCGCCAAGTTCCTAGAAAGAGGACCTTGCAAGGAATGCGCAGATGACATGAAAAAGTAATTAAAAGGAAAGCCCTAATGGGACGTTAGGGGGAGATGCAGCTGGAACTTGAATAAGCAAATGTAAAGAGGGAATTAAGTTTGTAAGCTTTCCTCTAAGGAACCGATGGGGAAAATACGGCAGCAGCTTCTGTTGATGTAAATCAGCATCGAGCCCGTTGCTGAGGAGCTCCAGCTTGTGAGTGTGGTTCGTTTCATATTTGCTAGTCCTGAACCTTGAAAAAGCACGGGGAAGGAGGATGTGGTGTTTTGCAGAGGTGACGTGAAGGACACTGGATTCCAAAGCAAAGGATATTGACTTCAAAAATGAAGTGAAACTGTTGGTAATGTAGTTTGCCTGGGGCGATTGGTGGTTTGCTATAAGTAATATTAATTTAAGTGTATAATGCTTTAAATTATCTGGATAATTTAATCTATGTGATTTTAAAGAAATAATTTATCAGCCCTGATCTTGAATAAAAATAAAATAAAACAAATGGAACAAAACCCTTCAATTAATATTAGCACTGCTCTTTTACTCTGGAGAGTAATATACAGCAGAGACATTTATTTTTAGCTGTGAATAATTTGCATGTGTGTTTCCAGATGTATTCTTAGACTTTGTACTGCTTAAAATTCAGCCACCACAGTACATAGATCCAAATTTTCCTTTCCATTTTGTCTCTGCCACTGTGGGTATCTTTTTTTTTTTTTTTTTAATTCTTTTTCTCTTTTTTTTCCCAGCAGAGGTGGTGGAGGGGGGGTGTGATGATTAAGGCAGCCGGTAAGTCTCTTAGTTCCTCTGAACTTTACTCCCTCTGCGAGGAGTGACCTATTTAGATGAGGCCCTTTGATGGAGTCGGGGAGGTCAGGTGAGGTCAGAGCACTGGCGGTGCCAGGAATCCCACAGATGCAGGAAGCGAGGAACTTCTGGAGGATGCGGGTTGAACAGGCAGTCATTTCAGTATGTTCTTTCTCTGTGTCTGCATTTGTTTTCCTACTAAATTCCTGAAACAGAGAGGGCCGGATCCTCTGCAGTGCCGAGAACAGCCGTAGCGCCTCTGCGTTTCGCAGGCGGGTGAAGAGTCCCCAGGGGCAGCGGTCGGGGGACGGAGAGGGCAGGGGGTGAGGACATGGCAGCGCCAGAGCTGAATTCTCTCTGGCTCCGATATCCCATTCGGTGGATCACTCAACGCTTACGCAGATGCATACAAATTGCAACCCCGCCGCCCCGACTCCTCCTTCCCAGACCCATCGGGTCTGTCTCCTTCCTTACAGCTTGCTATCTGAAGACGGGGGCTGCACAGATGCGTTAAATCATCCAGCCTTTTTAATTTCTCTTAATTGCCATGTGGAAGAAAGGGAAGGAGGAAGAATGCTCCTCTCAGCTTGGATGTCCCAAAGTAAAATCCCAGCTGAGCAGCTTAAAATAGACGGTCAGCTGGTTGGGAGGACTGGAACTAGCCCGGGGAGCATGGCATCTGTCTCCCAGGAATGCTGCCTGGTCATCAGGCCGGATAAATTAGGACTAGTACCGCTCTGTGTGTGTGCGAGAGACAGAGCGTACTGAGGATGGGGAGGTGCCCTGAATGTCGGTGAGGCTGGCTTGCTCCGGTCCTCTGACATCTGCCTGGGAATCGATAATTCACTGATTGTGGAGTCGCAGGTCTAAAGCATTGATGTGCTGGTGCTGCCCCAGCAGCGCCTGCTCCTCCTTGGTCTGCCCCAGCCATCTCTGGCTGTGAAGCTACTTTTAGTGGTGCATCTAATAACTGATCCAGCTAAAGAAAGGCGGGGGGAGGGGGAAGATTATGCCTATGATACACGCACAATGACCAAGTCTGTATTTTCCCTTCTGTGCCTTTCCTCCGCACGCTGCCGCCTCCCTCCCTCGGGGGCCAGCGGCTGGATCCAATGACGGCGCTGCTCCTCCTCAGATGCAGCACAAAACAGATTTTTCTAGTGGCTGAATTTAATCACTTAGATGCAGAACACTGATAGACTGAATCAATTTAATTCCTATTGCTCATGACTGGGAGGGGAGAGAGGGGAGGAGGAAGGTCATAACAATTTAGCAAGCAACAACTTGGCTTCAAAATGTAACCAATAGGTCAGTCTTTGGGTTTTTTTTTTTTTTCTTTTAAACTGCCCAGGCCAAGATGGCAACCTTAGGGGATGGGAAACACCATGCTCTGCAAAGTGGGGAGAGATCATTTTTTGGTGTAGGGTCTGAAATGCCGGGGCTGCTACAGGGCTGTAGGATCACCTCCCATCAGGAGGTGAAGTTGGTGGTACCCCTTCTTCTCCTGAGGGAGCTGCTGGAAAAGGCACCGTACCATTGGGCTGGGAACGTCTGAAACGGTGCGTAGTGCCTGAGCGTCTCGGTGTCGTGTGTGTTTGCCTCAGAGCGTGTCTGCCGAGGCGGCGAGTGCAGAGCTGCGGGGCGCTCGGATGGTGCCAGATCTCTTTGGGAGACTTCAGTTACCTGCTGCGGCACAGTCTTGCTCAAAGAATAGAAGGATTTAATTGGAAATGGAGCGGTCTGTGAGTCTTCTTTCAAAATAAGGCCCAGCTTTTCCTAGTATCTGTTGCAATTACAGTGTTCCTGTTCCATACGAAGTCCAAAGCTAAGGCTTTGTTGGCAGCAGCCCTGTAGTGCCGTTTCCGAGGGTGGTGGCTCTGCGGGTGTCTGTCCAGCCCCACGCCTGGGATACGGCCCTTTCTGTGCCAGGGGCTTTTGGACACTTGCAATTTCGGTGATTCCAGGAGATGAGCTCTCTGTGAAGAAGAGGTCCCTAGGGTCCACCCAGGTGTAAGCTGTTGATGTTGGATTCATCTTTTACAAGCATCCAGTCCTCCCAAGAGAAACCGTAGGTGCATCACCCTGAGTGCCAGCCCCGGGTGGCTTTTCAGAAGAACCTTTAACAGTTTCTCACACAGTTCTTACTCAGGTGGGTGCTCCAGGGTGTGGGTGAGACTGTTGCTGCTGTGGTGGGGGTTAACAACTCGGCAGCGATGCCACGCCGTCCCTCGCGGGGAAGCAGCCGCCCTCCCGGGGCCTCCCGCGCTGCCGCCCCGCTGGACCAGGCAGAGCAGCGCAGCCCTCCGTCCAGGCGCTGCAGCCGCCCCGGGGCTGGCGTTAGGAGCAGCCCTTGTTCCGAAGCGAGACACACAGTAGTAGTGAAGTAATAAAAGCAAACTTGGCCAGCTCGACAGCAAACTTGGTCGCCTGCCACAGCCATCAGCCCATATGCGCAATGGTAAATAAAAGCTGTAGTTGAATTTCTTTCAAGTTTTATATAATACTCGTTACGATATGGAATCGAGGGGGGGGAAATCCCTCTTACAAGTAGTTCTGCTAAAAAACAAACCCGAGCCTCCCTTTTGTGAGGTAGTTGGGCAGTGGGGAGCGATGCTGTTGCAGAGGAGAGAGCTCTCCTGTTCGCTGCAGCCTCTCTGCTGCGGTACCCCAGAAGCGGCCCCGGCGCTGCCCTTGCTGGGTGAAAAGCTCGTGGCTGAGGGGAGCTGCTCAAGGACGTGGCGTTAGCACCCAAAGGCAAAACAAACTGGATATCCAGACATTAGGGCAGAGGTGGTGGCTTGCCGGGCCCGTCTGCCCAGGTCCTGCAGCCCGGTACTGCCTGCGGGGCTGAGCAAGGACAAAAAGCACAGCAATGACGGTGGGAGCAGAAGGGCAGGAAGTTTGACTGCGCTTAAGTGATGGTCAACTTAAAAATAGACCCGTCTATTTATAGCGTTGGCAGCACACTGCTGCCCCCCCAGCGAGAGGTGCAGCCTGTCTGCAATAGCACCTTACACACACACGCACACACACGCGCGCGCGTGTTGCGGGCAGAGAGAATGCTGCGGGGAGGTGGACAGTGGTGCCAGAGTGGTGTGACACTGGCGGTGTTGCTCCATTGCTCTTCTCCCAGCCCCTTGTTCCTCTCCAGCACGAGCTCTTCGCCTCGGCCAGGCACCTCCTCAGCCAGTGCATCGCACGTGTGGCTACTGGCACGACCCTCCCGCTTGCCCTGGGGCCAGCGCAAGGCCGCGGTGTGCACAGGGCACGATGGCGCCTGGGGCCTGGGCAGGGAGCGCTGCAGCTGGCGGCAGGGCGGGTGGCAGCACTGGTGCGAGCGATTTGGGTGTCTTTTCCCTTCATGCCTGTGTTGTGGAATGCCCGGCTAATGTGTGGGTGGCCTCGTGCTCTGTCGCTGCCGGCGAGGAAGGAGGTGTAATGTAAACACCCGTTTAATTGCCACATGTCGATCGCAGGCGAGTCTTCCAGTTTATAGACGGAGGCAGCACCGGAGACCGGCCTCGGAGAGGAGGGCGAGCAGCGCCGGGGTTCCACGCTGCGCAGAGGCCGCACAAATGACCATGCGTGCCCTTGCTGCTGCATTTCTTTCCGATGGGGCGAGACATGGCCCCGTCTCTCTCCCTGAGCTCCAGTTTCCTCATGGCCAGGAGGTGTCTGGCCTAGCAGCGGGACGGGGAAGACCCGAGGCCGCCGCTCGGCGTGCCCAGGCTGGGCAGGCTGCTCGGCCCCCGCTCCCTCGGCGCTGGGCACCGGCGGCCGTTCGTGTTCCTAATTCAGCCCCTCCTTTTGTTCCCACACAGGTGTTTTTGTTGCCATTGATATTTTCTGAGCTGACTTTGGGTTTTTTGAATGCGAGTGGAAAATTGAGTCATTTTTGACCTAGCTGGAAGGAGCGAAGATGGCGGCTGAGTGCAGAGAGGCCCTTTGGACGGCTCGTGGCGGGTGAAGCGGGCAGTGCCCTGCGCGGGGTCACAGGGAGAGTTTGCTTTGGCTTTAGAGCGCAGTGTTGACCGGCGCATTTTGCCGTCTGTTCTCCTGCCCTGCTGCTGCCCGTCCCGGTGGCGCCGGGACCCCTCGGCGCGAGGGCTGGCGGTGCCACGCTCTTTCCCTAGCCCTCGGCGGCGGCTCCTCGTGCTGCACAGTCGGTGCGTCGCCCAACGAGCGTGACGGGACGGAGAGAAGAGCCCCTGCGAGGGGGTGGGTGCCCCGGTGAGCCGCCCTGCCTCGGAGAGCGAGGAAAAGCCGTCCGGCGTGGCGAGCTGGTCGTCAGCGCGAGCGCCCGTGGCAGTGTGCCGGGGACTGCCAACCGCGCTCATTCGCGGTGATAAAACTACAGTTCTCCTGTCCTTTTCTTCGGCAGGGAAGCCGGGTCATCTCTTTGCTAGCACGGACACAGAGCAGGGCAGGGGCGTCGATTCATTTCATGTACGGTCTGTTCTTAAGAGCGAGGGTTTTTTTCCTCCCATTTATTTTCAGCTTCCCACTCCTAATCGGAGGCTCTTTGGGAGAGTTTATTCTCGTGAGCTTTTGCATTCCTAAAAGGGAACCTGTGCCACTGCTTCCATTACAAACCCCCGCTTATAAAAATATCTGCTTCTAGTTGAAACTTAATCTAATTAAATCTTAATTATATGGGGTCCCAGGGCAAGTTTGTGATTTTTTATATATATTTGAAAAAAAAAAAAAGGGAAAAAAATGTGTGCAGGGACTGTTTACTTTGAGATTGTCTGTCCAGCACTGAGGAATATTCTGTTCATTATCTGGATGTTTCTGATCAGGTTAATTTTAGGACCTATCAGGCAGGGGTGATGGTTTTGGTTTTCATTTGTACAGTCACTCGCATATTCAGTTCTGACCTAGAGCTGGTACTTCTGCCATGGAAATAATCAGCAGAATAGTACAAGGTTTTGATGGATGGCACTTTTAGTCATAAAAGCCAGCTCCTGGGAGAATAAAAGTGGTTTTTAGGGGGGATTTGAATAGAGGGGGTGATCACAGTACCTTGGCTGAGCTGGAGTTTTCCTGTCGGACAGCGGGCGGGGAGGGAGACGGCGTACAGAGGCAGGAGGAGCTGCGTTCCTCCTCCGTCAGAGGGGCAACTCCTGTCGCCTTCATGGGACCGGTGTGTTTGGACCGGTGCGGTCGCAGAGCACAGGTTTGCTTGCGAAGCAGTAGCGCTCCAGCCTTTCCAGCAAATGTTGACTCTCTGCCTAAATATATTTTCACCTAGAGGACCCTTTACCTAAATTAGACACGAAGTTTCAGTAACGTTTTGCGAGGGAGCTTTTTTCACTTGAAATGAAACCAACTGGTTTTATTCCAAAGAGCATATTGAGGGGAGATTAATGTCTTTCCATACACAGTTCATAAATGCCAGTTCTGGGTTCTTTTCGTTGGGTGTTTTTATTTTTTTTTAATGGAAGAGTGATTTTATATTAATGTTTCAACTTTGGACTGCCAAGTCAGGTTTGAAAGTAGGGGCTGCTGTTTCCTTCACTAATATACACTTAAGGGTAGAATTTCTGCTTTAGTTTTCAATCTCTTGAGCTTTTGTCATTTTTTTATCACAACCTTATGTGTTATTTAAACACTTTTTTATTGAATCAGTTATTCTTTTAAGTGGGCTTAATTGTATAAAGATTATCATGCATAAGAGACATCTATAATTAGAAGGGGGGATTGGTGCTATTAGACAGTGTTTTAGTGAAGAAAATTACAGTGTTCATAAACTGTTTGGAGAATGGAGGCAGCATATATTAAAATTCAACAAGTTTTATGTAATCCTAACAGAGGATTGACTCTGGCTCGCTTGGGTGAGTTTGGGCTGCTCCAGTATTTCTTCTACAGGCTTTGTCCTCTGCTCTGCTCCTCCTCTCCCTCTGCCTTTCCTCCTGCCACGGAGGTGGAAACCGTCCCCTCTCGGCTTTATTGCAGTGCCACGGCGCTGCCTCGCAGACCCGAATGCTGTGCGAGGTTTAGTCCATTAAACTAAATAGCATGTGTGGTGCAATGCCGAATGCGCTGGAGCTCCGCTTCTCCTCAGGGAAAAGCTTCCCAAACTCCCGCTCTTGCTGCATTTTTGAACGCGACTAAAAGATGGCAGCTCTGGGTTGGGGTTCTCTTCCATGGAAATAGTAAACAAAATCAAAATCGCTTTTCGCTTTTCCTTGAAAGCAGGAATTACTTACATGGCAAACACTAATCGGTGATTTTATATTGGTTGGGCTTTAAAAGCCTGTGAAGATGTTTGACTTTGGCTGCTCCTCTGGCTGGTGGCCGGTGGCTGGTGCAGGACCTGCCGTCACTCAGACGGACGTACCCTGGGACAGCCCAGGTGATTTCCAGCTCGAAGGATTCGGCGGTGGGATGAACGCGAGGCGGTTTAAAGCCTTCTGTGCTATTTCCAGACTGAGTTCTGGGCCATCTCTCTTGAAAAGAAAATGTCACCACTGGTCTTTTGACTGGTATCCTGTTAACGGTGTGCATGTGCGAAAGTACACATAAACATACGAAGCTATTGTGCTGTTCCATATGCAGGTAGGCAATTTATTGGGAACAATTACTCTGCACATCATTTGTGAGCTGAAATGAGCAGGGGAAGGCTGGTGTCCGCCGCGGCTTGGCAGCCTGCCTGCAATATGTGTATTGTGAGAATTTCTTCTCCCTCCATCTCCTCCCCTTCCCCATTGAAATGACATGACACCGGGGGACCATTGATTTCTGCTCTCCACGTTGTTAATGAAAAATTCCTTGTTGGCTCCTAGTTCTCTAAATCCTTTGAGACAGCTGCAGCAGTTTAGATACTTCAGGAGCAAACACGCCAGCCTGGGTGATGTATGACTTTGTGAACTTTGAAGGGACAAAAGGGTAGGCTTTTGTTGGCCATAAAACCGAGAGAGGCTCTTATCCGTGTAATTATTACGTTTTCTGGAGCCAGTTTGCTGAACATATTTTGGTAACTCAGTAGACAGTTTCCATCTCAGATGGCATATGAGATTTATCATGTTTCTTAGTGCTTAATAATTTTAGTTTGAAGTTTAAACCCAGCCAGATAAGAGCCATGAGTCTTGATGATGCTAAATAAAGCCTTCTCATACGTTTCTTAGGACTCTAAATGCAGTCTTCATTTTCTTCTCTGCTGCGTATCTCTCTGCCAAGTTAAAGCCATTAATTTTGAGAGAGGGGAAGTATTATTTTAGATCACCTTGTAATGCTTTGTTGCCACATTTTATGTTCCTGGACAGCACGGTAGTGGAACGCTCTCTATTTATGAAGTGCAAGGTACAGATGGCAACTCATTAAAACTTTAGTGATAATCGCCCTTCCTATGGAATTACCACTTAAATCTGGTTAGTAGAGGAGGAGGAGTAGTGTCACAGAAACATGCTTCTTCTGGGTGATTTAAAAGCATATGGGATTGAGTGGTTTATGTGTGCCCCCTTGTCAGGAGTCCTCAGAGCAGATTGCCAGAATTGTCGAGCAGTTAGTTTAATGGAGGTACAGGAGCTTTTCCTCTTGATCCCTTTGACAGTTAAGCTGTCGTCTTCAAGTGCATTTTAAAAAAACCTCTTTTAAATACAGCTTTTTTTGCAGAATAAATGGAGGCAAGAACAAGTATGTGAGGCAGCTGGTAAGGAGCTTTTTGGTCATTTCAAGGTTGGGAAGCATTCTTTGGGGAGTAATGCATCATTGTTAGATGGCCTCGAAGAAAAAAAGGTACTTGCTTGTTTGTCCTCACTTGTGCAGATGGTAAGAGGAATGGTCCCAAGGGCTCGCTGAGAGCTTGGAAGTCCCTGGGAGTTAGAAAAAATATTTGGATTCAAGGCTCAGCACTGTTGCAGATTTTTGGGGGGACTTTTAGTCACTTATTTCTTCTCTGCCTTGGTTTCCCATCTGTAAAATCCAGTTGAAGCATCACTGCCTTTATTGTAGCAGTGTTGGAGGTACGTGCATTAGAGGTTATGAAGTATTTAGGTACGAGCAGGATTAAACGTTAACAGAAATAGGCAGAGTCTTGCAATGTATTTTGAGACTTGGAGGTGGTGAGTGTAACTGGTGATGCCCCAAGGCGGGTAGCGATGTCCCCCCTCTTCCAGACAGCTGCATTGAGGCCCCGTTACAGAGGGTACTGAGCAGCACCTTGCGTATACCAACACATTTCAGCTTAGAGGTGTCTGAAAAGCTTCCTAAATAAATTGCTTTTGTTAAAAATGTCACTGTTTTCTTGTAAAATACCATTTTAAGATGGATCTCAAGGGTTTGGGATTTGCAAGCCTGGAATGGGCACTCAGGGTTCCCAGGCAATGACATCCGAAGGCCTTTCTCTGGATAGTGTTTTTCTTTGTCACCTGAGCATCCTTTGTTATTTGTGTGTTTGCTGAGAAGAGGGCTTTTCATCTCGTGTGTAAACTGCTGGGAGACAGAGGGGATGACTGATGCTTTCTGGCTCTCCCTGTTCTTCCCTGTCCTCTTTTTTAACAAGTGCGGCCTCTTCGGAGGTGACTTGTGCTCGGAGGAGCAGGGCTGAGGCGGCTGGGTGAGGTCGGCACACCTTTGCACAGCGCTGTCACATTACGGCACGGTTAGCGGTTTGGCCCAACTTGAAGCAGACCAGCAAATTATCCCGTACAATAACCTAAATGATCTGCCGTGCCTGGGTGAAGCAGGTACATGAAGGGCGTGGACCTTTTCCCCCCCTGTTCCAAGGACTTGTGCCGAAGTGTCCCCGCGTCCCCCGTCTGCGTGGCTCCGCAAAGCTGTCTTTTCATGAATTTCGCTGGAGGGCAGCCAGCGGCTGGGCGGGCGGCGCGCGCGGCTTGCTGCTCCTGCCGTTGGCGGCAGGTTTGCTGGCGTGTGTGGGGCGAGCCACCAGCCAAAATTTGGCTACTGTTCCCTCTGAGTCACATCTGTCTGGTCCTCCTAAAGCAAACAGAAGAGGCTTTCCTGCCTTTGGTGCTGCGGAGCCAAGAGCTGTATTCAGGTCCGCTCGCCGCTTCTCTCTGGCTGCCGCGGTCAGACCTGTGCCCGGTCGCAGCCTGAGCCAAGAGCTGAAATTGCGCGTGCCAGGTGAGTGCTGGCTGCTTGGGAGGAAAAAAAAAAGATGTTTTGAACAGTATCCTGCCTTCGATCAATTTTTATGTGGGAAAACCATAATGCAGGGTGGGACACAGTGAGATCTCCTAAATACGGACCTTTCTGCTCAGTATAGCTATATTTGAAATGATAATTGTCTATTTAGTGTACTGAAATGAATCCCTGATTCTGTCCTCGCATCTAGCAGTCTGATTGTGGTTCGGTCTCCGCCCTGCACTCCACTGTCACTCAGCCAGTGCTGCAGACTGGATTTAAGTGCCTTTAGGTGCTTTTTGCTTATCTTGTAGCTGCATTTTGCCTCATTCGTCAGCAGTCAGAGCTTTGCTGCAGCCAGAGCCCCTTCTCTGACAGCCCTGACATGACTGAGAGACAGCGGAGGTGACCAGGGCCATACACGCTCCCCCTGGTGTCACTGCTGTAATTTACCCACGTTTTGGAGAGCAGCTTCGGCCCTGTCCCGACCTCTCCTCTGGCCGCTGTGGCACAAGGCGAGGGCAGGACCTGGAGCTCTTGGCTGGGTGTGCGATGGAGGTGCTCCCGTTGCTGCTCTGGGATCAGCCTCGTCTGCTTTGAGTTTAAACTTCAGCCTGTCTGCTTTGGATTCTACAGCTTCATTTGCAAAAGGAGACAAAGAACTTTTTCTCTCTCTCGTCTCCTCTTTATCAGCCACTCGAGCTGTGAGTGACACTGAGTACACGTTTACTGGTAGCAGTGGGGTCTGCGGCATTCCTGGCCCCGTGGGCAGCGCCGCACACTGTGTCCCTCTGCACTCGGTGGAAGAGTTACGGGCTCGGGGCAGTGCCCCAGGGGAGGTGAAGTTGCACACAGGTAGTTTGGTCCTTATCCATGGCTTTTCTTTTCCCAGCACATGGTGTCACTGGGGTTGCATCTGGTGGTCTCCAAATTGGAGTTAGAGTCAACTCTGATTTGAGGTGACGGTTCGATTAGGTGGGTTTGCCGGGCTGGTCGTGTACCGCCGTCTGCTCTCCTTGCCGGGGGTGTTTCACGTGTGTGGTCTCAGTGTCTCCGAGAGAAATCCCTCTCTCCTGCAACTGCAGTCCATCAGCTCAGCCTGTGCAGAAGAAGCGACATCGCTCCACTTGGCTCCCAGAAAATGCTTAACATCTCTGGAGCAGTGACCGTCTTGTGGTGCTGAAGGCTGCAAAAGGGGAAGAGCATTCCCAGCAGCTGCTCGGTGGCCAGCTGGTTTCCATGCCAGGGAAGGAGAGGGATCTCTGTAAGAAGTCAACAGACAGGTCAGTGACCCAGGTGGCAGCTTGTGTTTTGTTTTAGGGGAATGGCAAAAGCTGGAGGTTTCTCTCAACAGTCACAAACTTGCACCCAAAGGAGTCATGGGCTGAGCAGAGAGGGAATAACTGAGGGCCCTTTGCCACACCGGGATAGAAAAAAGGGATTATGGTGGAGGAGACAGTGGTCAAGAGTGATCAGAAGGGTTTCTGCAGGACACCTGCAGTTTCTCATAACTATGTGAAATAAAGAAAAGTAGCCAATATTTTTTTGGAAGGGCTTGAAAATAAGCAACCAATTCTGTTATCTTCTACAAGATAAAAGTTATCTTCTACAAGATAACTTTTTCTGACTGTAGCTGCACCTCAGCTCCCTTCCGCCCCCCATACCTCGCACAGCCTCGCTCTTATGTCCAGCGCCCTAAAATTTAAACACACATCATGTACCTCTACGCTCTTGAGGGACCTCAGGGCACTGCTGTGTTGCTCAGCATCGTATGACCTGTGATTCAAACCGAACTTCTGGTGAGGACACGGTGGGGATCTGCCGGACGGGCTCGTCCGTTGTCTCGGAGGAGCGTGGAGGTGCAGAGAGACCCGCGCGCTCGCCCGGGAGCACTGCCTGCCCGCCCCTGCCCACCACCCGCCCCTCTGGGCTCACGGGGGGAGCTTGGAAGACACACGTGTGCTCCCCGCATCCTGCGCGGGCTGTGAGTAAACCCTGGCGAAGCAGATGAACGTGGGGGTTTTCTGCCTTGGGTATTTGTATGCAGGACAGTGAAGGATAGAAGAATCCACCCGCCTGGAAGGATATCATCTTTTAAACAAGGCACATTTGAAGAAATACAATAAAATTTGCGTACATTTGTTCCAGTATAAACACACGTGCTCATCAGCGGCAGATGTGGAGGCTGTGGGTCTGAAGCAGCGCGCACGTGTGCAGCGAGGGCGGCGTGATGAACTGCGCAGAGCTGCTCTTCCCTGCGCATGTTGGAAGTACTTAGTTCTGCTTTATTACCACCACCACCCCCCCCAAAAAAAAAGAAAAAAAAAAAAAAGAAAAGAACATCTGCTAATGCATAGCTTGAAAAAAGCAAGCTGCAAAGGAAAGCCCGCTCGCTTCACTGCAGCTGAACTCAGCGAGAAGTTCACAAAAGGGCATATGAGCTGCGCTGCGGTCGGGCTTTTGGGAGCGCTTTTGGTCACAGCCTGATGCGTGTTTGTGGCACTGCACGTTTGGGTTTATGTGCAGTTATAAAATGTGGGTAATAATAGCAAATGCATATTAATTTTTAATAGAAATCTGTAACAGCTCATGATGCTGAAATACGGTGTCTCTGTTGACAATTGCTATTTTTGGTGGAAACAAACCCTAAGGCCTTTGCAGCGCTTCTGCGTGTTTATAAACACTGCTGTCTGCAGGAGAGGAAATGTGTTTCTCAGCATCTCCATGCAGTAATTTTTCTCTCTGAGTTAATGGAAAACTTCAAACTCGATTCTTTGGACTACTGATTGCAGCAGTTGTCTTTTAAGTTCCCTTTTGGTCTTCTCATCTCTTAAATGCATTTAGCTAAGTGTGCGGATACGGGGGGGTGGGAGTAATTTAAACAGAGACGCCCCCATGCTTTTTGTATACTTGCTCCAGCACAGGTTTGGCTGTGAAATAATGGTCTCGGAATGTATACAGGAACACGCTCAGTATTGTAAGTACAGTGTTTTGTTCAGTCTTTCAGAGGGAAGTCCAAGTTACCTTTGTTTTGTGCGTATTTCCGAGAGATGCAGTTTGTTTCCCCGGCGGCGGCCGCCCTCGCTGGGGAGCCGTGCCGGCAGCGCGTGCGGACTGCGGCACGCTGGCGGCTCCGGCGGCCGAAGTCGGAGCAGGAGCTGTCTGCTGTCCCCGGGCGCCAGCGCTGCCTCGCTTAACACTCGGCTGTTAATTGCTTTAGAAATAGTCACTTTCAAGCCCGTGGTGGGGGATTTTTGTTTGTTTTTTTTTTTTTTTTTGTGGATAGCAAGAGGCTCTCAGGTGATGGGAGTGCGTTGGAGCCGGGTGCGGGGCATTGCTCAGTGCTCCTGTTTGGTCTCAGGCGCCTGCAGCTGCCTCCTGCCTTTGTAGCATCTTTCTCAGTGGCCTTTGCAGATTCAAAGGCATTTTTACCTCTCCCGGGAGCGTGAAGAACCCTAATGGCTGTCGCTGTGGGCCTGAGGATGTATATCTCATCCTGTTTCTGGTTACGAAAGTTTAACCCGGGAGGTAGCGAGGTCTGGTGTGTGCTGGTGGGGCCGTTCTGTGGGTGCAGTGGCCGGAGGAGGACAGGGGTGGTGTGCGCTCAGCCGCTGCCCGTGCACTGACCAAAAGCTACTCACCAAATAACTCTTTTTCTAGACCAAATAATTTTTATTCGGCATGGTGCCCAGCACAGCTTGGCGGGGCTGGGAGTGTCGGAGGGGGGGTGAGGGTGGTGGGGGACCGTGGGGAAGGGGCCCCGTTGTCAGGCTGGGCAGCAAGCTGGGGCGGGCAGGTTAAGGCGGCTTCTTAAAACCCAGCGCCTCCTCTGTAAGGGGTCAGCCCCCAGCGCCTGCAGTAGAAGGGTCTTCTGACATAAAAGGAAAACGTGTCTAAAGCTCTAAAGCCTTTTTTGAGCATGGGGGAGCATGGGCGGTGGTAGCGGGAGGTAGAGTGGCCGGCGGAGCCGCGGCTTCTGAGCTGGCTGGCCAGGGCTGCGTCGGAGCTGACTCCATCAAGGGTTCTCGCGTCACTGTTCGGTTGTCCCCAGGCAATAGACACACAGCGCGTGATTTATGCATTTGGTAATTACCTGTTCCTTTTGCCCCTCCATCTTCGAGCTTTTACTGTATTTCAATGATTTGTTCCCTTTGCCTGGAGATAAGAATTCTTCTTAGTTGTTTTTCTAGGAATTGTTTTCTCCCTCTTCCTGAAAGTCAGTCCGGAGACTGCTGGAGAGCGATGCCTCTAGAGAACTTGCGACTGTTTACCAGACACTTCAGTCACTGCAGCAGTTGTTGCAGGGAGTTCTTCAATTTCTGCTGGGCCATCTGCACAGGCCCGGCTTTTATTTTTACCCTGATGGAATTCTGCGAGACTCTCCCCCAGCGCCGGGAGCAGACGCCGATAGCCGGGATGCCGCTGTCTTGCCTCGTGGAAGGGTTTGGATCTGGGTACCACTGACTCCTCGCTTCTGCTCCAGCTTCGTTGGAGCGGAGGGGTAGCACACGGACACGGAATTTGTCACGGTGTCGGTGAAGGTGAAGTCTGCAACTACCCTGTATGCATGTAGCTGTGGCTGTCATTTATTAGACTGTCAAGAGGGTTTGTTTTCCCAAATAACCCTCTGAATTATTCTGTGTAATTAACTCGTGAACTTATTTAAAATGATAACGGGGTAGGGAGGAGGAGAGGAGCCGTTGTGGAGCTTAGTAAACCGATAGTATTGCATAGCTGTTCCCCACTGATCACAAGGTCGTCTCCAACAGCTGTTCAGGCGTAATTAGCCAACCCCGACTTCATGGTCTGAACAATTGAAAAATTACAGGGGTCAATGACTTGGTGTCTTAAATTTTAATAAGTACATAAAAACAAAGTGCTGAGTTATTAAAAATTAATCCTGCTAAGTGGTTGTTTAGGCTTTTTGGAGGTGGAAAGCCCGAGCGTGTCCATTTGTCCAGTGGGGCTGGAGCGGCGCGGGTGGTTATCTCTCTGGCCTGCGCTGCTCTCCGGCAGCAGTTTAATGGGAATGTTAAGTTTGATTATTAATTTAATCAAGGTCATATTTTGTTTATGAAGAAGTAGAATGAACTGTGGCCCTCCGTAATCCTTTCTCTCCTCGCCAGCTCAGCCTTTGTAATTCCTTTAAGCTGCTCATACGAGCAGAGTTGGGATATTCACACAGTCAAGTGGATATTGTGCGAGTGTTGATTATAGTGTGCGGCTCTGCCTCTTCCTAAGTACAGAGATGTTCTATTAACACGGAAGGGAAATCTGTCAGCATTAACATTATAAGCCTAATTTTTTTTTTCCTGCTTTCGGGGCTTTGGATCCTGGTTATAGAACTTGGTTCAGAGCTTAAAGCACGGCGAGCGCGCTTTCTTCTCTCCGTGCATTCTTCAAAAAGCATTCAACCGTGGCGTTTATACAAGAACAAATTTGGGAACTTCTGGCTGCTCTGATTTTACAGCTTTGTGCTTGTGTGCTGTTCTGTGAAGCCATGAGAACTTGCTACAAAAGAAGGCGAACCCCTTCTCTGACCCACCTGGCATTGTTTTTGGAGGCAATTAAGTATAAATGGCATGCAAAATAGGGAGGATAGGTTGAGCCCGGGGGTGAGTTTTGGAATGAGACGTTTATTTCCTTAAGTTGTGTGCAGGAATTCGTAAAGGAATCCAATAAGAATATTTGCTTTTATTTAAACATAAAAGTATTGGGAAGATGCGTGCTGTCGGATTGCCTCGGGGATAGCTGGAAAAATCAGGAGGTCCATTAGACATAACATCTGAATTTTCAGATAGCTGGAGATAGGATATTAGATCTCTTTCCTGCATCCTCAGCACAGGCCTTTGAGTTAGCCAAGGTCATTGCTGACCAGCTTTCCAGCCTGCATAATGGGACTTTTTTATATAGCGCTTCTTAAACTTTCCTAAACAACAGCTCCAGTGAAAACTTTGGGGACCTTTTGGCCAAGCTCTCCCTCGGAGGGGGAGAGAGCTGGGGAGAGGGATGTCCCGTGGCTGGAGCTGAGCTTCCCGGTCCTGCTCTCCTCCCTCCCGGCGTGACCTTGAGCTGCTGAACTGCCGAAACCCACAGCCAGGAATATTAAGATTAAACCGATGCTGATTTTTGTTTTCTGTAATTCGCTGGGCTGTAATTTATGGCTGTAACTCGCAGCTGAGCGGCGGCCACGTGAGCGCGCTGGCAGCCGAAGGTGGGGGCCGGCGGGGGCGAGGAGGCTGCTGGCAGCCAGCCCCGAGGAGCCGCCGCTGCCCCGAGTCACCCTTCGTCCTCTGCATAACGTCTCCCACCGCGCAGCAGGGTCATGGGTGCAAGTGCCGGCGAGGCCGCAGGGTCCCCAGGTGTGCGCCATTCAGGCTGGTTGATGCGTAAGGCGAATAACCCCCCGGCATCATCATACCTCCCAGGGCAAGGGACCTGGGATTTTTCACCCCAACCCGTTAGTAAGGAGAGAGCAGGAGGCTGCGTGGGGAGGGCTGCCGACCTCTCCCTGCCCGGCTGGCGTTAGCACAGGGTCCTGACCGCGGGCTGATGCCGAGGGGTGATCGCATCCCTCCGGAGCTGGCTGCCAGGACCGTCGCCCCTTCCCGGCATTACTGCTCCCCTCAGCCGCCTGCGCTGAGCTGCCTTTAACCGTCTCCCCTTTTGTGAGCAGCGAGGTGAAAGAATAGCAAGAGCCTTATTAAGATGTTTTTAGATAACGTTTGCTCAGCTGCGAGCCGGCAAAAGATTTTTTCAGAGTCTATTAGGCAGCCAGTGCTATTGAATCGTAAGGTTGATTTGAAAAATTGGCACCTAATGGTTTACAACTGGAATAAATTTCCGGAAATTGGACCACGGAGAGAAACTTCTTTCTGCGTGTGTGTGCAGCGTGCTGGTGAGCCCGCGCCCCGGCGAGGGGCCGCTTCTCGCTTCAATCACCGCCCGGGATTTTTCCCTTCTAATTAGGGAACGCGAGGAGTTCAGATCAGCTTCTATTCATTTCTCTGTTTTGACAAAGCTGTTTGATGGGGAGAGGGTTGCTGGGGGGAGACTCTCCTCCTGGCTGGAGTCGCTTTCTCCCCTTCCCTCCTCCTGCCGCGTTTTGTAAAGGCCAAAGCCTGAGAATTCCTGAAAAATTAATGGGGCCTCAATAGGTGCTTTGCATCCCCTGCTCCCCCCTCTCCCGCACCCACCACGGGTCACCGCTGCAAAGTTTGCAGCATAATAGCTGCACAGCAGCTGCTCTTTTGTATGTAAATATGACCTAAAGCGGTGCGGGGAGCCCCTCGGCCACCGTCACCCCGGTGGCTTCGGACCGGCGTGCTTCGGGTCGCTGAGACACTCCGCTGAGATGCTGCAAATGTCACCGGCAGCTGTATCCCCATCCCGCTCTGTGGGTGCCGCCGTCTCCTCCAGCACCAAACGTAATCACCGCGCTGCTAAATAATTTACAGAGCTGCCTTGGAGGAGTTGGGGGTAGGGGAAAGGTCTCTGCCTTCAGAAAACATAAAAGTCTCTCATTTTAGCGTTTGAAATATTCAGAAGCATCCTGGAGGGCTCTGGACTCATAAGCGTCTGCCTTTTTTCCATTATAGAGAAGTCCGGCGTGGTTTTCATTACTGTTATTATTACGCTGTTTCCAGTTAGCCGGTGCTTGTTTCCCAGCCCGGCTTTAAAATGAAAGGTGCTGGGAAAGCTGCAGTTTGGACTGGGACCCGACCGAGGAAGTCTCCTGAGGTTTCTGCCCGTACCTCTTCCACCAGGATGGAGACACTCGCTTCCCTGCCCAGGTTTGGTGCTCGGTTGAGAGTGCTTAACTTAAATCTCTCTCTTCTCCTTTCCTTGAAAATTGAAAACATTTCCAGTTTACTCTAATAATTACTTGCTTCATCCAAAACCCCCCACAAGAAGAAAAGCCCAACCCTGAGCGCTAAGCCGTGTTTGTCATCTTGTGGTATCGTGGCACGTCTGGGATGGGACTGTGGTGGCCGTGGCCCTGCATCTCCCGGGCGTCCCAGCGCTTCACCTCCGGGATTCCCAGCGAAGGGCAAAGGCCTTCCTTTTCCCCGAAGTAGGCTGGGCTTGTTTTTACTCTCTTTGTTAATGTAACACCCCCCCAAAGGAAAAAAGAAAATAAAGTGAGAAGTCTTCTCAATTTGGCAGTGTGTAAAGGCTTTTTAAAGCTAAACAAGAAAACCAATTATTTTTCTAACTGCTTTACTCCTTCAAATCTTTCACTGTAATGGAGATTTAGAATCCATCACTGTTTAGCTATTATTTCTGTGTAAACAGAGTCATGCCCTATTGCACCAAGCAAACAGTCAATTTTTTCCATTATACTTAGCTGCAAATAACAAGGGTACAGAATAGATGACCCGTTTTGGAGCATATTTTTCTCCGTGCGGCGCTCTGCGTGCCCGTGTCCCCGGAGGAGGCTGAGGCGGGGTTAAGGCATTGCCCGGGCTTCGCCTGGCCGTGCTCCCCCTCGCTCTCCCTGCCTTGTGCCCAGCGGGGGGGGCTGCGGGGAGCGGGAGGGTGGTCCCCACCTTGCAGCTCTCCTGCTGGCAGGTCCTCCACCCCCACGCAGGGTGGCTCCTGGTGGCTGTGCTCAGGCAGGTCTGGTGCCTTCTGAGCCCTTGTAGAATCACAGAAGGGTTTGGGTTGGGAGGGACCCTGAAGATCATCGAGTCCCACCCCCTGCCCTGGGCAGGGACACCCCCCACCAGCCCAGGTTGCCCCAAGCCCCGTCCAACCTGGCCTTCTGCGTAGGCAGATTTGGGGAGTTGACAGCAGTGCGGTAATTGCATCTGGGCTGGTGGGAGGTGTCCCTGCCCCAGGGATGATCTTCAAGGTCTCCTCCAACCTAAACCATTCTGTGATGCTATAATTGCACCCGCACCCCCGAGCCCGAATACGGCTTGTGAAGAGCTGGATGTCCACGGGGAGCCGTCACGGGGGAGCACAGGGTCCACGGGGAGCCGGCTGGTTGTCTTCTGCCCTTGTCCCCAGCGGGTGGGAGCTGCCGCCCGCGCCCTCCTCCCTGGTCCCGGGCCAAAACGCCTCCATGGGGCCGTGCAGGCGGGGGTGTGGGGGGCGCGCGTCCCTCGGGAGGGCTCCCGGCCGGCGGGGGAGCAGCTGGGGCTCGGGAAGGTGGTTTTCCCTTCTCGTGATAGTTGGCTGGGTCTGACTTTTATTTAAATGCAGGAGACTCTTGCAGGCGATGTGTGTGTTGTGTGAAAGTGTAGTGTGCAAATATGTAGCCAGCAGCTGTTTTTTAAAATTAAACAGACACTTGAGGTTAAAAAATCCACAAGTTCAACGTTCGCTTCCTTCTGTGCTATTAAGTTTGGATTAAATCCAAAAACTTCATAATTTTATTTTATGTCATCGAGCTGGTTTGTTTACATTTTGCATTTCATTCACATTTCACCGTTAGGTTTTGCTTTCCAGCTCGGGCTTCGCTGCCGGGGAGCAGTGTTCGCGTTGCGGGCTTTGTAAGGGGGGGTCCAAATCCAGAAACTTATTTTTGTTTTATGAATATTTTTATTTAAAATGCACTCAATGCCGGGCAGTAACGGTCGGTGTCGGGGGTGCTCGCGCCATGGCGCCTGCGGGGCCGCTGGCGGGGTACCGGTGCGGCTGGCTGTGGGGGGTCGAAGCTGCGGAGCATCCTTGTTGCAGAGGAGGATCCGGTTATGTCACAGGAGCAGCTAGAGATGACAGGGAAGACTGAAATAGTAAAGTGTGATAAATTAATGGAATAAAACACTGCACAGGACTCATTAAAAAAAATAGTTTTATGAGGAGCACGTGAGGAGGATTTGAGTATGACGGGAACTGGCTCTGCCGAATTCCCAGGTATTGCTGGTGAAGACCGGGAAGCGCTGATGCCTTTGCACAAGACCTCAACTTGATCACCCACCATGAAAAGAAAGGAATCCCGGTTGGGAAGATACAGCGAGGGGCTGCTGAGCTGATTGAGGGGGAGGGAACTAGAAGAGATGTTTAGTCCAGCGAAGGAGAGTGGGTGGATGCGGCTCCCCGGCGTCCTGGGGGTCAGCACCAGCCAGGGGGGCATTTGACGGAGGAGCAGTCAACAAGAGAACCAAAGGAAGTGAGATTAATAGATTTAGCCTGGAGGTTGAAATTAAGTTTCAAACTATCAGTAAGTGAAAGGGATGACGTAGACTGATGGTTAAGACAGCGAAGGACTGTGAGATACAGGATGTCCCTTCCAGTGCCGAGTGCCCGGGACTTTCACACTTACATTTCATTCCTCTTTTATAGTCTTTGACTTGCATGGCTAAGAAAGGACTCCTTTTTTTTCCTTCTTTTAAAAGAATTTTATATATAGCCTGTTCCCAATTGAGGTTTTTATTTGAGAAACAAATGCTTCTGGTTAGCTTCTGTATGGAATATGTCCAGCTTTAAACCATTGCCAGGAGCAAAATTCATTGACAGCAAAAAAAAAAATAAAAACAAACATTCCCTGAAATGGGGCACTTCAGTCTGTGGGCCGGTGGGAATTATTTTCTTTAAAGGAAAATAATATTTACATGTTTATATGTTGATGTATATATACAATAGATACGTGTATACATGCGCATACAGACATCCAAATCACCCTCTGGTCTTACCCTGAGCCGGGGACCAACCGAGGCGCCCAGCCCAGCCGCTGTAGAAGGCGCAGAGCTTGGCCATGGGGCTGGGGCTGTGGGGCTGTGGGGCTGTGGTCGTGGCTGTAACTGTGGCCGTGGGGCTGTGGGGCTGTGGTCGTGGCTGTAACTGTGGCTGTGGGGCTGTGGGGCTGTGGTCGTGGCTGTAACTGTGGCCGTGGGGCTGTGGCCGTAGCCGTGGCCGAGGGGCCGCGTGTGCAGGGCACTGGCGTGGGGAGGTTGTGTAAAGCCCAGCTGGGTGCAGGGAACTGGGGAAGGACCTCTGTTTGGAAAGGGGAAAGTATGGTTTTGGTAGCTGTGGTTTGCAGTTACGGGGGGGGAGGAACGCCTCTCTCTCTGGTAGGCGGCCGTGAGGTGCTGTGGCTGCGCGGGCGCCCTGCCGGCGCTGGGGCGGTTTGATCAGGGCTGCTGCTGAGCGGCAGAGCTTCGAGGGACTGAGTGGAAGTGGGTTTCATTTTATTTATTTATTTGCATTTATTTATTTTTTTCAGGGAAGTGGTTTTTAGGAGTTTTTTGGTGATGTGGGCTGGTGGGTTGGTTGGTTGGTTGGTTTGTTTGTTTGTTACTTCAACTGTCTTAGCTCAGGGGAGCACAGATCAAACTGGAATCTCAGGGTAGTTGTGTCCTCACCACGCAAACCTGTTTTCCTCTTTTTTTCCCCCTCCCTTTGGGCATGGGAAGAGCTCGCTCCACTTTGCCTTTCACGCTCCTCCCTTGGCGTAACCAGGCAGTGCCCGCAATCACAGCTTTTGCTAAACAGCATCTTGTACCAGAGAAGGGGGAAGAACTGAAGATGTCCTCATTTAATCCCCCAGATGTTGTTTTCTGCCCTTACTGGTCCTGAGCCAAGCAGGTGCTCCAGGGCAAGAGACCGGCACAAACCTGTCCCCGCGCAGCAGTGCTTGCCGGCCCTGGAGAGGGGCTGCTGCCCCCCAGCCGGGGCTGGGGTGTCCCGGGGGTGGCGAGGAGTCCGGGACAGCGCAGGAGCATCTCCTCCGGTTTGTGAAGTGCAGATCTGCCAACAGCTCCGCGCTGGACAACTTGTTTCTGCTGCTTTTCTCCTTCTCCCACCCCCTGCCTTTTTTTTTTTTTTTTTTTTTAATTCCAGAACAACATATTGAGGGGTTTGATTTGTTTTTTTCTTGCTTTTGTTTTTCCAAAGCCGTGAACATGTTTTAGACAAACATAATGAAACAATTTAAAAAAATAAAAGGAATGGAAATAACCTCATATAAAGCGGCGGAAAAAAACCACTCTCAGCATCATCAGCTGTGCTCGCGACAAGGCGTGCGCTATTGCGGTGCGTCAAAGGCACTTCAATCTGCTTCATCGGAGAACCCCTGTGTGGAGGCAACACTGCGATGCCGCCGCAGAGGCTGTGATGAGCCGGGTCTTGGGTTGTGCGTTCGCTTCGGTTTGTTCTCTTCCAGGGTTGTTCTGGTTATGACTTTATGATGGTTTCAGATCTGCTGGGCTTTTGATACAGCATCTCAAACAGACCTGTGGGAAAAAGAACAGTAATTAAAACCCCAAACCCCCCACAAAGCTCCCACCTCACTTTTGGTAGATTTTTTCCTTCATTAAATGGTTGGCAGAATTGGGCTGCGCAGGTGGCTTTGCCTTGCTTTGATTTCCAGTATATTGGCACCTCCCCTGGTGGCAACGCTGCTTCTGGGAAACCTTGTCTGGTAGGAGGTGTTCACAGTGCGGGGTTTGGGCCCTGGAAAGAAGGATCACTTCCTGAAGTGCCTAGGGAAGCAGCTGGCTTTGATCGTGGCTATTGTTTGAGAGTATTAATGAACTAAAGCCCATCCTGTCAGAAGAATCCTCAGGAAGATGTTTTGGGTTTTTTTTTTTAAAGGGAAGCAAAATTGTTTCTTCCCTTTTTTATTAAACTAATAGTGCAGGTTCAGACTCTGTTCTGGTGAGTCTTTAATTGGCACAAAAGGGCAGTTTAGCTTCATCTTAAGGAAGAGTTGTCAAACAAGCGGGAATTGTTTGCCGCTCAGAAACATACCCAGCTATATGCCGTGATTTGCATCTTCTTTTCAGCCGTTCCATACTGCGGCAAGTTACTTCATTGGCATGAAAAGAGCATCTAATGAGGACACTTCTCCATCTCTGATGCTGTCCCTGCAAGAAACAGAGTTCTTAACAGAAATCTAATTTCTGGGCTGGCTTGGGCAGATTTAGTGCCTGCGTTTCGGGGCCGGGAGAAGCGGCCGGCTGTGGCAGGTGGGTTCTCCATGGAGCAGCAAGGACATAGCGAGCCAGACTGCCACGTGCTCCATGTTTGATCCGGCCCCGGCCTGTGGCATGCCCTTCTCTTTCCCCATCCCCTGTGTCTCTGAAGATAGCAAACCCCCAGATCTTGTGTTGATAAGCATGTGGATGTTCTGGAGCATCTTGAATTGAATCAAAGCAGCAACAAACTGATTTTTGCAAAGAAGCTTCTTAAATGAAAGAATTCTATGATGTCATTTTTTTTTTTTAAATCCATGCAGTAATTCACAGTAATTCCTTTAAATTCTGCTGTGTATCTCTTGTACAACATAGTGTTTTGGACTATTACTGGGGTATATTTCATTAAAATTGTTTCCTACTTCCTGAGTGTTTTCTGGGGTTCTGTCTCCTGGTTGGAGAGCCGATACCATCCCGTGCTGGAGACACTCGCATGGTTCCGAGGGTGTTCAGGAAGGGTAAGCGTGGTGTTTGCATGGTAAAGGGTGCGTACAGGCAGCCCGAGATTTACTGGCGGTGTGTCAGGTCTTCCAGATGCAACTGACTGCTGGTGACTGCACAGATACTTCGGGCACTGGTGGATCCTTTGCAGACCAGGTCTGCTTTTCGTGTGTGCTGTGCTTTGTGCCTCTGCTTTGAAAACAGGCCGTGGTCAAATAGACAAGTAATTAAACTGGAAACCCTTTTTAAACTTCTGTTTATTTATGAAGAGGAAAGAATGCTAGTAAGAAGCCGTGCGCTGCAGCACTGGGAGGTTTCTGCTCCAGGAATGGACTGAGCTCTCGGAGGGGCCGAAGGAGGCCGTGAGCCGGGCTGTCCTGTCCTCCTCCCCGGAGAAGAGAGCGTGCTGGGGATGCTCCGCGGGCTGACCAGCGCAAACACAGCCGGGGCCTGCGGGCGATTGCACGAGGCGTGCTCGGCCCGAAGCGCTCAGAGTAAATCCTGGCTAAAACCCATCAGCAACCGAGGCGCTCTTCTCCGCCAAGTTGTTAATTTAACCTTTTGTTCTAATCCCTTTTGTTGCACTGATGATTTAGTAAAAACCCAAGAAGCGAGGGGAGTGCTGTTATTCTTTACAGGTCAGGACCAGCATTGCCGCTGTTGCGTAGGAGGGAGAAGCCGCGGACGCTGGAGGGGAAGGGCAGAGCGTGCTGGTGGCGGAGGCGAGCGGGGACACGGCACGGCTGCGCAGGAGAGCAGCGGCAGGGTGACGAGGGGCTGTGGTTAAGTGGCCACGCCGTGGCAGTCTGCTCTCCGCCACGTTGAACATACACGCTGGTACTTTTCAGAGTAATTGCTGAGACTTCTCCATTTTCCCAGGGATTTCTTTATCGGTCCGGTCGGTGGAACGCGGGGCGTGCTGCAGGCCAGGCTACGGGAGCCTAATTAGAGCAATGCTGTCAGCACGGGGCTGCGTTCGGTAATTGGCACCGCGCGGATCTCGCGGGCAGCCCCTGCTGCAGCCTGGCCGCCTCTTTGGAAGCGCCGCGCGTTTTCATGTGCAGTGCGGCGCCAGCCGCCCCGTGTCCCTGTGCCCGAGTCCTCCTGCGCGCCGCTACGCCAGGCGAGGGCCGGCGGTTCACAGCTCCTGGAAGAAGCTATAAAACCCCAACAATTGGGCCGTTTGCTGCAAACAGTGCGCCGGCAGGGCTTAACCTTTAGGTTAGCCGGTAACAGCAGAGGTCTGTCCTTTTGCTTTCATTGAAGTGCGCAGCAACCTTTTAACGATGGAGTAGCTGCAGCACACTGCCGGAGCGGGTGTCTGCCGCCGCTCACGGGTTTGGGGGGAAGGGGCACCCACCGCCTGGTCAGCTTCTGCTGCTTTATAGCACAGCATTAAAACTTCCTGGCAGAACAGCAACGGAGGGTTTGACCTAAGCCCTCCCCGCTGCCATGCTCACCACTTGAGTGCGCGTCCCAGGCCCTGCTGCCCTCCCGGCACGTCCCCGTGCCTCTGCGGTGGGCGCTCTGCGGGGCCGAGCGTGGGGAAGGCTCCGCGGGGAGCAGCACCCGAGTCCTGACCACCGAGCCACCGCGCTTCCCGCTCCGGCTGTCTCCTGGCGAGAGCTGCATTAAACACTCACTGAAGTCACCGGCAAAAAAAACCCGCTTTTTAAAGGAGGCAGGTGGTTTAATCCCAGTGATTGAGAATTTTTCCTGAAAATCTGGAAGGGAAGCGATTTTGTGAAAGCTCTTGATGGTTGCGTTACGTTGGCGGTGCTCGGTGGGCTCCTCTGGGTGATAGACCATCGGTGTCTCCTGTGCCGAGAGCAAACCGCTCATTCAGATTGAAGCTAAACAGTGGGGGTGGGGACCCTCTGTTATTCCTACGGTATTTTCTTAGAAAAATAGTCAGGCTAAGATCAATATTATTTTATGGTCTTAAGAAGATGCGAAACCTTTCCTAAAGGAACGGCTTCTGTCCTGACTAACCACGGCGTTTTCTGGGCGATGGTCAGTGGGGGGATCGGGGGGCTGGTGGGGCTGGGCTGGGGCAGGGGGAGCACTGGGCGTTGCAGCGCGTCTCCCGGCGAGCTGCCAACACGGCAGGGCTGTGGGGGACCCTGGTTCGTGTTCGTGAAGTGCTCAGAAGCGTCTGTGGCGAATGCTCTGGTCCCATTACACCACTGGATTCCTTCGAGTGTGCTTTTTGCCGGCAGCGGGGTGTCTCTGACAGCCTGAGCCCCGGCCCCCGATGCGGTGACGCCCGCCGCGCCATCCGGGGGGATCGGAACGGAGCGAGGAGCTTTGTTTGGATGGAGACAGCTTTTAGGTCTTGGGTTTCATTTTGTTGTTGTTATTGTTGTTTTCCGAATTCCCTTCCAATCCATCTGCTCTCCTGACATCCTTTTTATGTTGTTGGGAAGACGGGGAAGCAGTTGCATTGTGAGTGTGGTCAGGTCAAACTCCTCACTTTTATCTTTGCTCTCTTGTAGGTGATGGGTATTTGGGGAATGAAACGCTAAGAGCAGGGTTTAACAAGCCTTTGTTTGCCGTTGTCCAGCTGTGCTTGAGACAGCAACAGAGACGGGGAACAATAAACAGTGAAAGGAAGTAGAGATTTTAAACAGAACTGTTTCTTTTCTTCCTATTTCTGTGTTCCTGGGATCTGACACATTTTGCTTTTTAGTCCCAACTATATTAGTAAAAATAAAAAGAAAGGTGCGTTCAGTACAGCTCGGAGCAGTGGTGGGTTTGGCTGTTGCTTAATTATTTTAAGCATATATCTCCATTTATGTGTAGTGTGTTTATGGGGGGTGTCTGTATGTTCTGGAGGTGCTGAAAAAGACGTAATTATATTTAATGACAAACCCTCCTCGTGTCAATGTATTTTCCACATAATCCCACGTGGTCCCTCGGGCGGCAGTGCTTTACCCTGGGCTTGTGGAGGCACCGTGCTGGACGGGGCTTCGGAGCGAAGTCCTTTGCCATCTTGGGCAGCCTCGTCCTGCGAAACTCCTGCAGTACTGCCCTACGAGGTCGTGGCTTTCCTTACCCTCTCCAGTACTGCTGAGGGCATGGTTGATACCTTGCTGCTGTGACGGCTAGAAGCTCACCAAATTTATCGCCTGAATTTATTTGTGGCTGGTTTATACCCACTTTGTTCACTTGCAGCTCCGTGGGAAGCTGGGCACCTTCCTGACTCAGGCGTCTTCGGAAGTCCTCTCTCCAAATCGTGCAGCAAATGCCAAAGTCTTCACTTTTTTCTCCTTGTCACTGATTCGACCTGTGTTCAGACCCTGATGAGAAAGGTTTGCGTGTGGGTTTAAGGTTATGTGCAAGGATGTCTGCAAGGAGAATTCACTGTCTCGGGTCACCATTTTGATTTCCCCCCCCTAGTTTTTATCATTTGGTCTCTCAGACTTTTGTGGGCTGTTCCTCAGGTGCTGCTCCGGTCCCTTTCTTTTCACCGTGGCGGGTGACTGGTTTACACCGTTGATCAGAACCCGAAGGAGCCTGGCAGAGCGCAGCATTGTTGCCTGCCCGGTGGTGGTGTGTGAGCCCGCCTCTGGTCTTTTACAGGTTGCTCCTCACTGGGGTCGATCTTTCCTGCTCAAACCCTTCTCCGTGTAAGCTGGCGTCTCTTGCTTTGCCCTGCCGAGCACTCGTGAGCATCCCCAGGCGCGAGGGAGCCCGGGGATTGCAGCCGCTGGTTCTTGCCCCGTTTGCTGCGTCTCGCAGCGCAAAGCAGAGGGCTCCTGTATCATAAAAGAAAATATCCTCACCGTTTCGTTTCAGGTCATAAATACTGAGTCAGTAATATTGTGCTGTCCCTTTCTTTCATTTTTTTTAAAAATTTATTCTCCAAGTGCTTTGCCTGTCAGACGCTGTGGGCTCGCGGGAGCCGGTGTTTGTGACGGGGCTGTGCCGGCGCCGTGCGGTGCCAATGGGACAGTCCGGCGTTGGCCGCGCTGTGCTGTCGGGTACCGGTGTGGCACTTCAGACAAGTTTAAGGAGGCGCAGGTGGGTCAGGCTCTGCGGCGGGTGTGTTGGTCTCCCCCCGTCCTCTCAGGGCATCGTACCCACCCCTCCTCGTGGGAAGATATCTGCATCTCCCTTTGAAAATCTCCACCTCCTTCAGAAACGCTGTTTTTAATAGCCTCACTGTTCTTAATTTTTAAACCCCGAGAGTAGCTCTCCGGTAGGAATAGAAACTGAAAAACAAAGCAATCAAAGGAAAGCTGTCCTACTCTCTGGGCATGTTTGGTTAGCGGCATCTCAGGGGGATGCTGAATCTAGTTCTTAAAACCGATGCCTCTCCGCGGCGTAAAAGGCTGGAAAGTTGCAGCCCGCAGCATCTCTCAAACTCATCTGTGGCTGTAATGTATATCGAATGGAGATATCCGTTCTGCTGAAGAGCATATAACAAAAATAATCTAACCTATTCCACCCAAATAAATAAGTCTGAAAATAAATCTCTCGTCGTACCGTCTTTATAAATATCTTTTAAATTGAGTATGAGTGACAAGACGTGGTTGAGTCACCAGACGAGCATCTCTGATAGTGTTGGAGAAGCCTTCGCAGATATATTTTATACCCCAATTGTCATTGCAGCCGTACGTACCCTGGGCCGCCTGCGTTGCCCTTCGCTGGCTGCCGGTCTGAAAATGGCAATTGGGAGATTGAAGTCGGAGATACTCTGAGCTGAGTGTTGCTTGGTGCTTCCTGGGCTGGGCCTGAACAGCCGGGAAGGGAAAAACACCGCCCTGCGAGGGAGGGGAAGGGGCAGCGCTCCCACCCGCCGCCTCTCCGGGCACCGGCGGATGGGGGCACCGACCCGCCGCCTCTCTGGGTACTGGCGGATGGGGGCACCGACCCGCCGCCTCTCCGGGTACCGGCGGATGGGGGCACCGACCCGCCGCCTCTCCGGGCACCGTCGGATGGGGGCACCGACCCGCCGCCTCTCCGGGCACCGGCGGATGGGGGCACCGACCCGCCGCCTCTCCGGGTACCGGCGGATGGGGGCACCGACCCGCCGCCTCTCCGGGTACCGTCGGATGGGGGCACCGACCCGCCGCCTCTCCGGGTACCGGCGGATGGGGGCACCGACCCGCCGCCTCTCCGGGCACCGGCGGATGGGGGCACCGACCCCCCGCCTCTCCGGGTACCGGTGGATGGGGGCACCGACCCACCGCCTCTCCGGGTACCGGCGGATGGGGGCACCGACCCACCGCCTCTCCGGGTACCGGCGGATGGGGGCACCGACCCGCCGCCTCTCCGGGCACCGGCGGATGGGGGCACCGACCCCCCGCCTCTCCGAGTACCGGCCAACCAGGCTGCACGTCCCTCGCCCCGGAGCGGGGAGTCCGCCTGCGCTTATTAGATTTTCAAATGTTATTTAGCTTGATTGCAGCCTTTCTACAAAAGGAGTTAAGACATGGATATAAAAGATAATAGAACTATAAATTGCAAGACAGGTTCTTATGAAATCAGTAAATTATTCATTTAACAGTTCTGTGTGTGCTAATTTCATGTTGCTATGGTATCTCAAAATGGAGGAGGGAGGTCAGTCTGCAAAACACGGGGCTCGCACAAAACGCGTGGATCTTTGTGGAAGACAGATAACGCATTGCACACAACCTTCAGCTGAATGATAAATTGCCTCTTTATCTAGCGTTGTCCAGGGAGATCCAAGGCAGACAACTGAAAGAGATGTTTCACACTAGCTAACGTTCTTTGGAATTAGACCAAAAATCACACATTTCGGTCTTGAAATCTGTTTAAGTATGCATTGTCTTAGTGGCATCTCTTCTCGCTCTGTCTCTGGAGATAGACAAATCACAACAGGCTGAAAGCGAACTTTCGGGGCTGCTTTCGTGCTACATCTTACTGCTCTCTGCTATTTCTGGTGGGCAGCGAAAGCCACTCGTGGAAAACGGATTTTCTTCCAGCTGCTGTGTTCAAGAAGGGGACATTGTTTTCTCTTGGGTTTGGGGGTGTTTTGGAATAATCTATTAATAGACAGAAGAAGTTCTGTGTTCCTGCTAATCCGTAGATGTTTGCCTGTGTTGCTTTATTGCCCTCCTGGTGTCCGGCAGCGCTGGTGGCAGCGGCTTGCTCGTTCGGAGGGCGGGATGGATGCTCAAGTGTCGGGGACAAATTTTTGCCTTTCAAGCACATTACACTTGCGGGGAAAACAGCAGGACGGGGGGGGGGCTGTAGGGTGGTAATAGGAAGGGATCTCTTCTAATGTTGATCGTATCTTTTGTTTTGAGTTTGACAGCTGCTGCTGGAGGCGTTCGCCACAGGAAGATGCTCCTGTGCTCAGGGGACACCTCTTTTGTCTGTTGGCTTCTTGCAGAGCTGCAGGGGTGTCCGGGCCAGTCCGGGGTCTGCTCTCGGGGTTCTCCCTTTAATTCTCGTGTCGTTGGGCACTCGTATCTTCCCTCCTCGGGCATTTCCGAGGCGCTCACACTGATCTTGCTCCGTGCAGTGGACGGTGGTGCTGTGCCACCCCGGGCGAGGGCTGGCACCCGGGCGGGCGGGGGGAGAGGGCAGGTACAAAACTGGTCTGTAATGTCGGCGAGGGCAAGGTAGACAACTTTAAAATGTGACTGAGACTCCGTTTCACTGCAAAAGCAATGTTTTGGGGAAGTGTGAGTCTTTGAGCTATCTTGGGTCCAGCAGCCAGGTAAGGAAAGTTTTATAGTGTGATTGTGTCTTAAAAATACTGAGTGCTCCCTAGACAAAAGGGACGTAGGACAGAGCGAATCCACCAGGGTCATAAAATCCCGGTCTATTCAGTCAGAGAGAGGACTCCAGACTGGCGTCGTCCCTCTCCCTGCCGCCTCCGCACACCGCACAAGTTCCAGCCGTCTCTGAGCGTGCTGGAGCAAATCTGGGAGACTTTGGTACAAATGACCAGAAGCCCGGAAGGGTGCGTTACCCGCGGGGAACCAACAGCCGTGCCGCCGCAGTGGTGTCTGTTCCGCCGAGCGTGGCTAATTGAGCCCACTGTGAATGTTCGGCAGCACGGGTAGCTGGGTTTTTCCCCCAAGACACCAAATGCAGAGAGTATCTGTGTGCATACGGGGAAGTCTTTGTGGTCTTTTGCACTTAGTCTTAAGTCTTCCTGCTGGCACACGTGCTAACTGCTGCTGCACTTCAGGTAAGAAGATAATGATCACATCATTAAGACACTACTAAAGCTGGCATTACTTGTTAGGTCAACATATCGATCTTGACATTACGCTGCAAGATTTTTTTTAGATAATGCCTGTCCATCCTGCCTCTTGCTCGAGGAGGAGGGAAGAAGAGAGAGAGAGGAAATAAATGCAAAACTAAAAGCAACTCGACATAGATCTTTTCCCCAAAATAAAAGCACTTTGCTCCTTAAAAGATTTGTTCTGCTGCAGAGGCTCCTGCCTTGTTGCTGCTGATGGGATTACTGGCAGATTTCCTTTAAGTCGATAGAAATCCCAAGGGAGTTGCTGGGCTCGTGGGCGGATAATTTGGTCATTCCAAAAAAAGACTCTCCTTTAGCCATTTGTGTTTGGGTGCCCAGTGCCTTCCCGGAGACCGATGCAGCCCCTCCAGCTCGTGGGCTGCGCTCGGCTGCCCTTGGAGCCCCCCCGCTGCTGCCGGGGCTCGGTGGGAATCGGGGCTCAGAGCTCCCCCCATCATTGAGGACTCTCCCTTGGTCGGCGTTTGCGGGGTGGTGCTGAGGAGTGGGGTCCTGCGGGACTCGGGGCGTCCCATGGGGAGGTTGTCTCTGCCATCACGTCGGGCTCTGCTGCTGCTGCGTGAGCGCTGCAGGGGCTCCGGGTCACGGGGGCCACAGCCGGGGAGGGGCTGTGCTTGCCCTGGGCACCCGTAGCACCTAGGGGTTGGTGACCGTCCTCGAGCAAGCAATCCATGGTTTAGCTCCCTGAAACCTCTCTGTGACTGCTCAGCTTCCCTCTGGAGCGTGGTATGCGTTCGCATTGTACCTATGTTCTGAGCATATTAGAAATCTTGGAAATAACCTTCCTATCTTGCTGCAGAAAAAAAACGCCTCTCACTTTTTAATAAATTTCTGTTTGTCTTGTTATCTCTTCTGTATTGAAGCTGTCCGAGGCAGTTTTTCTCATTTCACTGGGCTCTTTTTATAGCATGCTACTTAAAGGCATTTTGTAAAAATAGCATAATTCTGCTTTATGTACCTACATGTGTGGTTTATATCACTAAAGCTTTATTTGGTATTTTAATCTGAGCTTACTGACTGCACTTTTAAGGACTTCTAAGTCAAAAGTGATAGTTCAAAGATGCATGATGTTTTTTTTAGCCTCTGTCTTCCAGAGAAGCAGTGCGTACCCCAGCGCTGAGCTGGTTGAGTATCCCTCCCTAAATATACTTCATTAAGAGTGGTCCATATGGTGTGTCAGGGAGAAGGGGAATGCAGAGCAGAACCTGTGTCTGCCAAAGAAAACTGTTTTGATCTAATGTTCAGCATAGTACAACTTCGGGGGGGGGGGGGAATAAACATTGTCAGATGGGTGCTGCCAAATTTCACAATTTATCAAAAATTTCAGGCTGTTCAGTGATATTTTTTTTCTTCCCAATGCTCCAGTTTCTGGAGTCTTGTGATTTACACAAGACTGTTCATTTTCATTTTTTAAAACGTGTTGTAGAAAACAGCCTCAAAATCCGTTATCAAGAGGCTCTCGTGTCAGCAGGCGAATGAAATCCTCAACTGTATTATGTTTAAAATCCGGCGGCTTTTTAAGTGCATCTCCCGATTTGGAGATGGTGGGTTGCCGAGCGTCAGGGTCCGTCTGCGACAGGAACCGGGAGGAAGGGCACTTCTCGGGGGTACGGGGTATATTCTTTATTTTGATCATTTGTGCAGTAGAACAAGGGGAGTCCGTCTGACTCGTTCTCTCCGCTCTCGCACGCCGCTCCTGGTTTCCCGCTGAAAGCCGTTCATGAGCTGTGCGGGTGCTGGTGGCGGGGACGCCCGTGCCCGTGGCTGTGCGCTGCCGTTCCCCGGAGAGTTGGGGTCTCTCTCGGTCACGTCTCCGCAGCCCTCTGCCTCTGCGCTGGTGCTCTGGACCAGTCAGAGTTTGCTGCTGTCCTCAGAGAGTTTCAGTCCCGTCTCCACACTGGCAGTTGGTCTTCAATGCTCCTTTCTTTTAAGGTGGGAGAAGTGAAAATGCCAGAGTTTGAGAAATGAGCCGTTTTCCCTTCGGTGAGCCGCAGCGCGTGCTGAGCCTGCCCGGCCCGGCGGTGGTGACGCTCTGTCCTCGGGGGTAACCCCAGATTTTGTCATGCTTTCCTTTAGTCTCATTGAACTCGTCTTTATTTTTTTAACATACCCAGTGAAGTTCTCCAAGTTTGTCTAAGGTTAATTCACGCCAATAAACAAAACCTCCTGTCACTAAAACGTACAGTGGTTTACACCTTTTGGGCTTACTCGGGGAAGCGTTTGGAAGATGCCACCTAAGTAGGGTGTGGGGAGCTGAAGGAGCTGGGTTTGGATTTCTGACACTCGAGGCAGACGTGGCTTTGACCCTCCCGATCTCCCGGGGGGGCAGTGTGTAGATCTAGAGGGTCTGCAGAGCCGGTGTCAAACAAGAGGAGGTCGGTGGCGGCGGGGGGGTCCCTGCCGAGAGGGGCGCGGGTGAGAAAGCCGCTCTCCTGCTTTGCTAAGGAGGGGGCTTGGAGAGGCGGCTGCCGAAAGAGATGATCAGCGTCGTTCAGTAATCTTAAACTCCGACCCTCCTGGTTTAGTTTGACCTTCGGAGTGATGTGATGAAATGAGCCCGACTCTTTAAAACAAACCGCTGTGTCTCGTACCGAGGAGCGCCGGCACCAAACCTGGAAAGATGGAGCCATTCATCATAACTCCACACAGCGGTCCCCAGAATCAGCTTTTTTGCAGTGATTTGCTGGAGAGGCAGTCAATCGCGAATAACCCAAAAAACTAATAGAAGATAATGTTTCATCGGCTTCAGTGGTGCAGAGTTGGGAGAAGCTGCAAGGACCCCGTCCTGGCGGGCAGCAGCGTGGGTTCCTTTGGCGCGGTGTTTGGCAGAGCTCTGCGGAGCGCCTCGTGCGGAGAAATGCCCGGGCTCCCTCGGGTTGGCAGTAAGCTTAACGTAAAGTATGGGCTCTGGTTTTATGACATTACAAAATGACCCTCTATGGCAGTTAAGTGTTATAAATCAGTAACAAGTAAATAGGGAAAATATTTATTTCCATTACCTGCATTCTCCTGGCGTTAAAGTGCTGGGAAAGCCCTCGGGGGGGGGGGGGGCGGTGAGTGCACAGGAAGGAAACCCATGGTGTTTCCTTGAGTGTTGGTAGTGTTTTGGCTAATTATTATCAAAGTTCTTCTAAAGAGCCTCCCGAGCCCTCGGTGAGCGGGGCTGGAGGAGGGGGTGAGGAGGGGAGGCCTTGCCGGCCGGTACGGAAACCGAGGGGGCCCCGCGGAGGCGGAAACCCCGAGTCCCGCGCAAGGGCTGTACGTCGGAGATGGTTTTCCTTCTGGCCCTGGTTTGTCTTCTGACCTGGAACAAGTCACTGCTCGCGCTTTCCTCCTCCCTACTTTTATTGGTCCTGTCCATTTTTATTTTTTTTTCTTGTTGGGTTAGTTTTGAATTTTACAGGAATAAAATGAGGAAGGTTGAAGTAGAAAATGAGCGGCATATGAGGGCGGGGAGGGGTTGGCAGTGCCTGTGTCCTACCGCGGAGCAGCAAGGTCAAAATCTGGCCACTTTTAGCCCACTGTGGATTTAGTTGCGAGATCAGCACTGTAACCTTACTCATGGAAAGCGTATAAATCTCATTTCTCAAGGCACTTAAAACTGGGCTAGCAAAAGCGTGAGCAGCACACAGTAGAGAATGCTTTTGCCTCAATCTTGAGGGGGTGGGACAGATCCTTCCACTTCTTAAAAATATTTCCCAGCTTGCAGCCGGCACTTGAAAATGCACTATTACAAATTTGTGAGTCTTCTCAGTGCTTGTTTCCAGGTTATTTGTCTGTCTTTCCTTTCCTTTTCCTTTTTTTTTCCCCTTTGCCTATTTTAAGCATTGGCTACAAAATGAATGCTCTGCTCACTGCAGTCCTTTATCATGTAATGTTTTCAGCAGACACTCAAGAATTAAATATGTACAATTTCCATAATACTGATTATCCCTGTTTAAGTGCTATTTTAGAGGGTATTAATTTCTGTTGCAGTAACAGCCGCGGCACTTAGCACCGCCAGCGCGGTTTTCCCTCTGTGCCTGAGACTCGGGTTCGGCGTGAGCCGGGATTTGGCCGGAATTGCCCCCACCGCCGTCCGCCCCGCTGCTCTCGGCGGCGATGCCGTTCTGTGCCGCGGCCGCGCAGGGAGAGCCGGGGCGAGGAGCCGGTGCGGGGCGCGAAGGCGGCTGCCACTGTCACTTCTGATATCTTCTGGTTTTTGTATGCAGAAACACAAAGCACAATTAGAATACAGTTATATATCCTCATAGTTATTAAAGCTTGGATTAACATGACATAAAGTTTTGTCTGGGGAGCCTTTTGCTATGGCTCAGGGAGCATTTTTGTGTGACAGTAATAGGCTACAGTTAATATACTTGAATGATACCAGAATCTGTGTAATAAGACAGAACAAAGGGGGTTTATTTGAAGCTGAATTACAAAGGTGGAATTATCATTGTGAACAATCCGCTGAGATCGCAGCTTAATTATTGTATTTTGCGTTATTTCGGCATAATAAAGTGTAGTCAGTGAAGCAAAGTTAAAAAAACCCACCATATACACACGTCAGAAGGACATCTTGTCCATCACGCGGGATTGATGCGGGGACCTGTCACCTTATTCCTAACACCAAAATCCTCTCTTTGCCCGTTTTCGCAGTTTGTTTGATTTACCGAGCCTGTTTGCCGTGATTCAAGAGTCTCTTGTAACGTTTCTAGGAGAGATTCATCACTGGGACATAATCCATTCAAATAGCTTTTGGGCAAGAAACGAAAAGTGTTTGAAGCCAAGAGGTTTCAAACAAAACGTTCAAAGGCAGCGGTGGGGCCCGCTGGAAGGGGAAGCGGAGGGAGGGATATGCTGTTCCCCGGGGTTTAGGGGCGAAAAAGGAGGGATGAGGTGGAGCTGCCCTTCGAATCCCATTTTCCCGCGGTGGGTGAGCGCGCGCAGGTCCGTGCAGCGTGGCGAGACACCCACCCTGCGCCGGCCCTTCCCCGGGCTCCGCCGCGCTGGGCAAGGGAGGAGAAGGGGCAGATGTCCCCGTGCACGTGTGGACACGTGTGTGTGTGTGTGTGTGGTCACGCACAGGGACGAGGCGGGTGGAAATGGCACCTTTGGAAAACGCTTGCACATACGCATTGTTTTGGAAAACTCTGGCCAATCCATGTTGCTTCAGTCAACAGCAGAAATAAGCCGTCCTTTGAAAAAACAAAAATCGGACCAAAGCGTGAAAAGTAAGCGATGTGTTTTGCATTAACCCCCCGTGTCACACTATTTCAGTAAGCAGGGAGCCCTCTTTGTGGGCGGAATAGGGGGGGTTGGTTAAGCCGTTCGGGTTATCTTTCTGGTTTTAGCCCTGGTCGGTGTGATGGATTGAGGCAGCTTCACCTGAATGTGATCGGTGTCCCCATACTGGGGAAAGGTGCAGAGCGTTACGGAGGGGACTGCAGAGCACCTTGATGTCCCCTGGGAAAACATGCCATGAAAGTGCGGCTTATTGTTCCCCATCACGGAGCTGCTGGGAGGGCCGGAGCCCCTCTGCTGGGAGGACAGGCTGGGAGAGGTGGGGGGGTCAGCCTGGAGAAGAGAAGGCTCCGGGGAGACCTCAGAGCCCCTTCCAGTGCCTAAAGGGGCTCCAGGAGAGCTGGGGGGGGACTCTGGGTCGGGGGGGAGACATAGGACAAGGGAGAAGGGTTTGACACTGAAATAGGGGAGATTTAGATGAGATATTGGGAAGAAATTTTTCACTCTGATGGTGGTAAGCCCCTGGCGCAGGGTGCCCAGAGAAGCTGTGGCTGCCCCATCCCTGGAGGTGTTCAAGGCCGGGTTGGACGGGGCTGGGAGCAACCTGGGCTGGGGGAGGGGGCCCTGCCCGGGGCAGGGCCTGGAACGAGATGGTCTTCAAAGTCCCTTCCACCATGAACCGTTCTATGATGATATCAGGTTTTGACGAGGGAGGATGGTGTCTGTGGCCAGATGCTGTTGTGATGCTTTCCCTAATTCCGGTGCTCCTGCCCAGCTTGTGCCTGTCTCTGCCTGGTGCTGACCCCGCGGTGCCTGCCCGCCCACGGAGCCCTCGCTCGGTGGCTTTTGGGCCATTTTCACGTGTGGGACATTATTCAGCCATCTTGCATTTGTACTGAAAGTTAACCCTCTGCCTGTGCCTCGAATCCCCGTTACATGGGTAATAAGGGTGGAAGAAGATCCTTTTTTTAATTTTCATTTATAAACTGAAGAAAATGATTTCTTTTTCACAGAAAACATTTTGATGATTTAACTAGCTGCGGGAGGTTGAATGGCTACAACGTGGTTTTAAGCAAAAAAAACCCAAACCAGAACAAAAAACATTGTTGTTTTTTTTCTGCAGTAGTCTTTAAAAGAGTAGTAACATAGTTCCAGAAATCTGAGTACGGTGATTATGCCTGTAATCCCCGGGCTGTCCAGGGGTAATTAAAAATTGCAGCTGAACCTTGGTTTCAAATGTCTGGGTGAGGCTCTGTCAAACTGATGAGAGCTTGCGTTGTTGACACGTGTAAAACTCAATTTACCCACCAATAACCGCGGTTCGTGGGCATTAAATCTCTCTCCAAACACTGTGACACTGGGGCACAGCGGGATGCGCCCGCGTGCGAGGGGCTCGGAGAGGGGCTGCGGGGCGAGAGGAGCTGTGCCGAGCCGCAGCCAGCGCCGCTAATTGCTTTCTTTTTAATATTGTATTCAGCCTTAATAGCCTGTTCTCCTGGTGGATTGCCTTTCCCAGCATTTATTACGGCGTGCTTAGGAGCCTGACCGGAGAGTGGGAAGGGGTGGAGCTGGAGGGAATGAAATCAAGGTGGTACTTCAAAAATCCATCCCGACAGCCCAAACTAATGTTCCAGCCTGAGCTCCCTGATTGAGCTCAAATTAACGGGGGCCAGGCTGCCGCGAGCGGCCCGGGGTCTGGAGTGATGGAAATGGCATTTCGTGCCGGTGCTCCTCACGTCGTAAGAGCCGTGGGCCGGGAGCGGGCTGGTGGCGGGGCGGCCGCGTCGTTACCGCCGAGCGCTGCTGGTAACGATGCTTTGCTGCCGTGAACGGACTTGAAAGACACATTCCCCCAAATGGTCTTGGGCTTCTGTCTTCTCAACCAGACGTGGTGGCATATTTTAAAAGAGCCTAAACCCATGAATAACAGAAATCAGAGCGAGTGCTTTGTCCATATTTCTCCTCTGCTGAAGGCGGGCGACGTGCCGTGGCGCGGGCGGCGCGGGGGTGCGAGCGGGGCCGTAAGTCCGGGCAAATCGGTGCTCCCGGCTCTGGCGGTTTCAGAGCCGGCGCAGAGCTCTGGCCTTTTCAAGGGGATTGTAAAGGCAAATCCAGGCACTTGTCTCCTCTTGGTTTTATCACTAACTTGTGACACTGGGAAAATCGTTTTTGGTTCCTGTGCATGGGTGCTGCGAGCTGCTGCAGCAGGCGGCGCGGCTGTGCCTGTGCGAGGAGCGGGGGGGCTCTGATCCAGCAGCCTCAGAACAGTCATAAATCATCAGTGTAATGAGTTTGGTCAGAGTACAGTTCTCCGAACGCCCCCTTGTCAGCAGCCCGGCCTGGGAGAGCTCACCCCTGCCTCCCGCGATGCCCGGGGGTAGAGACGGGACTTGGACCCCCGAACCGGCAATTCAGCGCCTTTCTCGAGCGTGGCAGCGTGCAACACTTGTTACAGCGAGGGCCTGGGGCGCGAGTGTTGTTTCCACAAATGAAAAACTCCCTAAATGCAGAGACACGAGCTGTGTTTGATTTGGGGCTGAAGGACAAGGGAGGAGAGAGTTCTGCTTAGAAGAAACAGCCCTGGAAAAATATTAATATGCAAGTCAGTGTATGAAAAGAACAATAAAAGGGAAAAGGTTCTAGCAGGAAATAAAATGAAACTTTTTTTCATTACAGTCAAGGGAAACTTAGATGAGTTTTCCTTTGCTAATAAACTACGCTGTTTCATTTTGCAGCTGAGCCTTTTGCTGAAGCTGACTGTGGCAATTGTTCATACTTTTTTCTTTTTTTTTTTTTTTTTTTTTTTAACTCTGGGCAATAAAAAAGCCCTTCATGCATCAGGAAACATAGTAACGCAATACTTGTCTTATCTTCACACTTATTCAGCAGGTATTTACAAAAGGGCGGCAGGAAGCTCTTTAAACTGGATCCTGTTCCGTGGCTCAGGATGTCTCTTAATCAGATGTGTTTACCTGTGTCCGTCCTACGCTGGAACTGTGCAGCAGAGGCAGCGGTGTAAAACCCCCCTTGGGGTCTCGTGGGCAGAGGTTTTCTCAATACGCCCTGTTGAGAACCGCAAGGCTCGGAGCTAGTTTTTACTGTATGGCTTCAGGGCACTGGCTGAAGCCCTACAGGTTATCGTGGTCCGTTTAGTGGGTGAGACAGACCCGTGCTCCGCTGCGGTGTGTTCATACTCTGCAGTGTGACAGGGGTGTTGTGATTCGGTTATTTCTCGGTAGGTTTTGTCCCTGGGTGAACAGGAACCTCTTCTCTGCTAACGTGGTAACGCAGCCCGTCGTGGTGTGCCCACCGGCGCATCCCTCGGGTCTTCACTCCAGGAGGTGCTTAAAAGGAAAATGCACAAATGCCATTGTTGTCCTCAGAAACCGCATCGTGGAAGGACTTAATTGGACTTAAGCGTGTGACTGAAATTGAGCCGCACGGAATCGTAGTTTCCATTTATTGGGGGTTGTTCCTGAAATGGTCGATGTGTGATTTGGAGTCTGATGTGTTGTCCTTTGGTGTTCAGAGAGATGCTCGTCCTGGCATGTGGCTTTTAATGGTCTCTCTGCATCGCGTTATTCGGCATATTTTTTTATGGTAAACAAAGCAGCTGCTCGGGTTTTAGCGTTGCGTCAGTAGGGGAAACGCTGGGTTTGGAGAGAAAAGACTTCACCCTGTGTGTGGCACACTTCATCCAAGGACCTGCAAGTGCTCCACAAATATTTGAAGCTCCTTCACCACTGAGAGAGGTTGTGGCCTTCTTTGTTCTGGGTGTTGCTGGGTCTGGCTCCCGCGCGGAGCCCCGGGGGAGGCTGGACCCTGCCCAAAACCTGGGGGTGCCGGGGGAGCTGGAGCCTGCTGGAGCCTGCGCTCTCACCAGCGTAAGTGCGGCGCCGCGTGCCACGGGCCAGAGCAGCTCCGGCGGTGGCCAACGGCCCCAGTGCGCGGTGTCCCGTGGGGAGAGTCGGAGTGGAGCTCACAGGCTGCGGCGGGAGCAGCCGACGGCTTCTGGCCGGGGGCGTTTGCTGCAGGGTTTGGTGGTGGTGGCCCAAAACAGTCCCTTGCATAAGTTTGATGGGTCGTCACTGTGAACTTTAACACCTTTTTTCTTTTCTTCCTTTTTTTTTTTTTTTTCTTTTTTCAGGAAAAGCACTAATTCAGCCATCCTCTGCCCGCCTGCGTGGAGCGGGGCGGTGGGGCGGCGGGACGGGTAGGGGGCTGCTGGGTGGCTCGAACAGGAGGGGTCCAGGTCCAAGCCAGCTTGGGCTTTATCTGGCTCCACTGCTGTGAAACCTGAGTTTCTTGGCTGGAGAATGCCGTGTGCCCTCCCGGCCTGGAGGGCCTGGGCCTGGGAGCTGCCCCCTGTGGCCGCAGCAACGCAAACGGAGATAGGCAGAGTTTGAACTGGTGCTGTAATTACATTAAATGACAGTGTCCCTCTTGCTGCAGCCCAAAAAGGAGGACAGATGTTTCAATTCGTTGACTTTTAAGGTGGTGGTATTGCTCAGTATGGCTAAAGCCCATCAGGAGAGAAAGGGGGGTAGATGTTGGCTGTCCGTGCCTGGACACATGTTCACCAGGAGCTGCCTCTCTTCTGGACGGAGGTTTTAACAGTCTCGTGGTTTCCAAAATCCGCTCTGGCCAGGCCTAATGGGCAGCACCTCTTAAGTAACGTTTGGAAAAGAAAACAGATTGCAACTTTGCAGTGCTAATATGCAAACGAGCACTGTGAAGGGAGGAAGAATTATTTCTGCTGACTGCAGCTAATGTTCCGTGAAAGTAAAATCACGAACCGCCTCGCACCTGGCTCGCCGAAATGCTGAAGGAGCAATGTTCCTCCAGTGCCCCCGTGGTGGCATCGCCTCCGCGCTGCCGGCGTGGAGGACGGCCCTTGCCGTGCCCTGCGGCGCCTCTCGGGGCACGTAACTGCGTGGGAGAACGCGGCCTGAGAGCACCTGATGGAGTAACGGAGCTGAGAGGAGCTTCAGCGTTGTCGGCCGTTGTGGTTGTGCCATGGCTTGTGATGTTTGATATATTTAAGCTGCATTTCGAGTGATGTGGTGAGGTGGAGCTCTCAGTGTTTGCTTTCAAAAGAGCAAAAGTTCTTCTCCGTTTCAGCGGCAGAAGCTTAAACATGTAAACCCTAATGGCTCCCGTGTGAGGGCCGAAAAGGGTTATTTGAAATTATTGTGTGTGCATTTAGAAAGTACAGTTTGTGTGTGTTTGTCTTATGGTTTTATCTGGTGGTCACTCCTTCAGGCAGCGAGCGAGGGGCAGGGCCGGGAGCGGGACGGAGGGAGCTCGGGTTCTTCATTCCTTTGTGGGTCTCGCAAGAATGTGGGGACAACGCTTGTGAAAAGTTACTCGGTTGTTGGGGAAATTTGTAGAAAATAATGTGCATATGCGTGTGCGTGTGTCAAGGGCACGGCATGTCTTGAATAAACAGATAGACCGGGGCGGGGGTGGGAGACACAGGTCTCCTGGTGCCGGCAGGGAACCGAAGGCGAAGGTTTCCAGGATGGTGGCTGGCCCCGGGGCCACGGACGGGTCACTGAAAACGCCTGTGGCTTAATTTCCCTGCTAGTCCCACCCTCTGCCTTGTCTATTAGATGTGTAAAACACAAAGATGTTTTGAGGCAGGGTGAATTAAATGTCTGTGAGAGAGTTTGGAGGCTCTCCAGCAGATGTCCTGAGCTGGATTCTGCTCTGGCGCTGCGGCGAAGGGCGGCAGCGGGAGCTCAGAGGGCGAACACGGGCCTCAGATTGAACGAGCTCAGAGTATGCTCCTGCTCTTGCTTTTTAACACATCCTGAAGTGTTTTTAGCTGTTGACACGTATTTTAAAGTTATCAATCGCTCCCTGCCTCACACTGTAGCACGGACCAACTTTGATCACAGAAGAAATTTCTGTGGCACCGATTTCTGGCAGAAATGTAGATTGGAGTTTTATTATAGCAGTGATGGAGGCGCTGCTCTCATTCACAAATGCGTTTTGTTAACCAAATGCTACGGCTTCGTGTAAACATGTGTATCGTGTGGCATCAGATCAGTCCGCTTCCAGGAACAAGTACGGATGTCTGCTTTCTGTCCTTTGTTGGTGAGCTTGCGCTTTTTTAAAGACCGCGGCACGTCTCGGAGGGTGGATGTGACTGTGTGTGGCGCAGACATCTGCAGTGCTGGAGAGGAAAGAAGCGGGTCTGCCGCGGGAGACGTGTTCCCGGGAGCACAGGGTCCTCCCCCTGCTGTCCCGTGTGTCCCCATCTTCTGCGGCGGCTCACCGGGGTGCGTGGGGCTGCAGAGCTGCCCCCAGCTGCCGCTTGGGTTGCCCTTACCTCGAATCCCATCTGTGGGCAAAAATCCCCCAGTGCAGCACTGGTTTTAGCTGGTGTGGCACATCCACTGGGCCAAATGTATGGGCGCAGAGCAGCCGGTCTCGGTGGTGCTGGCCACCGCGGGACCTGCTTGGCTGCAGGTGATTTAATGCTGCAGCAGAGGTGTCTGCGCCTCCCCGTCCCGCAGCGGGGGCACTGGTGTGTCCCTGCTGTGCCGGGGCGTCCCGCGGAGCCGTGGTGCTCAGATACCGCCGTTTGTGGGCAGGTCAGTGTGTGCGTTATGCTGGTGGACACAAAAAGGGGTCGTCATAGCAGCTCTTGCTCTATCTATATGGCATTTGTCATCTCTGTTGCCATCCAGAGATATTTCAGGCACGTAGGAGGTCCGGAGCAGTGGCACTCTCGGACCTGGGGCTGTCCCCAGCGCGCTCTGAGGCCGTGAGCGTTTGGGCACCGGCCAGTGCCACCTCTCTGCCCCTTCTCAGCAGGGGTAGTTTTAAGTTGGTTGTTGCAAATCTCCGTCAGTGCAGGGCTGTAACTAGTGCAGCATCTGGCGAGTTGTTCTTAGCCCATCTTTTGGGGTTTGTGTGTGTTGCTCGTGACCACGTGGAGTTGTCTCAGGTTGTGTGTACCCTCTGTACCCTTTTCCATCGGGTTCTGAGAGCGCCGTACTGCGTTGGAGGTTTGTTAGCTGCAGCGCCGCTGGCCTGGGAGAAGGGCAGGAGCATCGGGGCCGTCTCGCTGGCTCCCGCGAGCTCTCCGAGACGGTCTCGGTGTCGGCTCCTCTGACTCTCTCACTCATTTCAGAAATGCGGCGCTGGAACCTGTTTTCCCGTCAGTCTGAGGAGACCCAGGGTACAGCCGCCCGTGCGCTGGCGGGCATACATTGCTCTGGGCAATTAGACCTGGTGCAGGACTTGGTTGCAGAGGTCGGACCCAGCCCGGGGCTCCTGTGCTCTGACAGAGACGGCTCTTCTGCCTCGAAAAGCACTGCAAACGTACATGTGCCCTGTGGGCAAGGAGAGGGTACCACTGTGATGGTTTTGTGTGACTCTGTGTTGCTGTTGGCTTCAGCTCGATTCCCAGTGTGGAAGGCACCCCTGACGTCCCCAGTGCTACAGGTAACTGGGGGGTGAGGGCCACCCCTTCAGGAGAGACCATTCACCCCGGTGAACGCTGAGCTGTTAGTGCGGGTTGTTCCGCATCCCTTTTTCTCGCAGGGACCCGCACACCTCGCTGGTGGTGGCCCTGGCTGCCTGGGTGCGTCGTACCTTTTGGAGGAGCGTCCCTGGGAGTTTCTGCCGTGCGTGCGGGCCCTCACCCGCCCAAGCTGCCCTTACACCGCCTTACGGGCACTGGCCTTGCTTCTCTGCCGCCTGTTCTCCCGGCCCTCCCCGCTGCTCGTCCTGTAGTGGCACAGCAGCCCCTCATGCCGAAGAGAGAACGGTCTTTCTGTTTCTGAGTCGTTTGGTTTTTGGTCGGGCTTGTTTGGGGTTTTTTTTGCAAGAACCTTGTCTTCGCGGTGGGTGGCGTTAGCTAATGTGTGCTGGCAGCCTGACGGGGCCAGGGGCGGTTCTCAGCCAAGGCGGCAGGTCAAAGGCGAGCTCTGAGAGTCCTCCCATAGTTTGTGACTTGATCCGAGAGTGGCCATGAGCCTTGCTTTCATCAGTGCTTCCTATTAGTAATGCCAGAGAAGGAGTTAATGAGAAATCATCTATGGAGTCATCTTTAATTTGTCCCGCTGTGGAAAGCTGCTTTTTCTGGAGAGCATTAGTCATTCTGACATCCCCCTTGGTAGAGTAAGCGTTGAGTAACGTGTTGGGCTTTTGCAGGAGCATTTTGAAGTCCACGAGTAGCCACTGTGCTTTTTGGCAAGCATTTGGGATGCTCTTTGCCATGTCACGGCTGGTGAGCAAGCCCTGAGATTAACGTGATTGAATGACTGTTTTAATTTCAGCCCTGATGGAGCAAAATTAGTCACAATGATATGTGTGTGTTGAATAAAATTGTAGTTTTATTAGCTATAATTGCTGAAGAAGACTTTTTAAAGACTTGACTGCTGGGGGGAAAAATTGCTAGCGCTGGAATTTGTTCTTGCACAGTATGGCATTGATTATTATCATGGTGCGTAATGTCTCAGTCCTCGGTTGGTGAGTCGTGGCTGCGGAACGCTGGGAAGCGCTCAGCGAGGCACCTCGCCGCGTGTCTCCAGCGCCCCGGGGAGCGCTACCCGAGCTGTGCCCCATCCGTGGGGCTTGTGAACCTCTCACCACGCGGCCGGGGGCCGGGGCTACCTAGTGGAGCTGTAGCGGTTCCTGCGTTCGGCCCTGGAGGCCCCCGGTTTGCCCCCTGGTGCCTTGGCCAAGGCAGCAGCCATCAGGCTGGGCGCAGGCGGGGAGCCCTGGAGCGTGGTGGGGTGGTGGAACGGGGACCAGCCACGCTCTGGGCCGGGAGCCCACCGTCCGGTGTGGTCGCCTGTGCTGGGACACGGGGCTGCAAACGCCGGGGTCGGGCTGGCAGCAAAGAAGGTGCTTCGGGTGCCTTCGGCCGGGGAGGGCGCCGCGGCAGGAGGAGGGGGGACCTGCTTGACAGAAGGAGGGGAAAAGGTTAAAGTATTTGTTTCTGTGCTTAATTCCGCTGTAATCAAAGCCAGAGGCCTGGTGTGGGGGAACCATTTTTTCTAACTGTCTGGCATGCGATACACATTTGTCTTAATTTATGTGGGGGGAGGTTGTAAATCTGCAGAAGCGCGGCGCTGGCGCTTAGATTTCACACGCGCATTTAAAATAATAGCACCTGACAGTTTACTAGCAGCTAAGAGGCTTTTTCTGCTTCAGAAAGCAAAATATTGGAGGAGTTGTGCAGTGTGTATAAATAATTTGAGGAATTAGACCAGAATATCCAGCACGCTTTTCTTGGGAGAGCAGAAGGAGCGATAGATCTGTAAAGTTTACAAGTCGGGACGGAGGGGGTCAAAACACAACCCAGCGCTGTGTAGCTGAATGTCATCCTTCCGTAATTTCTTTTCTCCCAGGACCCAATCTGAGTTGCCACAGTGTTCGATCACAGCGCGTTATTTCATTTGTCTGCTCTAATTCTTCTTTACCTTGAAGGGGCGAAGAACGTAGCACCAAATCTGCTCGGGAGTGTTGGAAACAAACAGCCCCCCCGTACCCATCTGCTCTGGGTGTGTCGGAAACTCAGTTTTGGGATCGGGGAAAAGCTTTCCTGGGCTGGATGAGGAGGAGTGTGAGGCATAAAGACTGCTGCCTGTCCGTTCGGTATAGTTACGGCAGTGGGTGGTTTCCCCACGGAGGCTTTACTCAGTGAGCAAACTTGATTCAAATGGAAAAAAAGATAACTTGGAAATGTGAGATAGCGGCCGTTGTTTCTCCCGTGCGCGCGGAGGCACCTGGTAAATAAACGTCGGCTTTACACACTGCGGGTACGTGGACCACCTCTTGGGTTGGCCGGTCCGTGCAGCCATCACGCGGTTGTAGAAATACAAGACCAGATGTGAAAATTTCCAAAAAACATCCTGGTTTGGTCATCGCAGCTTTGGGTGGCAGCGCCGTGCTCCCCTTTCTGGAGCGCTGCTGGTGCCTGCAGAGGACTCAGCCCGTTCGTTACGGTGTGACGGCGATGGGCTGGCGCCGGGTTTGATCATCGCTGACTGCTCAGGACTGCCCCGCGGAAAAGAGAGGAGTTGAAAATCCTGAAGAGGAAAGTGGGAGGAATGAATGGGGAATATTGTGTGTTCTTGTGCCGGGCTGGATCAGTTGCATTAAATCAGAGCCTTCCTGGGTACAATTAATAGTCATTTTATTTAGGTCACCCTGGTTTTGTTGCTTTAAATGTATGCCTCCATTAAAGTGGAAGAAAATCAAATACATTTATCTCTGTGGAGCCTTTTGTGAACTGGTTGGGCATATTTTAAATAACCCTGGGAACCGTTAGGATTATTAAAGTCTTTGGCTCCTCCAGGTTTTTTTCTTTCCTCCTATTCTCCCCTATTCCTCCTTCCAGGCGGTGATTAAAGAAGTGCTATAGCCCTTCCTTTTCTCAGAGCCCCAGGTGGGTTGAAAAAAAATATTAAATAAACTAAAGCCCATTAGTTAGGCTTTATGTGAGAAACTGGGTCTAAATTGGGTGTATGTATGGGGTGTGCTGGGACAGAGGAGAGTTCTGTTGGGCTTAAGTGGCCGTGTGTAACTGGTATTATCTGGCAAGTCTCTTTTTTTAATTTACCTTAAGTGCTGAGACCGTGTTCATTTTATAATACGCTCTCATTTGATGCTGATAATTAGTTCAAATTAATCAGCTCCTTTAGGCCCCCATATTGAGCCATACTACGGCTGAAGAGAGAGATCGATTTTTGGATTGCCGGGAGCTTTCTGAGCGCGCTGGGTGGGACGCGGCGCTCTGCTTGGTGGCACTGCGTCTCACGCCTGCGCCGGGGACGCTCAGCCCTTTGCGGGTGTGTAGTTCTCGGCCGTCTCAGACAACATGGCCCAGGGGCCGCTTTCGGAGCTGGTGACGGGGTTCCGCCGGGGGCGGGCGGTCAGTGCGGGGGGTGCCCCGGCGGAGCCTGGCAGGCGGCGCTTCCATCTTCCAGTCCTGTGTCCGCCCCCGGAGAAAACTTCCTTCTCTTTTGTAAGCGAAGGGCTAGTTGCGTGGCTTGAGTTGAGACCTGGGAAAGTGGCTGTTGGAGCACCTTTCAAACGCTGGGCAGCACGGGAGCCTCCGGTTGGAGGAGGGGGTTAACTTCTGGACAGCCACGGCTCCTGAGTGTACTTGAGTTGCATCTCTGGGTTGGGTTTTTTTTTTCCCTTCCCCTGAAATAGGGATCAATTTGCTTACTACGGGGTTTACTGCCGGTTACCTTGACTGTGTCCCTTATTTCTCCTTGATGAAAACTTGAACAAGCCGCTTGTGTTTGATTCACAGAGAACCGTGAGAAACGGGCTGTGTGTGTGAGGCAGTGTGGTTTTCTCATTCTATTCAGCCCTTTGTATATTCAAATTCTTCTAGTTTCAGTTCTTGCTGTTCTGCCAGATTTCCATACCATTGATGGGTTTTCTGAATTAATAAGTTTCTTTCTCCCCCTCCCTCCCATACCCTCGCCACCTTTTTGCAACTGGTGAAAAGTTTTTCTAAGTGCGCTGCCCTCTCCATATTGATTTTCTTCTCTTGCTTGTCTAACCAGCTCTTAGATGTTTTATTTTGCAAAGCGTTAATAGAATTTTCCTTTTGCCGTTGCACTTTATCTATTCAGGTGGTTTCAAGAAGTCTCATTGTGTCACCGGACTATGGAGGAAAGAGGCTATTCTTCTGTTACAATGGCTGCCCTAAAAAATAACGCAGGGTGGGGTAAACTCAGAAAGGGCAGAGACGGAGATAAAATGGTCTGACCTTAGGAAACAGAAAAGATAACCAATTAGACATTGTTGAAAGGGCACCAGCCGGCTTAAAGAACACCCCGCTGATTATTTTTTCTTAAAGGCGTGCTTGGGCCGCGTCTGAAACTGGGCTGCAGAGCCGCTTCCCCCCGTGCGGGTTTCCAGACTTGAACTGGCGGGGCTGACCCTTCGCAGGGAGCTGCGCGCCCGGTTCTGATCCCAGAAGTAGGTACCGCTGCTTGGAGGGATGCGGCGCCCGCCTCCAGGGCATCCGCGCGCCTCGGGGTCCCAGCCAGCGCGGTGGAAATCTCCAGCATTAGCGCAGGCAGGCTGTGTTCATTACTGCTAATAAGGATTTATTTGCATAAAAAAGATCTCTGCCAAGATCATCATTCCAGCGAAGCGGGGCCTTCGTACACATGGCACAAAGCGTTGTTTGCCAGAGGACCTGCGAGAGAGACAAAGCATCACGTTGTACAGTTGGGAGATGCCACCAAAACCACAGATCCCGGGTATGACCAGGAACCGCACCCAGAGCCCCCGGCCCCGTCCAGTGCCGGGTCCCGTGCCAGGGCCTGTCCCTTCTCTGTCACGGCAGCACTAGGAGGAGCAGGATGGGGCTGCACAGGAGGTCCAGCGCCGAGAGAGGGTTCTGCACCCTGCAAGGCTGGGAGCCCCGGGCTGAGACGCGGCTGTGCTGAAGCCGGGTTCGGGTCGTGCCGTGCCTCATCTTACGTCTCTTCTCCCCCCGCAGCAATACAAACAGCCTTTTGAAAGTCCCCGGTCGTTCGTGTCCTTGCAGGAGGAGGTGTTGGTTTGAAATGTGTGGATGCAGCCAGGAGAGCCCGGGCACAGCGCAGGACCTCCCTGGGCTGCTGGGTCCGTGCTGCCCTGTGCCCGACACCTCTCTGGCCTTTGGTGTGGCATTTTGAGGCAAAAAGATGACTCTGGGAGAGTTGCATGTTAAAACTTTTGCAACAGCGATTGGCGTGGGGACAGAAGGGTGGTCGGCACGCTCGCGTGGACCGAGGCGGAGGAAGCCGCGATACTCTAGAAAATAGCATTAGGTGCGACATGTAATTTTTGCTTCGGGTGAGGCTGAGACCTGTGAGAATGAAAAATAAAGATTGCTGTGCAAACGTAACCCTGGAGCAGAGATAAGCGGTGGTGGTAGGGTGAAGGGCGGCTCTGTCCTTATCTGCCTCCCGGTATTGCTCATACTTGGGAGTTTTCTTCCCTGGAGTGAAGAAAGACAGCAGGACAAATGGCTCTCTGCTTAATGTGGTTTGGATTTTTCAGTGCATCAGCATCTTTACGTCTCGTTCAAGATGGGTATCAAGGAGGCGTGCTGTTCTCCACCGTCTCAGGCCGTTGCTAACACATTTTGCAAACCACTTTGACTGAAAAAGTTAAGACCAAGTTAACCAGAGACAGGTTTTCAGGCGAGTTTAGGCATCGTGTAAGGTTTTGCTGCACTGGGGTTTTTTACTATCTCCTGGAAAGTATTTCAGTCCTGTAGTGGAGAGAGGTTCAAGCTGTGTTTTTACCACCTTCCCAAAACGAGTCCCTGCTAAGCCAAGACTGAGATTGTAATTCTACACAGAGGTAGGCTGGATATGTGTTCCCCTGCGTAAGAGGGCTACAGTCAAACTATACTCCCTGAACCGTGAATTTTAGCCAGGCAGGAGCTTTCACATCCTGCGGTAATTCCAGGGTGACGTTAAGGCGGCAGGAGCTGCCACCGCCGCCTCCCGCAAGGTGCTGCTGCTCTGCCCTGCGCGGCAGCCCGCCCCGTGGGTCCGCACAGGCCTTGGTGTGGCCCTGCTGGGACACTGAGCTGGCTTAAAGCTAACCTGGACGAGGAAGTGCAGCGGTTCCCTGGCTTGATCTGCTGCGCAGACGCGTTGGCAGAAAGGAATCGGTCAGCACAAAGCGGGCACGGGCGGTTGGGGTGAGAGGCAGACCCTTCGGCGGCACTCTGTAAGGTGAAGAGCGCGTGTAACTGCCTTGTAAGTCACTTACCTAAAATAAATGATTTGTGGAAAGCTTGAATATAAGAACATGGAAATGTAAAAATTACTGGGGGGGGGGGGGGGGGGGGGGAACTAAAAAAAAAAAAAACCCAAACAAAGAAAAAACCCCAAACCTACCTCCACAGACAAGCAGTGGAGTCCTTTAAGGAATAAAACCTTTTCTTTAAGATCTTCTGCCTTCCTGCAGTGTCTTCTGCACTTTAGGGGTGATACAGGTTTTCCTCAGCCCCTGGTTTACACGGGGAATAGCAAGTCTGTGATTTGTTTTCAGAAAGATTGCCCCGGCCGTTCCCGGCAGCATGCAGCACCGACCTCCCCAGCTCCTGCGGCACCGGAGCAACGCTTCAAAATGGGATAATGCTGGAAAATAAACCCCAGCACAGCATCCTTCTAAAATAAGTGTAAAATTTTAGGTGTGGCTGCACAGATTAAATGGAGGTGGAATAAATCATGCAAATAGTAATGAAAGTTGAAAGCAATTTGGTTGCACTTCAATACGTTTCATCAGTCATCTCTCTTCTGAAGTGGAAATGCCAAGCCTGATGCGAATTAAACTTTCTCCCTCCTCCCTTTCCCCTCTTTCCTCTAGCTTTTCAAAAGGCCTTTTGAAAACCTCTGAATACCTTTCTTGGCTGACCAGATTTTACCCTGCTCGTGCTTCTTGAAACCTCCTCATTCTCAGCCAAGACAGTGACTCTTAATTTGGAGAAGTCATGGGCTTGATTTGCATCCACGATTCCTCTCTTGGCCCTTCCTTATCTCCCTACAAAAGGGAGAAGGGCCGAGGTGAGGCACAGCCAGGGACCGACGAGAGGGGGAAGAGCTCCTTAGATACTTTGCTTTTTAGGGGAACAAAACTTTTGATGTTCACTTTTCCACTTTAGGATCAAACGTCAGCTAGGACGTGGCTTGCAAGCGGCAGATTTCCCAAAGGAAGAGCTGACTCTGAGCAAAAGCGAGGAGCTCTGGTGCATCGTTTGTGCCCGAGCTGAGCCCGCTCCTGCCTTTGTCCCCCCCTCCCGGTGTGTCTGTTGTGTCTTTGCGAGCCGTGCAGGCGCTGTGTTAAAGCACGCATCTCCCCTCTTCTGTCTTGCAGGTAGAGGACGCCATGCTTATGTTTGACAAGACGACCAACAGGCATAGAGGTAAGAGAGAACGGGAGCTCAGACATCACATTTTATGACAGCTTCTGCATGGTGAGCACAGCCAAAAATCAGCGTCAACACAACGACCCAGGGGCTAAATCCAGTGGTGCTAAAGCGGCAGAGCCGTCTGTGCGCGAGGCGGCTCCCTCTGTCCTGCAGGCCTTGCAGAGGAAAGGCTCTTCGGCACGTAATGCCACGTGTCACCTGGATTTTCTTAGGAGAGATTATTTTTCTGGTCAGTCTGATGACTTACCTTTGGGAGGCCCATGGTGAGGCTCCGTGGCGTCCCTGGCGATAGTGAAGCCCCAGGAGCGGAGGCTGCGGGGAAGCCGAGGGTTTGTCCCGCGGTGGCTCGCATCAGGTTGGGCTGGCCGTGAGGCCAGTTCAGCCGAGACACCAGAAACGGAGGCGCTAAACCCCTCCGCTGGGGTTTCAGGCATGCTGGCGTTTGGAAGCTGAGGACTGCTCGTCCTCCGGTGATGGTAGCCCTGAATAAGCAGATCTCCACAAGAGGAATTTCCCTTCACATATTTCACGAGAGAGATGAGGTTTCATCACTGCTCGTACAGTTCTGTGAAAATGAACTGAGGATTATTTTCAGTGTTATGGCCATTCCCTTCAGTGGAAATAGATGATGCTCCTCTGTCTCTCGGTGAGTGGTTCACGTTATCACTGCAGCCGAGCTCCGGGCAGAGAGCAGCCCGGCAGCCGCTGCCTCCAGCACGGGGACTAAACGTACCTGGGGTCCCACAGTGCCACCAGAGACTGCACTGGGGACAGGCTCCGAGACCCTCTTCCCTTTTCTCCGAACGAGACTGATTTTACGCCACCAGTCTCCCTGCTTTAACACGGTGCGTGTTTGGAGGCGGCGCAGGAGGCCAGCGCGGCTTGTGGCTTCTGCCCCCGTGCGACGGTGTGGATGTGTGGCCCCGAGGTTTGTCGTTTGCCCTTCGCACTCTGCCCTCTTTGTGGGAGCTCTCTTGATCGATACGGTTATTGTGTCCGCTGCGGAGCGGTGTCCGTAGCCCGTTTGTTTAGGGAGGCTGCCAGAGGGTGTAAAGGAGCCCGCGCCCGGCCCGGCGGCGGTGGGAGCCCCGGGAAGGGGAGAGGGCAGCAGCCGGAGTGCCCGACCGCTGCCGCCTCCCCTCCTCTTCATCTCCGTGGCAGGGCCGGAAGGTCTGACCTCCCAGCGCTGTCGGAATTATTCGCTGCTCTGATATTTGCCTTAACGAGCAACTGAGTGCGCGCGGATGGCTGCGTGAGTCAGGCAAACCTCCGGGATAACATTCCCTCCCTCCAGCAGTTCCCTCCCAGGCACCGATCACTCTCTGAAGTCAGGGATCATAGTAACCTGGAAAATTCAGCAGCGGTGAGCAAAAGACTTGCTTGGAAAGATAAGCTCCTCAGAGCCGGGAAGGCGTGTGAACCGCCAGTGCCCATCAGTTTTGTAGCAGGAACCAAGTGTTCAGAACTCTTAGACAGTTTGGAAAGTTCAACCCCTGACAAATTCCTTTTATATCCAGGGAATTTTCCACCCTTCTCTTTGCAACCACCTTTAAACGGGCCATAAATGCCCTTCTCCGTTCAGGACCGTGGCACGTTGTTTCTTGCACTTAAGAGCTGTGTTATGTGGTGCTTTTGTGCGGGGCACAAGGGCCCCGGGTCCCCACGCTGACACGGGCTGCTGGCAGCTGGGCCCCAGGCGTGCCGGGGGGCTCTGGTCCCAGCAAGGCACGTACCCAGCAGATTCGGCCCCTGGGAATGTGTTTCGGCGAGTCTGCTGCCTGCCTCTGGTTATATTCCGTGTCTCCTCCTCTTAAACTGTTTCTTAACCTGGCAGGGCCATCGGGCAGGCTGGCGGTGCGTCCCGGCCATCATCTCCCTGCCATGTCCTCTTGAGGCTTTTGCAGCCCGATTTGCAAGTCCCTGACCTGGGGTTTCGTGTCTCTGCCTCTGTCACCCCGCAGAGAGGTCTCCGCCATCCCTCTCCAAGGGCACAGGGGGCTCCACATGGACCGGAGGTCAGCCTGTCCCGCAGCCCATCGGCAGGGCTGGGTGGCCCCCGCGGCCGCCTCGTCCCCGGCTAATGGCTCTGCTCCAGAGACGGGGGGGAGAGTGAGAAAGTTTCCATTTGCTGAAATGTCCCAAATCCTGGAGTTTTGTTCCTGCTGAGGCTCTTGGCTGTGCCTGCAGTGAGCTCTGGTCCTGCCCACTGAGCGCCCCGGTGGTCTCTTCGACAGCTTGTGCCCACCTTGACCGGGCTCGGGCGCCAGGGTGGGCAGGAGGCTCTGCACGGACATTGGAAACAGAGCAATGGTGTGTTGGTCCTTCCTTTGCCCCCTGCGAGCAAGACGCTCGTCTCTTCCCTGCGTACCTCAAGGTGATCCTCCTCTGTCCCCCGCCGGCGGCACTGTGCTGCTGTAAGCGCTTTCCAGGGCGCGAGGGCACGGGAGGCGGCGGTGGTCGTGCTCTGCTCCAGCAGCTCTGCTTCGGCTTCTCCGTGCTCCACGGGGCGGCGGAATAGCGTGCTGGGGAGCCCTGCGGTCAGGTGCGAACCTGAGCAGTGCGCCCCAGAGGACGGACTCCTCTCCCAAAAGCGTATTTCCCTGTCTCGTCTGGAGAGAGGATCCGTAAGTGCTGAAGCTGAGGGCTGTGCATTTAGGGGGCACCTTAGCTGCCGTGAGACCTTTTGTATTTTCCACAAAGGGCTTTTTCCCCCCGCCGTATGTTGAAGACGAGAGGCAACAGGTCTTCCATTTTTTCCCCAGAAATTCTGTGGTTAATTTCTTTTTTTATAGCCTGTTTTTTCTACATGCAAGCCATAACGTTTCTCTTTGCTTTAGCATCCTCGTGTGAGCTCCTAGATGAGATCTCAGGGGGAAGGGACTAAGAGCCCGAAAGGACCCAAAGCAGACTGTGCATGTCATTGGGCGGAGGTGACGTTACCCACACAGCTCCCGCACGCTGCGCTGGGTCGGGCTCCGCACCCGGCTCTGTCCCGCTTGCGTGGGCCGTCCGGGGGCAAGGCTGGGCGGGAGCCCCCTCCCCGCTCCTGGCAAACACGGGATTTCTCCGGCACCCGGGAGGGTCGGCTCTGTTTGTGCGGCTGTTTCCTAGGGAACAGACTTACCCTTTTGCTGGGTGAAGGACAGCGCTGCTTATTTGCCGAGATTAGCCAAAATTCCTGGAGCGGGTGAAGCCCGGCCGGTGCCGAGGGGCTGTGCTGCCAGAGGGGCATGGAAGCCTGAGCTCCGGGTCTTTACCTCTGCCAAGTACGGGTGGAAGGAGAAAACAAGTGTAAAAAGCAGCGTAGAGAGTCATCTTCATCTTCACGCTTGAATTTATCCAGTCTTTTCGGACATTTTTTTCCTCTGCACAGGTAGCTACCACTAATCAGGCTAATGAACTGGCTAGTGGGCTGTTGTGATGAAGCGAGTTCTGCTGCATCGATCGTTTATAAAATCACTTCAGATTTTACAAATTGTGACATTCTGATTGTGTTGGAAACATGTTTAAAATGCAGTAGCGTGCAGCAACAGCGTTAATGGCAATTCTTAAAACCACTTGCGGGTTGCAATCTGTATCTTCAAATTAGCCAAGGGAAGGAGAAATGGCAGATAAAATATCCGTTGTGGTTTACTGTAGTTAGACTATGCCTAGAATAATCAACGTAGGCAAGGGGAAGGAAAAGTATTAAAATTCACTCCCGACTGCTAGAAGGCGAGATAAATTTCCTTGCGAGCAAATTGAGAATATTTGTTGACATAATTCTGGCACGTGTGTGTTACTCGTGTGTGCGTATTCTGGTAGCGTGTAACGCCTGCACGCGCAGCGCTGCCCCAGCTCCGGTTAGTGGGAACGCGGAGATTTAACCAGACATAATAAGAGGGATTTTCAAAAGTGCTCATCATTGAGCGGTTTTATTAATACCTTGGGAAGGCTTGAAAACCCCACCCAGAATAAAGCTTAACGCCTTGCCAATAGAGCACATCACTTTTATAACACTAAAAATGTCATCAGGCTAACTGCTTTGTTGCCTCTGCTGGTGTCCTTCTTTTTTAATGTCCAACTCTTCCTGGATGTTCTCTCAGGAAAATAAGACTCGGAGCTATTGCATTTCGTGCCTATCTGTGTAGCCGTGTTAATGGCAGGCTACAAAATCTGTGAGTATTTGATTGAAGGAGTGGTTAAGTTTTGGAGTGTTACAGGTAAAACAGCCCCTAGCTTCACTGGGATGCCGGGTCTTCTTGCATGGGTTCTCCTCCTTCTCTTGGCCACTTGCTTGTGACAGTGGGCACGCGATGAACTGGCACTTAGAAGGCAAATATTTCTGGGTCCGCTTAGTTAAGATGCCGTTTCCTTTTGGAAAGAAGGTGTTGGTAATCCTCTATTTCTGTACCTTGTGCTGTACTTTTGCGCTTCTGTCCAGGGAGCAAAACCACACACAAAAGTTCTCCAATCACTCTGGAAGATCACTTCCATCGCTTTCCTCACTGCCTAAAATTTCATAGAGTTGAAAATTACTGGGTCAATCTTGAAAGGATTTAGTAATTGGAAAGAAAACAAAAAAAAAAGAGGGCGGTGTTATTTTGTTACCCTTGCGAAGTGCAGATATAATCTGGAGTTCAGCATTAGTTATTGATCTCTGGGGTTGGCGGGAGCCTGGCAAGATGATGATGTCCTTCTGACTTCATTATGGAAGGGAGCTCCAGAAAGCATGCCAATTCGCTGCCGGGCAGGGCGGGACGGGGCGGCTGCCGTGCCCTTCTGCTCTGCCCGCGCTGGGCCATCCCCAGCCCGCGGCAGCGGGACGCTGGATTGCTGAATCCAGCAAAGCTGAGAAATAAGGCCGCGCGCCGCCGGCTGCTCAGGAGGAGGGAGGGAGGGAGGGAGGGAGGGAGGACGGGTTCGGTCAACGGTGGCTGAGCGGAGGGGTGCGGGAGCGGCGCAGCCCTTCCCGGGCTGGGTGCCTCTTGTGGAAAGGAAATTGCAGCGGAGTGGAGTGTCTCCTCATAAATTTGGCAATTCCCCTTGCTTTCTGCTGGAGGGTAGGGATGAGTCAAGAGAAGGTGGTGTATTGGTTGGTTATCGTGATGCGATGCTCTTGATCACAGCGTTAGATGCTCTCCGCCGCCCGTCTCGCGCTTGCCTGCCGCCATCGGCTGCTGCGGGAGCCGTCCACAGCGTGCATTGCGCCGCTCCCGCGTCTCCGACCTGCAAAAAGACAAATAGAGATTTGGAGCGACTGAATCCCCCAAGCTGTAATTGCCGGGATTGAATGTAACGCTTCTCAAAGCCGTACAGCCCCCCGAGTTGTTTTCATATCAATTAGCTCTCTCACACGGTTAGGAATGGCAGGGGAGAGAGGAGGGAAGTGACAGCATGTGATTTGCACTTCTTTAATCTTAAAACTAAAGAAAATTAAAAGAAAGGCAGGCTGTCCGCGTGATGCAAACGGTACCCCATGTGTTAGGGGTTCAGACATCTCCAGAAGACGGGCATTGATGGTGGCAGAGCTTTAAAACGAGTTGGATGTTCGCACTTGTTGCAAACCTCCCCGTCGTCCCCCGTGCCTGCGGGGAGGGTGCGGGTGCTGCGTCTCCCCGTGGACACACAGGAGCTCCGCAGCCCTGTGGGGACCGGTGTGCCCGCGGGAGGAGAGGCTTGGGTTGGATCCAACCCCGCAGAATTCAGACTGCAAGATCCGTGCACCTCATACCACCGAGGCCGCACGCCGGAGCGCGGGGTCTGCGCGTCCTTCCCTTGTTCCCGGCTCTCGGGGGGGAACGTGAGGGTCGGGCTTCGTGCCTGTGCCATCATCAGCGCACGGATTTCAGTGCAGAAAAGTAATTGTCCAGGTGGAAGCAGTTGGCATAATGGTTGTGTTTATTGGAAGAGACAGGAGTGATGTTGTTAGCCAGATCTCATCTCTGCCTCAGCGAAGGATGATGCTTTTCTTAGGAGAAAAATAGCCTTTTGTGTTCTGTCCGGCTGCCAAAACCTCAGTTTTGTAGTTGACCTCTGAAGTTATAATTGACATTTTTATAGATGAGATATAAATATAATTAAGAGTCGCTGCAATTATTTGTTTATCACCATCTCCCTCAAATAAAGCAAGGTCATGTGCATTTAAAAACACATCCCCAGGCAGTTTTGAGTAAAGAGTATTTAAAATATATAGAAATAATTGCCTAATTTGGTCATTTTCAGCCTGGCTTTTCTTGGCAGCAGTCCGGCTTTAGCACCGAGTGGTTTGAGGGCAGCTCGGAGGGAACCTTTCGCCTGCTGACGTAATTCTGCGTTTAGAAGGATGGGGCGAAAGGGAGAGCTGCTGTTTGGCCGGATTTGATCCGTAGGATCCTGGAAGAGCCTCCACAAACACAGTGGTGGTATTTTTTTAGAGCATAAAGTGCTTTAAGAGCTTTGGAAGAAAAGTGTGACATAAGATATAAATGGAAGCGGTATTATTGTTATTGCTTTCCTAGATGAGACGGGCTTTTATTCCCTTGTCAGTTTTATCACTTCATAAATGGGACTCCAGAGAGCGGAGTTGTTTTGAGGGAAGCGCTCGCTGGCTCGGCCGCCCCGCTCCCTACCCGGGGAAACATCCTGGGGGCCCGGGGCTGGCGGCACGCACAGAGACTTTAACCCGCGACCCACAGAGATGCAGCGTGTGTGTCTTCTGCCAAAGGCGCAGAGGATCGGAGGGAGGAGCGGCCACGGACGGGGGGTTTTTTAGAGTGCTTTTTAAGCAAATATTTGCTTCAAAACTTCACGAGGGCTGCGAAGATCCATTAGTTAATATTATTTACCGTTTACAGACCTATCAGTGAAAGCGGTGATGGCTGAGCGCTCATACCGTCAGTCATACCTATCTAGTTAGATTGCAGCTATGACATGTGCCATATTAATATTTTATGTGTGTGTGTTTTTAATATTACATCCTCGCTTATAAATATTCATGTCGTAAAACACATTAACGGCTGCAGCGCTGAAGAGCAATATTCCCGTCTCCGCTTCGTGTGGTGAGTTCGCCTCCGTCCCGGCTGGAACCCAGGTGGGAGTTGGGACGGCTGCGGCGGGTGAGACGCAGCACGGGGAAGGGGCTCCTGGTTTCAGCCCCGCTCTCGGGGCCGGGTGGTCGCATCCCCCCAGTGTCCCTTTAGGCATCGCTTTCTCCCCCTTAGCCTCTGCCTGGGGTGGTGGGGACCGTGACTGCTGTCCCCCCGCCCCCCCGGGCCAGGGTGACAGCCACTGCTGGGGTGGCTTTCGCACGGCGACGTGCCGGTGGCCCCAGGGCGGCCAGGCTCAGCGCCGCTCCCTGCTTCCGTGTTAATAAACACAAAACAGAAAGGAAAATCTGCCAATTCTTGGATCCGTCTCCCTTGTCTTTTAATTTCCTGGCCAGCGCCTATTGCCGCTGCATCGGGGCACCTTACGTGAAGTGTAAGAATAAATGCGCTCGAGCCAGTATGAGCCCTGCATCCCAACAGACTCTGTTTCAGAATAGCAAATAAGGCTCCTGGCCACGCTCTCCGAGGCGATTATTGAACGTCTCGGGTGGTTACAGTCATTCTGCCCCCAGCCTCACGCCGGATAACGCCACCTGAGGCTTGGAATAATTGCCCAGCTATGTACTGTCTGTCATACCTTATTGCTTAATTTTATACCAGTAATGAAAATTACATCCAGAGGAGGAGAAAGAGCGAACAGCTGCACTGGCCGGGACGCACCGAAGGAATAGATGTGCGCAAATGCCTTCTCTAAAGAAGGGGAGAGACGCGGCTTGCCAGCAGCGCTCGGGAGATGGCTTGACGTTTTTATTTTCTTGTTAAACAAAAAAATGCAATAATAATAATAAAAAAAAAAATATCCCGCCAACCTCCAGTAAAGGTTGCAAACACAGCCCAGCAATTAGTTTGGAAGTCTCCAGTTACACAATCAAACTTTAAGGTAAATATCAACTTAAAAGTATATTGTAAAGGACAGTAGGTTTGCAAAACTCATTTGTATCGTGTCTTCATAGTTAACACGTGTAAAATGATTTAATTCCCCCCCCCAGAGGGAGAGCCCTACACAGCCAGCCCTTTTTCACCTTCTTAATTTATCCGGCCTCCTTTCGATTAGCCCCAACACAGAGGGTAGCGGGAGGCGGCGCTGGCCCAAAGGCTCGGTCCTGGGGGCTCTCCCTCCGCACCCTCTCCCGCGGGAGGCGAGGGGGGGGCAGCGTCCCCGGCGGCAGCGCTGGGCCACCCGCTGCTCCGCACAGGGGGGGTCGGGCGCTAACGAAGGCGGGAGGCGACGTCCTGCTCTCCTGCCGCGGTGGAGGCGACTGCAGGAAGGGGGGATCGCCGCCGGAGCGCGAAACCCGCGGGGAGGAAGAGGCGTGCGGGAGGAAATTCAGCATTTTCTGTGGCACCTGTATACCCAAGATATAAAATAGCTTTTCAAATATCAGTTAAGCTTTCTGGAATTACTGGGGTGCAATAAAGGGTGGTTTTGCAGATCACCAGAGGCCGATACCCGGATGCCCCCGATGGGGAAGCAGAGATGCAGGAAGATGGGAGATGGCAGTGTTGGTCTCGCAGGAGATGTCTGCCTCGCGTTGCATCCAGGGCAAGGCAGGCAGGACTGCGGGGAGAAGATGGGGCACTTCCTTCCCGTGGAACTGCGGGTTACAGTCACTGTCTTAAAAAGAAAAATCTTTCCATTTGCTTCACACTGAGCAGTATCGATAACTTAATGCAATTAAACTACACTCGCATTGGAGAGCGCGAAGTAAATCAGTGGAGCCTTCTCATCTCTGAAAGGTTCTTCAGGAAACGTAAGGCAAGAGTTGTGCAAATATATAAGAACTTTTTTTAAATTATGACAATAGTTGCGTTACGCTTGTGGAAAGTCGGTGTGCGTGAGCTCTGGGGGAACGAGTGCGTGCGTTAGGCAGGGGAATCTTCCCCGTTGAAGCTGCATTGAGAAGACGGTGAGGTCATTTTAATACGCCCTCAGTTTGCCATCTTTATTGTCACTGTTGAGCCACCAGTTTGAGTGACAGCTAAATTAGCAAAAATCCTGATGATCTGTGAAAGCAAAGAAACCCTAAATGCCAATAAGTTCTTGCTTATGAATCTACTCAGCTGATGAAACCAAAACCCCTTTTGCTTCCCGGAACGCAGGAGCACAGTGATTAGCAGGTAGCGCTTCGAGTCTTGTGGGACTATTTGAAAATGTTAATTGAGGAAAGGCCAGAAACAGGAGGGGAACAAACTGCAACATTTACATAGAGGGGCAGTCTTAATACAACGAGCAGAATTAAAATCAGCGTGGTGACCTTGAGAAAATAGGCAGCTACTCACAGCATGCCCGTGCCCAAAACACGATATGAAAATATTGAGACGCGCTGCTCGGCTTTCTCTCCCTGGTGTGGTGTTTTCTTGTCCCAGTGGATCGCTGAAAGCAAACTGGGTGAGTCCTCTCAAATACACATTGTGTTGCTCTCAAATACACGGGGGGGGGGGGGGGAGGGCTTTTTATTTTTTTTTAATATCTCTGCTTTATGTCTGCTGGTTAATAAAACTTTGAGAGCACTTTCACTGAAGGTGAGGAGGAAGCTCCCGGCAGCCTGGGGAGGCTGAGAGACGGTGAGCCGACGCCGTTTGGTGTCCCCGAAAAGGGGCCGGTGCAGTCCCCAGAGTAAACCACGTCCAGCAGCTGCCACCTCTCTCGCGCCCGCGACCCGCATGCTGCTGAAGCCTTTCACTTTACAAGGTCATTGCTGTATGTAAAGCCTCCCGGTGACCTGTTTAAACAAACAGATAACGCATCCCCTATCCCAAAAATCCCGAGATTCAGCAGAAATGTGGGTTGCACAAATGATGCTGGTAGCAGAAGGGAAGGCTTTTACCCCTGACCCTCCTGTTCGAGCGGGCTCTGCCGCGCCGTGTCTCTCTGCTCTCCTCGCCGTCCCGCCCTGCCATTCTGCTTTTCAGGGCGTTTATTTTTAAGCGTCGGTAATTCAGGTGGGGGCTGTTGGTGCGTCTGCGCAGGGACGCGATCGCGTGCTCCTGCCCCGCCGGCCGGGTGGGTGTGCTGGCGCGCGTGGCGGACCCGGGCCCCGCTCTCTGCCCGGGGACCAGGAATTGCTCCCGGGGTCGTTTTTGCGAGGCAGAAGCTTCGAGTGACTGCGCTGCCGAAGGGGGGTTTGGCAACGGGGTGTGCGAATGGAGACGCTGCTACCCTGCAAATAACGCTTTACAGCTCTTGCGTGGATACATTCCACCTAATCAGTCCTCTTGTATTAGCAAATTAGAAGCTGTTAAAATTATTAGCTTAGACGCGTGGAACGTGTGCTGCAGCGAGGCTGTGTCTGGTCTCGGGGCAGGTCCCGCAGAGCCTTTCCTCCTCCTCGCCTCCTGCTCCGGCGTTCGCCAGCCGCCGTTGTGCCCCGCTCCCTCCGGCACAGCCCCGGCTGCTTTGGGCAGCGGAGGCGGGCGGCTGCCTCTGCCCCTTTGCTGTCTCGCTCCCTGGGGCGTTTGCAGCTCCATCCGCGGCGCATCCATCACTCTCTTCTGCCTGGTTTTGGCGGCGGCAGAGCTGGCGGGGTGGCGGCTCCGGCCCGGGGATGGCGGTGTCCCCATCTCACACACGTGCAGGGCTGGTCATGGAATCACGGAATTTTCAGAGTTGGAAGGGACCTCTAGAGATCATCTAGTCCCGCTCCCCTGCCAAAGCAGGATTGCCCAGAGCACATTACTCAGGACTGCATCCAGGCAGGGCTTGAAAATCTCCAGAGAAGGGGACTCCCCCCCTCCCTGGGCAGCCTGTGCCCGTGCTCTGTCACCCTCACCGTAAAGAAGTTTTTCTGTGTATTCGAATGGAACTTCCTATGCTCCAACTTGTGCCCATTGCCCCTCGTCCTGTCACTGGGAACCACTGAAAAGAGCCTGGCTCCATCCTCCTTCAACCCACCCTTTAGATACTTGTACGCCATAATAAGGTCTCCCCTCAGCCTTCCCTTCTCCAGGCTAAAGAGTCCCAGCGCCCTCAGCCTTTCCTCATAAGGGAGAGGCTCCAATCCCTTAATCATCTTAGTTGCCCTTCGCTGGACCCTCTCCAGCAGCTCCCTGTCCCTCTTGAACTGGGGAGCCCCGAACTGGACACAGTGTTCCCGTTGTGGCCTCACCAGACGAGGCAGCCCTCGGTGCGGGCAGGGATTTTGCGTGGGGGCTGTCCAGCGTTTCACAGGTGAAAATATTCCTGCAGAGTGGGCCAAGAAAGCCCATTGCTTTGTTCCGGTTTCCACTGATACAGCTCTGGTTTTGTGCTGTGCCGGAGCAAGGCCCCGCGGGTGGCGGGTGCTCCGGGAGAGCCGCGGACTCCTCCGAGTGCGGGGAGGTCCAGGTCATGGCCCTTCTCTGCAGCCACAGCGTATCTGCCGGCTCTCCGGCCGGTGGGAGCGCCGTCTCCCTGCCCTGTGTCACCGTGGTGCTTTGCAAGCGGTGACCTGAGACACGGGGAGGGTTTGGGTCCTGCCGCTCCCTGCGCAGAGCCCCGCGGCAGTCAGATGCTCCTACCGGAAGGCTGAGCTGCATCCCCCTATCCGGCCTTTCGGGGGCTTTTCCACCAAAGAGGCTGAGAAAGTCAGGAGCCCCGAACCACAGTTAGGGCCGAGTTCCTGCTCTGGAATCGAACAAATAGGAGCTGCAAGAGCAAGCAGTTTGCTGCTCTAAATCATAACTGGCCAATCTGTTGGCTCCTTCCCACTTTTTGGCTGAAAAGCGCCAGGATTGATTTCTCTGACTGTCTCCACCTGCCCACTGGCGGTAGCAGCAAGGGAAGAGCAAAACACCTCTAAAAAGAGTGGTTCTTCCACCATTTCATCTTCCCCTTCTCTCCTCCCTTCACGTGAGACCCTTTGAACTCGGCCGGGGCGCGCGGAGCGACGCCGGATGGGCTGTGTCACGCGGAGCTCGGGGGTCTGTGCCACTTCACATCACCGCCCTCTTACCTCTACTCGGGAGCGGTTTTCCCAAAACGTTAAGTTTTGACGGGAGATTTCTTTAATTAGGTTGATTAATAAGTACTGGCAAGGAGTGATTTTGCTTATTCTGTATGTTTTTTTGTATATATAAGCTGAAATAAGAACATCTGGCACTTTTTTTTTGCTGGATCCAATAGAATAAGTAAGTTGAAAAACAGCTTTTAGAAAACTGCAGGTCGGCAGATTTGGGTTGTGGGTTTTTTTTCTTTTTAATTTATGGAGTGTTTTCTGGACCAGAAAGACTGCCTTCAACTAACGTAATAATGTGTAGGTCGTTCTCCGTTTTAAAACACCCATGAACGCGAACAACTCCTTCGTTTCTCCGCTTTGGAAGAAGAGCGGGAGGGAGCAGACACAATAGTGTTACCCGCCGCAGCGCTCCCTCGAGCTCTTCGCAGGCGCGTAGTGAGTGAAGCCTCGCGCTGTGCCAGCCAAGCCGGGAAGGGGTAGGGACTGGGGATCGGGGCATGGGGGGATCGGGGCCGCGAGCTGACTCGCCGGCGACTCCTGTGGACGCTGAGCGCGGGGCCGCGGCTTTGGCCACGGCACCATCTCTCCCTGTTTACCCTCAGCGGGACGGTCACCGGCCCCGGTGTGGGTCCGCTGGGAGTTGTGCGGTTGGCCTCAGCCGCAGCAAAGCTCTGGGGGTGGAAACCGCCCTCCTCATCCATCGCACGAGTCACACGTGAACACACGTGTTCAACAGCGCACTCAAAGTCAGGGCCGGATCCGTAGGGAGAAGCCGGGCGAGAGAATACACTGAAAGCACCCTTGCAGCAACAAACGTTCCCCCGCCAGCTCACCGGGGCTTGGGGTGAGCTGAAATCGCTCACAGGCATTGGAGGTGGGTTTGGCTTTTGCCGATCTCTCTGTTTCTGGAAGGCCGTTTCCCTCCGGTCCACCAGCCCGTCCCCGGCGCACGCTGCCCCGCTGCTGGCAACTCCGTCCTGCGGGCACAAAGGCAGACATTTATTTTCCTCCAGTCTCTGGAGGTTCCCTGCAATTGCAGAAAACCCCCCAAAAAATATAAAAAAATCAGATGACAAAAGCACGGGATTTGGTTTGTTGCATCTCAGCAGCCCGTTCCCCCCTCCCGGCGGGGCCACGCAGGTTTTCTCTGGGGTGTTTGGCGTCGTTGGGCTTCGTCCCTGGTGCGGCAGCAGCCCCGAGTGCCGGTCCCGTAGCCGGCGCGGGGCTCCGGGGCTCGGGAGCGGTGGTGGGAGCCGGAGGGGGGCCCGTAACCTGCCCGGCTGCTCGGGGAAGGAGCAGCTGCGAGGGAAGATGGGAGCAGCTGTGGGTATGAAATTAGTCATTCTGCGAAGAAATGGATTTGATAAATAATAAAACAGTGGTATTAACAACAGATGCTTTCCAGGTCAGATGACTTTGATAAAAGCACCCAACAGCCGTGGGTAATGGTATGAAAAATATGTATCTATATTTATAGATCTATCTATATGAAAAGGCACATAAATAAGCGCGTTTGGGGGCGGGGGTGAGGGGGGTGTACATGCTCACGTATAAATGTACCTGGCATTTTATTTCTGTTTTCAAACGACAGTGAAAGTGTTGCTGCTCCCGTTCCTCGCAGGCTTCGAGACTTGCCAAGAAAACCTGAAACCTGATCAATGTCTCCCGACTCCGGCGCGCTCCCTCCCCGCCTCTCCGCAGCGCCGGCTCCGTTTGTTTCCATATTCGTACCTTTTCATTTTGATAACTGTTTTGATTTGTAAAATACTACGCCTTACACAGTGTTTCCCTTATGATGATTTACTACGCTCTTCTTATCTTTCACCTTAAATCTTTGATAAGAGCGTTTTAAAAATGAAATTGCTACCTGACATGGTTATAGGCTGCTGGCTGGCTGCCAGCGGGGCCCGGAGCTGCTGAGGATGAGGGAGGCGCTGCAAAGCCTTCGCCGGCAGCGCCGGGAGGCGGCAGGCAGGCCGGAGGATGCTGAGGAAGGGGAGGAAGCACAGCGGGGACCGGCCACCGCCTTTGAGCACCCCCCACCCCCCTCCCGCGGCAGCGGGGACACCCCGACCCGGTGGGGTGGTGATGGCCGCGTTTTTGCGGGGTGGTTGGTCCCAGCCCCGTCCCAGCGACGCCAACGGTTGCCAAATGCTTCCCGCTCTCCTCCCTGCTAAATTGCTTATTAGTCTAATTGACTGTCCTCGCCGCCGCGCTGGAAGCGGAGGGAGCGCCCCGGGGGAGAGGCAGGAGGGGGACTCGGCAGTGGGGTCGCCTTGTTTTCCCCTCGAAACCCTGCGATTGTAGGGGTTTCGTAGGGTGACACAGCGTTGCTCGTGAGTTTCCAGCACGTCCAAGTAATTGAAATGTTTTTGGATAACTGTTGGCTGTGCCTGCTGACTGTGATTTATCAGGGGAAGGCATCAGCAGTGGGAATATCAGTAAATAGAACTGTCTGACATGCAGGTCATTTTTATTTTAATGTAGTAGATTTAATGAACTCTTGTCTTTATAATTCATGGTACTTGCCGAACGCATCCATTTCCCCTCCGTAATGACGTTAGTTACAGATCTGTCCTTCGTTAGAAGCTTTATTATGGCTGGCGAACTTAACTCTCTCCGAGTTGCAGTGATGTGTTCCCAAAGTGCAGAGGGTTATCTAATAAATTGTTGCCTTTTACATTCATTACTCTTAGTAATAAATGTAGCCAAAAACTTCCCCGAGTAGTTCATGCATTATTAATTATTATTATTATTATTATTATTATCGAATCTCCTGAAAGGTCATTTGCAAAGACCTGCGGTATGTGTTTTCGCAGCTCGTTGGGGACACGTTTATCGGCCGTTATTGCCGTGACACCTCTCGGGGAGTTTGTGCGTGTTCGAGTGTGTTCAGGTCAGAGCCGATAGCAGACCCCAAATCTGCTGTCAAGTGATTTAATAGCATTTGTGTCCAGCCTAACCCAATCTATCTCACCTCGCGGAGAAGAAAAAAAAATAATCCTGCATCAAAATTACTGCTTTTGGAACTGTCTTGTCTCTTTTGAGTAGGAACTGGAGACAACTAGACAAGCTTCAATGAAAGCGAATAAAGAAACATTACTTTCTGAACACAATCTTCTGTTACCAGTCACTTTTCAACAGACATTCAATCAAAATGCTAATAGCGGAGGCAACAAGGGAGCGAGGTTATTGTAATACTAATTGATAGGCTGCAGGGATGGGTTTTGATAAGTGCTGTTGAAGATATATTTTTGAAATATGAGTCTCTTTAATTACAATGATACTAATAAGAATGAACAAATGATTTAATGATAGTTTTCTAGGTAATGGCTTGAAGATTTTTGTTCAAGTTATTTTGTAGGGGTGCTTTTTTAAACCAGAAATGATGAAAATCACCTTAAAAATAAAGCTGTAGTGGAAGGTAGTGACTTTATCTAGGCTTGCGTGGCTACTTTGCATCAAAATTAATGCTGTCAAACCTGAAGCTCTTGAATAAGAAATCCAGTCATTTATTTGTACAATAGGCTTTGCTGAAAGCCCAGAGTTGAAGCCACGTTGCATGTAGGAATGCATTTAATATCTAATGCTTATAATAATTAGGATCAATTATGCCAGCAAGGATTTTAAAACACATTTTGAGGGAGGGGAAGAATGGGCTGAGGGGTATTCACTGAGATTATAAAGTGCAGCTGGGTACCAGGTTTGATCGTATTGGTGGAGATTATTGACATTCAGTGATGGGAAGCTCCAAACTAAGATCGGCTCTCCCGGTGCAGCAGCAGGTGATTTTCCGTGTCCCCGGCGGGTGGGAGAGCCGTGCCGGTGCTCCCGGCGCCCGCGGGGTCCCCAGCCAGCGCCGTCCCCGTCGGAGCCTCTCCCGCTCCCCGCAGGCAGCGTGGCGGCATCCTGCCTCCTCCGGCCCCGGGGAACCGGGAACACAACGGGAAAGGGCAGGTCTGTCACTAACAGGCAGCCTCTGCTTCAGCGAATTTTTGATGAATTAATTGATAACAAAACAAAGAATGGAGGTTTTTTGAGCGGGGGGTGTGTGTTTTGCTTTTGTTGATGTGGGTGGGAGCTCTTTCTGGGGCAGGGAAGGATGATCTCTTCTGCCTTTCAATTTGTCAAGCTCGCTCCCGAAGATCTGCCAGAGAAGAAAGGGTAATTAATAGGCTTGAAGTCATTTCCGATGTGTCAGTATTTCTGCCTTGCTTCCAAGTGATAATGTTCGCTGGCTCGAGGCCTCCGGGGAGCCTTCCATCTTATTAACTTGTCTAGGAGAAACAGTGAGTGGGGACAGCTTGGGCCAGTGGGTGACATGAAATAAGGATTTGCGGTGTAGTGAGCTGTAAACACGGGGGCCGATTGAGTAAAAAGTGGAAAGAAGAAAAAACAAAGGAAGAAAAAAATATATGAAAAAGGCCACTGGTCACAAGTACAGCAGCACGCGTGATGGAGGGGGAGATGCACTGTGTTCAGGGCAGCCGGGGCCCAACCCGTAGACCTGCTGTCGCGCTGTGTCACCCACGGCCAACCTGTGCCCACCCCGACATTGCGTCCCTCTGACGGCGGCACAGGTCGCCTGTGGTCCAGCGCACGCTGCCCCGTACCAGCGTCGGGGAGAGCAGATGGCCGTCGGGGCCGGTGCTGCCGCAGCGGGTTCTGCTGCCGAAGGACCCGTGTCTCAGACGAGCACAGCGTTGTTTTCTTTTACCCAGAGGGAAAGATGGAGATTTGGGGCTGTCTCGTGGTTTTGGTCCCGACCCTCAGAGCTGTTGTCCCCGCTGCCGGCGGTGTGGCTCCTGCGCGCCGCCTGGGCTGGCGTGGCGGCAGGGACGGCCCTCGCACGCAGGCACTGCGCAGCCACCGCGCCGACAGCCTCTGCCGCCGAGTGGCTGGTGGCCAAGGGCTTCCACAAGTCACCTGTGATTTTTAGGATGCTCAACTTGAGGCGCTGAAAAGGCCGAGGGCTGGGTCCTGCTCCTCAGCGCTCGGGCCTGTTTGCCAAGTCGGCTGGCAGTTTTCGTGGCTTTTCTTAATTGCATGTGAAAGCTTAAGGCACGTAGGGCATTTATGTGTGAAGACACCTTCGTTCTCAGAAGAACCGCGAGGATTAAGCAATCCTACACGCGGAGAGGAGGGGACGCGTACCAAGACTTGCACAGTACCACGACGGAGATGTGCCGCAGCGACAGGAGCGAACCCCCCGCTCCTGCCCTGGGCCACGCGGTGCCTCGCGGCCGACCTGCGGAGGGGAGAGAAGACCCTCTTATTCTGTGTGCGTACGTGTTCTTTATCCCGTCGCTCTGCGCAGGATCAGCCACCGGCTTCCTCGCGCCTCGGTGCTCCGCGGCGTGCGGGACGTCACCCATCGCCTGCCCGGACCTCGGCGGGGAACGGGCAACCGCGCAGCCTGGGTCTGGCGGGGCACTGCCTCGGGGTGTCCGTCCGCAGCTCCGGCCGGCGGAAGCGATAGCAGAGGAGCAGCTGTGTGGGCGTAGTTGGCAAAATAATTGTTGGGCTTTGCCCTCACTCCCCATTGTTATCCAGCTTCAAGGTCTTGCGTCGGAAGGGGACGCACAGGAGAGATTTCCAGTCACTGCGTGTGTTTGATAACTACACCTGTAATCACAGGACTGTGTCAACACAGGATTCTGTATAATTGCTTCCCCCCGCCCGGTCCTGGTGAGATTTTGTTAATTAGGATTAGAACACTTAAAAAGAGAGATTATTTTTAAACTCTTTTCCCGCTTATCCTGTATGATGTAGAGAGGAGGCTGGATGGGATCGCAGTTTTTTTCCCGGGTGCGGGAAGTGAGCGCTGTGCCCAGTGCGGGGCCTGAGCCCCTCGAGGCGTCCCCGCGGCTCGCGCCAGCAGAGGCTCAGACCCCGCGGGGAGGCGGCGGAGGGCTCAGCAGGGCAGTACCCCGGTGGGGTTACTTCAGGACTGCAGGCTCTGCCAAGGCGAGAAATACAGTGGGTATCGGTGGGTTCTGGTTTTCGGATGTGCTGAGTTGCCCGGATGGCCTTTGACCTCAGCGAAAGCTGCGAGACACCCGGGGCAAGAGGGAGAGAGGGACGAGCGAGTCATATCCGTAAGGTGGTCAGGATAAAATAAGGAGGGGATGTCTTGGAGCGATGTTCTGTGCCGCTGAGCTGATCCGTCTTGCGCAGTGTTGAGCATCGCTGCTGTTGGAGCTCCGACCCGCAGGGCAGATGTGGGCTTACGCCAGGGTGATGCTCTGTCTACATATTTATCCTTCTTTGCTTTTCTCGGTTTGTTTTTAAATTCTCCTTCATAGCAAAAGTGCACAAGCGGTTTCGTTAGCTATTAAAGAAGAACACAATGGAGGCAGCGCTGGTCTCCACCGCGTACAAGCTGTTCCCTGGAGATTGTTCCCTTTTTTATTTTTTAAAGTAGCAATCCTTGGCGTTTTGGGTCACTGGGAAGGAACAGGATGTCTTTCACATATTGACAGGGTTTTTTCTTCTCTTTTCTTTTCTGATCTCACTCCTGTTTGTCAAGCTCACTTTTCATTTTCCAGAGAAATGATTATGACTAAACATCTCTGACAATCTCTTTGCAAAGTGTGAGAAGGCTCCAATGAAAAAAAAAAAAAAGGAGCCACCTCAGAGCTCTTCCGTGATTAAGCTACTTAACTGGCAAGTTTCTCTCGTCTGCTGCGGAGTGTGTCTCTGCACAATGGAGTTCCCCTCGCAAGCACTTATTAGGGAGGCACTAGTATAATCTAATTAAAATTTGGTTTAATATTCTGTGAAAATTAAAACTGAATCCTTCCTGGTAGAAGGAATGACCGTGCATGTATTAGTCCTCTATGTTTTGTTGTTGTTGGTAGCTTATTCAAATATTAACACTGCCTGCATGCTCAAAATCAGCGTTTGCGTCCATTAACAGAGCTTAATTCTCAAATTAAATGATGAATGATATATAGCAATAGGTGAAAGATGGTCTCTGCGTATTTTTTTTTCACGCTGGTATTATTTCCTGGAGGTAAATAAGGGGAGGGGATGCTGTGCAATATTATCACTGTGAAATTAAAATAAAGTCTCTTTATTTGAGGACGGAATCTAGTGGCTGAAGGTTTACTCTTCATCTGAAGCTTCATCCTGAATTCTTCCAGCTAATTGCCTTGCTGATTAGCTGAGAGATGGGCATTGCTGATGTTGGCCTTGAGCGTCGAATTATCTCCTGCAAAGCCTTAGACCCGCAGCGCCGAGTGGGAGACGTTGGCGACAGCGACCAAGAGGACGGGGTGTTCGCCGACCCCGCGTTCCCTGCACGGCGCAGCCGGCACCCGGCGGGGGCGGTACGGCTGCGGGGACAGGACGGAGCCTCCCGGCAGAGCAAACCCCGCCGCTTTCTCGCTTTGCTGCCTGTGCCCGACCCGCCGCGGGTCCGGTCCTGCTCGGCGCTGGCAGGAGCGCTCGTGCCCGCTTGCGGGATGCCCGTGCCGTGCCCACCCCTTCTGCTCGCTGCGAGGAGGTGGCAGCGGCATTTGCACACCCTGGCCGCCTGTGTAACTCACATTTCCGTTTCGTATACATTTATGATATTTTTTTCTTTTGTTTTTCTGGGAGTTTTGAGTTCTTTCCAGTTAGAGGACCGGGCAGCCCGGGTAGGTGTGTTTGGTCCGTTCGTGGAAATGAAGTACTGACCTCCAAATAACAGGTAACAGCAACTTCCCTACATTTTCTGGTCAGGCTTTGGGGGAAAGTTTTTTGGGGAGGAAAAAAATACAGAACTTCAAGCTGCAGTTTATTTTTAAACAAAGCCCAAACCTTTTATTCTTGCACCGAAGATGGAAGAACTACCAAAATGCCAGAAAACCTCCAAGTAGCTGCGTGTTTTCCCCTCTTTCCCTAGCTGCCTTTCTGAACTTGATCCGAAACACGCTGAATATATCTCTGTTCCTGATCTATTGAAAGTTTCCATTATTGACTAGCAGAAAGGCTGCTTTTGTGTGTGTCTCGCTCGTGGGCAAAAGATAATTTTAAAAAGCGCCATGTTTATCTGGAGAGAGCAGCGTGGCGAGGCCGGAGCCCCAGGCCAGCCGCGATGATGGATCGGAAACTTTCTCTGCACAGGGAGCAAAGACGGGAGGATCTGCCACGAAACATGTTACGAAAACCCCCTCGGAGCCGGCGTGGGGCTCAGCAAAGTCCTCGACCGGTGCTGAAGATGCTTTTGCAGCTCGGGCAGGGCAGCCGAAGCTGGCGTGCACCTTCGCCGCCGGGATCAGCGCTCTCCAGACCCCCACTCCCTCCTCCTCCTCCAGGATCCGAGCACTAGTGAAGCTGTACCAGGCTGGAGGGACCCGCAGACAGTGCTCTGTAGCGATGGCAACTCAAGAAACAAGAGCTGCATGGAGAAGGAGAGCCCTTCTTATCGAGAGTTTAAAGGGAAGGTGCTTCAAAACGCGGAGAGGCTTGGCGGGGTAATTAGACTTGCTGCTCTCCGAGTGAATGTGCGGCTTCACGGAGCATTACCGGCGTGTCTGACCTCTCGCTAAGAAAATATGGAACCAAGAAAATACAGAACCTTTCAGCAAACCGCACACCAGACCCCGGGCTGGGACGGTGCCGATGCCAGTGGGGTTTCTGCCATGGAGCTCCTGGTTTATGCTCTTACCGTACCAACCCCTGCGGTACTGGTCTGCCCGCTGCCGTCAGCCAGTCTCATAGTGTGTCTGTACAGTGTTTCTGCTGCTTTTGGGGGGAAATCTCAGTTTTTCTCAAGCCAAACATAAGGTACAGATCAAAGCCTAAAGCTCACACCCGGCTCCGGGGACAGGAACATCATTTCGTACCGGGGCTTGGGCTTAGTTTGCTTCTGAGCTCAGCGCTGCTGGTGGTGTCCAAATTTTTTGTTGTGCAGCTGTACATGAGCTGCGAGTTCCTGGTGGCCAAGTTTGGACATTTTTAAGTCAAAATGCAGCCAGTTAATGAGTTACTGTGTGATGGCTCATGCCAAGTCCCTCGTGCCCTCGTCTCAGCCAGCCGAGAGGGAGCTCGCACAGGGTCTGGCTTCAGCTCTGCTGCCAGTTCACTCGGGGCAAACCTCCTCGCAGCTCTGTGCCGCGGTTTGCCCGTCTGTGCTACGTGACTGGTAGCGATGCACTCGCCTTTTGTCAACTGCCTGGAGCTCCTTAAAGGATTTTAACAGCGTGCAGGTGCCAGACTGCGTTAAAGGAGGAGAAGCGATGTGATGCTCAGGTGGGAGAGTTGATCTCCATCGAAAGCAAAGGACCGTTGGCCTCCGCCTTTCATCTTCCAAAATGGTGCGGTGAAATTAGTGCCGGTGAAGGACGCCAGACTGACAGCCAAGAGACCAAAGGCCTCTTTTCATCCTCCTCACAGACAGAGCACAGCCGGGCAGAGAGCTTCCAACCGCGTCCCGCCTTCCCCGCGACCTGCCCTCCCTGCGCAGGAGAGGGTAACTCGGCTGTACGGAACCCCTGTGCTTTCATTAGGAGCCTTCCTGCCCTTTCGGCCCCGGCTCCTTTCCTCCGGCGTCTGGCGAGGCCGCCAGTTACCTCCCCGCCTGTGATGTGCGTCACAGCTATTTAAAACCCATCTTCGTGGCCTGTGTTTCACACCAGCTGCCAGCCAGGGTTCGGATGGCAACTGCTTCCGATTGCCATCGGATTCGGCTGGATTTGGGCTAACGATGGCGATGGTGAGGCATTCCCTTTTCTAGCGAGGGAGCACCGCGGCGAGGGCTGGCAGGAGTCGGTGCCGCCGGCTGTGCCGGGTGGGTGCGTTCCCACCACCTCTCCGGCGCTCGGATTGACGGGGCTGGGGCGGCTCGGGGGACCAGGCGGGGCCTGGCAGAAGGGAGATAGCATCAGCTGGGCTCGGTAGATGTGGAAATAGTCAAAACAATCAATAGCTTATTTTTATACCAGTTCCCTTTGTCGCGCAGGCCGTTGAAGATGATTTTTGCAGCTTGCCCTGAGCGCCGGGCTGGAGCGGTAGGCTGGAGCGGTAGCCGTGCGGGAACCTCCGTGGTGGCAGCGTTATTTCTGAGTCCTGCGCTCTCTGGCAAAGGATGAGGTGTGCATCCTGTGATGGATGAAGCGTGGCATCAGGCGGATGTCAGTCTTACCAGGTTGAAATGACAATGGCATCATGTAGTGGATCAAAACATTAAGTCTTTAAAACCGTATGTTCGATGTGTCGTATCACAAGGGCTTTATTCTTGGCGATAACAATCGGCAACGCGTTATCTGTGGTTTCTTGCTTGTACGTTTCTTACAAGCTGATAAACTTTGAGCTGGATGAGAATCAAGCATGCCTCGTTGTTCATGTCCTGATCGGGGCTGGAAGAGCGTGTCCAGACCAACTCTGGTTGGTACCAGAGGAGCCCAGAAACTGCTCTTTTGGATGATGCTCAGGACCTCTGGTCCAGGTCCTCCCTCTAACAGTGGTGGGCTCCCGGCGTTTCGGTGGCCCTGCCCTTACTCCACGGCCAGGTAGCCGGTGTGGTCAACAGAAATAAATAAATAACAGTGAGCATCGGTGTTTCAGAACAGGGATGCTTCACTTCACTTGGCATTTTAATCTCTTCCAGCACTAGGTTGGAATAAGCACTTTTTTGGTGCGTGGTGATTTATTTTGTTAAAAAACAAGGCATTACTCATAATTATGCAGTTTTATGAGCGTATACATAGCAGTATTTTTCCCCTGGTAGGCTGTGGGAGCTGGCATAATATTTAAATAAGAGCCCTGGGGAAAGGACCCGCTTGCGTTCGGAGCGGGGCTCGGCGCAGTTGCGGGCTCAGCCTATTGAACTAGCGTATAATTACCTCTATTCAGCACTGCCGCTCCAGTTATCAGCCGGCCGTCGGGGGGAAGGCCAGCGTTTTGAAATGACATAGATTGTTAGAGAACATCAAACTTTTTTAATACAGTTAATGATCCTCAGCTATAAATAGCCTGTTCCCATTGACTGGCAATAAGGCTTTGTGCTGTGCCTCGCAGAGCTGCAAGGCTTTGCTTAGTTCGTTGGGTTTTCTTTTTTTCCCTCCGCGTATACCGTAGGTCCTTTGGTCCCGATTGCTTTCCAGAGGGCACCTCTCCCTCTCTGGGCCGGGAAGTGAAGGTCCTGCAGAGCAGGAGTGTGCCCAGGGTCGCGCAGGGCGTTAGTGGGTGAGCAAGGTGCGGGACTGGCAGCCCCGTCCTCTGGTCCTTCAGCTCTGGTCCTGCCACAGGGACCAGGACGGGGATGGGGTCGGGCTCCTCTCGGGCTCCCCACCCTTCCCCCGCCACTGGTAGTCTTCTGGGAACGGCCAGCCTTTACTTCATCAGTAGGACAGGCAGCTTTTGTATATGCTGTGCCCCAAAAGGTTCCTTGTTGTCTCTCAGGTGGAAATACGACTGTGGGGTCACGGAGGAGAGTTCGGAGACGGTCCTTTCCGAGCTCAGTGCCTGCGGAACGCTGAGGCAGCAGCAGGAGCTGCGCTGTTCAGCTGCAGCCCGAGTTGGAAGCGGCGAGGGCTTGGTCTGCAGAAGTCCTTCTCCTGGTAGCGCTCTGCTCTGACGCAGTAAATGCTGGGGCAAGTGTAAATCTACAGAGAGGAGGTGTCTGCGCGAAACCTGGCTGGTGCGTTTCTCTGTGCTTGAGCTTCGCTGTGAGCAGTCACTGTTCCCTGCGAGTGCACGCAGGGCCCTGCACCCCGTAGATTGCTTTACCCTTTACAAAATGCGTTTTGAACTGGCCAAGAAGTCCGAGAGCGGCACTTAAAAGCTCTGAGTGCCGCAAATGCCCTGAGCCGGTTGCTGGAAAGAGCGTGTGGGACTCGGGCGGGATGTCAGGCTGAGCTGTTGCTGTGGGTTTCCAGTCCTCAGCACTGGTTGAGCATCCCAGAAATATAACGAAAAAACTCTGAAAAAACTGACTGCCCGACTTCCAGAGTGGCGATTAAATGGCCGTTTCCCATCGCTCAGAAGTTGCGGTGAGATTCTGCCACAGCTTTGTTCTCGAGTGCCTGCAGACACAATAGGAAAAGGTCATCGCATAAACACCGCTCTTCCGAAGGCAATTGCTTTGTCTGTTTTGAAAGCCAGAAAGCAAAGGCCATTCTAATGTGAACTGCTCTGCCGGCGCGGCAGTGCCGGGAGTGCCTCCCCCGCACCTTTCTGGTTTGAGGCGCATCTTCGGGTCGAGAGCCTTCCACGCGCTGGAGAGGCACACTCCATCTGCGGGGTTTGGCTCTAATAGGTGGCGTGTGCTTGCTCCCGCTGCGGGCGAGAGGGGAGGCTGGCGGGCTGGCTGGCGGTAGCTTGAGGTCTGGGCCGGTAGCACCCGGGCTGTGAAAATGCTTCAGGGAACGCTCTGGTGTGTTTAATTAGTTCACCTTTTCCTTTGCCTGCGACTGCTGTTCCTGGCGCTTTTGTTTTTAGGCATAAAGATTTCAGCTTTTTTCCCCAATGGTTTGAACAAAGGTTGAGCGCGTGGGGAAATCCATAAAACGATGTCACTGAAAACACAAGGAGGAGAAGGCGGCTTTTAATAAAGCACCGCTGGGCGCGTGCACCTGGGAGCCGGGCTTGGACCGATCCGACGGGAGGGAGGCTGCTGGAGAAGGTCACCTCTGAAGGCGGCAGATGAAAAAGCAACGTGGCCCGCGCTTCTTGGGGGGGCTTTGGCAGAAACCCGTCTGTCCGTAGGTGTTCGGTTGGCCCGTCCTCCGGCGCGCGGCTCCCCGGCAGCCCGGGGCTCGGCGGAGCAGCCGTCCTCAGGAAGGAGCAAATTGAAGGGCACCGTCGGCAGCAGGGAATGACGTGGCTGTAGCTGCCCTGAGCGGGCTGTCAGGGAGGGTGGAAGATGGCATTGAGGTACACCGTGAAGATAAAATCCTGGTTATTTGAGGTTGGGTGCTCAGCAAAGAAAGTACCTCTCTTTCGCCTTGTCTGTCCGTGCGTGGTCTCAAAAAGCAGCTGCGGAGGAAGAAAAACATCCACCGTATCTGAGGAACGCTAGAAAGCCTACTGCAATTATAGGCGTGATTCTTAACGAGGGGCTCTGGGTTTCGTGCCTGCGGTCTGCCTGTCTCGGAGTCTTGTTTTCCATTACCAGCGGATCTGTTTTATAGAGCTGTTGGGCTCCGTGTGGTCCCTATTAAAAGTTTTCTTTCCCAGGGTGATTCTGCTCCTTTGTCGCCTCTGGTTCTTGAACACTTTATACTATCAAACGGCAAAACTGCTTTTATTGATGCGGCAAAGAACAATGGGATCTTTCCAACAGCGCTCCCAAAATACGCTCTTGGCTTTTTTTTATGCCCGGCTTCCAACGGTGGAAAAAATGATTAAGATATGTTAGGTTTACTCTGGTCGCTTCCATGGGAGATTGGTAATATCAACAAACGATTCCAGTAAATGGATTAGCTCCTCTTCTCCAGCGAGGCTGAGGCGACGTGTACTTGCCCTGTCCGTGCTCTCCCCGCCAGTCAGACAGCTGAAAAAGCAGAAAGCGCCCACAATTTAATAGCGCGCAGATCGGGTTAGGCAAAGATGATGGCACTGGGCTTGTGTCAGGTCACTGGAGTGTGACTGCGAGCTGGTCGGACGTGCGCGGTCGCTGCTCATTCACTGACTGCACCCGCCGTGGCCCGAAGCCTCACGCTCGCTTCCTCCGGGAAGCGATTTCCCATCCGTGCGGAGACGGGGAGCGGGGAAGACAGAAGAGGATGAGCAGAGACGTGAAACCGGTTGTGCTCTGTGTGTGAGCTGAGCGTTCCTTAGTGTCCCAGTACTGTCTTCGGGTTTTCCGTGTGAACAGATGTCAGGGCATGTCTGCCATGTAAAGCAATATATATGCCGTGTTAAAAATTTACATATATATATACTTTAATGGTCACCGTCAGCCTTTGGCCCCTGGGCAGATGCAAAATCTGACAACTCCTGACTATCTGAAACTATTAGTGTAAAAACAAAGCTGTTTGCCCCGTTTCAGCAGAGGAGTGCGGAGCTTTGGATGGACAGAGGGGAGTCCCCGCGGGGAGGGGGGGACCAGCGCTGGCGAAGGTTTGGTGAGCGTAAAGCCTCGTGCAGTGCTCTGCCTCGGGGGGGGGAGCCCCAGAGCAGTCTCAGAGCACGCGGCAGCAGATGCTTCCAGAATTATCCTTTGGTTTGTATCATTCATCAAACTAACAAACCAACAAAACCCCCAAAACGTGAGAGCAAAGTCGTGTTTAGGCTGCGTTGACTTGGCAGAAGAGTTCGTGTTCCGGCCTCGGGGAACGTGCAGGGTTTTAATTCTGTGAGTGCGTGTGCTATGTAATATTTTAATGTATTTGTCAGCTCTTTTGGAGGGCCTCATTATGCGGCCTTTGTTTTTCTTCAGATGTGAGGTGCTTGTTACAGCCCTTTGCTCACGGCCTTCCGCTTCTAAACTGTGCGTTTCCACAGCAGGTTGCGTCTGGCATACTGGGAAAGAAAAGAGTCTGTGTACGGTGATTGAAGAGTCCTTCTTTATATAGTGCCTTCAAAAAAAAAAGTGTAGTGCCATTGAAATCAAAGCCCAGCTTTCTGCGATAAAGGGCCCTGCAAATTGACCGCAGGGCCTTTCAGAGAAGTCTGTCGCCTTTTGATACAGACGTTGCCGGGGGAAGAGAAAAGGGAAAAATCGGGTTGCGGATGCTCAGAGGAGTAAACAGGTGAGCATTGTTCATGGGAGTCCTGAGGCGCAGCCCTGCCTGCGCCGCCGCCGCCAGTTCAGTCGTATTTACGTGCGTCTCGGCTCTGGACAGATTGTCGCCCCACAGAGATGCCTGTGCTCTCGGCGCGGCGGAGTAATGAAACGTCACTCGGTGCCGTTCGCTGACAGCCGGGGAGCAAAGCCGCCCTCGGCGCAGCCGCCCGGCGCTTTCTTAGACGTTAAAGGTGCCTTTGGGACGGGTCCCTATCGGTTCCATCTACAGGCGATTCGCAAGTTGTCAAGTAAAAGCTGACATGAATTTCTAAATGGCGTTAATGTAATTGATGAGGGCTTTTCCCCCTTATGCCAACTCTAAATATATATGTAAGAAAATGATTGTCTTAATGTAATTCATCATTTGCTTCAAGTGCACGCTAAACCTGAACCTGTTCGCTCTGATAAGCATTTATGTACTGAAGGAATTGATGTTATCTCTCTTTGCCTGTGGTCTCGAACAGAAAAGCAGACTTCGAGCTTATATTAAAAAAGGGCGATTTCCCCCCTCTCCTCTATGTCTTTCCTGGGAACAGCAGACCGGAGGGGTGTGAACTTTTTGCTTGGTTTTAACCCATGCACGGGGGGGAACGCGTGGCTATTTCAGCATTTGCAGGGGCGTTCGAGGCTGTATCGCGCACCCCCTCGGGCAGACTGCGGCGTGCTGACCTCTCCGCGGTGGTGGGAGCTGGTTTCCAGGAATAGCTCAGCAAATACTTTGCTCCTTACATGTGTATGCAGAGGAACAAATGGTGCATATATTCAAAGCATCTGTCATAGCCAGACGCTCTTTCTCACAGTAGTATATGCTGTTTGCTTAGGCAAATACTGGTACGGTGCGTGAGCAGCAGGGACGGAGTCCTGGCCGGCGATATTAATAATGTCCAAGAATGTTGTGCGCTGCCCGAAGCTGTAGCCTGGAGGGGTCATACTGCTCCACTCAAAGGTATTATTTTAACCTGAGGCTAAGCTTCTCGGTTTTGCTGGTATTTCCCTTGACCCCAGTCAGTATTTATTTCAATTCCCTGAATACTTTTTTGTTGTTTGGTGCCTAATTCTTTATTCCTTCGCGTTATGATATACAGAGTCAGCAGGGCAACAGAGAGTCCACGCTCCCCTTCCCAGCCAGGGCTTGCAGCGCTGTGGGGTGCAGCCCAGGGTGGGTAAAACACCCACGCGGACCGCAGACCTGTAAGAAAGCGCGCCGTCGAGTATTTCAGGGGGGTTTGCATGCAGCGGCATCTGATCTGGAGGCGAGATGCAAATGCAGCAGGTAAACCGCAGCTCTGAAAAACAGATTGATGAAGATCGGGGACTTTTTGCAGTGAGGGTCCCTCCGCGTGTGAAGCGTGGCCTTCCGCCTTCCTGTTTGTCTCAGCTGATGCTTGTGTGTGAACGAGAGGAAAGACGGCGCCTGTGTGTTGACAGTAAAGCATCCTTGGCTTTGCGCTGCATCCTCTGCCGTTTGGGAGGGAGGGCTTTGTCCCCAGCAGGGACCGTCTGCCCAGTGAGCCCGGGGGTGGCATGAGAGGATGGGGGTTTTGGGGGGACACCCGCCCGATGCGGTGGGTCTGTGTCCCCCCCCCGGCGCCGCGCTGGGGCGACGCTGCTGCAGTCACCAGGTAGGCAGGAGTCACCTTGAGCGCAGCCTCTCAGCCGCTTGAAAAATTGCCCCCTGCGAAGTCAATTCTGTAGACACGTCATTTCTCTCGGGGCGCCTCCGGCAGCTGCTGTGCCCCTGATCTCGCCGGTGGTGGTAATTAAATTTCGGAGGCAGGAACAAGGGGAAGTTTCTGGGTTTGGCTGGTGCGTCGGCGAGGAGCAGTGCCGGTGGCGGGTTTGGGCTTCGTTCCTTCGCCACGGGGCCGCCTCGTGCATCTCCTCCACTGGCTGAAATGAAGAAGAAATCCCCGTCTTTGCAAACCCCTTTCGGTTTGTCCGGAGGGACTGGTTGGCTCTGGGGACACGGGGACCGAGAGGCTCCGCCAGGCTCAGCGGGTGCTGCCTTACCGGGGCGGTGGTGAAGTGTGGCCTCATCACTACTGCTGTACTGATGCAGAGACCATCCCATTCCTCTCGCCGTTACCAGTTTCTGTTTTCCCTGTGTTTGCTAACTGCATCCTCAAAATACAAAGGCACTTCATAGTTTTATGCTCTACTTCTGCAAAGTCGATAAATACTGAAAACATCTGCTCCCTTGGTCCGTGGCAGCGATTGCCCGGGAGGGAGCGGAGCTCTTCGGGGCTCTTTGTCGCAGAAGAAACAGCCCTGGGAAAGCGTACTTCCGCTTTTTTGGTAATCTATTTCTATAATTGAAGGATTTCAGATTTCTTTTGTAAGAGCAAGTTCCTGCTTAAGCACAGAGACAAATACAACCAATAATATGTACTTGAAATTTAATGCAAGCTAATTCATTTTGGCACAGTCCCAGATATGCTGATTAAATGGCCTGTGAAGTGCTACAATATCTTGATAATGTACATTCTACATTTGATTATATAATCAATTACGTTGCACCTAATAAAATTTAAAATTAGTGAAAAAGCTGTGGGCAGATTGTATCAGGTGCAGAGTGGGTCCGGCGCAACTTTAAAGAAACTTGTGCGAGCGTACGCTGTGACGGAGCGTGCGGCAGCGTCCGTCTGTCCCCGTAATACAGGTCTTAGGTAAACTGGAGGCTCAGTAAAACACTCCTGTTTCATTTAGTGACTTGATTTAAAATAACATAAAGTGCCTACAGCTCCTGCTGCCCTTGCCGAAGCCTGTGTGGCTGTCCTGGCGAGGTGACGGTGAAGTGGGAGCACAGTACAGTCCATGTATGAGCCTCTCAGCCCCCACCTCTGCCCGACTCCCCTTGCCGCAGCCTCTTTCTGCCCAGTTTCTCCCCACTTTCTCCCCGGTTTCTGGCGGGCAGCGGAGGGCTGGGCAGCGTGGTGCCCTTGGGCTGGGCTCCCCCACCCCGGGGGCTCCTCGTGTGGTTGGGGGGGGAGAGGAAATCGGGTGCAAAAACAGCCTTTGTGCACAGCCTCCCCCATCGCTGCCGCGGTTCGCTGCTGGCAAATGTGGTAATGTTTTCTATCCAGAGGTGACCTTGCAGCGCATTTTAAAAACAGCTGAGAGATTCCTGGCAGAAGTTCTTTAGAAGGGACGTTCTCCCCATTCGCCAGACCCGGTTCAGCTCTGCGATTTGGGGTTTTCCTGCGCCCGTCCGGGAGCAGCCGAAGAGGGAGAGCAGAGCCGCCCTTTGCCGGCGCTCCCCTGCTCCGGCAACCCGAGTCCCTGGGGAGGACGGTGCGTCCCAGCCAGCTCGGGCAGCCTTTCCTCCTCCTCCATCATCATCATCTGCGACATCTTCACTGGCTTCTGATTTCGGCTGCGAGCGCTCCCTGCTCGCGGGATGCCGGCTCGCCCGCGGGGGGGCTGGTGATGCTCGGCGTGGTGGGGACCCCCACGCTGTCACTGCCACCTCGGCCCCGCGCCGGGGAGAGCCACGGACGTCTGGAAAACGCTTCTCATTCCTTTCCCAGAAAGTTAGCCATTTCTGGGTGACTAGCTACGGCGGGTTAGGGGAATTTGGCGTGGGTTTTATGGCCCTCCGGTAAGAGAGGGTTGATGGGAAACAAATGCGTTATGGCCCCAGACAAGCTGTTGCTACATTTTTTGTTTCGTTTTAGAGCAGCACTATCAACCAGTTGGAATATAGGCCTGGAGTATCGCGGGGAGTAATCTAATTAGTATGAAGTCAATTCACTAGTTCCTTTTGTATCTCGTGATTAAATAAGTGGGAAAATGGCTTGAAAATTAGGTGCTAGAACGACCCAATTACATTTCTGTAGCTTTTTGTATTCAATTTCATAAACAATTTTGCTCTTCGCTGGTTAATCAGTGAATGCCTTTTTCCAGTTTGAAAAGCACTTTTGAAATTATAATGCAATTAAATTGTGTGTGGATGTTCTGGCATAGCGAGAGTGAAAGCTGGGGGCCTGGCAGCCAGCCACGTCGTACCTTGACAGTAATGAGTTCCCGGGCTGGCAGCTTGCTGGTGTCATTCATAATATTGTCCATGCTGGGTTACTGCAAACCACCACCGCCTCAGCTCCTCTCCGGCGAGAGTCACCACCATCGGGGTGCCGGGTCCTCTCCCGCCCTCTGCGCGGGCGCCCATTCCTCCTCGGCAGATGTGCCACCTCTGCGGGCGGTAGAGATGAGCCACTGGGACCCGGCTTTGCTCCGGGCGAGCGGGTTGAGACGTGGGCGAGCATGTCAAGATGTGGGCAAGCGTGCAGGGAAGTCTTCTGCAAAGTCCTAGAGCAGCTGCGGGCTTGCTTGGGGTTTTTCCCTTTGTCTTTTCCTTATGTGGGCCTCCGTAGGACTGAAGATGAGCAAGGGGGGTGTTTTCTTGGGGGGAATAACTGGGGCGAGTAGGAAGACATCTCAACGTCTTGTCCTCAAAGTCAGCAGTGGATCTGTCCCTGGCCTTGTGACCCGATCGCGCTTGGCCTGGAGAAGTGGTAGGTCCGAGCAGTGTCCTCTCACCAGCCAGGTTGCCCCAAGCTCCCGCCTGGGCTCCCAAGCCGCCGTGTTTCTCTCCAGCCCCCGAACCCCTCAGGGCTGGGGTGGTGTTTAAGCTCCTCTCTTCACAGCCAAAACACCGGTGGTCCGTGCAGCACATGAATCGCGTGCAGCGCCAAGTGGCGTCTCATCGGATGCCAGCCGCCAAGGCCCTCCAAAGGCCCACCGGCTCCGTGAGGCCACCAGGCTGTGAGGACCACTGCCCGCTACGTGCTTCTGCTGTACCGGCGCTGTCTCTGCGGGCCTTTTACGGTCAGAGTTTTTCGAAGCGTGCTTTTTAGTCTTGTGGGGTATTTGTCTCGTGTTCAGCCTGCTCCTGGAAAGCAGGAGCTAAATTCAGCCTTCTGGGGACGGGCGACCGAGCCTGCGTGATCGCCGCCTCCCGTGATTTACGGCCGAGCACCACGAGGGGAAAGGTAGAAGGCTGTGTTAAGAGAAAAAGAAATAATGTCAGAAATAATGACTTGCTTGGCAGGTTTTAACAAGTTCAGTAACGGTATTAGGTGCCCTTGGCTCAAGATAGTAACCTCCTCTTAAATGATCATTACCTGGCTAATAAAGACCTCAGAGCAGGTCATTACGGCTTAATTTAGACATAGCATCCTGTTTGGTTTGCACAGCGTTGCAATCTTTCACATTGTTGAGTCTCTTGCCTGAACGCCGTGGTTGGGAGTTGGGGTTCGCTTGGGTTTTCCCTCTCCCAGCAGCTTAACGAGGAACCGAGCGTTTGCGGAGTCTTGACGGCCCTTCAGCTCGGCTGCCGGTGGAGGTGGGGATGTGCACAGCACGGGGGATTCTCCAGCTCCTCCTCACTTCAGCTCTGCTTCCCTGATTCGAGGAAGGGCGGGAAGAAGTGATGGGAATGGAGGACCCCCTTCGGGGAAGCTCTTAAACATAAGTTTGATTTCCCATCTTGTTCAAGTCAATGGGGTTTAAAGGAAGGCTGTAGGACTTTGCCCTGTTGATGTGTTGTTTCAGAGAACCTGTGGCTTTCAAAATCTTTTAGGTAGCGCTCGCCCAGGCGTCTCCTTCAGGGGGGACCCTTCCCTGGCCACCCCAGGACACGCCAGGCGTGCGCGCGTTTTTCTTCCCACCGTCTCCCTCGGGAAGAGGAGCGGGTTTCGGAGAGGAGGGACCGCAGGCAGTCACGGTGTGCAGGAGCGGGGTCCAGCCCCGCGCCCGCCGGGTCGCCCCAGCCCCAGCTCGCTCCCGGAGGAGCCGTCATGCTTCCCTAACCCCATTAGCAGCAAGTTTCAAATGCAGGTAATTAAAATAACCAACCCCCACCCGTTATTAATATTTTGAAGACATCTCTTTGGTAAGCCCATCTTTTCAGCCAATTTCCTATCTCCACTGAAAGCAAAACATTTTTCCTCCCAGTATTGTAAATCTGTTGTTAAAATGAAGAAAAGGAAATGGAAAAAAGGATCCCCCCAACAACAAAACCCTAACACCAGGCTCGGTGCTGCGCCGCCTTTGTCAGCCCTGGATAGAATTATGCATCATGAATAAAAACTGCTGTCAACATGCATTGGTTTCAAAACATTAGAGCATATGGTATGTGATTATCTGTATTGTCAAATGCAATAAAGTGAATTTGGATATAATAAAAATGTAATATTTTAGAAATTTGGTAATAAACTGTGGAAGAATTGACAGGCAGAGAGTATTTGACGCCTGTGGGCAAACAGATAAAGATGGCAGGAGGCTGTGCTGGGCGGGCGGCGGCGACTGCAGGCACATTAGGAGCAGCTTTGGTTTGTGACGGGGGCGCCTAACCGGGTTAGCGGGCACCCGGGGAGCGATGGCCTTTGTCCCTGCCCGGGCTGCCGGGCCCTGCCTTCCCGCGGTGCTCGCCGCTGCTCCGCTCGTCCCTGTCCTCTGCCCCGCGGCGCTGGCAGGGGCCGGGGACCGGGGTCCACTGCCGGCTCCCGGCGGGCAGGTCTGCGCCCTGGGGCTGTAGGAGAGGTGGCGAGCGGTGGTGTCGGAGCGGCGGTGACGGTTTTGGTTTGCCTCGTGAGGGGCTGCAGGGCGCTCGTTTGGGGGACGGAAATCAGCCTTCAGAGTTGTCACTGGCTCTGCGTGCTGCAGGTCTCGCTAACGGGCAGGCAGAAGCATTCGCTCGAAGCACGAGGTTCCCGCTCTGATTGTAGACAGATAATTGAATTCTACAGCATTTGGGGTTTTCTTCTTTGATGGCAAAAAGAAGTCTGTTAGTTTACGCCACGCTTCCCCCGCCCGGCTGCACTCCCATCGTTCTTGACTCATTAGAGAGCTGGGAGATGCGTACCTGAAGGGAAAGGAGCGGTGAAAAGCCCTGAGGAGCGCGGTGGGTCGGTCTGCTCCCAACGCTGCTGGGGAGCTGGAGCTAAATACGGATGAAAAAGCAAATGCTGCCCGAGATAGCTTTCTCCTCCAGTATCTCATATTTCAGCCCCGTGCATTGATTCTCGAGCCGCTGACAAAAATGTACCCGTTGAGACATGATGTCTCCAACGGGGAGAAGCTGAGTCGGGAACAGACTTTGGGGCCTCCTGAGTAGAAAACTCAGATGCAAAAAATGCAGACGTAAGTGTATCGCACGTACATGCAATTTTTCTTAGGTCACCGCTAATGCTTCTAAATGATCTGTGAATGCATTAATGGTTTCTGTTAATTAACAATATGATAAAACTGGCATTTAGTAAGTTGCTGTGTAGTGTGTGTTTCAGTCATTATGCACTCAGCGCTTTGGTTTGATTTCAGAATGTTAATAGAATGAAATTTTAATGAAGATTTGTTGTTATGAAAAATTTATTACGCAAAAGTTCAGGTACCGCTTACATTAGCGCGGTCCGTGACCCGCGGCAGCGTTCCCCTCGCGCAGCCACCGCCGGTGCCCCCCGTGCCACCGCGAGGGGAGGGCAACGTGCCCCCGAGCCTGGAAATCTTGGGTTAAATTGGGCCGTTTGAGAGAGGGACAAGTCCCTGTACCCTTCAATCTCCCGTCAGGGAAAATCGTTGCCCAGAACCAGTTTGGGTGGATTTTCGCGGGTTCGGAGGGGCAGGCTGCTGCCTGGCGCAGCGGCTGCTCACCCTAAAGGTGCCCTTTTTTTTTCCCCCGCGCGGTGCTCGCTTTGCAAATGCCACGCCGTCGTGGGAGGACGGAGAAGGAGCCTGAGCCTTGCAGCTTTCCAGAACAAAAGCAAAGGAGTATCTTGCTGGTGCCCTTTATCCAGCTGCGCAGCTGACCTCAGCTCTTTGCTCTCCTGCCGCGCGGGTATTGAAACGCTGGCACCGCGTACGGAGGTTTTGATCTAAGGCAGTTGTCTGCTGATTTAATTTTGAGAATTTACGCTCGTGTCATGGAGTATATATTGACAGTTTAAACAGCAGTAATACCTGCCTGTGTCTGCCAGGAGAACCCGACTCTTTTCCGTGCCCACCCCAAGATGCACATAAACACCAAATGGATGTGCGGACTAATCATCCGTCTTGATGAGCGTCATTCACAGAAGCGCTGGAGAGAACACACTCTACAGATAAATGAGGATGGGATTTTTTAGCCTAGACCGTAGGTGTTAACCTTCTCCTTCCCCTTCCGTCTCCTGGTGCATCCCTCTCCCAGTCTGGTTGTCACGAGGGTGGGGAGAGATCTTGTTCTCCGCAGAGCAGGAGGTGCCTTCAGGTGGTACCTTCAGGTGTGGCCATCGCTCTTCCCGGCAAACCCCTCCTTAGAGGTCAGGAGGTAAAAACTGAGAAGCGTGTGTCTCGCTCTAAGGCTGTGAGTCTGGAGAGAGTTAGCTCTTCGGCAACCGAAACCTCTCCTTTCCGATGTTTGCAGCTCAGGAAATTGAAATAACAGGAAATAACAAGTTAGAATTGACAGCTTTTAGCCTAGACCATTTGGAGCTTTAACGAGCTGAGTTGCAGTACGTCAGATGAAAACTTTGTGGAAGGGACTAGAAAGTGGTGGGGGAGAAACACGGGACCTGGACCACAAGGAAGGTTTGAGCAGCTTCTCCAAAGACACAGCGTGAGGAGGCGGCAGGGTCGGGGCCGAGTTTTCGGGTCCTGCCTGTGGGGTTCTGGCACTAACGAACAAATGGCTTTTCCCAGGGGCAGGATCGAACCCACAGCTCCCCGTGCCCAGGCTCTCGTGGTAATGACTTGAATTACCTTCGCAGACAGCAAGAAGTTAGAAACCTCCATGGTTCGCCAACTGAGCGATTCAGATGTCCCGGCCCCTCCGCTCGGGTCATTCTGTCTGTCTGTAAAGACGAGATTTGGTGACAGCAATGACAGGACCTGGTTTCATGTCCCCCTCTCCCCCTTCCCCTGCAGGTGGCGGGGGTGGTTGTTGTTGTGGTGGGGGTTGTTCTTGTTATATTGTTGTTGTTGTTGTTATAATTATTATTATTAGGTGGCAGGGCAGTCTGGGATGCGCGGTAGCTTACTAAGTAACTTTTTCCCCTCTGATTACAAGGGACGTGTGAATAAAGCAGAGCGGTATTGATTCACACCAATCTATGCATCGACTGTGTGGGAGCCACTTGCAATTCCCAGCAGCACCAGAAAGCTTTGCAACAGGGAGAAATATGACCAGGCAAGTTGAGAAAATAAATTAAACTAGTGTCAACTTTTCTTGTTTCTTCCCTCATTATTAATGGATGGAGTGGGGCTCGTTTATCAAGAAGAGGAAAAATTAATTGACACGGGCTTTAATGTTATTATGCCTGGCTTGTCTGGTCACATTTCTTCATTTTTAATTTTTTTTACTTTTTGAAAGGCATTTTATTACGGTTTACAGGACCAGCTGCCAAAACTGTTGGTATAAACAAGAAAGCAGGTGCATAAATAATGCCACAGCAGGACTGGACCTTTCTCTGTTTCAAAGCTTAAGTAACTTAAATGTGGGGAGAAGAGAAGAGACCTGGAGAGAACGCAAACGAGCAGATCAGGTACTGAGACCTACCGCAAAAGGGGAATGCAGCCTGAACTAATATTTCCTCATTACCATGCTGTGTGCTGCAGCGGGTGTCAGGTTGGATATTCCCATCCGTCAGCGCAGCCGTCGGTCAGGCAGCGCCCGCGCCGGGGGCCGGTGGCACCGCAGACCCCGGGGGACACGGGGCCGCGCTCCAGGCTGGCACCGTGCCGGCTGGGTTGGGAGCCTGGAGCAGGACGGTGCCGCGGGAGCGCATTCCCTGTGTAAGAGGAGACTGATCCGGCACTAAGGAGAGCAGCAGCAGGCGAGCGGCGGCTTGTTCTCGCCTAGCAGCAGGGGCCAGGTTGAAGCAGAGCCTGCATCGCTTATTGCCATCATGTGGGCCCTGTAAATCTCTTCCTTTCTCCTCTCCGTGTTCTTGTCTCCTGCCCTTGGTCCTTGGGATTATTGCGCGGGCACAAAAGAGCCTTGGTGGTTACTTACTTCCCAGAACCCTTTAAGGAGCTCTCGGGCGCTTTGGGGTGCTGTAAATGCAGCGAGAGGCAGTCCCAGCCGCAGAGACCCTCCAGCCTAACCAGGCAGTGCCGGCACAGCTTGGGTGAAGAGGAGCGCTGCAGATGCAGATGACATGAAGGGACGTGTCCACACCATCGGGTGACCCCGGGACAGCCTGGGAGTTGGAACAGGCTCCTCCGGCTCTTGTTCCGGTGCCTTCGTCCCCCAGAGCATCTTTCCCGGTGGCTGAAGAGCCTCTTCCCAGAGCAGCGGTGCCCGCGCGGTGGGCACGGGGGCTGTGTGCCTCCGGCGGAGGCGGTTTTGGCTCAGGTGCCGGGCTGTGAGCTGGTGATGGGGGTGCCGGCACCCCTGGCACTGCCCTGGCTGCTGGGGGGCGCGCACCCCGCTGCGGCACGGTCCCGCTTTGCCCGTCAGAGCCCTCCGGGGTAACCCCAGCATTAGCCTGGCTTTAACCTTCCTGGGGCGGGATGCAATCACTTGTTTTCCTTGTTGTAGTGCGTTGCACGGGCTTGGGAGAGCGAGACCTTTAACCCGATAAGCTGCTTTCGTGTAATTCTACTGACGAGTGACGTCCTCTGTGTGTGCAGACGCAGCTGCAATATATATCGCCGTACACACAGATAAAACCCCGGCGGTGGAAAACTTGCTGCCAACCAGCAAGAAAAAGTAGATATATTTCATAGCAATGGTGTCGTCATCTTGGCTATATTTTACCGAGGTTGACATAAAACCTCTCAAGTGACGACAAAGGTGTGAAATATAGTTGGTTCGAGTGTGAAAAAAACAAAACGCAGAACACAGGAGCACTGACATTCGGTATCTTCAGTACGGCTTCTTAGTATTATTTATGGCTTCTACCAATTTTTTAAAAAATATTTTTTCCTTTTTACGGTTTCAGTCACTTTCTCTGAGCAGTTTTTCTCTTATTTCCGGAACGCTGTGGCAGAACGCGCTGCAGCTGAGCTCCGCTGTGCTGCACGGGGCCATCCTCCCCCAGGCCGGGGCAGCTCTCTCGGCTGAACGAGGCTGCGGATCGAAGGAGGCTTTTCGCTGTAAGGAAGGTGTTTTGGAGGATGTGTCCCGTGCTGTCGGACGTCAGGCGTCTGGGCTGGCATCGCCAGGCTCAGTGGAAACGTTTCCAGGGGAACTCGGGGTGATTTGGATAGCTGAGACTATCTCACCTTGCACTAAGAAATGTATTTCGTGAGATTTTCCCTCCCCTGTGAATACCCTCGGATCTCTTTCCTAGTGGAAAATCCCTCTTTGCAAGTCCCCGTTCTGTCAGCCAGCCCGACAGGCATCGGGTCTGCAGGGGTACCGAGCGCCTCCCGCTTGTTTCACTTCAGCCGAAGGCAGCTCATCCTCTGGTAATTGACCCCCAAACATTTTAGCTTCTAATGAGCAGATGCAGAAGGTCCCAGCGGGTAAAATAAGCCGCCTGAAGAAGCGGACTCTGTTCCGTGCCCAGGTGGGCAGGAGCAGACCGACGGCCCGCTCGGCTGCCGGATGCTGGACGTGAGCGGTCCTCTCACTGAAACCCGCTCCATGGACCTCCCCTGGGTGGCACTTCTGCTGTCCTCCTCGAGAGCCCGCGAGCCCCAGCCCTCGTCCTCGCCCCTCCGAAATCAGGCTTTGGCATCTCCGTGTCTCCGTGGGCCATGTGAATGGCAGCCGCAGAGCAGCGGTGAGCGCGGTCGCGGGGACCAAACAGGAGGGTTTGCTGGATGTCGTGAGCGTCTCCGTGTTGCCGTGCGCGTGGGGAGGTAGGAAGGAAGGTGATTTGGGGGTGATGGGCTGAGAAAGCTTCGGTCACTTCTCCGAAACGTCAGGCCCAAGGGAAAAGCCCGGCCCCTGGTCAGACGCGGGGGGCTGCCGGGCCGGGGGAGTGGGAGAGCGCGGTGGGGAGCAGAGCGGCCGCGCTGGGCGGTGCAGCTCCTGGGACTCTTCCGCAACTGGAGGAAGAGACCCCGAGCAGAGGGAGCACCCGCCGCCCCGTGCCACCCGGCCACCTGCGAGGACTGCTTCGAGTTGAGTGTTGGAACTTGGTGATCTCTAAGGTCCCCTCCACCTCTGACCATCCTGTGACTCGCTGAATTGCTCGGCCACCTTATACGGTACCTACAAAGCAGCTTCTTGGCTGGGTGGCCGCCTCCATCTCCTTCCTTTGCCCACATCGCTCCTGGCCATCGGCCGGAGCCGCGCCACGCGGACGCCTCCCTTTCCCCAGGGAAACCCTCTCCCCGCCAGGCGCCGGCTCGCTCCCAGCCCCGGGGCTCGGCAGGTCCCCGGCATCGCTGCGGTGCCTGTCAGTGCCCGTTACCCAGCGGATGAGCGGAGGGAAATGACTCCTTCTTCCGAGCAGATGCCGAAGGAGGGTATTTTCACCTGAAGGTCGTGAATACGTGTCTCGGCTTCCTTTAGTGATCGCGCTTGGCTCAGAGCCTCTCGTTCGGGGGCATCTGTTTGCCTCTTACTTTATTTTTTCCCCTCTTCTTTGTCTTTTCTTTTACAGAAAAGATTATTCAAATGAATATTCAGTTTTATTCATTTGAATAAAAAACCCAACCGTTTGACTCTGTTAAATGCTTATCTCTTAAATAGAGCTTGTTAGCTTCCAATAATAGCTTCATTCAGAAGGATGCGGTATAATTTCATTTTAAAATGTGTGCTCCTTGACAACCGGAATCCTATTTATGTCACCATTTTAAACAGCCTTCTTTGTTTTGTGTTAATCTTTTTCATACACTTTCCGAGAACCATTTTTTTGTTGACTCTTAGTACCTCTCAGAAGAAATAATTGTCTATTTAGTCCAGGAAGGTTTCTGAGAGTTTTGGTAATTTAAAAATGAGCATGTATTCATTATGCTAACTAATAAGGCATGCATGCAGTAATGGTTTTTTGTGTGCGCAATTATTAAAAGTTGGAATCTGATATTCAAAAAGTGAACCAAAAAAAAGGACCCATTACCCGTTACTTTCATGAAGTTTTTAATTCTGGGGCGTATGGGGATTGTTCATTTAAGGAGCGATAGCATCTCTCGGAGCGCATCCTATGGATTTTAAGTGGCTGTATGCGTGCAGGTTTAAATCCTCTGATTGATTCTCAATCAGTTAAAGATGTCGGTAATGGTAAAGGTAAAATACAGGGAGCCTTCAGGTACGGACGGAGTGCCCTGCGTGGGCTCTGGGCGCGCTGGAGCTGCCCGCCTTGCCCGTCCGCCGGCTCCGGAGAGGAGGGGATACACGGTGACGTTGGGTTTTCCTACAGACCCCATCCCGGCTGGATTTTCCTGCCAAGCCGGCCAGACTGGCCTGTGCGGAACACTGGCAGAGAGCTTTCCAAAACCCGCAAATGAGTGTTGACACCTATAGACTGTTGGTTTATTCTTGGTGTAAAATCTGTAAATGCAGAAAGCTGGGTGGCTATCTGATTTAATCAGACAAATAATTTCCTGATAAGCCTATGTTTAAGCCATATGGAGTGGGATGAGAATGGGAAACTTGTTTCCGAGTCCAAACGCGTAATGACTGCAGCGGGCTTTCTTGCGGTGTTATGCATATTAAGGCTAATCTCCTCTAAATTCCCTCTCGCTCCTCCATCCTGGCAGCCAGACCTGACAAAAGTTGAAAGAGAAATCCTCAACTGCAGTACTCGCTAATGAGTTACTAATGATGAAGATGTTGCTGGTGCTCAAACAATTAATGACTTGTAGACCCGGACTGGCCGTCTCATTGCGCTGGGCAAAGCTGGTCCCCGGCGGCGCGCCGCTCCCAGCTCCGGTAATTGCCCGGCGCAGCGCGCTCCGGGATTCCTGGGATGCCGTATTCAGCCAGTTAACCACAAAAATTTTAGTTTTAACTACAGGTCTGTTTAAGGTAGATTTAAATGGAGTAATTTAGAAGGCAAATGAAAGACTTAAGTAAAATACTTCAAGCTGCTACATGCTTTAAGTGCAAAGTAAAATAGTGTTCCGAGCGCTGGGTTTGAGTGCGATGTGCTGTCGGATGCTGTGCTATGCCTTGCAGGAGATCTAGAAACCATTTCTGGTGTGTTTTCCCCAAGAAGAGGGTCCAAGGAGGGATGGGCCATTGCCATGTGTGCTGTGCGTTCCCAAACGAGCCGGCTGGGAGCCGCTCGGACATTGCTTCGGCCGGCGCGGGAGCCAGCAAATATTGCAGCCTGCAAAATGTATCTTGTACCTGAAGGTTGCCAAAGCCCGTAGAGTTCTAATATCTTCTGCTGTGCCCCTTCAAAGCAAATCCAGCCTGTGTTTAAAACGATGCTTTGGGACCCCGGCGCAGAACCTGGGAGCGCTGGGTCTGGCAGAGGGAGCAGGTTGGAGGTGGCACTTGGGGCCGGCAGGACACGACCACGGCACTCCCTGCTGCTGGAGGGGGAGCAGGACCAGCACTGGAAGGTGCTTATTGCAGAGGGGAAGCGTCAGTAGCAACTGACGTCTGAGATGGGGCTTCACTGCCGTGTTCCCAAACAGCCGGGGGCTGGGATGGGCAGAACGGGATGGACAGACACGCGGCCGGTGGCAGATGGGACCCGGCTCCTTCGGAGGCAGCACAGACAAAACTGCTTCGCCGCCGTGGATGGCTGAGGGGAGGGATGCTCACTGGGCAAAACTCTTCAGGATAAATAACACCGGGCGGCGTTGGTTCCCCAACACCTCCCTCCTCCTTCCCCCGTCACCCCAGCAGGAGCGACGGCGCTGCCGGGGCTGCCCCAGCTCCGGCCGGTTCGGCTCAGCCCGGTGCCGCGAAGACGCTTCACGTGCCGTTTCAGCGGCCTTGAGTCGGGCAGTGTTTTCACTGCAGTCTGGGGGATGGAGTTCATCCTGTTGTTATGTTTTTGAGATTTCATTAGCTTAATTGGTGTCGATGTTGACTCATCAAGCCTTTGCCAGAAACGTAGTGCATAAGACTGGTTTTTGTTTGTTAGCTTGACTGTATTTCTCTTTGAAGGAATGAGCAGGGAGCGTGGCTGTGTGTAGCTGCCGTGGGCTGCCGGATTTCTTTAGTGTGTCGTTCCTGCAGCCGTGTGGCCCCAGCAGAGCAGACGCAGTGTAGAGCTACGAGCGGGCAGCAGGCATCAAACCACCCGAAAGCAGCCCGAATCCACCGCTCCTTTGAAGCGGCAGTGGCGAAGAGAGGAATGATTAGATCAGAAGCCTTAAACGTAATGGTTTCTCGGAGGCCTCGGGATGTCCCGATGAGGTATTAGAGGAAGTAATTCAGGAAGAAAGGGACAAATAACCACCTCCGGAGCCCGGCTGACCCGCGGGGCCGGCTGCATCCGCAGGGGAGGGAGCTGCGGTGGCTGCGCCGCCGGCCCCGGCACGCAGCAGCGGGGACGGGTGGTGTTTGCTCAAAGCGAATGGAAACAAAGCGCTGCTGCGTGTTTGGGAAAGCATTAGGGGTTTTTTTCCTCACTTGGGGTAAATGAGGAATCATCTTCTGTCTTCCCAGATTTGTATTTTTTTGGGTCGTGTAATGAGTCAGCTCTAATGGAGAAGTCCGGTGGAATTAAGCAAGAGATAAAATCAATATGGTTCCATAGAAATATAATTGGATTTTGTAGAGATTGCTCTTAGAAACCTATAAGGTGTAAAAGAAAATACGGCCTTATTGTAGTTTCTGAGCCATTGTGTAACCAGGGTGTAACTATCCATTAAATTCTGCAGGATGGATCAAAAAATCCATAAGGAAGTTTTAATTCTCCATTAAATCCTATGGAAGAGCTGGAACAGAACTGTATTAATTTTCCCCGAGACAATACTTCTTCCCTCCGTTAGTTTATAACAAGTTCGGCGACAGCTCCGTAGACAACAGGTGTATTTACACGTGCATATTTCTATGAAAGTTTTCCAAAGTCCCGATGGCTAAGTGGTGCTTTACTGAAATTACATTGTTTAACCTAACTAATACTTTCCTTTCCCTCTCCCCTTTTTGTTTCTTTATTAAACAGGATTTGGCTTCGTAACTTTTGAAAATGAAGACGTGGTGGAAAAAGTCTGTGAAATTCATTTCCACGAAATCAATAATAAAATGGTGAGTCGGTTTTGTTCCGTGGCGCGTGTCGGTGGCAGCGAGCCCTCCCCCTTTGTCACGGGCAGGTGCCGTGCCCGGGTGGTGGCCCTTTGGGACAACCTTCTCCGTGAGGTTAACGGGGTGCCGGGCACGCCGTGCCTGGCACAGGTGTCATGGGGATGGGCTGCTGAGCCTTGACCTTGGTCAGCCCCTGCTGCTGTCCCTCTGCCAGCGGGACGGGTGTCTGTCCCCCCGCGAACTCAGGCAGCCGCCCCGGAGCAGGTTTTGGTGTGGGAAGCCAAAAGGGTGAAGGTGGTGTGAATGGACCTGCTCGGCACCGTGGCCATCCTCGGAGAAGCCCTCCTTCTCCTGCCCTGCTCTTGGGACGCGCCGTGGGGGCTGCCGAACGGCTGCGTGAGGGGTTTTCAGGAGGGAAGGGGGTAGGTGCTGCAGACCGTGTGCTCCCAAAATAGCTGTTCTGGTTGAGCTCCCCAGTCCTGGCGCTGCTCTGACGGTGCTGCTGCCTGCTGGACCGTGTCCCCTGGGAAGTCGTGGCTCTCTGCCGTCGAGCCGCAATCGCGTTCCACCCAGGCCCAGCCGAGGAGCCAGACCTGGGTGAAGGTTGTCCTGAACGACAGTCGGGTCCCAGGTTGCGGGTTGCCCTGGCAGGAGCGCCACTGCGGCAGATGAGAAAGGGCATCTGTATTTCGATTGATGCAGTAACTTTGATATTTTCAGCTGAAATATTCTTCTTCCCTTTGTCAAAACATCCTTTGCTTCTCAAATGTGTATTCAGATATGCATTGTATATTGGTCTGATATGTGTTCACAGACTTTAAATTCAATAATAGAGCTTTTAGTGTGGATAAGATCAAAGCAATCTCCTTGGCATATGCTGGAGGCCTGATTCAATATTTGACTTGCTAATTTTTCCCAGGGCACCGAAATAATATTCTTCATATTGTTCCTCGCTGCAATATGCGTCTGAAATAAAAGCGAGGGTCCCCTTGGCAAACTGCGTGGTGGGATGGCAGGGCTGGGGCAGCTCCCCTTGCCCAGGAGCCTCTCACCCCCCCCCGGGGGGCGCCGCGGGCTTTGCCCCCACCCTGTCCCAGCATCCCGCTGCTTCCCCCGCCGCCGCCTGCTCCGGGGCTTTCCTGCCCGCCACCAGCGATCCCTCGCCCGAGATACGTGTGGGTTGTGGGGGAGGCTCGTTCTGCTGTAGAGTTACTAAATGCTGATTAATCTGCCTGAAAACAAAACAGAAAGAATGAGCCACAGCCGCCCCCACCCCGGCATCCAGGCGACAGACCCAGCAACTAATTAGGAACGCTTGGAATGTAAATTCGGGTAAGACACGTCAGTGGGGAGAGAAGAGCTGCAGTGCCACACTCCAGGATTTTCCCACCGCTTCGTCGCGGGTGGGTGCGTGTCACGTCGTACCCCGTGGGTTTAGTTATTGCGCTCCATAGGTGTGTCTCCGGAGGGGGGCTCAGCCTTCGCCTGGTGCAGGTCAGCGCTGCCCACTGTGGCCCTGGTGAGGTGCGGGACGTGGGCTGGAAGGAGCAGCCGGGTGCTGCCGTGTCCCGGCAAAACCGGCACCGGCAGCGGGGCAGAGCGCATTATTTGATGGCTGCTAGCGGGGTGCAGACCTTCCCCGGCTGTTTGCGGAGCTCTGCTAGGGGAGGAGCGGCGGGAGCGTGGGTGGGAGGGCTTCTTCTCAGATGAAAGGCTGCACGGGGGGGTAACAGCAGTGCAGGGAACGGGGAGGACGGGACAGGGCGAAAACACTCATGGAACATCACAAAGAGCAAAAGAAACAGTGTAGGCTGTCGGTGTTTTGTTGTCGCGGATAATTAAAAGATCTTCTCCCCGGCTCTCTGCGCCTGCTTGGTGCACCATCCAGATGCCGCGATGCTTTTGAGCGTTCTCTTGTCGCTTCTTCCACAGCCCTGATTTTAAAAGCAGCCCACGAGGGAGGAGATGAGACATGATCCTGTCTTGGGACTGACTCATCGTATTGCTGATGTGTCTGCGGATTAATTCCCAAACCCATGCAGGGGCGGGAGAGTTGTGCACGCGTGTGTGACGGTGAGCCGGCGCAGATGGCCGGGGGTGACACACAGCTGGCTGGGGGTCAGAGTTGGGCGCAGGCGTACTTTCCACAGCGCCCTCGCAGACTGACCACCCCTGACCACACGTTTTTAACGTGTCCCCCCCCAGTGCTGGGCTGCGAGGGGGACGGGGTCTCGCAGCCCCAGCTCGGGGCAATGGGGTTTGCAGCCGCTCGATGAGCTGCGGCGCGGACACTCCGTCCCCTCAGCTGGGGCAGCCGTGGCTCTGCGGGCACCAGCTCGCCCCGAGCTCGCTCTTTCTCATCTCCTGAATGCTGTCATTTCCCCGAAACGCGGGGGCAAGCAAAGGGTCGCGGGGCTGCTGTTGTTCACCAGCCTATTTCTAGCCTCCCGTCTCCCTGGCAGGCTATTTTTAGCCCACCCATTCTGCTTCTGTTGCCATCCGTAAAGCTTAGAATGTCAAATGTAATATTAAACGAGCAGTGTGAAAGCAAAAGGAAAATGCCAGTGAGGTATTTTAATAAATGAAACTTGGAATTTACGTGGGAGGCCAAAGATGCTCTCCAGACATTGCAAAGGGGGAACAAATAAAACCCAAACAAGTTATCCCCAGAATATCGTTCCTCTGACGCGAGCGGGCGGCTCTGCAAAGAGAAGCATGGTTTTCTAAGGGGCTGCAAAAGTCGCTGGAAAAGAACCGTGATGGAGTGATTTCTTTTCCTTTAGATCCCACTGTGGTAGCGCCATTGGCGTCACGGGTACAGTGGGACAAGCGCCGGCGAGCGGTGCAGTGAGCCGAGCCTGGCCCGGGCGCTTTGCGCTTGGAGTCGGGATCTCGGGTCAGGCCCTGCAGTGGCCGACAAACGTGTTAGGCTGTTCTAAAATAGGCTTTGACGCTGCGTAGCACCTGGGGCTGTTTCTCTCGCTCATGGTGGGATTTTGGGGGTTTCGTGGGTTTTTTGTTGTGGGTTTTTTTTAATAGATCGGCACTCTTGGGGCTTCTCCCCGGACTGGCAGCCCTCGCTGTGTGGTGACGCTTTAGACGTGTATATCACACACCAACTGCCTTTGGGTTTTCATCCAAATACTTAATAGTCTAAGGCACCTCCATCCCTGGAAAGACACCACGTGCAGAAGGCAGGAGGGCGCACGAGACTGTCCGTGTCCGAGGTCCCTGCAGTAACCGGGAGCGGAGGAAATGCAACGTGCAGCCAGCAAACCACCTCCGACCTCGCAGAGACGTTTTGAGAAGCCGCCGGGTCCTTTGCCAGCTGGACACCATGGAAGGCAGAGGTCAACCCCCAGATGCGGCGTCGGGCCTCGTGCGTGATCCTGCTGCCTCTCCAGTTGGTGTCTTACTGGTGTCGGTGGTGGGAGGGGATGCATGGAGCACAGTGCAGGGGTGACGCGTGCCGTGCTGCTCTGCTCTTTCCAGGCAGGGCCCTGGGGCGTTGTAGGTGGCTGGTTCTGGAGCAGATGTCTTCGGGGAGGCTTCACCAAATGACCCTGCCCCATCTGCATACGAAGCGCCCGGGTCAGGCAGTGGCTGTGGGGCTGAGAATGGGATGTGGCATTGGCTAGCCCAGAAGGCATGTCAGGGGACAAAGGGGGGAGTTATAGGACGTGGGAGATTTTCTTGTGGGCGTTGCTTAATCTGGGTCCAGAAATCGCCCTTCTCCCTTGTGGGGAAATTGTTTTAGTGCTGTAAGCGTGTTTTGATGCTTTTGTCCCAAACTTGCAAAGCTCATCACACCTTGTCACTCCCTCACCCCTCCCAGCCTTCCGTGGGGACACTGACCCCCCTTTAACACTCAAAGCAAGTAACCGGAGAGTTAAGAAAGTAACCGGAGAGTTAAGAAACAACCTCCAGTGGCCAGAAATTAAGTATGGCAGCTCCAGTTCAAGGACCCTACTGCAGTCCCTGGGAACCTCTTTGGAGTTGGGGTTGTCCCTTCATTTGGCACATCTGTAGGACCAACCAAAAGGGAGATGTCATCGCGAGTGGGGCATACGGCCACCGAGGCTGAAAGTGTCCCTGACCCTGGGGAGTCCGGTTGTCAGCGAGTCCCAGGGGAGCATCACTGCCCGTTGCTTCCGACTGTAGGATCACTACCAGCTTGTAGAGCCGGAGCCTGACCCATGAGTGGTGGGAGAGCGTGTGTGGGCGCCGCTGTGAGCTGTCGTGCGAAGAGGCCGATGGTCGTGGTGACGGGTTCTCAGCAGAGGGCTCATTGCGGGAGTGGGGGTGACAGGACCCCGTGGAGGGCGGTACACGAGGTGTCACTGCCAGCAGTGGTGAGGCTGAAGGGGCGGTCGCTTTGGAAACCCCATCTGTCAGGTGAAGGACACCGCAGACCGCTCGCGGGTTGGGCGCACTCTGTAGTGTTGGTCTCGAATGTGCTGTAAATGACGGAGCTGGTGAGCTCTCCAGTGACGCCGCCCTTGCCAGGGGCTCCGGGGTGGCCGCGTTCTCCCGCCCGCACAGGGCCGTAAGAGCTGCCCGGCGCCGGGTGCTCTCAGGTGCTTTGGGGACAAACTGAATTGGTGAATTGCAAGAAAGCGGCAGACGGCTCTGCTCTCCCATAGCGGCCGACTTCTCTTACGCTCTGAGGATGCGCTGAGCAGCCTCTGACCCCGTCATGCCCACCCCACCTTTGTCCGGGATCTAATTTTTTTTTAAATACGCTTATAACCTTCCTGCTGTTGCCTGGTGTGGCGCTGCCGCGGGACTGGGCGAATACAGGTTTCTCTGTTAGAGGCGCGCTCGTTTTGGCTCCCCGAGGTAACGGGATCTCAGCTAACTGTGACTCGCACGTTGCCGGCAAGACAAAGTTGCCTTGTCTTTGGGTGGTAAAATGGGGTTTTGTGCATTGTGAATATGTGCGCGTTCTGCTTTCCCCAAAATAGCCCTGGTTTCCCTGGAAAGCTGTTGGTCGCGGGTTTTTGAGACATCCTGGTGCTGGGAGCTGACAGCCTGTTTTGTTGCGCCGGGTATAAGAGGCTTTTCACTCCCCATCTCAGCAGTCCGGGGTTCTAGCGGCTTTGACTGCTCGGCTTGACCCAAGAGTACCCCAGTGTAACTTAATTCTCCAAACTAGACTAAACAAAAATAGTGAATTTTAGTTTCCCTGCATTTTCTTTTTTTTTTTTCAGCCTTAGAGTTAAAACTTTCTTTGTTAGGCTGCTGAAAGCAAAGCACATCCCTCATACAGGGGAGGTGGAAAAAATCTGGAAATGATTAAGATGTACAGAAACGCTGAGCTGGAAGTTTGTGCGGGATCCAGATTTATGTGCAGAGTACCCGCATCGGGCAGGCTCTCGGGGGCGATTCGGTACAGAGCTGAGCGCTGACTCGTAAATCCAGATCCGTTCCCTCTTGGAGAAGCCCCATTGCCCGTCCCGCTCTGCCGGCACACGTGTGACGTCCCTGCTGCCCCCAGGGTTTGCCCTCGCGGTACGCGTGGCTGTGGGATGGTTATGGCCATCTCCGTCCCCTTCCCCATGGAGGAGCGGGCTGGCTTCTTGCAGACAAGCCGCCTGGCCCCTTTTTTTCCCCTTTTGCTGCCTTTTTTGGGGAAGAGGCACCGTTGCAGCCCACCGCCGGTTTGCTAACGTGGTGCTTCACCTCCTGTTGCTGCGTTTTCCCCGTTTGCCGGTGGGATGGTGCGTGGGCAGCTCCTGCAGAGCACCTCAAGGCCTGACATTGCTGAACGGGGAGTGTAAAAATCCACCCGAGGCGTGCAGGCGGGATGGGGTCACGCAGCCCCTATCCTGCATGGCATCCCTCCCCGGGGGAGGAGTCTCTGCTGGGTAACGGAGAATATTTTTGCCCTCAATATGGGGTATATTTGTTTACAAAGGCTTGGGAATTATTTTTCTTTCCTACTGGTGACTTTTTCTTCCCCTTTAAATCCCAGTTAAAACTTCTTTGCAGCTCACTGCCATTCCCTTTATATCCTCGTGTGCTGTGAAAATCGTAAATTACGCTAGTCTTTCAGAGAGCAGCGGTAGGCTGTTTTGTGGTTGCAAAAGCTAATTACTGGGTTATTGTTTCTAACGGTGCTAATCCAAACTTCATTTTCCTGTTAATTGTCCATCGAGCCAGGCTAGATTGTTTTTATCATCCTGACTGTTCGCAGCGCAAGCGGCCGCGAGGTGTAACCAATGCCGCCGTGACATTTGGAGTGGTGGCGAACCCGAAAAACGTGGTTGTGAAATGAAATGACACACTTGTGGTGCTCACCCCCGGTCATTTGGCTGGAGGAATTAGATTGGCATTACTCCTGTTAAATGCCCCTCTGATTAAAAATAAGCAAAGGCCGGTTTGAGAGGACGTTGCTGAGCTGCCGCGCTGGCGTGCGGGGAGGTGTGGAGCTGGCCGTGGCCCTGGGCTCTCGGGGGCGGCCGGTGAGAGGGGAGGTAGCAACAGGCTGCCGGCTTCAGGCTGAGTGGCTTTCTGGGGGCACTGAGGGTTTTTTTGGGGGAGCGCACAGCTCAATCAGGCTGAAACCCACCATCAGGGCTCAGGCTTAAGCCTCCCTGGGAAGCTCTGAAGGCTTCGTACCCGCGGGGCGGTGATGGGGCTGGGGCCGGGCACACCTATCCTGCGCTGTCCTCGTCCCCGGCCCCGCTCCGACAGCGGCACTGCAGCGTGCGAGCGGCTGCTCCATGAATTCACAGCATCCCAGACTGGTGGGGGCTGGAAGGGCCCTCTGGAGCCCCCCCAGTGCCACCCCCCGCCAGAGCAGGGGCACCTCCAGCAGTGGCACAGGACACCTCCAGGCGGGTTTGGAATGGCTCCAGAGGGGGAGACTCCCCCCCTCTCTGGGCAGCTGTGCCAGTGCTCTGCCGCCCCCACAGGAGAGAAGTCCCTCCTCAGGTTGAGATGGGACTTCCCACGGTCACGTTTGTGCCCGTTCCCTCTTGTCCTGTCACCGGGCACCACTGAAAGGAGACTGTTCCCATCCCCCACACCCTCCCTTCGAGTATTGATAAGTGTTGATGAGATCTCCCCTCAGTCTTCTCTTCTCCAGACCGAACAGCCCCACGTCCCTCAGCCTTTCCTCATAAGAGAGATGCTCCGGTCCCCTCATCATCTCCGTAGCCCTTTGCTGGACCCTCTCCAGCAGAGATGAGAAGTTTTCTGTTCCCTTTTCTTTCTCTTTTTGTCTTAATATCAGGGTCTGGGAGCCCTGTGGGGTGCCGCGGGACCCGCCACTGCGCTCTTAGGCGTGCGCCCGCGCTGTCCCGTGCCCGCAGCGGCCCGCGTGGGGGCGCAGGGGACGGGGGAGGGGAGGTTGGTGGCCCTGGCTGGAGGACACGCCGGCCCTCGCCGCAGCTCTCCCTGGGGTGTTTCTCTCCCGGAGGAATTGCTGCCCCGACAGCGCTGAAGAGGAGACGGAGGAAGTCGCTGGCCCTGCTGTGGCTGTGCCTGAGATTCGGGATGTCCGGAGAGTGGATCTCTTAACACCGCTCTTGCTCTTGCTCCTGCTTGCCCGTTTTCCCCGTTTTCCCCGTTTCCCGGGCTGTGCGCACACATCTCCCCGCTGCAGCCCTCCCCGGCCCCTCTCTGCCCTTCTCCGGCTGCCTCCTGCGAGGACCCAAGCGCTTCTTGGCAGAAAAGTAGCAAAAGATGAACTCCAGTAGAACTTTGCTCCAAACTTCACTGGGTTGGGGCAGCTCGTTCGCAAGAAGCGCATGTTTTGACAGCGTTGGCAGTGTCTGAGCGTTGTAGCCTGGGGAAGTTGCAGGCAAGCGAAGTAAATAGGGTCTGTGGAGGTTTGCGGCAGAAAGGGGAGGAGTAGGTGGTTTTGTTTAAAATACTCCCATTACAGTCAGTTAACCTTTATGTTACCTAAATGAAAATTGCATAAACCTGAAATTTTCGCTGATCGGGTTGCCTAGGAACAGGCAGTGGGTTTTCATAAGACAATGAATACGCAGTCACCGATCGGGCTATTAGGCACCGAGACGTTGAGCCAAATTATGCTGGGTTTGCCTGGGGTAGCTGCCTGCTTGCGCGCGGGATGCGAGTGATGGAGGTGATGCGGAAGACACGACCCTGCGCAGAGCCGACCCTCCGACTCTGCCACGACAAGCAGCCCCGTTCCCGAGCCCCTGCCGCGGGCTGGCGCTGCCGTGGGAGGGCTGAGGGCTGCGCGGGGCTGTGCCACCACTGCTGCCGGGAGTGCAGCCCCGGCTTGCGGCACCCCTGGTGCCTCTCCGGTCTGGGCAGGAGAGGGCTGAGGGGAGCGTAAATCACAGCATCCCAGACTGGTGGGGGCTGGAAGGGCCCTCTGGAGCTCCCCCACTCCCACCCCCCGCCAGAGCAGGGGCACCTCCAGCAGTGGCACAGGACACCTCCAGGCGGGTCTGGAATGGCTCCAGAGGGGGAGACTCCCCCCCTCTCTGGGCAGCTGTGCCAGTGCTCTGCCGCCCCCACAGGAGAGAAGTCCCTCCTCAGGTTGAGATGGAATTTCCCCTGTTCTGGTGTGTGCCCGTTGCCCCTCGTCCTGTCGCTGGGCACCACTGAGGAGAGTCTGGCCCCGTCCTCTTGCCACCCGCCCCGTAGGTATTGATCAGCACTGATGAGGTCCCCTCTCAGCCTTCTCCTCCCCGGGCTGAACAGCCCCGGGGCTCTCAGCCGTTCCTCAGCAGAGAGGTGCTCCAGTCCCTGAGCATCTTCACGGCCTCCGCTGGACCCTCTCCAGCAGTTCCTGTCCTTGACCCGGGGAGCCCCGAACTGGACACAGCGCTGCAGATGTGGCCTCCCCGGGGCAGAGCAGAGGGGGAGGATGATGTGCAAAGGCGATCGAGGAACTGGTTGAGGAACGAAGCTCGAGGCATAAAGCTCAAACCTCTGGATTCAGCGCGAGACCCTTAACCCCTTACACCAGTGATCCTTATCGTGCAAACCGTACTGGTGGGGCAGACGGCGGCTTGGGGCTTCCCCACACGCGTGCGTGTCTGCACATCGTCCTGTTGCTCAGAGCATGGACTGAGGTGTAGAGACACAGAAATGGGTTGGGATAACTCTGGTTAGCTCCAGACGAGCTTACCAGCGTGGTCGTAGCACCAGTGCCGATGGGAGCACAGGGGCAGTCTGCTGGGGGATGCGAGTCGGCGGTGCTGGAGCTGGAGAACATGGAAAAGTGCTTCATTTCTCCCATTTCCCATCCCAAAAGAGGCTGGGAAGCAGCAGCCGGCGGTGTGGCTGGGGGGCCTGGGTGTCCTGCCGCCGGCTGGGCTGGGTCGCCGCCTCTCACGAGGTGTTGGCGGAGCCGCGCAACGTGGTTCAAGTGGCATTAAGCAACTTCAAAAGGCAGCAGGAGTAACTGGAAGTGAAAGAATGCAGATAGTTTATTAATAGGGTTTACGGAAATTTTCTGCCGGGTAGAAATATTGATTCTTTATTCCTATTTTAAAAGAAGCTTTTTGTAATGATCACCGAGAGTCATTTTCTGTTATCGATTGCAATAGAGCTGTGCTGGAGCCCTCCCTCCATTCATCGCGCGCCCACGAGTACCATTGAGAGGGAACGCGGCACAGGTTTTCCTTTCAGGAACACGGCAACTTCTTAAATCAGCATTTCTGTCATCTTTCCAGCGGGGTTTTGCTATGTGTGTTTAAAGAGACATAACACGTTTGCTCTTTTAAATCCGTTTACACTATTCTTAAAGTTCACCTTTGAGGGGGAGGCGGTGCGGGGAGGCAAATGCTAAAAATAAAACTCCCCCCTTAAGTAGATCACTTCTGCATTTGACATTTACATGGAATTCATTTGCATCTCATTTGTACATGTTTCTGCTCAATAGGTAGAATGTAAGAAAGCACAACCTAAAGAAGTGATGTTTCCACCAGGGACGAGAGGAAGGGCACGTGGATTACCGTATACCATGGACGCTTTTATGCTAGGGATGGGAATGTTGGGTAAGTGCCGGAGCCACCGCACGTCTCCCGGAGCCAGCGGCTCCCGTCTTGTCTCCCTGATTTCCGAACGCTTAAGGCGTAGGGGTGAGCAAATCCCTGCACCCGCGTGGGTGCGAGTCTGAAACTTCAGCAGGGGCGGAGTGGGGAAAATAATCCTGTCTGTGGTAAATGATTAACTCCCCCCCCCCCCCCCCTTTCCTGGAGTATAAAAATTTGCATTTAAATGGATGTTTTAAATAGCCTGTTTTACTCTTACTCGCAAAAATAGAATGATGAAAGATGCAGTGTGTTCATCCTGACTAAAAATGATCTCTCCCCTTTTTTAGAGGAATTGAGTCACACATTATTCCCCTTCTTTTAAAGGTATCTTTGACAGTTCAGCATAGATAATTGAAAATCTTGCCGGTTCTTAAATGGCATGCGAGATGGAGAAAGCAGGGAGATGTGTAACAGTATAGGTCGCAACAATAATTACAAGTTTCAAGGAGATGGAACGGTATTTTAGTCCAGAGTATTGTGTCCAGAAAATACTAATTAAATGGGATAAATGATATTTAATGGCAAAATTCTATTTGTGCATGAGGTCTATTTAGTTAAAATTGGTTCTCATTTGTTTCTGCCTGGATAGTTCTTCTTTCTGTGTAATGTGACAACCTCTCAATACTCTGTCTTCAGATTTACTAAGCCAAAAAGCCATTAATCCATTCCCAGCATATTTCTGTAAAACCCCATATATTTTCAGCTTTCTGCTCCCTTTGTATCACTGGACTTTCCCTTGGTTGTCACCTGCTGTGTCCCTAAAGCGTGCATGAACGAGAGGGCGTCTGGAGGTGTTCCCAGGCAGAACGGAGCCTTTCCCAGCCGAACGTCCCTGGTACCCGCCCCCTCCGGGACGCTTTGGATTTTCTGTCCTGGGTTCGGACGATCCCAGAAGCTGAGCGCAAAAGCCAGCCTGGAAGGGTGGTGCCTGGTTGTCCTGAGCTCTGCCGAGCAGGTCCGTGGGCTGTCTGAGATGCCGGAGGACCCCAAGGCTCCCGGAGTGGGCGTCAGGTCGTAGGACTCGGTTGCTAGGAGTGTCAGGCTGTTACGCTGAGATGTCTGCCTCCAGGCACCGCTTGATTTGATAGGGAAAACTTTCCTGCCATGTTTGCTTTATCTCTGAATTAATAGTACTTCTGTTCGCGTGGCTGGAACGATCCATTTCGGGGATGTGTAATTGGGTTATTTCAGCTGATCATCTATTTTTCTGTCCCCACACTCCACCGCCACCCTGCCCCATAGTGTCTGGAAATTACATTTTATGGTTAAAATATTTATCTTGTTCTAGTCAGTCTGTGATTTCGTTACCTGTACATTCCCTGTGTGCTTCAGCATATGTACTTTATTTCCGTTGTTTCTCTTTCTTTTCCGCTTGCGGTGCCTGAGGTTTGGGGTGGTGGAGGTGCCGCGGTGCCGCCTTGCTGGCCCGTCCCGCCCGGCTGCTGGAGCAGAGAGCCCGGCTCACCCCGGGCTGGGCAAAAACACCCCGGGCAGCATCGTCCCTCTTCTGCTCACCAGGGGCAGAGGTGCCTCAACCCTTCTCCTCGCAGCCGGGCAGGGGGTGAACGGAGCCGCGGTCCACCCCAGTGACCTGAAGGCAAGATTCAGCCCTCAAGTGCGGCGTGAGTCATTCCCACCAGGGCTGCCTCTCTGGAAAAAGACCGTTTCAAGCCGTAAGAAGTAAGGGAAGAAGCCTTCAGCGAGCGGATCTGCGTCTGCACAGGGCAAGCGATGCGGGTGCCTGTCGGCAAATCCCCGTCCTGCGGCGGTGGGGTGGGTCAGGTCACCCCGACCGGCTCTGCTCCGGCCCCTCTTGCAACGTGCTCTTACTAGACTTCAAATCAGGGCGACTTGCTGAGAATTAATGATTGATTCGTGTTGAAGGCCAGATGCTTCATTATCTGCTCTAGCTGTTTTTTTCATCTTCCAAGTTCCTGCTCGCTACGGTGGCACCGTGTTAAATAATGAAGAGCTACACAAGGCAACCGCAGCACAGGAGAGCACGGCTGTCTGCATGGCCGTTATAAACCCCCGTTTTCAAAGGCTGCCTGGAAGAGATGGCTTCGAGGGGGCTGAGATGGGCAGCGGCTCCACGGGGAGCCCGAATCTCTCTTTCCCAAGCCCCGGCAGCTGCGTGGCGGTGGGGCCCGTCCCCGCAGGGAGAGGGGTATAATTAACCCGTCAAACGACGAGGCGCACAAAGTCACGTACCGCCGGAGGCAGCGTCTGTAGGAGCCGAGTGTTTTGCTGAGGTCCCGGGAGGCCGGTGTCAGCCCTGCCCCGTCCCTCCTTCCCGATGCTTTGCTGGACCAAAACGGAGCGATTGGGGCTGCTCTTGAAGGATTTTTATACCTGTTTCCAAAAGCCCTTGTTCAAGGTCACCTTCTCCAGATGCCGTTCGCGGGCAGAGGAGGGAGTCGGAGGAACGAACGCACGAGACAACCCAAAGGAAAGAGCAGGGAGCGACTCCCTCCAATGCTATTAAGGAAGTTGGTCTTTTTCATTAATCACAGCCTCCCCAAGGAGCCTGCCGCAGCCGGGGTCTAAAGGTGCGTAGGCAGCCGCTTCTGCGATGATTTGGTTGATTGGAACAAAATTAAAGTGTTCTTCTGAAAGGATTTTTTGACTCCGGGAGCGCGGGCAGGCTGAGCCTCTTGCCGGGACTGCTTCTGGGCTGGACGGGGCTCGGTCTGCTGGAGGGACACGCGCGGGCTCGGGGGCGACGAGGAACATTAATTAGCCACCCTGCACGAAGAGCAGGCTGGAGTGGTTTCAGTTCCCGCCGTCTCCCCCTCCCTGGCAGCCCACCCGGCAGGAATTGCTGCTCCTCAGCCCCATGGACGCTCGTGAACAGGCACCGTGTCCCCCCCAGCAGACAGCGGACCGGTGGCCGAGAAGCTTGCCGTGCGCCCAGAAACCTCACCTCTGCCGCCCGGGCCTGCTGGGCAAGCCCCCTCAGCCGAGGGCACGTGGGTGCCACTGCGTTGCCCCGTGGCGTTTTGCTCTCCATTCAGGTCTGTACTTGAAAACATGGGGGAAAAAAAAAAGGGAGAAAAGAAGAAAGCAACCGAGGAGCAACATTAACAGGAGGTCATCTCCGTCTGCCCTCCCATCTGAAGCAGCTCTGTGCGTCTGGGACACCGCTGCTGCCGTTGCGGTGGTCCCGGTGGTGACACTTGGCTCTGGAGGTGACCGCGGCACTGCTCGATCTGAGCTGCAGCCCCGCAGCGCTCGTTGCTTCAGGCGATGGGCGTCTTAGGCTTCCTGGTGTTTAATATTAAAGTTGGGCTCTTTTTAACTTGCAAAGCCCTCCAGAGACAGGAGCGCTCGGCCCGTGAAGCTTATGCCCCCAGACTGCCGAAATGATGTCTGATACGAACACCGGATTTCGGAAGCCTCCAACAGGCGGCTTACTTGGCTGCGCAGGGCGGAGCGGGGCTCTGCACTCTGCGCACCTTCCGTCTGGGTGGGCTGAGCTCACGCACAGCGGAAGTTTGTGCCCTTCAAAGAAAGTCTTTCCTTTTTTCCATCAGACTCTGTGTGACAGAGCAGCAGCCGCCGCTGGGGCAGCGCTCGGGGAGGGAGCCCGGCTCCTTCCTTCGCACCCGCGTCCCGGGACGCTGCGCAACCTGCCGGCACCCCGGCTCCTGCAGCGGCCCCCACTGCGGCCATCGCTGAGGGACGCGGCTGCGGCCAGCTTTCGCTTAGCTCTTGAATCCCCTTGAAGTAGGAGATCAGCCAACTTTGTTGGACCACCAAAGGAACTTCTACAGCGGATGTGTTTCTTCTCCATAGCTGCTCCCTAGTATGCGACCACCCCGTGTCCGTAGGAGATGAGTTTTGGATGTGTTCCCTCATGCCACAGGTGCTTAAGTCAAGGTCACGGCACATTTGAGAAAGACCCCGAGCATTTTTGTTGCAGCATGGGGCTATGCTTTGGACCATGCTTCTACTTGCAAAGGACCGGGGGTTCCTTGCTCTGGGCAGCACGAGAAGACAATAATTTTCTTGCACTTACTGGAGCATTTGAATTAATTTTGCAGCGGTCTCCAGGCCCCGGTGCACTCAGCGTTCCCACATACTAACCATGAGCTTTGTCCATGTCAGATCACCAAATTTAGAAGTGCAGAGACATTTCCGTAGTCTGGTTCAGTGGTTGTGGACACTTCCCCACTTGGAGCAGAGAAGCTGTTTCTCCCTCTGGAGGTGCTGGTGGGAGTTGGGAGTCCAGCTCAGGTCTCGTGCCCTTCCAGTGACCTTGTGCATGTGCCGTGGCAAGCTGCTCGGTCCCCAGGACCACAGGGCGCTGTGCAGAATGGAAGGTAGGGCAGTTTGCCCAGTTTCCCCTTTGTAGAACGTCTGCGATGCTCAGGCTTTACCGTGGGCCCACCAGCATGGGCTTTAGCACCGGGAATGCCGTGATGCCCTCAGGTACACTGCGAGTAAAAAGGTCGGCGTTACCTCTTTGCAGCTGTTTCCATCCTGGAAGCGGAGCCTTTGCTTTCCCCTGGGAGATCGTCTTTGCACCGAGCAGTTGCTCACACACTGCGGTGGTAATGGGCTCCATGGCCGCATTGGGCGTTGCCACCACGAAGAGTTTGACAGCCGGTTGAGCGTGACCGTCAGGGTGGTCAGTGTGGTGCTTCCAGCAGCCATCGCTCTCGCCTCGCACGCCAGCCCTGCCCAGAGAGCGCCCAGTGCAGCGCAGGATCTGCCCCACTGCAGGACGGAGCTCTGCAAGGCACCGGCACAGGGGCTGGAAGGTCAACCAGCCTGAAGCGTGGGTGCACCGGACCTGCTGCTCCTCACATCGGAGACAGGAGTGGTGGTGTGAAAGCAGTTTTGGTTGTTGGTGCGAGTTCTGCTTCCGTGGACAGGAGGGTCTCGCTTCGGAGGAGGTAATCCAGGCACAACTTGGATTTTTGGTTTAGCAACAAGGGATAATTAGAGATTGATCATGCCCCAGGACTACTGAAGCAAATAGACTGTGCGGTGCCCAATGCAGGATGAGAATGGCATCTAATGGAAATGGTGGGTAGGTCAGCATGGCCATAATTTGGCTTGATGAAGCATCCACATGGGCATGGTGTTAATGCGCTATTGATATTCAGCCAGGCAATTTCCCCCGCGCGCATCGGGCTTTGACTCGTTAGAGCAGAGCTGGGCACTGCAGCAGTAAATGAAGAGGAAAATTGAAGTAATGTTGTATTATAAATTTATGATTTCATCTGCCTGACCTAGAGAGCGTTGAGCGCTGGCGATGCAGCGAGAGCCCCCTGGGCAGCTCTGCGGGTGCCGCCGCCGTCGGGCAGCGCCGGGCTCGGCCGAGGAGAGCGGGGCTGCTGCCGTGCTGCATGCTGCCCTGGGCCTGGGGGCCAATGCGCTGGGGCAGGAGCATCCCCGGCCCCGCAGAGCATCCCAGGGCGGGGCAGCGGAATAGATGGCATCCTCCACTGCATGGACAACTCCAGAAACACCGTGGGCGGCTGCCATCCACGGCCGTGCCGGCCCAGCCGGGGGCACGGGGACCGCACCTGCAGCCCCCACTCCCTGGGGCAGACCTCAGGCACTGCCCGGCACGTCGGTCCCTGCGGCCCTGACAGTCGCGAGCTGATGGGTCTGCTTCAGAGTCATTTGAGTCAGAATAAAACTTGATTTTTCCAGTTGGCAAGCAGAGGGGCTGTGGTCGGGCGCCGCAGAGCGATTTTTCATGGTGGAGCTTGCGGTGGTGTTAATGGCACTACTTACTTAGCAAACAATCCATTTATCAATATTGTTGTTTTAAAAAAAAAAAAAAGGGAAAAAAGGTTTGTAAAGCTTAACTCTGAAAGATCTGATTTAATGACAGAGGTGATTAATTTCTAAGGGAATCCAGCTGTTGAGCTGTGAAATAAATACACAAGGGCTAAGCAGTGTGTACATATCGCTGAAAGCCGCAGCGTGCTGTCCGGGCGGCGCAGGGCTGCTTTCCCCTGGCACTGCTTAATCCCGTAATCAAAATTCGTCCAAGCATTTTTATCTTCTAGTTTTAGATTATGATTAATAGTACGTTATATGTATATATAAATCTAATTAGAAATGGAGGGACTTGCTGCGGCTGAAATGTAGCTGTACGATGTATGAGTACGTTAAAGAATAAATAAAAGCAGAGATAGGAGACCTCCCGAAGGACCATTCGGCTGCTGGACCTGTGCTCGGGGTCCAGCCCAGCTGCTGCTGTTGTCACTGCTGAGATTTCCACTGGCTTCAGACGGAGCGAGAGCAAACTTCTTGTGATGGTTTCTTGGTCTGGAGAGGTCTTTCCTGGAAACCGGAGGAGTCTGGGCTGACGCTGACAGTCAACGGGAACGTTACGCAGCATTTACTGCACAGGAATTACACAGGGTGTCCCTGTTTTTAAGAAAACCGAGCAAGGAGGTGCTGAGGATTGGAAGCGAGGAGGCAATTGTAGGGACTCTCCTTGGTGTACAGGACAGCTTGTGGCATCGGCCGTACCGGTCGGAGCAAACACCCGTGGTGGGACCAGAGAGAACCGCTGTGTTAAAACACGGCGGGTCACGGTGTGTGCAACCTTCTGCTGCCTGGAGGGTGAAAGCCCTCTGCGCTGGCGGGGTGTCAGAGTTAGCCCCCGCGGTGCTGGTGAGGCACCCCGCGGGGTGGCACCTCCGTCCCTCAGACACCGCGGGGGGGACCTCCCGCCCCCACCGCCGCCCTCCGCGGGCTCTGCCCTCTGCTGACGCCCGCCGCGGCGGGGAGCGGGCAGAGCCGCCACGCACTGCATTTACTGAGGCATCTTTATTAGCGAAATGATCTGGAGTGGTATTTTTCTCATAATCAAACTTCAAAAGGTTGGGTGAGTTTCTGCACAGATCTCAGGAACTGCTCGAGGAAGCAGTTCTCAGAGCTGGGTTTTACTTTCCGGAAAAATTAAAAGCTCTTTGACTCTCTGGCGCGTTGCTGTTGCTGCCTCTCACTCTTTGATGTGTTAACTGTTGTCCTTCACACTCCCGGGATAAAGAATTACTACTACCTTAATCTCCAACTGTCAATAGCTCTGAAGCAAAGTACATTCATTGTAAGCTCTCCAAATGTCAGAGCAAACCTGTGTTATGTGTTTAGCCTTAGCATTTGGCATTTACTCTTCCAGCTAACAAGTATGCACAGTCCTTGGACTTCACATACCAAAGTGCATGTTAATTACCTGAGTGACAGGTCTCACGCACAACGCCAGACGGGCAGGAGAGCCGGCCAGCTCTAGATGTTTCTGTTCAAGATAATAATGAAACCTTTCTGCAGTTTTGCATGAGCAGAATAAATCTCGGGGCTTAATACCTGCTGTAAAATCAAGTCTCGCCCATCCTCCGCGTCATTTT